>NC_069661.1:99312500-99937500 GCF_027244095.1 Hemicordylus capensis | reverse complement strand
TGCCACTCAATCTCAACCCCCTCAGGTGATCCAGAAGGATACCATGGAGAGATCTGCTGAGAGATCCAAGAGGATCAGCAGAGTCACACTCCCTCTGACGGTAGCCAATTGAAGATCATCCATCAGGCTGACTAGGGCAGTCTCAACCCATAGCCCACACAAAAGCCAGTTTGAAAAGGGTCTAGATAATCTGCATCATCCAAAACTGCCTTGAGCTGAGAGGCCACCACTCACTCAATCCCCTTGCCCAACCATGGAAGGTTAGAAACTGGTCTGTAATTAGCCAACTCCGAGGGATCCAGTGCAGGTTTCTTCAAAAGTGGTTGGATAATAGCCTTCTTAAGACAAGGAGGCATACTGCCCTCCCTCATTTATAATATTGACCAGACCCTCTCTGATAATATAATTATCAGATGAGATAAGCCAAGTTGTGCAAGGGTCAAGAGAACAGGTTGTAGGGCACACAGTCCGAAGCAGTTTGTCCACTTCCTCAGGAGTCACAAACTGAAAATGATCCAATCTAATCCCATAAAAAGAATTCCTGGGCACCTCCACAATAGATTCTGCAATAACTGTGGAATCCAGCTTGGCCCAAATATGATAAATTTTATCCGCAAAAAAGTCGTTTAAAATGTCACAGTGTTTAACTGATGATTCCAAGTCTAAATTCAAGGGGGAGGGGGTACGTACTAGCCACCTCACAACCCTAGACAACTCAGCTGGATGTGAGTTTGTGGAAGAAATGCAGAAAGAAAAGAATTGCTTCTTTGCTGCCTGCACTACCAGAACATATATCTTTAAGAGCCCCTGGTGGCACAGTGGTAAAACTGCCACCCTGTAACCAGAAGGTTACAAGTTCGATCCTGACCAGGGGCTCAAGGTTGACTCAGCCTTCCATCCTTCCGAGGTCGGTAAAATGAGTACCCAGAATGTTGGGGGCAATATGCTAAATCATTGTAAACTGCTTAGAGAGCTCTGGCTATAAAGCGGTGTATAAATGTAAGTGCTATTGCTATTGCTAAATGTGCTCTGTGTTGTACCCAATCAGACTCATGCCAAGTCTTCCTCTACTTGCGCTCTAGTCGTCTACCTCGCTGCTTCAGCTCCCGTAACGCATCTGAATACCACAGGGCTGTCTTTAAAACAGGTTGGAGAGGATGCTTAGGACCGATTGTGTCTACTGCTCTAGTGAGTTGGTTATTCCATGTTTGCACCAGACCGTCAACAGAATCACTAGCAAAGCCAACCCTAAACCCTCTCAAGGCTTCTTGGAATCCTATTGGATCCAATAACCACTTCGGGCAGTTCCACCTAATAGGTTCTTCACCCCTGCAGAGCAATCATCTTGGTTGCCCTCTTCTGAACCTTTCCCAGTTCTACAATGTCCTTCTTAAAGTATGTGACCAGAACTGCACACAGTACTCCAAATGTGGCCGCACCATAGATTTGTATAAGAGCAGTATAATATTAACAATTTTATTTTCAAACCCTTTCCTAATTATTCCAATCATGGAATTGGCCTTTTTCTCAGCAGCTGCACATTGAGTTGACACTTTCAACAAGTCGTCCATCACAACTCCAAGACCCCTCTCCTGACCAGTCACCAGTCAGTGTATATGTGAAGCTGGTGCAACCCACCCACCCTCACACACACCATATGCATCACTTTACACTTGTTAACACTGAGCTGCATTTGCCATTTTGTTGCCCACTCCCCTAGTTCGGAGAGATCCTTTTGGAGCTCTTCATATTCTATTGTGGATTTCTCTACAATAAACATTTTGGTGTCACCTGCAGATTTGGCCACCTTGCTGCTTACCCCAACTTCTAGATCATTTATGAACACATTAAAGAGCACCTGACCCAGTACAGATCCCTGGAGGACCCCACTTCTTACTACCCTCCATTGTGAAAACTCTCCATTTATACCTATCTTCTGTTTTGTCGAAAGCTTTTTGGAAGCCCAAGTATACTGTATCAACTGGATCACCTTTATCTACATGTCTGCTGACATTCTCAAAGAACTCCAAAAGGTTAGTGAGTCAAGATTTCCCTTTGCAGAACCCATGTTGGTTCGCCTTCAGCAGGGCCTGTTCTTCTATATGCTTAACAATTTTGTACTTGAGAACGCTTTCTATAAATTTGCCCAGAACAGATGTTAAGCTTACCGACCTATAATCCTCAGTATCCTCCGCTGTGAGGGCAGATGCAAGTTGGTGCATCTCTGCAAACTTCATATCCTTCTTAATAATCCCTTTCACTCCCTCATCATCCATCTGCCTCCCTGTCAGGTTTCCTGCTTCTGATGTATTTAAAGACGTTTTTGTTATTTCCCCTTGATGCTTTTAGTTAAATGTTCGTCAAACTCTCTTTTTGCATCCCTTATTGTCTCCTTGCATTTCTTTTGCCAGAGTTTATGTTCCTTTCTGTTCTGTTAATTTGGGCAAGCCTCCCCATTTCTGAAGGAAGTCTTCTTCCCCTTTATATCTTCCTTGAATTGTTAGCCATGCTGGCATCATCCTGGACTTGGTAGTACCTTTCAACCTTTTTGGTATATATTCTAACTGATCTTCTATTATTGTGGTTTTAAATAAACTCCATCTAGAGTGAAGTGACTATCCTGATTTTCCCTTTCAGTTTTCTTTTCACCAATCTTCTCATTTTAGAGAAGATTCCTCTTCTGAAGTTGAAAGCGTTTGTGTTAGACTTTCTTAATGATTCTCGTCTCGCATATATGCGGAATTTGATCACACTGGGCAGAGCCACCACTGAGCAAATGGGTTCAAAGAACTTGGGCCACCGCCCCTCAGAAGCCATGCCTCTCGCCACGGACATGCCCCCCGCATCTGATGTCAGACATGGGGGGGCATGGTTTAGCTCCCAAATGGGGCCACACAACCCCATTTGGGAGCTAAATCGGCCAGTACTTCATTCACAGCATAGCTGGAATGGCTTTCTTTGCCCTTTAAAGGCAGGGAGAGCCACTCCTAGCCATGCCGCAAATGCAGTGCTGTTTCTGTTCATACTGCAAATGCAACACTGGCCGATTTAGCTCCCAAATGGGACCACATGGCCTCATTTGGGAGTTAACCATGCCCCCCAGTCTGACATCAGACACTGACACAGGAGGCAGGGCTGGGAGGGCCATGGTGGCGGGCTGAACCTGGGCCACCGCTGGCCTCCCTCCATGCCTGTGAACACTATGGTCAACTGTTGAACACTGTTGAACACATAGTGTTGTGAACACTATAGTCACTGCTCCCCCCACCCCCCAGCCCTGCCTCCTAAAGGTTCCATGACACTGACATCTCATACCAGCTCTTTGGCACCACTCAGGATTAACGCCTTAAGGCTTCTTAAAGCAGCATGTGTAAACCCCATGGACACCTTTTATTAAGGTTAAAATTAGGAATCTAAGAATTAATTGCCTCAGTGCTTACCTCAGTCAATTAATTTATTACTCAATATTTGTGGCTCTGTTTTAGGAAGGAATTGTGCTACATATTGGTACCTGTTTATTAGTCACCAGTCACATGAAGACACTATACATATAAACACACACACAGTCATCCATTCTTCCCCATGTATGTTCCACTCGCTCCCCTCTCTGTTATTTGTTGCCTTCCTTTTGCTTCCTTCTCTTCCTCTGTCAAAGCATACATTGTTTGTTTCTTGGCACAAGGATATTTTTTGTGGGTTTTTTCCTTATGTAATTATGTAAAGTGCCATATAAATTGATGGTGCTATATTACTAAAGAAAAGTTGTGCCCTCGAGTTGGTGTCGACTCCTGGCGACCACAGAGCCATGTGGTTTTCTTTGGTAGAATACAGGAGTGGTTTACCACTGCCTCCTCCTGTGCAGTGTGAGATGATGCCTTTCAGCACCTTCCTATATTGCTGCTGCCTGATATAGGTGTTTCCCATATTCTGGGAAACATAGCAGCGGGGATTCAAACCAGCAACCTCTTGCTCACTAGGCAAGTCATTTTCCCAATGTGCTATTAGGTGGCTCTACTAATAATATAATAAGAACATAGAATTACCATATTATTACCAATAATATACTGTAATATTAAATGTTATTACATTCACATTGTACATTTTTAGGTGTGTGCTTAAAACATCTGAGGTATATATCTATATGCACAGTGTTCCATCTTTATAGTAATGAAGCATGTACACCGTTGTGCAAGAGTGCTTGTGTGCAAACATGGGAAATTGGGCAAATTGTTGTGGCAAAAGTTGCACAATTGGCCATTGGAAGTCATAGTCACCAATCACGCAACTGCATTTCTGCAATTTCCTATGTTAACACAAGAGTGTTCTTGCATAACTGCACACTAATTTCATTCCAAGGAAGATGGAATGTTAAACAATATGAGACCCATATGTGTAGTGGCCTTGTAATGGTCAGGCAAACAGATGCAAATATTTCTGTGGTTGGCATTGCTCTTAATTAAATAAAGTAATTGATACATACAAAGTTGACTTTTATGCAAGGACCTTGAGATTGTCAGAAGCATCTTGCAGTTTACAAGAATTCTCAAATACTCATCCTGCAGTCTTCAAACTGCTTTCACAATACTTCAACGAGGGTAATACGGAGCAGGTGGTTTGAGGACTGCAACCTTAAGCTGAAATGGGAGATTAGTTTGGTAGCTCAATGCCTTGAGCCTGTCTACTGGGGATTCTCCTTAGGAGGAATAATCTGTTTAAATATAGCAAATGCTTATCTTTACTTTCTCCCCTCTTCAGAGCTTTTAAAATATAATTATTTTCTTCTTTGCTCTCCAACTACTTTGCAAGCACCCTTTCTGTTCATCTGTGTTGGTCATATGGAAGGAGCCGATAGAACTGGAGAATTTTCTAAAAAAATAAATTAATTAAAAAATGGCTGCTGTGCATGTGCAAATGGCCTCTGCGAGGCCCTGGGCCATGCCAGGCCTCTCAGAGGCCATTTGTGCATGCATGGCGGTGGACAAAATGGCCGCCACACCAAAATACGGAGGCCCGAACGGGCCTCAAAAGTGGCTGAACCAGCTGTGGCGGTGATGACCAAGGCCAGCAGAGGGAGGGGAAATCTTTGCGGACACCCCCACAGCCTAGAGGAAGCCCCCCCCAGGGGCTAATGGTAAAAAAGAAATTCACGAACCCCGCCCAGACTGAACTGAACTGGGTGTGTGTGGGGGGTTCGAAGGGGTGCCATACTGAACTGGTCCGGTCAGGTTCAAGTCCGATCTAGACTCAAACCAAACTGGGCCAGCCGGTTCCATGCACATTCCTACTTGCAGACTGTTTCCATGCCAGACTGCTGGTTCTTAGTTCCTGGTCATGTCCTTGAACTTTGGAACTGTAGTGTCCAGGTTGCAAATTCCAGCCCAGTATGCCTTCTTTGCTTCTAGTTACCTACAGCATCTGCTACCACTAGGGTCTGATCTTTCAGAATGGGACACCTGGCAGATCCCTACCCCTCTCTAAGATCATCAGGAGGGGTCTGTATTTGGGTACCACTGGTCCATCTGGTGATGACCTGGGATCAGGTCTTCTCATTTGTCATGCCTAGGTTGTGGAACATGCTCTCCACGGATATGAGAGGATTATCTTCCTTGGAGGCCTTCAAGAGAGCTGGAAAGACCCATTTGTTTAGCCTGGTTTTTAATGATATCTAGTTTTAGTTTTAGTTTTAATCTGCTTTTAAGTGATTTTTGATTTAAATTATGTGGATTTGATTTTAATATGAACCTCCCTGAGCTACTTTAGGAAGGGCAGTATATAAATTGAATGAATGAATAAATGAATGCATTTGATGGTAACCAATAGGGGTGTGCAATTCGGGTTTTCGGTGATTCGGTTCAGGACCCGAACCGAATCACCCCCGTTCTGTTCTGTGCCCGAATATAGGCTACCCGAATCACCCCTGATTCGGTTCGGATTCGGATTAAATCCGAATCCGAATCTGAATCAATTCGGGTAAAGAAATGGGTCCCAGGGGCAAAATAGTGGGGTGGGGTGGTAGTGCCCAATGGGTGGAGGCTACTACCCAGATTTCAGGGGGATTGGTCAAAGGTCTGGTTTTTGGTGAATTTCTGAAGTTTACGCGTCTCTAAGGTTTTCCCCACATGATGGGTGTATTGCTTCACGTCAGGGGGAAAGGGGTGTCCTAGTGCTGGGTGGGGTTGGTGGTAGTGCCGGGTAGGGGCAAGGAAGCTACCTGAATTTTTTCAAAAGATTTGGGCAGAGGGCTGATTTTTGGCGAATTGTTGAAGTCCACGCTTCTTTAAGGTTTTTCCTCATAATAAGTTATAATGGAGCTTTCATCAGCCCCATAAGTGCACTTGGGGGGTGCTGGGGTGGCCCAGAGAGAGTGGTGGTGTAGTGCACATAGGGTGCCAACCACCCCCATGGGTTTCTAACCCATGGGGTACAGGGTTCTGTTGTTTCTGAGGTTTTCTGAGTGTGGATTCTATGATAGCAAATTAGAGTGGATGCATGGTGTCTCATTGAAAATCTCATTTGCTAACATAGAATCCACACTCAGAAAACCTCAGAAACAACAGAACCGTGTACGCCATGGGTTATAAACCCATGGGGGTGGTTGGCACCCTCTGTTCACTACACCACCACTCGCTCTGGGCCACCCCAGCACCCCCCAAGTGCACTTATGGGGCTGATGAAAGCTCCATTATAACTTATTATGAGGAAAAACCTTAAAGACACGAAAACTAACCAAATTAACCAAAAATCAGCCCTCTGCCCAAATCCTTTGAAAAAATTCAGGTAGCTTCCTTGCCCCAACCAACCACAACCAACCCCACCCCACTCTAGGACACCCCTTTCCCCCTGACGTGAAGCGATTCACCCTTCACGGGGAAAACCTTAAAGATGCATAAACTTCAGAAATTCACCAAAAATCAGCCCTCTGCCCAATCACTCTGCAATTGGGGTGGTAGCCTCCACCCATAAGGCACTACCACCCACCCCACCCTTTTGGCACAGATCCCACGTTATGCCCCTATCTGCCCCAAAGACACTAAAACTTCAGAAATTCACCAAAAATCAGCCCTTTGCCCAATCCCTTGGCAATTGGGATGTTAACTTCCACCCATTTTGAACTACCACCCCACCCCACTATTTTTCCCCTGGCACCCGAAATTTGAGCAGACGTCACATCCAACCTTTTTGCATTGAAGTCAATGGGATTCAAAAAGGCGGGAAATTCAAATAGACATCATAGCTCAAAACGGAGGGGGGGAAAGAAGGCAAAAATGGAGGTCCAAATCACCCGAATTTTCGGGCCCGAAATTCGGGTGATTTGGCTCGTGCCCGAAATTTCTCGGATCTTTTCGTGGGTGATTCGGTTCAGCCCCGAATCACCCGAAATTCGCTGTTTCAGGCACAGATCGTTCTGTGCCCGAAACGTTTTGCACATCCCTAGTAACCAACTCCAATAATCAGACTTATTCATTATCTTCCATTAGCTTCATTAGCTTCTGTTCATTAGCTTGATTATCTTCCATGCCCATAAACATATTCTTTTTTAAAAAACAAAATTCCGCTCAAGAATAATCCAAATTCCCCACTACAAGAAAATGAATTATTCGACTCTGAATACTTATCCTTATTGAGTAATGAGACTGTTTAAGAAGAGGGATGCAACATCACTAAATGGTACATCCAGCAGGATAGGATTTGGGTTTAGAAAAACATGCATGTTTATTGTACATTATATGATACTTATATCTAACCTAGGTTACAGTGCATACATTTTCAGCTTCAAAGAACTGATGTTACATCATGGCCCAATTCAGATGTAATATTGAACTGCAGGTCCAATGGACCCACTGTTCCATGCCTCCTTCTCCCCGCTCTCCCATCTGTATCCAGGCACTGGGGAGAGGCAGGGAGTTGTGCAGACTTCATTTTGAAGTAAACCATCCTAAGCCATTTTTGGAAGGGCAGTAAATAAAATAAATAAATACCGAAGGACAGCCCACACAGCCAATGGCAGCCAGAGAGAGTGAGGCGCTTCCTCCCTCAACTCCTGCTTGGGAGAAGGCTAACAGTGGTGCCATGTTTGAATGTACCACCACCACAGGCAAACTGGAGATTGGGACAATGAAACCTAAAGATAACCGAGGGTGACAGATGGAGTTTGAAGAGGGAAACCGTGAGCCCATTTAACTTTAACTATAGTTCCCCAGATTCGGACATTTGGTTAACTAATCCGGAGGTGAAAGGACCTCTGGTTTCATATTTCATCTGAACTCAGTTCATGTTTTTAATACATCCATGGCCAGCAACTAGGATTCCTGAGAAGTGAATGACAGCCTTACTCAAAAGTGGCCTGACAGCAAGCTCTGTTGCCACAAGTGTCTCTCCATACATCTTTTGCCTTTAGATTGGCATCCTTCAGGGAGTTTGATTTGGTCCAGGGCCTCCTGTTGCTGACTCCTGTTATATTATTAGGTGCCCCCCCACACACACACATACACACACTTCCCCAAGTAGCAGAGAAGTTCCAGGAACAGGACTCTGTTTTGACTTCCTTTGGAGGAGAGAACACTGGGGCCTTATAGTTTCTCTGTAATATTTGGTTTAAAGTAAAGTTGTGCCGTTGCGTTGGTGTCGACTCCTGGTGACCACAGAGCCCTGTGGTTGTCTTTGGTAGAATACAGGAGGGGTTTCCCATTGCCTCCTCCTGCGCAGTGAGAGATGGTACCTTTCAGCATCTTCCTATATCGCTGCTGCCCAATATAGGTGTTTCCTATAGTCTGAGAAACATACCAGCAGGGATTCAAACTGGAAATCTCCAGCTTGCTAGTCAAGTCATTCCCCGCTGCACCATTAGGTGGCTTAAGGCTACTTTTAAAAAGGATGCTGAGCATCAACTTTTGTTGAAAAGTAGTATAAATATTATTATTATTATTAGTAGTAGTAGTAGTAGTAGCAGCAGCAGCAGCAGCAGCAGCAGCAGCAGCAGCAGCAGCAGTAGGTGCAATATATAGTCAGGTTGTTTACAGAGTGCACATATTATTGGCTCTTATCCAAACTCAGAGTTGCATGTGGAGAACTCTTGTAGGCAATTATTTATCTAAAATTCTAAATATTCTATTATTTAAAATATTGATACCACTTTTCAACAAAAAGTTCACAAAACAGTTTACATAGCAAAAAATATGAGAAGATGGCTCAAAATGTCCCATAGTCATTCAAAAATGCAACAAAAACCATAAGGGGAACACCGGCAACAACCACTGGGAAGAATGTTATGTTGGGATCAATAGGGACAGCTTCATTCTCCTTGAAATGGCTTGCTTTTCTGAAAAGCTCAATTCTTTACCAGCATTACCTTTGCTTGTGAACTGTCTCTATCTTTTCCAGCTGCGCTTTAGGCTTAGAATTTTCTTTGAGCCCTTAACACTGTGCAAACAGTATATTAAAAACCTATTGGTTGAAGCTGAATGTGTCAGGCATTAGGCCCAAGCAAATTTGGATTCAAAAGTTTGGATTTTATCTGGAATTGCCCCAAATAATTAAAAATCAGTAAAAACATGTAACATCTGTATCTGGTGGTTTTTTGGTTTTTTAAAATAGTTCAATAAAGTCAGAATTCTGAAATATATAATTTTCTTTTTAAAATGGCTAAAAATAGTGAAATCTAGCTTTACAAGAACTTTACAAAACTTCTGAAACTGAAGACCTTCCTTGGACCATCATTCCACCAGCATGTGGAGGAACTTGCCCTTTGCCTTCATGAAAATAGGAAACAGCATGCCCCTCAACCCCTTTTATATCTCCTGCATGGATGGGCATACAATTATGAAATCTGGCACATATGAAGTCCACAAAAGCAGGTCTCTGTGCTATTTTTTTTTTAAGGTTATGGGTAACTCTGATTTTGGGGAAATTTGGCGGGGGAATTAAATTTAGATATAAGGTCTAAAACTGGCTTCTTTCAAGCTAGGACTTTACAAAAAGTTCTGGATCTGAAGCCCTCTCTAGGGCCAATATTCTACTCCCATGTAGGGGGAAAAGGACATCCCTTAGATTTTATATTAATTTTTGTCTTCCCCATTGCAGAAGCACACAGCCAGTAAGGGTGGAAGTACTTTGAATGTTTCTGTTTTTGTGGTTAGAAAGAATTTCTCAAATTCCCTTCTAACCATTAAGGGATTGGATTAAAAGATGTGAATTTCTTTTAAATCCTTCTAAAAGGTCTGCCTGTTCCTGCAAAGGCAAAGAGGGGGGATGTTAAAGGAATGTTCTTTCACCTCCACATGAGGATGGAATTATGGTCCGGGGGTGGGGGTTTCATATCCAGAATGTTTTGTGAAGTTCTGGCTTGAAACAAGCCAGATTTCACCATTTTTAGCCATTTTAAAAGAAAATGTTCAAAAATTAACTAAAAATCAGAGGAGTGACCCAAAGCTTTGAAGAACTTTACACAGAGTCCTACTAATGTGGACTTCATGTGTGACAGATTTCATAACTAATTCCCCATCCATTCCAGAACTATAAAAGTGGGGAGGGGCATGCTGTGGCCCCTTTTTATGATGACAAAGGGCAGATTCCTCCACATGCTGGTGAAATGATGGTCCAAGGAGGGTCTTCAGTTTCAGAGGTTTTTGTAGAGTTTTGGCTTGAGTTCTGGCTTGTCCTAGACCCTTTCCAAGGGTCCAGGACAGGGTTTCTTAATCTTGGGCCCCCAGATGTTGATGGACTACAACTCCCATCATCCCCTGACACAATGGACATGGCTGGGGATAATGGGAGTTGTAGTCCATCAACATATGGGGGCCCAAGGTTAAGAAACCCTGGTCTAGAATACAGGTGAAACTCGGAAAATTAGAATATCGTGCAAAAGTCCATTAATTTCAGTAATGCAAATTAAAAGGTGAAACTGATATATGAGACAGACGCATTACATGCAAAGCGAGATAAGTCAAGCCTTAATTTGTTATAATTGTGATGATCATGGTGTACAGCTCATGAAAACCCCAAATCCACAATCTCAGAAAATTAGAATATTACATGGAACCAAGAAGACACGGATTGAAGAATAGAACAATAGCGGATCTCTGAAAAGTATAAGCATGCATATGTATTCAGTACTTGGTTTGGGCCCCTTTTGCAGCAATTACTGCCTCAATGCGGCGTGGCATGGATGCTATCAGCCTGTGGCACTGATGAGGTATTATGGAAGACCAGGATGCTTCATTAGCGGCCTTCAGCAATTCTGCATTGTTTGGTCTCATGTCTCTCATCCTTCTCTTGGCAATGCCCCATAGATTCTCTATGGGGTCAGGTCAGGCAAGTTTGCTGGCCAATCAAGCACAGTACACTGTATACTTTTCAGAGGTCCGATATTGTTCTATTCTTCAATCCTTGTCTTCTTGGTTCCATGTAATATTCTAATTTCCTGAGATTGTGGATTTGGGGTTTTCATGAGCTGTACGCCATGATCATCACAATTATAACAAATTAAGGCTTGATTTATCCCGCTTTGCATGTAATGCGTCTGTCTCATATATCAGTTTCACCTTTTAATTTGCATTACTGAAATTAATGGACTTTTGCACAATATTCTAATTTTCCGAGTTTCACCTGTAACTAAAGAAAAATTAAAGATATTGTCATAGTATTCATTTTTAGCTATTTTAAACAAAAATTTCAAAAATCCACCAAAAATAAAGGGATTGACCAATTGTTTTCAAATTCACTACAGGGGGCTCTGATCTCCTTCCTCACCTGTTGGCAATTTTCAAGGCTCTTGGACCAACCAATGTTTTTTAGTGAATTGTTTGTTTCCCCATTCACTTCTAAAGGGAAAATCCTATTCCATTTTGCTAATTCCAAAATTCCAAAGTATTTCCAAAATTAATTTTGAGATTTCAGAATTAATTTCAACTTTACTGATCCAATTTTTTATTTTTTTAAAAATTATTCGGATTTTACTGATGTTTACCAACTGAGGCAATTTTGGATAAAATCCTATTTTCAAATCCAAATTTACACAGGCTTGATGCATTCAACTTCAACCAATGGGTTTTTAATATACTGTCCATTCATCAGGCAGAACTGTGTGGGCAACTTCGTGATAAATGGCCAGCCTGCAAGCAGTGCGGCTTTTGTTAACTCAGGGGCAGGGCAGAATGAGAGAGAGAGAGCAGCAGTGGAGCTCCTGGAAACTGGCGGCAGCTGTGTCTTGTTTGGCACCCATTTCACCCATTTCACATGAGAAAATGCTCAATTTCAGAGAATGTGAATCTTGGTTTTGTTCCCCCTACCTTAAATTAGTCAATAGTCCTGAAAACATGGAGGAATTACTGGGTAGATTCAATATCACTGCCAACCTTAAACAAATAGTTAAGTTACATACATGATGATATGATGTGATATGCTACTAAGAGTGGAATATGGTGTAAGCCAACAGGGCTGTTCTTATGTTAAGGTTTCGTTGAACAGTTTCTGCTGCTCAAGCCAAAAAAAATAGCCTTTGAGAGGGAGAAAGTTCCTGAAATCCCACTTTATGCTTAAATAAAAACACTTGTGCACTATTGTTTATTTCACCTCTTGACACCATCATTTTATTTATTTATTTTGATGATGATGATGATGATTGATGATGTTTACACACAGTACCAGATGTTATTGACTGGATTTAGTACTTTAATTATCGGGCCCTTTCCAAGGGTCTAGGACAGGGTTTCTTAACCTTGGGCCCCCAGATGTTGATGGACTACAACTCTCATCACTCCCTGACACAATTGACATGGCTGGGGATAATGGGAGTTGTAGTCCATCAACATCTGGGGGGTCCAAGGTTAAGAAACCCTTGTCTAGGATAACTAAAGAAAAATTAAATATATTGTTGTAGTATTCATGCTGTCCCAAGTAGTGTGACCTTCTGTAGTTGATGTAATTTTATTGATGCCCAAGGTGTTGAGATGGTGTTCAAGTTCTTTTGGTACTGCACCAAGGGCACCAACATCTATTGGCACCACTATTGTTTTCTTTTTCCATAGCCACTCAATTTCAGTCTGAAGGTCCTTGTATTTAGTTATTTTCTCCAGTTGTTTTTCATCGACTTGTCTATCCCCTGGTATTGCAATATTAATCATCAGAATCTGATTCTTCTCAATGACTGTCAAGTCAGGCATATTGTACACTAAATGCCTATCAGTTTGTATTCAAAAATCCCAAAGGATTTTTGCCTCTTCATTTTCTGTGACTTGCTTAAGCGGATGATTCCATCAATTCTTGCTTGCTGCCAATTTGTATATGGAGGGGCTTGTGAGCTTCGAGGATGCAGAGGGCTATGCTGGAGGATCACCCAAACCAGATAGGCCTCTGCTGAGAAGCCATACTAAATGTGTCTAATCCCATAACCATGGTTAGAACAAGAAAAACAGATTCTATACGGATTGGTCATCACCCAGGTCAACAAGGGCCGTGTTGAGTGCTAGAGTCCCTGGGCACTTGTCAAAAAATGGGTTAAAGGACTCAGGCTCTTGAGCTGAGCAACCAGGGCTGGAGACTGTAGAGGTCCAGGAGAAACAAACTCAATGTCAAAAGTATGCAGTTGCAGAAAATTGAGAAATTACTATTAATTATTATTATGCTATTTACAAACTGTGTACCAGATGTTATTGACTGGATTTGGTACTTTAATTATCGGGCCCTTTCCAAGGGACTAGGATAATGAAAGAAAAGTTAAAGATATTGTCGTAGTATTTGTGCTGTACCGAGTAGTGTGGCCTTCTG
Organism: Hemicordylus capensis; assembly: GCF_027244095.1. NCBI lineage: Eukaryota > Metazoa > Chordata > Lepidosauria > Squamata > Cordylidae > Hemicordylus > Hemicordylus capensis. The sequence goes on along the minus strand of NC_069661.1, from coordinate 99,923,736 downwards.
TAGTTGATGTATTGTGATTTTATTTTGTAAAATTGTAATGTAACTACAAAATTACATTATTTATTTATTTATTATTATTAGTGGTGGTGGTGGTTTTGTTTTTGCTTTTCTTGAGTGATCCCAACTAATTAGGGATCTTGGAATGTAAATGGTAAGTGATGATGTCACTGAAGGGAAATGAAGCCAATTGAAAGTGAGGACAGTGAAATGAAGCCAATTGAAAGTGAGGACAGTACTATTCTGGTCATATGGATGAACTCAGTCACTTGAATCATTGCCCACATTCTGCATGCAAACTGTTTCTTGTTGATGCCACGACTGGCCCGGACTGCTCCACGTGGCCTGGACGAGCTGGGCAAGCAAGCTCTCTCCTCCAGCTGGCTATTCTGGCTGCTGTGAATGGCCTAGTCCTGCTCTCGGCCCAAGGCCACATGGCTTGGAGGAGCTGAGCAAGCGAGCTCCTTCGACAAAGCGGGGCTGCAGGAAAGAGGCAGAGGAAGCAAGGGAGCCACTTGACCAGCGTGTGGTTCCCTCCCTCTACCTGGCCCCGACCAATCGGGGCTCTCCTTGGGCCTGTGCTGGGGTTGGGACAAAAAGCCTGTCCCCTGGCACGAGACTGAGGTTGGGCCCATTCTGAGTTTATTGAAAGTGTTGTTGCTTCCCTCATATATTATGTGGATTTTTGCCTGAGCAGGAATCTTCAGTTGCCTTGGAGTTTTGCTTCAGGTAAAATTTGGCTGCATCTCTACCTGATACAGAGAGGCAGAATTTCATTATCTCCTTCAAGCAAGGGAGATTTCATGGACTAATTGCATTCTAGGACTAGGTCCTGCCTACACATCACTTCAGGCACATTGTGCTGTGTTAATGACCCCATCTAGCCGAAAGGTCTTGGAACAGTTGGTACCAATTGTGCTGATTCAGTCCTACTAGACTGAAGCATATGTTTGAGTATAGAGGTGTGTTTATGCACACATGCACATATACACACTCAAGACATACGATTTCTGAATTGGCACAAATATTAGTACATTACTATTTACTAATTAATATTAACTGCTACTTTGAAACTGTTCTTAAATCACCTGTTCTTACCTGCTGGATAGCAATTCACCCAGGCTGAAGTTGAGCATAATGCATTTCACACACATCTTGAAATAGATAGATAGATAGAGTGTGTGTGTTAATTCCAATAGCCTCTACTGTGGCACAGTAGCAATACCTGACTGAAAAAGCCCAGGAAAGGTTGCTGTGGGCAAATACCCTTATTATTAAGGGTATTTATATACTGCTTAAAAGAAATGACAAAGCATTTTACATGGCAAGAGCAATGAGGAAAGGGTGGGGGGAGCATATATCCTATCTAAATTATGTGGCCAAGGTCCTATTGAGCATAGTCCTTAAGCATAACTGCTGAGTAGTACTACTGAGTAATTTAGTCTGGATGTCAGCCAATGAGATTAGTTTGACAATGCAATATCCTTACATGAAGTCAACCCCTAGATCCCCATTTTTGGCATGGGTAACTGAGGCTTAGGAGTTTCCCAACCAGAGAGACAAAGGCTGCAACAGAGAACACTTTATTGTAAACTGAAGCTTGCTAGTTAGTTTTTCCTGTGAAACCAGGAAAGGGGCTACTTACTATAACTCCATGCTTCTTCTTGGCTCATCTTGAATATTGGTCCATCCATCTTCTGCTGGTGAAGGAGTATACCAGTCACTGAGCTGTCAGTTCCATAATAAATTCTAACAGTCTAAGAACAACCCTGCTGGATAAGGCCCAAGGCCTATCTAGTCCACAATCCTGTTTCACACAGTGGCCCACCAGATGCCTCTGAGGCTGGAGGTGGCCTATAGCCCTCAGATTAGTACCCATTGATAGACCTGTCCTCCATGAACTTTTCTAAACAAGTCTTAAAGCCATCCAGGCTGTTGGCTGTCACCACATCTTGTAGCAGAGAATTCCATAGGCTGATTATATGATGTGTGAAAAAGGACTTCCTTTTGTTGGTCCTAAATTTCTTGGCAATCAGTTTCATTGGATGACCCCTGGTTCTGGTGTTATGCGAGGGGGGGGGGAGAGAGAGAGAGAGAGATTTCTCTCTACTTTCTGCACAACATGCATGATTTTATAGACCTCTATCATGTCTCCCTTCAGTCATAGTTTTTCTAAACTAAAAAGCCCCAGGTGTTGTAGTCTTGCCTCAAAAGGAAGGCACTCCAGGCCCCTGATCATCTTGGTTGCCCTCTTCTGCACTCTTTCCAGTTCTACAATATCCTTCTTAAGGTATGGTGACCAGAACTGCACACAGTTCTAGTCCAAATGTGGCCACTCCAAATGTGGCCACACCATAAATTTGTATAAGGGCATTATGATATTAGCAGTTGTATTTTTTAAACTCTTCCTAAGGAAATCTAGTCAGTTAATTAGCTTACAGTAGATACTGTTTTATATTAAATATAAGATCAAAAACTTAAGAGAAAACCTAAATGACACAAGAGAACAGAGAATATTTTCTTCTGTCTAACATAAATCCTTACATGAACATTCCATTAGAGTGGTTTCATTTCCCCCCCATTTTTTATTTACTTACTTACTTGTTTGATTTATATACTGCCCCTCCAAAATGGGCACACACAGATGATAGCACGTGTTCCATCAAAGTCAAAACAAATGAAACATAGTATATTTAAATTAATTTTTAATAAGTACCAAAAAAGATAATGGTGAGCAATATTTTGCATGGGTTAATAAATATTCTTTAACAGCAAGCAAAGTGACACATTCAGACATTGGTCAAGTTATTCTTTTACACTGCTATGAAAGCAATAACTTTCCCCCAGCTAAACAAGGTCACAAATTACAGAATATTATAATCCCCCTTTTTTTGTCTCCATAACTACAGAACACTAAAAAGGGAACTGCCACCCAGAGATTTTTTTTTATGACACTGATGTTCAAAATTACATAGACTACAGTTATCATGCAGATTTTTATTGTGAACTGTTTATTGTGAGTGTGTTTTTCTCTCTTTAGAAAAGCAAACAATTCACCTCCTGGTATTTCTTGTTATGGCAAAAAAAGAACAAACAACCCCCAAAACAAAGCGAAACAGGTTCTTATGGGAATGCAGGATCCATAAGAACTCCCGCGAGTCAACATGAGAGTGTTTATGGATCTAGCACTGCTCCTGGATGTCCAGACGACAGTAGTGGTGATGGTGGTGGCCAAGAGTACTTTTGGCCAGCTTAGACTTAGTGTGCCAGTATGGTATTATGTCTTGGAAATGTCAGACTGTACCACTTTTGCACTCATATTGGGGACATCCAGGCTCGATTACTATAATGTACTCTACCTGGGTCTGCTTTGAAAATATATAGAAATGTCAGCTCACTCCATCTGCAATGAGCTCACTCAAAAACTCATTGCCATTACTCCAATACTGCATCATCTTCATTGGTTTCTCATTTGTTTTTCAATTCAATTCAAAGTGTTTGTTTTGCCTGTCCTTAATGGTCTGGATTCCATATATTTCCAATTCAGGTTACATAATTAAAACACACATGACTGCAAACCAGGCTTGCACAACTTGTAATGCACCAAGCCAAACAAAGCCCATCAGCCATGTATTGGATCCCCTCAGGGTCCCAACAGAGTTGTCAAAACACCCACCTGGCAGGCCACAATACTTGGTTGGTGCATTGCTTTTGGCTTAGTGGGTCACAAACTGCACAGGCATTTAGCTATGTTTTATCATTCATTGTGGATGTTTTCTTCTTGGTTTGGCTTAGATAAGTAAGTCATTTTTTAATATCAGCTATCATCTTCTTTACAATAAAGGCAAGTGAATTAATACTCAGTGCAATCTGTTGAACACAAGTGCCATCAAATTATTTGCAATAAAGTGACTATGGTTTTTTCTAGCAGTTGATCCCACCCCTCACCCCACCCCACCCCACTCCACCCCCCGCCGCCAATTATTGGTAAAGAGTGTTTTGCACTGTACATGTATATCTTGATTAAAAACATAAAGTACTATGTTGCATTCTGTACTAAAAGCTAAATACTGTAAATACATTACTGCTAAGTGCAGCTAACATAATCATCTAAAAGAGAATTGCCAAAAGCAAAGGATCAAAAAATTCATTGTGCACCGTTTCTCATGTTAATTAAAGGGGGGGGGGCAATGTGAAAGAAGCCTAGCACTCTCAAGGTCCTTTTAGAGTTCATGGAAGCTCATCTTTTTAAACAGCATTCACAGAACTTTATTTAGTGCAACCACTAAGCACCTTGAACACAAGTTACATGAGCTGCAGGCCAAATGAAAGCTTTAAAGTTATGAAACATTGAGTAATTAACATTTCAACATATATGATAAATCAAGCTAAAGAGCTATATGTATATATAAATGTATTACGTCCTTGTACCAGGAAAACAATACAAATCATCTTGCATATTTGCAAAAAAACCCCTCCACATTTTTATAATACTTTTTCTGAAGTATTATATCAAGTCACAATACACAGCAATCTCTTGGTGTCTCTAAACTTACATCCACATCCCCCCGCAAAAGAAGAAAAAAACCCTCAAGAAAAACAGATATGAGCAAGGTCCACTTGAAATAAATTTATTTCTTTTGGTTTAACTGCAAGAACTCAAACTGCCAAGCAAAAAGGAAAAGGAAAAGGAAAAGGAAAAGGAAAAGAAGAAATTAGTTTCAATAGCAGTCAGCAGAAAAATTCCTGTTGACTTCTCTACATCCATCTGAAGGCTTATTTCTGTGTGAAGTTGCTATGGCACAGAACTGCTCCTGCAAATCACGTATGGCTAAAAGTCACGTGGAAAGGATTAATACATACTAATCACTGTGAATGAGAATGGCAGGGACATATGGAGGATTCAGAAATGACACCCAAGCATTATCAAGATAGCAATTTTGTCGCTGAACCCAACTGAAGCAAGCTCCAGCAGACTAACTGTGCCCACATCTGTTCACAGGGCCCCTCTGCTTGGACAGCTGTTAATGCAGCATCAAAGCCAATACAAACTCACCACAAATAAGCTCTAAAAGCACTTAACAGATACCAATACTGAAAAGATGTGTACAGTCAAAGAAAGGTGCACCTTTCTGATGGTTCACAAATAGGTATTCACCGCCTGTTCAGTGCAACATCAGGTGATTACTAAGTTGCATGTATGAATGAGCCACTTCAGAGGTGACCCTGCTCTATACAACCAATGCAATATCTAGGTGCCCTTTAAACATTACAGGGTGCCAATTCCATGGGAAAGACACATGCAACAGGACCTGCCCTTTACAAGTTCATAAAGGGCTGTACAAGTTCGGACTGGGGAGGTTGGAAATGCTCAGATTTTAGCCACATTGATTGATGTCAAATAAAACCCGGATCCAACATTGGAAAGCCTATGTTGGTTCAGAGTTCTCCAATAGTAAATTCCAGAGCATTTCAAAGCTCCAAATGGCAATGGGAGTCCACATCCCACTAGGGATGTGCACGGAACCATGGTGGGGAGGTTCAAAGGTGGCAGGAGTGCCGCTTTAAGAGTGGGGGAAAGTGCATTTACGCCTTCTACCACTTCCCCCTGCCAGCATCCTTTTTTTGGAAAGCTAATCAGGGCAACAGTGTACCTCCCTGTCACCCCGTTGCCCCCATTGGCCAGATATGGCCAGAAGTCCTCAATGCACCTGCGTGTGCCAGCATAGGGAAAAACCAACAGGAGGGGTAAGTGCATCCTCCCCCGCTCTTAAAGCGGCACCCCGCTGCTGTCAAACCAGCGGAATTGGTTCGGAGGGCCATAAAGGGCCTCCGAACTGATTCCGTGCACATCTCTACATCCCACCCACCCCACCCCACCGATCATGGCTGGTTTCTTTAAAAGGCATCTTTGGGCATCTATCTCCCCACCCACCTGTTTGCCTGCATTCCCATGCATTTTTAAAAAAGGTTTTAAGTTGGTTTTTAAACTTTCATTTAAAAAAATAAATGGTAGTTTTCCTGCAATTCTCTGATGTTCCATCAGTTCCCCTGCGATTCTTTGGTGTTACATTACTTTCATACAGTGTGTATTTCCTGGTTATATTTAAAGTTTAATTGGATGATCAGAAAATGATCCAATCCCAACCCCAACCATGAACCTGAACCCCACATTTTTAAGGGTCCAAAGGACCCCGAACCAAAATGTGTGGGGTCGAGTCAGATTAGACCCGATGTCAACATTTGCGATTGTGCAGAGCCCTACCATGCACATCATTGTGTCATTTTAAATATTACATTAGCACTATGTGATAAACCCATGTGTGCTGTTTAAATGGTACCTCAGTGGTTGGTTTACACTTTCATCTATGAGTCATCAAATGCAGAGTAATCATTACCATATCTGCATGTGTGGATCAGCCTTAAGTTTCACTGAAATCAACATGACCTCATACCAGTCCTATAATATTCAATTGGAAATATCCCACTTTGTTCAATGGGACTTGCTTTCTAGAAAATAGGATTTTAGCATTGGACCCTTTCCATTGTGTCAGCAACCAGCAACAATATGAGCAATCGTTAGAACACAACCTATTCACACAAATGTGACAGTCCATGCTGTTCTGTGAGCAGATCAGTGAGCATCATATACCCAAAAATATATTCAATTCATGTTCTTAAAAATCCAGTAATGAAATCATTTTCTAGAGATCAGCTATATGGCGTTAGTTTCAATACTCAGACATATAGAAGAAACATAAGGTATATGGATTTAAAGGATACGTAAAGCAACTGGAACATTATTAATTGTAAATTAATAGTGTTCCGATGGAAGACACAGTGTCCACATTCACAACCCACCTACCATGGTAAAAACCCCTTCATTTAAACAGGATTACTATGAAGTAAATGTGGTCTGATTTGCAGCTATTATAAGGCTTCTGAGAGAAGATGCTTTGCATGTTTCAGTAGGTTCATTCATTTGAGGACTCCATTTAACAGTTTCTCTCAAGTACATTCTTCTTTTATCAAGTAAACTTCCAACTACCCATTTTATTTTTGCAAAATAAAATGAGAATTTTTTTTGATTCATGAGGTTTCCTATAGTAAAGTACTTCAGCCTTTGGGATTCTATTCTAAAATTCATAATTTCCCACTCAAATTCTTATTTAAAAGTCCCCTCTACCCCCTTATAAGAACTACATCCCTTACATCTCACTGTCCAGAAAAATATCAATAAGGTATTTCCATTCTTAACAGTTTTAAAGAGTACTCTAAACACTGTTTCACAGTAGAGTTGTGTTCTTTACTCAGTGTTCTGCATGACCTGAGAACCGTTGCATACATTACACAGTAACAAATCTGGGTTTGTCACTCAGTGTAAACTCAATAGGGAACTTCAATCAGTCTCAATTCTCTAAGGAATGTACTGGTATGAAACACATGTGGGGTGTTTTTGGGTTTTTTTAACCTTAACACTCTTTGTTTATGTTAACACTTCAATTTATTAGGTGTACACTTAAGATATTAGGTGTTCTAAAAATGTAAAGTGTGTGAAAAGGCCTTGAGACCATATATATTTGCAGCTGCAACAGTCTGACTCTGAAGGTCAGAAAGAAGGTTGGTAGTTGTGACTTCTGCAATCATGCAGCTAATAAAAACTGGGTTATTTGCATCAGATACTGATGACTTGAGTCTTTGACTCTCAATTCAGAGTTGTGGTGGCTGAACAATGAGCAGAGTAAGGCAGGTAGTTCAGAACTGTGGTGTTGTGCTAGGGTGCTCTTGAACTAATACTTAAAATGGCACAAATGCACTAGCACAACAATACTTCTATTGGAAAGAAAGGAAGTATTGTGGCCCTAGTGCAATTGGGCAACACCACAGATATTATTTCAGATGCCCTCAGCAGGCCAAGTGATTTGGAACTACTTCTGTTACTCTTCTCATCATGTCAGCCACTGACTACAATTTTTGAATCCTATCAAGCCTATGAACGAAACAACATCACAATATCACTCCCAACTGTCACTCCCAGAAAGCATTTCAACTGCAAACTTCAAAGAATGCTATTCTTCTACCACAGGGAGTGTAACATTTCCATGTGCACAGGAGCACCACAAAGCCACTGAGTAGCTTTTACTTAAACTTCAAAGAGGTCAACATTTGTCCCAGAGGTGAGCATTAAGATGCTTTCTGCATGTGGCAACATTTCATGCAACCTGAAGGAAGTTAGCAGCATTCTACTGAATTCTGAAATGAAGCTTTTCTCTGCAATAGATGCACTAAGGTTTTGTAATACAGCTTGTCTTATCAGTATGTGTTTGTTTGTTTAACATATTTCTATACTGCCCCAAACTTGTGTCTCTGTGTTAAGTTTCATTTCATTTTCTATGTTTCTGGCTGAACATTAAATCTGGGGGGGGAAAATGAAATAATAATAAATGAGAGACATTTAACTGAAATTAAGCTAAGTTTGTGACAAACACATCATTTGAAAAATTCTGTCTTGTCAGTAAACCTTAAAATTACCCTATAATCTGCACCATGCATAGCATTAGGAAATTAAATAGAATGCCATAGAGGTCATCCACAGAATCAAAAATTGTGTTCTACCTGGGTTTGGCAGCTGTGTGTGATCCCAATTTTTGGTTGTGTGGAAACAAGGTAAGGGGAAAACTTGAACAGAAGTGATTGTGTAGAAGGAAGGTAGGAGGAAAAGCTACTCATGTTTCCCTCCTGCCCTGCTTCCACACAATCATTTCAGCCCAGGTTTTCCTCCTATCTTGCTTCCACACAACCAACAAAAACAACAACAAATATATATATACTGCTTTTCAACAAAAGTTTCCAAAGCTATTTACAGAGATAAATAATAAATAAAAATAAGGTGGCTCCCTGTCCCCAAAGGGTTCACAATCTAAAAAGAAACATAAGACGGACACCAGCAACAGTCATTGGAGGTACTGTGCTGGGGGTGGATAGGGCTCCCAGCCAAAAAAATTGAGAGCATACACAGTTCCCAAACCCAGGTAGAACACAATTTTTGATTTTGTGAATGACCTCACAGAGTGCCATTAACAGTCCTCTAAACTAAAACATCCTGAGTCACAGCAAAGAAACATACTCTTTCTACTTAGAACAAATTGCATTCTATATGCACACATTCATTCTCTTCTATGATGTGCAACGAGCTGAGCATCTCCAAGGAATTTTTCAGTAATACCTTGGGCAACAATGGCTCTCGGATACCACCTTTGCTGTCTGCTTTCTGCTGTTAAAGTAAAATGTGCCATTGAGTCAATTTCGACTCCTGGTGCCCACAGAGCCCTGTGATTTTCTTTTGGTAGAATACTGGAGGGGTTTACCATTGCCTCCTCCTGTGCAGTGTGTGATGATGCCTTTCAGCATCTTCCTATATTGCTGCTGCCTGATATAGGATTTGAACCAATGGGGAGTCAAACTGGCAACCTTCTGCTTGTTAGTCAAGCATTTCCAAATTGCACAGTGGGGAAATGACTTGTCTAGCAAGCCAGAGGTTGCTGGTTCGAATCCCCGCTGGTATGTTTCTCAGACTATGGGAAACACCTTTATTGGGCAGCAGTGATATAGGAAGATGCTGAAAGGCATCATCTCATACTGCACGGGAGATGGCAGTGGCAAAGTCCTCCTGTATTCTACCAAAGGCAACCACAGGGCTCTGTGGTTGCCAAGAGTCGATACCAACTTAACGGCACAATTTCTGCTGTTATGGCATGCAAATTGGTGCAAAGGGAAAACAGCAAGGGACAAATCAGCTAAGTATCATCCTGTATTCAGGTTGACTATCACAATATGACCTCTAAAACTACTATTTAACATATATTTAGCATCCACAGTGAGAGAAACACCAGTGCCAGCAATATTATCAGTGCATCTTATTTATTTGTTATTTCTCTGTGTAAACCGCCCTGAGCCATTTTTGGAAGGGCGGTATAGAAATCAATCAATCAAATAAACAAACAAACAAACAAACAAACAAATAAACTGTCCACACTTGATATTGAGTAATAATTTGTTAAAATGCAATTGCAGTTCATGGGCATCAGGAAAGGATGGATTCACATAACTGGCTTTGCACACGGCAACCTGTAACTTGGTAGTTGCAGTTGTCTTTGTGCCAGCACTACAGCTACCCATGTCTTTTAGAATCGGGGCATAAAAGTACAATGTTGAGGCAAGAATTTTTCTTTGAGGTATGCTTTTGCTAAAAACCCAACAATTGTCACCATATTTGTTTAAGAAGGAATGGGGTGGATCTAATCAAAGAGATGATTTCCCCCCCTTTTACCATGAATATATCATTTTTGTTGATTATTATTCTACATGTAAACTACTGCAAGTTCTTGCTTGTAATAGAAATATAGTTTGTGCAATGTACACATGCAGCCTGATCATATGCCTGTCCACTTGGAAATAAGTTCCATTTTGTCCAAAGAGACTTACTTCCAGGTAAGTGTGCATAGGGTTATAGTCTAAATGTTACACAAGTCTAAATGAATGACAGAATGTACTAAATGGTTGTTTCTAAGTCAATATTTCTGGCTTTGGCTTGTGCCTATTCACAAGAGTCCTGATAATGTAAGTGAGGCCAGGATAGGGCCGTTTGTGCAAGTTGAGCTTACAAAACACAGTTATCCATGTGTAGGAATTAAAGTATGCACATATATATTACACTGATCTGAAGGAAGAAGAGAAGCAACTTGCTTGATTGTGCAAGTTGTGCCATCTTTGTGGGTCTGCTGTTCTTAAGAACATGCACCCTACTGAATAACCAAATAGTGTTCTACATTCATCCCCAACAAACATTTATTTAAAAACAATTTTAAGGGATAAACTATTTAGCTATCTGCCTAGAACACAAAAGCTCTTTTCTCAACATCTAGGATGTAGTGCACAGGGGTCGGCCTCCTTATTTAATGGCCCAGTCCTGTGCAGTGCGGAGAGCTCTCAACTCTCATCACAGCTAAAGAGAGTGGAGAGCCCATAGCAGTTTGCAGTAAAGAGCCATGCAAACCAGCAGCAAAAGTTCAAGAATGACATTCCTGGGAAATCTCTCAAACCCATTATTTGCCTCTGGCACTCAGCTACCCATCACAGTGAGGGTTAAGCAACAAATGATTTGGTTTGCATCACATCAATTGAATACGGTATCTCCTGTATCACCTCACTGGTTCCAGGAAAGCATAAGGGTTTTAAACGTGGGTAGATAGAGGAGTTCTTCCTCACCAATTAAATATGAGTTGTTTTCTCCCCATGAGGGGTGGCAATGGGAATGCACATACCAAAGACCAGGGCATATCAGTATCAAGTTGAGAAATCTCCCCAGAGTGTAATGCCTGAGCAGGACAAATCAGAGCCAATCAGATGGGCCCTGCATTAAAACTATGCTGTCAGAGCCCTTTGCCAAAAACAAAGATAAAATTGAATAAAACTTTCTACATTGTTGGTATTTACAAGTGCTTTACATATGTACATATTATTTATATATTTTATTTGCACCTGGACAGTGTAGCATTAAAGGGTAAATTTATAATTTACAAATAAAACATTTTTAGATATGTATAACTATGCCATGTAGAACTTTTTTTTATTGCTCACCTTCAAACCTTATACAGCTTTTTCACACTATTGCACATTTTTCTGTATTATACAGAAGATCTATATATTATATATAAATAGATATGAAAATAAGGATTTTCTATATTAATGTTTGAAATAAAGTGCTAATTTTTCAACTACTGTTTACGAACAAGGATAAAATTATTAAAGGGGAGTAAAGGAATACATCACGGGATAGTAATGTTTCATCCTTCCAGCCTTTTCCAATTGTATGAAATACCTTACTTGATTTAACATCAGAAGAACTGTTTTACCTGTATGTTGTAACCAATAAAATGCATTTGTGACCTTGCCATCAGTACTTGTCATGCAAAGCAAAGACCTAAATCACATTTTAATTAAAATAAAGAAAACACAGAAAAATAAAGAAGCAACTGAAAGATTTGTTTGATTTAGTATGTGTTTCCACATCTTAATGTAATTTTAAATTTGTTTTAGAAATATTTATACAGTGTTAAACTTTGCAATATCTAGTTTATGCACTATACTCAAGTACTGTACAAAACTGCAATAAATGACACTATACGACTACATATGTTTCTACTATAAAGACACCATCATAAAGGTGTATCTCCATTTTAAAAGGTCAACTAATAACTGCTAATATGTATGTGAATCAAAATACTTTTGATTGGCCAAATATATTATGAAAATCTAAATACAGTACACAATTATTTGTGGCATTATGATTTACAGGGCCTTCAGGGGTATAAGCAATTTTGCAAGGTTCCATGAGAAATAGTTAATTGATCAGTATTAAATATTATACAAAAGTTGCAAATAGCGGTTCCAATTTTGTTTCCATTTTTATTTAAATACTGATCACTGAAGTTTATTATTTTTTAAAAAAACAGCCACCTCTTAGCAAAACCCTTACTAATATATAAAGTTGTAAATTTATGCCAGCAATTTATGTAAAGTTGCCATTTACAAAAGCAGCACTAATCCTCAACCATGAGGACAACTGCGTGGAAATGAAATCAAAAGCACTGTTTCCAGTGACTGCTATGGGCAAACAAACAGTATGAAGGAAGCCTTTTAAGGCATATTTCATTGGAACTGTAATTTGGAACATCTGTATACAGAAATCTTACAGTCAAGGGTGGCCCTTCCATGAGGCAGGTTGAGGCGGTTACCTCAGGCATGGAGAGAGGTGCCAGAGGCAAGTGGCGGCCATCTACCACCACAAGCACCATCCACTGTTGCCACCCTTTCTCACCCCAATGAGGCACACTGCTCTTTCCCCCCTCCTTGCCTCTTTGGGGTTCACTTCTCCACCCTCAGCCTGAGCGGAACACTCCTGCCACAACTGTCTGGCTTGCTGGCATGGTCTGAGTGCACTTGCATGTTGCTACTACTGACTTGGTAGCACAGCCTGAGAATGCTGAATATAACCTGCAGATGTTATATTATATTGTTATGTTGTCCTTTTCCTCAAGCAACAGAACGTCTTGGAACACCCCTGCTTAGATCTCTAATATACATACTCCTGAATAATATCTGAATGTTTGCCCTAGATATTTGGCTTTTTTAAAGTTATAAAAGTGTCAACTCACAAGACTGAAAATAGCCTTGTGAATAACTGCTGTATGTAATTTACTCTAACATAATTTTGTAAACCCACAACTAGGAATCTGGAATGTTGTTGTTCATGGGATTTTGTGAAGCAAATTGTGCATATGAACCCTTCATTTGGAAACAGTGAAACATATGAAGCTGCCTGTTTTATACTGAGGACCATTTTCCAGAGAAGTCTCCCCATGTCTGAAAATAATGTTTTGTGAATGAGCTCTAGAGTGCTTGTTCAGCACATTATGAATGTATGACATGCAGGTGTGAACGAACTATCACAGATATAACACCACAGCTAGAACAATGGATTGGATCCAAAGAACTGTGAGCAGAACAGTTTGGGCAGTTCTATAACAGGCAGATTCTATAGCAGCTTTTGTGTTTCCACCTGTGCAAGCACTTGCACAAAAGGTTGTGCAAATGGAAGAACATTATTGGATTCAGTTTCACTTTTCTCACGTTATATTCTAGTATAAAGTACAAAACAGTCTTTCTGTGAGTGGAAGACACCTTCCAAATGTGAAAGGGCATCTTTGGATCCAAGCACATGCTCTCCATTGGAGTCTGTTTGTACATTCAGCTGCAAGATGTCAAGTACACTGTAATGAAGTGTAAAGATGAACATGCATGTGTGAACTAGCCCTAAGACTGTTCATTTGAAAAATTCAAAATATGTAACACTTGAAGAAATTTTCCCTGCTGCATATTGATCAATTGAAGAAGAAAAAAACCCTGACTTTTCTCTAACTGTTCTTACTATTTACACCCGTGATCCTGAACACTGATTTAGAAAGAAATTCCACCGATTCATGGACTGCAGCAAAAAAAGAGACATCCTACCTGAATAGTTCTGTCACACTTGCCTGACAAACACCCCTTTTTCTGTGTACCAATCTGAAATTTTTCAGGGCCAAAATAGCCTTTAGACTGCCACATATTTGGGGGTGGGGTGGGGTATTTCATGTGAGGCTATCTGTACCTCTTCAATATACCAAGTATATGATGCATAAGGTCTTTATTATTAATCAGGACTGCTAGTTTTTAAATGTTTGTACAAGTTGTACTTTGCAGATTTTAAATTATCCTTGAGAAAACTTGTTGGGCATTTGATACAGGGAAGGACTTTTTCTTTTAAAGGACTGAATTGATATTGTTAATCAATAATCAAGAAGGGCTGGAAGGAGTTGTATGTTGTTTACTCTGAATCAATCAATCAATCAATCAATCAATCAATCAATATTTATTGGTACGGGCACAGACACTTATGTACCATATGTTAAAATATTGATGTTATGGATGTTATGGACTGCAGTGAGGTGTGGTTGGTTAGCCCAAATTCCCTTGCTCCCTGCCCCATTGGCATTGCACAAGTATGTATAAGACTTGTGCACTGAACAAAAAGAAAAGAGCTTTTGCTGGAGCAACAGTAATTGGCTTGGCTGTGCTGGCACTTAGACCAGTGTGGAACCTGCTATTTCCTGGCACTGGCAGAAGGACCCTCAAACCCAGGCCTTTTGTTCCAGCAGGAGAACACCAACAACAGCAGTATAGAACTAGTCATTAATCAGCAACTTCAAACCTTGACTAAAAGTAGGAAATGACTAAACCTGACATCCCAATAGCTTTTAAACATAACAAGCATTCATACTGGTTGCGAATAAGAGAATACTTGAGCTTACCACACATCTATTATATTTACATGGGCATTGCTACTGTAAGAAATTATTAAGATTACTTCTTTAAAAAAATCCCTCTTTTAAATGATAGCTTCTTTGCATTAAAGTAGAATCAGTTTTTTTATAGAAAAATATTTTAAACTTTAAATTAAAAAAATAGTGTTATTAAATAGTTATGTAGGACCATATACGGTTGTATGGATATAATTCAGCATATTCGAATCTCAGTTTAGAAGGAGAACTCACATGGACAGGAGAGCAGACTATATTTGCCATGAATGCCATCTGTTTACAGATCCCATTAATAAACTCTGTGCACCTCCTTTGGAGATAAATGGACATGATAACCTATATACATTCTGTACATATTGGTTCACAGATTAGCAGTTATTAGTCGTACTGTACATAGGAAAACAATCTGATTATGTTATACATCCTTGACATAAAATTAAGGTTTTAGTGTGCTGGAGCAAACCCAAGTAAAACTGGCTCCCTGTTTAGATATGTTGCCCAGTACACTAAGTTGAAAGAACCAAATAAAACTGGAAAGACTATTCTGGACATCCTGTCAATTTTACTAACACTGTTGAAGGTTTTCTTTGCTTCTTGTGGTTTGGCTTCTGGCTTTGCCTTGTTGGGTTCTGAAGTGGTGGTAGCACTCTTGGAGATTGTTGGGAGAACTGAGTCCTTGGTGATATTTGGTGCATAATTGGCGACCGCCACTGCATAGGCATTGTTTTTCTTAATGACAGATGCTTTTTCTTTTTTCTGTTAAAAGATGGTATGTGATTAAATATTTTAGACATGTCTAGAGTAATGTACTTTTGACAAATGAGATATAACAAAATATGACTTCTTCTTTTTGGCCAAACTACTAGCGTCGCCTCAATTAACAATGCAGTTATATAACAAGAGGGAAAATAATGCTTGTCTAATTAGAACTCAAGCCATATCTGTACAGGTTTGGTCATGGTAAACTAAGACTCTTTTTTGAGGTCCAAGCGACAATTCAAATGTTACTCAGACTATATGTGCATTTGTTCACACAGGTAATTGTCACAGTTACCCAAACCCATTTCATTAAATGCTTTTGATTTTTTTTAAAATGCTTTGATCTACTCAGAATACTGGGGTAAAGTCTCCACTCTTGTATAAAGTTTCCTACCAAATCTCAGTTTAAAAATTTTAGGCAATAGCAGCTGATTAATGTACAAAGGGATCATTGGGGTTGTGACTCCAGTCTCTATAATAATCTAGGTTGGAGACATATGATAGTTTTTCAGACATTTGGAAATTTTACAATAGAGGAATTGTTGCCCACGGTGTGTGAACATTTAACTCACTAGTTGTCTTTTGTTCAAATGTTTTGAAGGATTTTGCAGCATTTCTAAAACTTACAAAACATGTTAGAGATGTGAAAATCGATTTGAGTAGAAGATTTGAGCTCCAATCAGGGTGATTTGAGTGATTCAAACTTGAATCAAATCATCTCTAGAATAAAGGGCCAGATGTGAGTTTGAATAGAATTGACGCTGATTCAACCTCAAATCAATTCAAATGATTCAGGTGACATTTTGAGTCCTGGATTCCCCCCCCCTTGCTGATTGGTTTTCTGGCACTGGCTTCCAGTTGGCTAGAGAACTCCTTGCTTCTTGGTTGGCTTGTCATCGTTCAAATCAATGTCATGGGCAACTGTACCCCCAATGGCTAGGGGGAAGGGAGCAGGGAGGGGAGAGGCCAAAAGAAGGATTTTCAAAATGTTTTTAAGGGACTGCTTGGAGGAAGAGAGACAGAGAGCCATATTGTGCCTCAGGAAAGAAGGATCAGAGAAAGACTGCAGCAGCCCTGAGAGCACAGACTGGTGGTGGTGGTCCAAGAGTGCTTCTGAGAGCAACACCTGGCAGACTCCAGCTGGAGATGCCAGAAGCCCCCAGCTGAAAACACCAGATAGGTAAGCCGCCCACTGCCTTAATCAGGTAACAGGTTAGACTTTTTAAAAAATAGGGCCTAATTTGGGGAATGGATCAGGGTAGTGATAGTACTGTAGGACAGGAGGGGTGGGTTTGGGTTAGAGAGGCCAGAGTAATCCCCTGCCCTTTATCTTGCCTTGCCTTAGACTTGCCCCATTGATGCCCTCCAAGAAAGCTTTCCCACCCATGAAATCTGCTTCTTTATTGGCTATAGATATAATGCTATAGATAGCACTGTGTGTGGCACACAGAGTATAAATAGATGACCCCCAGGCCCAAACCCCCTTAAAGGTGCTTCTCCTCCCTGTCCCCATAGGAGTTAGGGCTTAAATTTTATTTTAGTTTATTTTAAAAAATTAAATAAAAAACAAAAACAAAAACACCAAGACATCCAGGAAGGTGTGAGGCAGGCAGAGCGGCAGGAAGATTGAGGAGTAATGCTGCTGATTGAGGTGGGCGATGATGAGAGAGGCCTACTCCCTGAGACAACCCCACTGATGTAGATGTGCGCAGGCTCTCCTTTCTGGAGGAGCTTGGCCCCACAGTGCAGCCACCTGTGGTGGCTGAGGTGGAATGCACGGGGGTCCTCCCCTGTCAGGAAAGAAGCTCTTTCTGCGGCAGTAGAGGAGTAGGTGTCATCGCTGCTAGCCCATCAAGATCGCTCTCTCCATAATTCCCAATCCCCGTTGGCAGTGCCACCCCCTCCCCGGCTAAGACTGAGGAGGAGCAGAAACGACTTCTGCTTGGCCCTAAAAGCCTTTGGAGTCTCCTCCCCTGCAAATTAAGCATAATCATGCTAAGCCAGGTGACCACACAGCCCGGAAGAGTAAGGGGTAAGAGACAGACTAAGGCCCGGAAGTCCAGGGGTAAGAGTGCCGCTGACTGGCAGCAATAGGCCTGGTGTGTCTTCAACTAGCTGCAAGACACCTGCTCCTGCTCCCAAGTAGGGAACGTTGCCTGTACAGTGAGTTCAATCAGTGGGCAAGCAGTCTGATCACCCAGAGCCTCATCCCATCACCTGGGCCATTGCTAAGACAATCGCTTTGGCTGAACAACCATTCCATGTGGTGGAGAACACAGCTTCTGCTGGCTGCTCTGACTGCTTGACCTCAACTACAACATCCCCTTATGCACCACCTTCAGAAGGCGGGTGGTGCCCTCCCTGTACCGGGCATGCAGAAAGGCATGCAGGAAGGCCCTGGCACCAGCATATACTTCAATGCGGATCTGTAGACCAGTCCCAGTGGGAGGCATGCTGCTTTCTTGTCCCTCATGATGCACCGGTGGGGGCAGGAGAGTGGGGGAATATCTGCTGGTGGTGGCAATGCCAGCCCCTCCCATGTAGAGATGAGGGATATGCACAAACCTGTTTGGGGGCCCTTTTACAGGCCTCCAAACAGGTTCTAAAGACTGGCTGTTTGGCCAGTTCGAACGTGGGAGGGGATACCTTTAAGAACTGGGGAGGGTGCACTCCCCCCACACTGCATTTTCTCCACCAGCGCTCTCTTTAAAAACAGTCTAGCAGTTTTTAGATTTTATGGAGGCTTGGGGAAAAGGTTAATTGTAAAAAAGAATCACCCATTTCCCCATTTCTTTTGTGGGTTGGGTGGTAGGTAGCACCCATCATGCCTTACCGCTCAACCCACTTTGATGTCCCTAGGAACTACCCATGGGGAACAATGGGGTGATCTAAATTCCCCTTGTTTCCTATGGCTGAATCACTTGAATCACTCCAATCATTTTGAGTTGATTCATTGAAACAGTGGCAATGGCAGCTGTTTTGATGAATCTTTGAGAATTTTGAAATTTGATTCGAGCTTGAATCAAATAGGAAAATATAATTTGTGTGCATATCTCTAAAACCTGTTGCACCAGACCAGACTAGAACAGTGAGACAAAAGAAATTAATGTGTGCACACGACACACTATGGAGTATCGTGTTTTCATCTTACAGTTGTCCAGTCTTAAAAATTATTTTTTATCTTCAACATTCGTTATAGTAGTTATGTACTGTGGTGATAGCGGAAAACAAGTACAGAGGGGGCTGTGACAGACACAGAGCTGGGTCTCACGATCAGTGAGACCCAGTTTGGTGGGGTGAGCGAGGAGAGCGAGTGGGAAGGGAGCCCTGGACGGCCGGATTGGCTGCCCACATGATTACCGGCTCCGTGATGGAGCCGGCAGGGGCTGGGGAGCTCAGGGGCTGTGCAGTCCCTGGAAGCTCCAGTATGCCCTGCGTGAGTAGGGAGTAGTATACTGGGGAGACCCCGGGAGCCAGGAGACGGCTTTTCACCTCCCCACTGGGGGTCTCCTCATGAGTAGCCACGGTGTGGAGCCGCGCTGCGGCTACTTACAATCGGAAAGCCCGGATTTGTGGAGCGCTCACTCCACAAACCCAGGCTTTGGGGAGGGCTAAAAAAGCGGACTAGCCGCTTGTAAGCCACCGGGCTCGCCTGCGAGCCTGGTGGTTTACACGATCAGCCAAAATCGGGCTAGGCTCTCCCAGTCATGAGAATAGCCCCATAGTGAGACACAGACAGTTCAAGGACGCCATTAAAACACACAAAGAACTACAGAAAGTGCATAAGTTCCTGTCTCCCACTGTAGGCAGCTCCACCTAAGCATATTTGAATTTTGGGATCTAAGGAAAATATTAGTCATACATTTTCATGAGAAATATAACTTAAAATTAGTTAATAATTCTGTCTCCTATCCCTATCTAAATATAATGGTCACAGTCCAACTCAATGACACGTGCTTAAGCCTATTAATGACAACTGATTATCTGTATTAATGGATTTGCAGTGTACACATTTGAAGGAGCTACACACATCTTTCCAGGAGAGGTCCAGGTTCAAATCTACACTTAGTCATGAACTTCACTGGGTGACCCTGGGCCAGTCAATGAGGTTGTTCACACAACCCAATATTCCAATGGTAGGTAGGGTTGGTGGGGAGACAGGCTCCTACCTGTCTCCTCGCACATGAGTGCCACTGGTCAAAAAGCTCTGCTGCTCATGTGGCACACAAGTGGTGCTGCAGCGAGCAGCAGAGCTGGGGGATGTTCTCTGGCATCCCACAATGCACTGCATCAGGAGCACAGTGCCTTGAGGGATTTCCCCAGAGCTGGGCTCTCTTGCCGCCCGGCTCCATGTGCGCTCAGGCTGTATGCACACATGGCCCCAGTGCTGGGTTTAAGGGCATGCTCATGCCCTTAACCATAGCTAAAGTGTGGGCTTCAGAGTTGGGTTAGGCTGGGCAGAAACACTAGGATCAGGAGAAATCCTGGCACTCTACACAAGCAGCCTAACCCTAACTGTAGTCTGGGTTAGGCTGCTCATGTGAGCAGCTTTAGTATCTCTCAGCCTAACCTACTTCACAGGGTGGCTATTAGGGTAAATAGGTGACAGTAGGTGAGATAGTGCCTTGAGTTCTTTGAAGGAAGGGCAAGGAAAAAATGTAATAAAATCAACACTTCACTGTGTCTAGGCATATCATGGGAGTTGTGCATAGATACTGCTCCCCAAAGCATGAATTTCACAGAAAGGGAGAGAGAGCATCATACACAATTGTTTACACTTTAATCCATTCATTTGTGAAGCAGCTCTTATTCAAAAAATCTCTTCATTTCAGTCCAATGAAAATTCAAGCAACATTTTGCAATGGAATTTCTTTCTTGTAAGAAAATGCCTGACTGGACAGAATATGTTCAGCACTGGTGCCTTGTGATATTTTAAAATTCTGCAGTGTCTTGAAACTGAGTAAATAGCATTTCTGAGTTAGAGGCGGCCCAGTTATTTTATTAATCGATCCAGCAGATATGCATTACTTGTATGGCATGCTGAGGGAGAAGAAATTTGGAGGGATTACCAATGCCATGCTGACGCTAGGTACACACTAGAGTCGATGTGACTACTGACTCCAGTGATGTGATAACGATTGGGCTCCACATACTAGAACAAAACCCTGAAATTGGGAAACTCTTATTACAACTTACTTCAGTATACTCCACTACAACCTGGAGATAGACTAAGAGGACAGTAGATTTGAGTTGTTTAGCTCTTGTGTGAGAATACACTCTTGTTTTCTTTATTGCTATGTCCAGAGTAAACTGCTATTTCACATCACCTTTACAAGCCCTCCATCACCACAATTCATAACTCCAATTTCTGCATAACCTGCTTCTAGCAACTCTTCCCCCCCCCTTTTTTTTTTTTTTGCATTTTGCATCTTGCTTACTTAATGGCGGGGTTTTCAGGCAAATACTGTATTGTCTTACCTATATGATGCTGGAACACATACGTGCTGCTGAGAGGAGCTTATAATACTTCATAAACCAGACAACTGCTTTTAATATTTTTAAAAGCCAAACAAATATAAATGAAATTACTTAAATAGGGCTGAGCCATAACAACTTAATGTTTTTCTTTTTCATGAACATATTGGGCAGGGCTCAAAAATGCCTTTTTTCTGTTATTTTTCAGCACTCCTTGCAAAAAATGTTTGCTTATTCTTTTATTGTCCATACTTGCCCTCATTTCCGTTGCCCTTATCATCTTATCTCATTTGCCAAGCCAAATCTTACTGGTTGCAATTTTATTTACTGATATATGTGCTATTATCTCACTAGAAGTAGCATTTTGATGTCATTTAATTTATTATGTGTTCCTTTATTGGGTGGGATCTGCAACGCAACTAATTTAGAAAAGAGGAAGAGGCAACAGCTGCAGGTGGGGGTAAAGAACATTAAAGAAGTGGTGGCCAGGAAAAACAGTGGTAGTGAAAAGGAGACTGAAAAGGTGAATAATTTTTCAGGAAACATTTGTATTCTGCCGAAATTACTGCTTTTCACCGCTACACTGAAACTCACAAGTATTCACCACAGCCGTAAATTAATATAGGCTGACATCCTGACTAATACTGTGCTTGTACAACAAGCAAAGTTGTGCTAGCTCAAGAAAATCACATAGCAGTGTGAAGGCACAGGGATTTTTGAACCTGTACTATTGTGTAAAAGTTCCCTTTAAAACATTTGGGCACAGGTTGTATACCTGCTACACAAGTGCAAACATATCTGTGCTAGGACAACACTAGCCTGGAATAAAAACTCCAGATTCAGTGAGTAGCTAGCACAGCAGCCTTGTGCTAGCACAAGATCAGGATGTCAGCCATGGATATTTTTTTTTAAACTTAATAAAGTATCTGATATCCATAGTTGCTATGTCACAAAGCAGGCATGAAAGCCACCACCATGATATCATGTATCAAGCATGGGCTGAAGTTGCCATACTGGTGCAACAGCATGCATCACTTCCACTACAACCATCACCATCATTACTTGATATGACTTCCCGATGTTGTGCAAAGCTTTTACCATGCTAAGAAGTGGGTAGTGATGGAGCATGGAAAAATTTTGATACGGACATGTCCAGAGATAAAAACAATCCTATGAGCATTCTGTCCACCTTCCTTTGTATGGAC
Source organism: Hemicordylus capensis (assembly GCF_027244095.1). Lineage (NCBI taxonomy): Eukaryota > Metazoa > Chordata > Lepidosauria > Squamata > Cordylidae > Hemicordylus > Hemicordylus capensis. The sequence continues at coordinate 99,901,379 of NC_069661.1, read as the reverse complement.
CTGTACCCCTGAAACTCTTCAGTAATTTTCTATAGTTGGTTAGCCACTGATGGGTAGTCTAGGAGGACAGACATGCCACCATATGACTTCATGCAAACCTATCACAAACCATTCTCTGCAACATCACTGCTCTGTGTATTAGAATTACTGTATAAAAAATACAAAAACCTAAACCTGAATTCCAATTATTTTTCCTTCTCCCACTGGTAAATTCATAGTACTATTCATGAGCCACCGAAGCCAACATTTGTCAGTTTGATTGCCCTTGACCTCAATTGCAGCTTAAGTACAAGCTCAACCACTTGAAAGGTTGGTAGATCAAATGGTTAAAACTTACCCTGAAATGTGTAATAGCAAGGGCTGTACTAAAGGGGAAGAGCAAGCCTGGTAGCAGAAGGCCTTATGTGTACATGAAATAATTAAATGCTGAGATGCAGAGTCCAACTTTTAAAAAAACTCTCACAATCTTTTAAGAATAAAAGAGGATTCTAATCTGGTAGAAAGAACAACAGATGCTGGATGCTTAAAAACTTAAAGTTCTGGCCCTAGAGGTCTAAACTTTCTTATTCCAGCTCAGTCTCAATTTAAAATTCCCTACTTTAATCAATCTTAATTATTTATTTTAGTTCATTTGTATACCACCCCAAATACAAATCACTGGGTGATTTCAAAATTTCAAAACACAAACAATAAAAACATTACATCAATTAATACACTTTAAAATATGAATATAAATAATTTTAAAACTTATGGATGAAAAACCTGATTAAATGGGTATATTTTCAGATTTTTCTTTAAAACATCCAGAGATAGGGAGGCTCTAATTTTATTTGGGAGTGGTTTCTGAGTCCTGGGGCAATCCTAGACAATGCCCAGTTTTGGGTTGCCACCAAATGAGTTGGTGGCAACTGCAGCCAGACCTCCCATGATGATCTTAATAGGTGGTGGGGTTCATGGAGAGTGGGGCCTGTTCCAGCTGCCAGGCTCCAGAAGCCCACATGAGAGGTGTGATCTGGGGACTTTTTGGCTTTAAAAGGGACCAGGGATAGCGAGAGACAGTGAGGAGAGGGCTTGCTGGGAGGCTGGGGTCTGTTTTTTAACCAGCAGACGTTCCCGTGCTTGAACTGTGAAGTTTGCAGAGCTGACCCTCCCTCCCTCTGGCCTTGAGTAGCAGAGTATCAATGTCTGCTGATCTTCTACTGGCTGCAGTCACAATCTGATTGCCCTGATGAGCTGCAGCTGTTAGGGATGTGCAAAAAATTTCGGGCACAGAATGATCTGTGCCCGAAATGAACAATTTCGGGTGATTCGGGGCCGAACCGAATTATCCCCGATGTCCCCCGATATTTTTCGGGCACGAGCCGAATCACCCGAATTTCGGACATGAAAAATTCGGGTGATTCGGTTCATGGCTGATTTTTGGCGATTTTTTAAAGTTTTAGTTACTTTGGGGCAGTTCGGGGGCATAGCATGGGATCTGGGCAAAAGGAGTGGGGTGGGGTGGTAGTGCCTAATGGGTGCAGGCTACCACCCCAATTTCAGGGGGATTGGGCAAAGGGCTGATTTTTGGTAAATTTCTGAAATTTTCATGTCTTTGGGGCAGATTGGGGCATATTGGGGCAGAAAGTGGGGCCTGGGGCAGAATAGTGGGGTGGGGTGGTAGTGCCTAATGGGTGGAGGCTACCACCCCAATTTCAGGGGGTTTGGACAAAGGGGTGGTTTTTTGAGAATTTTTGAAGTTTTAGTGACCTTGGGGCAGTTTGGGGGCAGAAAGTGGATCTGCCCCAAAATAGTGGGGTGGGGTGGTAGTGCCTAATGGGTGGAGGCTACCACCCCAATTTAAGGGGGATTGGGCAGAGGGCTGATTTTTTGAGAATTTTTGAAGTTTGGGTGTCTTTGGGGCAGATTGGGGGCAGAAAGTGGATCTGCCCCAAAGGAGTGGGGTGGGCTGGTAGATAGTGTCTAATGGGTGGAGGCTACCACCCATCCCCAATTTAAGAGTGATTGGGCAGGGGGTGAATTTTGGTGAATATATTTTTATGAGGTTTGTCTTCATAAGGTGAAGTGTGCTAAATTGTTTACTTCCTCATATTATTCATAGTAAAGGAAAGTGTGAAAAAGTGAAAGTGGGGTCATGAGAGTTGTTTAATTGAAAAAAATCTCATTTGCTATGATAGAATGAGAATTCACACCTCAGAAGTTTTTTGTCCAAACCCCCTGAAATTGGGGTGGTAGCCTCCGCCCATTAGGCACTACCACCCCACCCCACTATTCTGCCCCAGGCCCCACTTTCTGCCCCAATATGCCCCAATCTGCCCCAAAGACATGAAAATTTCAGAAATTTACCAAAAATCAGCCCTTTGCCCAATCCCCCTGAAATTGGGTGGTAGCCTGCACCCATTAGGCACTACCACCCCACCCCACTCCTTTTGCCCAGATCCCATGCTATGCCCCCGAACTGCCCCAAAGTCACTAAAACTTTAAAAAATCGCCAAAAATCAGGATTTTTCCCAATCCCCCTGAAATTGGGGTGGTAGACTCTACCCATTGGGCACTACCACCCCACCCCAAAATTTTGCCCCTGGGCCCCTTTTTACCCCCCCAAATCGATTCGGATTCAGATTCGGATTAAATCCGAATCCGAACCGAATCAAGGGTGATTCGGGTGACCCAGATTCGGGCACAAAACAGAACAGGGGTGATTCGGTTCGGGTCCAAGCCGAATCACCCGAAAACCCGAATTGCACACCCCTAGCAGCTGTATGGGGGCTGTTCCAGATGCCAGGTTCCAGAAGCCCACATAAGAGGTAGGGTCTGGGGGCTTTTTTGGCTTAAAAAGTGACCAGGGGAAGCTGGAGGTGCAGCTGCTGGTGCAGGCTGCCTGCAGGAGGCTGCTGAAGCCAGTTACCAAAGGGGGGTGGCCTTCAGGGGGTGGGACTGAGGGCTGGGGCCAACTTATTGTTCTGGATCATTGGAAGGAAGAGTCCTGCTCACTTCATTGTTGCTTAGTTTCTAGATATTCTTGATACAGGTATGTGTCTTGGGTTGAACAGAGAGGCTTTTATTACTCTGTAATGCCAGGTCAGTTCACAACAAATCTGAGGTAATGCATGACTTAATCATGGATGAAGGAGCTGACTTGGTATTTATCACAGAGACCTGGTCGAGAGAGGCTAGTGGTCCAGTTTGGTCCCAGCTTCTCCCAGAGAGTTATCCCATGGTGGAGCAGATGAGAGGATGTGGGTGGGGAGGTAAGGTAGCTGTGGTATATAAGGATACCCTTTGCCTTCCCAGGATCCCTGTCTTGTATTTGGTCTACACTGAAATTGTGTACCTAAATCTAGGAACCAGGGATAAATTGGGACTTCTGCTGGTGTACCCATCACCCTGCTGCCCAGTGGAGTCCCTAATTGAGCTGACAGATCTGGCATTGGAGTGGCCCAGGTTTTTGGTGGTTAGGGACTTGAATGTTCATTTTGGGACTGGGTTGTCGGGAGCAGTTCAATAGTTCATAGCGACTATGACGACTGCTGGCCTATTCCAATTGGTCTGTGGACCGATACATGATACTGGTCACATGCTCGATTTGGTCTTTTGCTCTGATCAGGGTGGTGTTCCATGAGTGGGGACTCCTGTCATCTCCCCATTGCCATGGACAGCTGCAGGGGTGAAGGATCGATTAGACTGGTCCACCTGAGGAGGTTATTGGATCCAATAGGATTCCAAGAAGCATTGGAAGGGTTTAGGGTTGGCTCTGCTAGGGATTCTGTTGGTGCTCTGGTGCAAACATGGAATATTGAACTCACCAGAGCAAGAGACATAATTGCACCTAAGCATCCTCTCCGACTTGCCTTAAAGAAAGCCCCGAGGTATTCAGATGAGTTACGGGAGCTGAAGCAGCGAGGTAGACGATTAGAGCGTGAGTGGAGGAAGACCTGGAGTGAGTCTGATTGGGTACAATACAGAGCACATTCGAAGATCTATGCTCTGGCAGTGCAGGCGGCAAAGAAGCAGTTCTTTTCTGCCCACATTGCTTCCACAAACATATCCAGCTGAGTTGTCTAGAGTTGTGAGGGGGCTAGTATGTACTTCCTCCCCCTTGAATTTAAACTTGAAACCATTGGTTACTCGCTGTGACATATAAAATGACTTTTTTGCAGATAAAATCTCTCGCATTCAGGCCAAGCTGCATTCCACAGTTACTCCAGAGTCTACTGTGGAGGTGTCTAGCAACTTCTCTTATGGGATTAGATTGGATCATTTTCAGTTTTTGACTCCTGAGGAAGTGGACAAACTGCTTTGAACTGTGATTCTTACAACCTGTTCTCTTGACCCTTGCTCAACTTGGCTTATCTCATCTGGTAATCATATTATCAGATAAGGTCTGATACATATTACAAATGCTTCTCTGAAGGAGGGCAGGATGCCTCCTTGTCTTAAGGAGGCTTTTATTAGATCACCAAGGTGATTGAGCGGGTGGTGGTGGTGCCTCTCAGCTACAGGCAGTTTTGGATGATACAGATTATCTAGAACCATTTCAAACTGGCTTTTGTGTGGGCTATGGGGTTGAAACTGCCTTGGTCAACCTGATGGACTATCTCCAACTAGCTATCGACAGAGAGAGTGTGACTCTGTTGATCATTTTGGATCTCTCTGCGGCAGCGGCTTTCGATACCATTGACCATGGTATCCTTCTGGAGATACCATGAGACCGCCTGAGGAAGGTGGGATTGGGTGGCACTGTTTTACAGTGGTTCCGCTCCTAATTCTCTGGTAGATTCCAGATAGTGTTGCTTGGAGACTGTTGCTCTGCAAAGTGAGAACTGAAGTATGGAGTTCCACAAGGCTGCATACTGTCTCCATTGCTCTTTAACATTTTCATGAAAATGCTGGGAGAGATCATCAGGCGGTTTGGTGTGGGGTGTTATCAATATGCTGATGACACCCAGATTTACTTCTCCATGTCAACCCAATCAGGAAATGGCATATCTTCCCTAGCAATAGCAATAGCAATAGCACTTACATTTATATACCGCTCTATAGCCGGAGCTCTCTAAGCGGTTTACAATGATTTAGCATATTGCCCCCAACATTCTGGGTACTCATTTTACCGACCTCGGAAGGATGGAAGGCTGAGTCAACCTTGAGCCCCTGGTCAGGATCGAACTTGTAACCTTCTGGTTACAGGGCAGCAGTTTTACCACTGCGCCACCAGGGGCTCTAAATGCCTGCCTGGAGTTGTTGTTGTTGGACTACAACTCCCATCATCCCCAGACATCACCTTTGTGGCTGAGGATGATGGAAGTTGTAGTCCAACAACATTTGGGGGCCCAAGGTTAAGAAATCCTGTTCTATACCAATTGCAGTTTTCAGGCTACGTACCACAGCAGCCCAACATAGAGAACATTGCAGTTGTCAAGCTAGATGTTACCAGCAAGTGCATGACTGTTTTAAGGTTGTTTATCTCCAGAAATGGACATAGATGGTGTATCAGTTGTAGTTGATAAAAAGCACTCCTGGCCACTGCATCAACCTGAGAAACCTGGCAGGCATTTAGGAAAGTTAGGTAATTTCCTGATGAAGTTGATATGGAAAAACAGATCTGGGTGTCATCAGCATATTGCTAGCACCCTGAACCCAATCTCTTTATGATCTCTTCCATCAGTTTCATGTAGAAGTTAAAAAGCACTGGGGACAACAGAATGGAGCCCTGCAGTACCCCATATGGTAACTCTCATTTTGAAGAGCAATAATCTCCAACCAACACCATCTGGAATCTACCTGAGAGGTAGGAACTGAACCACTGCAAAGCAGTGTCTCCCACCCAGCACCCTCAAGCATTCCAGAAGGATACTGTTGTCAATGGTATTGAAAGCCACTGAGAGATCCAAGAAGATCAACAGAGTCACACTCCTCTAGTTGATTCTTAATTGGAGATCATCCAACAGGCCAATCAAGGCTATTACAACCTCGAAGCCTGTCTGAAAGTCACTTTGAAATGGGTCTAGATAATCTGATTTTTCTAAAACTGCCAGAAATTGAGAAGTCATCACCCTCTCAAATCACTTTGCCCAACCATGGGGAGCCTATAATTGCCTAATTCTGAGGGATCCAATGCAGGTTCCTTCAAAAGTGGTCTAATAATTGTCTCCTTGAGAGAAGGAGGCATCCTGCCCTCCCTCAGAGAGGCATTAATGATATTAACAAGACCCTCTCCAATTAGAGGTATGCACAGAACTGCTCTGGCTGGTCCAGCTCAAGTTCAAACTGAATTAGTACTGAACCATCGGTCCACGAGCTGGTTTGTTAGAAGTAGGTCTGTTTTGGATCGAACCAGTTTGGCCCAGTTCAACCTGGTTTGGTACACTTTACAGGCAAAGGTGAAGCCCTATTGGGTTGAAAAGGGTGGGCAGGAGGTCACTTTATGAACTGCAGTGGCAGCTCCTTGGCAGTAGTGGCAAACTGGTGGCAGCTCCCCAAGGCCCTGCCAGCACTTGCCCCCATCAGCGCAGGCCAGCACAGAGATTGCTGGCGGCCTAGGGGAGCAACCAGCCACCACTGCAGCGTGTAAGGTGACTTCTTGCTTGCCCCCATCCACCTTTTCAACCTCATGGGGTTTTCTCTTTGCTTGTAAAGGGGAATCCTTACCTGATTCCCCTTTGCAAGCATGCCAAACCGGGTTGAACAGGGCCTGCTTGAACTTGAACTGACCCCCTTTTGGGGGGCAGTCCAGTTTGAGAACAGATGGGTTGAACTGGTTCTGCATAGCCTTATCTCCAATAATCTCCCTGATCGTTTGTATAAGCCATGTTGGGCAAGAATCAAGAGGACAGGTGGTAAGGCAAACTGCCCCAAACAGCTTGTCCATGTCCTCAGGAGTCACAAATGGAAATTGATCAATTTAACCATACAAGGGGAGCTACTGGACACCTCCATAGAAGACTCAGCAATAACCATAGAATCCAGTTTGGCTCAAATACCGTTTTTATCCACAAGAAACTCTATTAAAATAGTTTAATTTAAGGTAAGGTAGGTAGGTAACTGATGGATCCAAATTCTGATTCAAGGATTGTCAAGGGAGAAGGGGAATGTACTATACCTCTCGCAACCCTAGACAACTCCACTGGATGCGAGTAGAAACAATGCGGGCAAAAAAGAACTGCTTCTTTGCAGAGCGAATTATTGGAGCATAGGTTTTCAAATGTGCTCTTTATTGTAATCTGTTGGATTCAAGCCAAGTCTTTCTTCATTTGCGCTCTAGCCACTTCAGCCCCCATAGTTCTTCTGTACACCATGGGACTAATTCAGAAATGGGTCAGAGGACACTTAGGAGCAATTGTGTCTATTGCCCTAATAGGTTCATAACTCAAGTCTGAACCACAGAGTCAACAGAAATGCTTGTAGAAGCAACCTAAAAACTTTCCAAGGCTTCTGGGAATCCTATTGGATCCAATAACCTTCTCAGGTGGGCCATCCAAATAGGTTGTTCACCCCTGCAGAGATGAGTTGTGGTTGTGAATCCAGCCTTGGTCTATCTATGACAATGGGGAAATCACAGGAGTCCCCACCCATGGAACACCATCTTGATCAGAGCAAAAGGGGGCTGGAGGCAGTGATGGGCTGGGTGTGGGCTAGCAAACTGAGGTTAAATCCTGACAAGACATAGGTGCTGCTGGTCAGCAGAAAAGCCAACTGGAATAGGGTGATTCAACCAGATCTACCCAGAATGTTGGGGGCAATATGCTAAAATCATTGTAAACTGCTTAGAGAGCTCCGGCTATAGAGCGGTATATAAATGTAAGTGCTATCTAGATGGAATATGAAAGGAGGTATAAAAATTGAACAAATAAATAAATATCCATGGATCACAAAGGATGGAAATTAGAAGATGGATATTTCAAAAGATCTATTCATCCACTGCTTTAATGTTGACAATGGCAAATATGGGAGACTACTAATATTTTTATATATATATATATTTTCCTGGGGTGAGTTGTCTTCCTACCTAGGCCTTATATTTAAGGATAAACACCAGCTCACTTTTCCCCCCCCTTTCAAGTGGAGGTTCTGAAGTTCTCAAAAGAATACCTGACCTGTACAGCATGATGTATTGCTGCCTGTGCAGCCAGTTTCATGGCAACATTTACATCTGTCACCCACAGATGTCACACACTGTTCTGGTCAGTGAAGTCCTTTGGGGGTGACACATATAGCACAAACATCCTTCAAACCAAAACTCTTCCAGCAAGGCAGAGAGCAACAGTATCAACAGGATTCATTGGCATTTGAACGGTGGTTCCCCCATGTTCCAACTGAGGTGCAAGAAAAACTCAAAGCCAAGAAAAAAATCACACTCTGCCAACCTTCACAGAGGACTAGGCTGTATTATAGAAACAGGATTCTTTATATCCTTCCTAGACCTGATTGCAGCCCACTTCCAGTTCATAGATTACATAGTCCTCTCCTATGTGGGACTTGGTAGAAGGTTTGGAATCTTTGTTCCACATAATGATTTCATATTTTTCTCTTTTTAATATGTGCTGTAGTTGTATGACCAATTGCTAATAGTGCTGGGGAAGAGAGGAAGATGTGGCATTGGCAGGGCAGCAGGCCATTGGAGAAGAACGGAGAGCAAAAACTTAATAGCTGTTACCCCTTCCAAATTGCCAGTAATTTTGACTTTGGGGAGCAGTACCTAATGGCGCAGCGGGGAAGCAACCTGCCTAGAGAGCAGGAGGCTGTTGGTTCAAATCCCTGCTGGTTTGTTTCCCAGAATATGGGGAACTCCTATATTGGGCAGCAGCAATATGGGAAGGTGCTGAAAGGCATCATCTCGTACTGTGCGGGAGAAGGCAATGGTAAACCACTCCTGTATTTCTACCAAGAAAAACCACATGGCTCTGTGGTCGCCCAGAGTCGACACTGACTCGACGGCACAACCTTTCATCTTTTCCTTTACCACCCACCCACAAAGCCTCTCCTTGGGGCTTTGTAATGCCAGGTCAGTCCAAAATAAAATAGAGATCATCCATGATTTGACTGGATGATGGGGACCTGGTTGGGGGAGAGTAGTGCTCCAATTAGGGCCCAGCTTCTCCCATCAGGATACTCCATTGTGGAGAAGATAAGAGGACATGTGTGGGGAGGTAGAGTGGTTCTGGTCTATAAAAATAATATCTCTCTTAACAGGGTTCCTTTCAGGAAATTAGCCTATATCAAATGTGTGTGCCTACATCTGGAGACCAGGGATAGACTGGGACTTCTGGTGGTATAACATTCACCCCACTGCCCAACAGAATCCCTAACTGAGCTGAATGACTTTGCTGTAGAGTTGGTGTTGGAGTCATTCAGACTGCTAGTTGTGGGGCACTTTAACATTCACTTTGGGACCAATTTGTCAGGATCAGCGCAGAAGTTTGTAGTGGCCCTGGCAACTATGGGCCTATCCCAATTGGTCTTGGGACCGATGCATGTTGCTGGTCACATGATCAATTTAGTCTTTTTACTGATTGATTGATTGATTGATTGTTCAGTTTTTAACCACCTTTCATAAGGCATCCCAAGGCAGTTTACAAAAGTTAAAATACAATTAAATTCCATAAAAATCACATTTAAAACCTTAAAATCAATTAAACAATAAAAACCATAAAACACAAAAACTAACTCCAACCATTAAAAAGACAAAGAGAAGCTGGAGAGCTGAGATCTGGAAGCCCCTAAGGGGTAAAAGCCCAAGCAAATAAACAGGTATTTAGTAATAGTGCAATAGGAAAATGACTTGATTAGCAAGCCAGAAGTTGCCGGTTCGAATCACCGCTGGTATGTTTCCCAGACTATAGGAAACACCTATATTGGGCAGCAGCGACATAGGAAGATGAGGAGAGGCATCATCTCATACTACATGGGAGATGGCAATGGTAAACCCCTCCTGGATTCTACCAAGGACAACCACAGGGCTCTTTTATCCCCAGGAGTCGACACCGACTCAACGGCACACTTTACCTTTACCTAATTGTTTTTTATAAGCAGCCACAGACATTAAAGAGCATTCCAGAGCCTGGGGGCATCAACAGAGAAGGCCCTCTCCCACATGCATGACAATTTAGCCTCTTTCAATGTGAGCCACCAAATGACACAGTGGGGAAATGACTTGATTAGCAAGTCAGGGCTCAGTGGTACACTTTACTTTACACAGAGCAAAGGCCGCTCTGACAACCTTTTGGGGTGGGCGGAAACCCTTGGAGCAGGCAGTTCTTTAGATATCCAGGGCCCAAACCATTAAGGCTTTAAAGGTAATAACCAGCACCTTGGATTGGATCTGGAAACAAATTGGCAGCCAGTGCAACTCTTTCAAAATAGGTGTAATATGCTCCGAATGAGCAGTTTCAGAGAGAACCAACTGAAGTTTCCGTATATTTAAGTGCAGCCCCATGTAAAGTGCATTGCAGTAATCCAGCTGCAACGTGACTAAGGCATGGGTAACTGTGGCCACATCTGCCTTCTCAAGAAAGGGATGCAGTTGGAGCACTAGCTGAAGCCAGGCGTGGAGTTAGGCTGGTGGTGGCCAGTGTTTGGCTGCTACCGCAGCCCCCAGGCCCAGCCCCCGCATCTGAGGTCAGATGCGGGGCATGGTCTCTCTCTCAAATGGGGCCGCGCAACCCCATTTTGAAGGGAGATCAGCCCATGTGTCAATAATCTGGCCACCCGGTAGGGAAGTCTATGATGATAGTTCACAAAAGACCAAACTGGGTATCAGAAGCAAAACATGACTCAGAAATATTTCTCTTTCTCTGGCTCAGGCTGAAAGCTGTCAACACTAGGGAAGACATACGTTGCCTTCCAGTGGCTAACTACAAGCTGTAGACGTGCTTTATAGTTCAAGCTGATGACTCTCAGCTGCCAGGGATTCAAGGCTTATCAGCCCTCTGCAAGAGGTGCTTACTTCTCCTGATTGATTCCAGATGTGCCTGCCACCTTGTGACCTGTCTCTGCTGTGGAGTCAATGGGGGTTGCCTGCACAGATCATTCTCCAGTTTGTCAGTCCCTGTCTCTGCTGCCTCAGACTGCTGTGCTTGCTCTGAGACATCAGCCGGGCCTGACTCAGCCGTCTCTTGGGAACTGACAGCCGGGCTCTGCCCCTCAGGCATCCCTGCATCAGCTGAAGGGCTGTCAGCATACCCTTCCTCCTTGCTATCTGAGAGCGAGGGAGTGACACCATGCTGCATTCCGACCACACTGCCAATGCAGCCCAGGCCAACCTCCCTCCCAAATGGGGCCGTATGGACATCAGCCCCACTGCATTAGCAGTGAGGCCAGGAGTGGTTCTCCCAGCCTTTAAAGTCAGGGAGAGTTGCTTCAGCCTGCATTGCCAATGCAGCGCAGGCCAATTTCATTTCCAGACAGGACTGCACTATTTTGGGAGCAAAATAATGCCCCCCATGTCTGACATCAGATTCAGTGGCATGTAGGGGCCATGAGGTGCAGCCCCTGATTGGCAGCGGCCCGGTTCATTGAGCCATTTCACCTAATAGTGGCTCCGCCCTGGCTGAAGCTATGTAAAGGCATCCCTGGCGCCTGCCTCCACACATCCAAATAGGGGTGTGCACGGAACCATCTGGCCCAGTTCGGCTCGAGGCTGGACTGGCCTTGAACAGAACCGGGCCAGTTCGGACCAGCCCCCCATCGAACCCTCCCCCGGTCCAATCCAGCCATGGCCTCGCAGAGGGCATTAGCGCATGTGTGGCGGCCGCCAAAATGGCGGCCGCGCACTCTTACGGAGGCCCGAAAGGGCTGAAAATGCTCAAATTACCCAGCCGCGGCAGGCCGCAGCATTAATAAGGCCGGAGGGGGGAGAGGGGACCCGCGCGGGGACACACACACACACACCCGCGGCTTCAGCAAGCCCCCCGAAGGGGCTAAAGGTACTTATCATCTAATTTAATTTTTTTTAATTTGTGGACCGGCCCCGGCGGTCCAGTTCCGGTCCGAAGGAACTGGGGGGATGGTTCGGTTCGACCCCAAACCCCCAAACTGCCGGACCGGACTGCCGGACTGGTCCGCACATCCCTACATCCAAAAGCAGGGCTGGGTCCAGCAACACCCTCAAGCTGCACACTTGCTCTTTCAAAGGGAATACAACCTCATCCAGAGCTGGTTGAATCACCCTATCCTGATTGGCAGCAGCACTTCCATCTTGTCTGGATTTAACCTCAGTTTACTAGCCCATATCCAGCCCATCACCTCCTCCAGCCCCCGGTTCAGTGCATCCACATATTGAGTCTGGTGATAGTCTTTTTCCCCCCTCTGCTGCCTCCACAACTAAGAAATTGGATGCAAGTGGTTAAGTAAGAATCTGCATTTTCTGGTTGCACTTTATAAATATTCTCCACCTTCCAAAACATAGTAGAAGTACTGGTTCTCTGATACGTCTGAATCTTACGGCAGATTAGCTTTGCATTGTCTGTGCTTCTGCATGCCTGTTTCTGCACACAGATATCTCTTACTAGATTTGGCGCACAAGTAGAAGTATATTCTACTGAGATCAACTGAACTTCCTTATAAATATGTTTATAAGTGCAGTCAGAGGCGCTCTTACTCCTGAACTTTGGGGCTGAAGTCCAGGGCCCCCACAGCCCCTAGGGCCCCCCAAATCCTCTTTAGTCTGTTCTGGGTGGTGTGGTTGCGCAGCAGAGCATGATCATGCTTAATTTGCAGGGGAGGGTGGGCCTCCAAAAGCCTTGAGCTCCAGGCTCCAAAATTACCTTGGTGCACCTCTGAGTGCAGTTCAAGACTCAAACTATATGAACAGCAGAATCACCTTGGAGCGCTTCCTGAACTGACCACTTCAAACAAAGTCTAGGTTTCTGCCAGGCATGGTATGGAAAATTCTCAGACATGCAACCTGCAGTCTTAAGAGCTACAGTATGTAGGTCAGTAAAAGTTGTGCAATGCAGTCTACTAATTATGTATGTCTATTGCAAACAGAACAAGTAGTTCTGCTTGCAGCTACTTATTTGCAACCATTTAGTTGATTAATCCATCAGATAATTGGAAAATAATTGTTGACTGAAAAGATACCCAGGTAGCAGCCTTTTTTTCTTTAAAAAAATTTTAAAATTATTTTGAATACACATACTTTATAAGTACAGGGTGGCAGCTGCTTTCTTAGAAATGGCATTCTTTTCTGCTTTCTAAAAAAAGCAGGAAATGCCTCTTTTGAGATGGGGCCAGTTGGGACACATGTATGCATTATCTAGAAGTGAGGAAATAATTCCTTTTTCTTAGAACTATTGTTTTATTAATATGCAAATTTAATTGATTAATCAATCAATATGCATACATTAATTGACTAAGATTTCTCAAAAAGAACCTTATTATGTACAAATTTGTGGTGAAAGTTCTATAAGGGAAGTTAGCCTAGGGCTCTTACATAGCTTTTAATGCAGCTTGCTTGACCAGCTGCCTCATAGGATAAGATTGCTTCCTTTCTATCACTTATTTATCTGACACTTGCTCGGATTATTAAAGCCAGATACCAAATGTCATGGTATGTTGAGCTGATGGCTCTCTGTGCCAACATAGATGTGAAACTGGAAAATGAGATATTGTGTTTTATTAAGTCTGATCAAGATTCTTCATAGGAAAGTAGCTTTGACTTCATTCATTTTCACACAAAGAACTGCTGAGGGTAATGAAATGCTGCCTAAGATTATTTTGGATGTTTAACAGACATAAATGGGCTATTGTTTAATTTGTAGGCAGCCTTGGGACAATATTTGTTTCTTCAAGATGAAACAGATGGAGAAAGACTCCATGTGTACAATTTAATTTCTGCTGAAGTATGTACCCAAATTGTCAGCTTCTCTTTCCTATCCACTCTTGCTTTAATTTACTCTGTCTTTATACTGGTTTAAGATTTCAATTATTTTTCAGTAATAGAAAACTATCAAAAGTAGATGCTGCTAAACTGATTTCTTAGAATTGGAAGGAACTTTAAACATGCTTCTTTATCACTCACCTTATCATTGACTACGCTTTTCCCATCCCACGCCCATCCTCTTTTTGTGAAGTAATTTACAGTGGCAAATTCTATCAAGGCAGAGAATACAAATGCATAACAAACAGCAATAAACCAGTCCATGGCTGTGGCATAGGCTACTTTGGGCAAAGAATTTCGAGCACTGATGCTTAAAGTTGTCATTGTTAGTACCGTAGTTACTCCTGCAGAAAAAATGGGGGGGGGGGAGAGAAAGAGAGAGAAAGAAATATTGTCCAGGATCATTGAAAATGTTCCTGGGGAAAAAGAAATATTTGAGCTCAAAACCTGATTATACTAGTGGGGCTTAATGCAGAATTCAGTGGAAAGAGACACAGAAATTACAAATAAGAAACCATACAAATAATATTTCATGTCTGAAATCAAACTATATCAATGAGTTTGATGACATGCAGCTAGATGAGATAACAGGTAGAAATTGATGAGACTAATGACCTACAGCTTAAAGTTTTCTGTTCCTAAAAATAATTGGCTACTGTTTCAAATGTGCAATGGTACCAGGGACTGTAAGGACAATTAATGATTAATTTCATGTAATGGCCCCATTCACAAATGGCTGTAATTGCATAAGACCACTTACCTGTGATGGTACTACCTACAACTTACTTGTGGCCTACTGGTGAATGACACAACTACTTGGGGAGCTGGTAGCATGAGTTCCCCCCATTTCACTGGCACCTGGACAGGAGGGAGGGTGGTGGTGGTTGCACTGAAAAGATCCATGTGAGTGGCCTTGGCTGCCTACATGGTTACCTCATTCACAGTCAGCTGGCAGCTGCATAATGGAGGAGTGGTTTCCACACTACTACAGCTACATGCAAAGGGAGTCTGGAGAAAAGGTACTAAACCTTTCTCCAGTTAGCCTCTGGCTAATAATACTCTGTGAAAAACATGTGACTGAGGAGCTGTTGTTATACAGATCCCAAAAGGATGGGGGTGGGGTGGGGCGGGGCGGGGCAGGAAACTTCAATAAGCTATTTCACAATTACATTTTTTCAGGTACTTATTTCTAAGAGTAGCTACAGATCTATAAACTAAAGAGAAATAACTTGTGTTTCCTCTTTTTCCACCTGTATAAGTGTATAACAAGCAAAGTAAAAATGTATCTTTCTTGCAAGAAAATATGTGAGCTCCTCATGCATCTGAAAACCATGCATCTCGTCAAGAAGGGGATAAGTAGTTTCTACTAGGGATAGGGTCATCCTTCAAACAAGGGTGCTCAAATATACAAACACCTCTACTCAAATAACTATAAGCTGAATAGAAGTGGGCACAGTGTGCCTCAAGTAAGTTCCCTGCCTCAATTTCACTTGCATCCCCACTTGCAGTTTCCTTCTCCCTATCAAAGGCAAAACAAAAAACTCACCCGCATCTTGGGGAAGGGGAAGGTGGCAAAGGAGTGGCTAGCAGCACGTGTCCCCACAGAGATGCACTGCAACATTTCTGGTGGAGGATTCTGCAACTTGCACTTTTGTAGGAAAAGATGCTCTGCACATCTATAGAAGCATCTGCAGCCACCACCGCCTCCTCCTATGTTGTTTCCTTTCGCTTCACCTATGTAAGTTGTTTTGTTGTTTTGTTTGTTTTTGCCTTGGGGGAGGGGAGGTAGAGGCAGCGGAGAGGAGCAGATGGTGGTGACAGCTGGCACACCCATGGCTAAACAGATCACCATGTCCTGTTTTGTATCCTAGGACTCAAGTCCCAGGTGTCCAGTAGGTCACTCTGAGCTCATGCAGATGACCAATTCAGCTGGGTGTGGAGGGCATGGGGGGAAGGCAAAACCAACTTTACCCCTCCCCCCCAATGACCAGTTGTCTTCTGTGTGGCGCATGGCTCGCGCGCCCACACAATCTGCACTCTCCGTGCAGCATGGATCTCTGAAGACTGGGACTTGTCCTAGCCTTCAGAAATCCCACAGTGCACTGTATAATGAGTGTTGTGCATTGGGGGATTCCCCTGGGAGTTAGTCACTCTAGACGCCTGACTGTGTATGCTTGGGCTGCATTGGGGTTAAGGGTATGTTCATGCCCCTAACCCTGGCTAAAGGCCGGGGATAAAGGTAGGCTTGGGTGAGGCACCAGCGCCGGGATCAGCCTCGATCCTGGTGCTGCACAAGAGCAGCCTAATCCAAGCTGGGCTGCCCTAGTCTCAGTTAGGCTGCTCATGAGAATAGCCTTTCTGTGTTTTGATGGGAACACCTGCATTTTTCACTCCTTCCCTCTTCTCAAATATTGCTGAGGGGGAACAGGGAGTGGTGGCCAAATCATAGCTTTTCAGTTGCTCAGTTGAAACATGAAAAGCTGCAATCAGCCTGCTTGTCCATCTTTAGTTTTTGTTTCATGTTTCACATTCAAAGGAATTGCAAAAAAAGAGGGGAAGCATGGGTCAGTCATACATTACTTGTCACTGGTTATTAGAGGTACCCGAGCTACCACTCTGTCCATATCCAAACAAAAATATTACTTGAATTATTATTTCATATTTGACCTACTCTATACACATACCAGAATGAGCTGGCACATGAATGAAGTGGTATAAAATATGATAGAACAGCAACACATGGCAGACCTCTTCTGAGAGCTCAACTATTTATTAACAACTCATATGAAATCTCTAATGTATAAACTCTAGATTGGTGGGAGGGAAACAAGTATAATGTAGCATTCAGGCCCAACCACTCACAAAGGCTTTGTTTCAAATCTAAAACTGTTTCTCTAGTTCTCTCACACTGCCTCTCTCATTCTGAAGTCTTCTGGGCCTGGCCCTTAAAGAGGCAGTACCAAACAAAATAATCCTCACTTTGTAGAATGGATGTACCACTTCAGATTGGAGGTGGGGAATCATATGTTTAAATGCTCTTCTATGGAGGAATAGTTAAACTGGCATTCACTTTTCAGAATTGTGCCTCTTTATTCTGCTGTATGTGTAGACCAGGGCTAGCTCACAAGATCTCTGTGTATTTCAGAATTAGTTTCACAAGTCTGGTGGGTACTCCAATTCAGTGCACACGTCCACTGTTGAGGTGGAAAAGGTGCTTTCAGGCGAGTTTTCAGTACAATGTTTTTGAGAAGATATCAAATTGAAATAATTAAAAGCAATTAGAAATATGGCATAAAGAAAGAGAGTCAACAATCCCAGGCATACGGAGATTACTTCCCCCCCACAAATGTACATAGTGTGTAAGTTATAAAACCTGTTATAAGGATTAGAAAGATTGTCAGAATATGCCTTGATTGATAAGGCCAAGGGACAATTTCTGGATAGCGGATCATGGCTTCTTATATTTGACCAGTCTAAGATGAGACTTAAGGTGCTTACAATTTTCATTCATACTATAAAAGCATGGGAATTGTGTTAAATTGCTCATGTTCAGTTCTGTGCCATGTAAGCTATAAAGACTATGTACAGTCTCATATATTATGCTGGCTTTACAAATGAGATTTTGTGCACCCATAGTCTGTGCGAATTCTCACGATCCGGCTATGTTAGATATGCTGCTGAAAGTCAGAAGATGAAGGTCCATGTGCTCCCGTGCAAGCCAGTAAAGTGATTGTGTGCTGGCTCCAGTGTCAGCTGGGTGCCCTGCCCCACCAGACTTTCAACCACAATGAGCCACAGATCTTCGAAAGCTGAGCTGAATGTGTGTCATGGTGCAGTGCTCAGCCCTTTGCCATGGTCTTTGAGGTCGACATTGGGCTCAGGAGGGATGATCCAGGCAGAAATTCAATAAGTGCAACTTCCATAATAATTTGCCAGAGATGACCTTGATGAATTTCTGCCTGATACATCTCTGTAAGGCACAGTGTTTCCTCACAATGTCACCTGCTATAGAAATTCACCCAGATTTACAGTCCATCCACAATCACTTCCTAGAGATACATCTTATAGATTTCTTCCCAATACATTGCAACATTATCCACATCTCTTATCTTGACTACTTAGAGAATATGCCCGCAATACTTTGCAGAAGATCTACCCTCTCACAGCATCCAGCTGTGGTCCTCAGATAATCTGCACTGGATTCTAGAAGCACTTTCAGCCCTTGAAAGTAGTCCCATTTTAAACCAACAATTTGTCATTCCTCATTCAAAAGTAATATTAGCAGCTGGAGGAATTGCAGAGACCTGGAGGATCAAGTCTTTAATTTCTGCTAAGCATTTAAGAAGAAATTATTTCTAACCTTAAAAATCGTATCTTAATAATATGTTTGCAGAAAGAAAGAAAAATTCCATATTCATCTATTCTATATATTTAATTCTCTATGGCATACCTGTGGCTAATCCCACGTGGGTAGCTCTCACACGAGTTCGGAGAGCTGCCAGATAGCCACAGGTACAGGCAGGAGTGAAGAAAATGGTGGCTGTGGCAGTGGCCAGCTGGCAAAAAAATGGCCACCAGCCAGCCAGAAAGCAGCTGGGGGGAGAAGAAGTGGGCTGGCCAGCCGGACAGTGAGGGAATGGTTGGCTGGGCGGTGGTAGAAGAAGCAGGCCAGAAAGTGAAGGGTGGTCAGCCAGGTGGTGGGGAGAAGAAGTTGGCTGGCCAGCCTGCCAACCAAAAAGGGGGAAGCAGAGAAGTGGGGGGGGGGAGAAAAAGCAGGCCTCCCAGCCCACCAGCCAGAAAGTGGCAGGGGAGGGGGCAGAGAAGTGGCCGGGGAGAGAAGCAGCGGGTTGGCCAGTTGGCCGGCCAGAAAGCCATGGGGGCAGGTGGGGTGGAGGAAGAAAAAGGTGGTGGTAGGTGGGTGGGTGGGCTGGCTGGCTGGAGGCACAGATGCTCTGCGCCTGCCCCAGCTAATTATCAATTATTTTGTCAATTGATCTGTTGAACTCAAGGACACTGAATACAGTAATAACTAGGGGTGTGCAATTCTGATTTTTGGTGCTTCAATTTGGATCCAAATTGAAACACCCCCAATTCACTTTTGGGTCCAAATCTGACCCACCTGAATCACCCCAGATTCTATTCGGATCTGAATTAATCCGAATCTGAATTGATTCGGATCAAGAAAATCTGTCCCAGGGCCAAAAGAGTAGGGTGGGGTGGTATTGCTTAATGGGTGGAGGCTACCACCCAAATTGCAGAGGGATTGGGCAAAGGGCATTAACCAAAAATCAGCCATTTGCCCAATCCCTCTGCAATTTGGGTGGCAGCCTCTACCCATTAGGTACTACCACCCCACCCCACTCCTTTGGCCCTGGGACCCAAAATTCAGGTAGACGTCAGATCGGACCTTTTTGCATTGCAGTCAATGGGAGGCAAAAAGGCGGGAAATTCAAATAGATGTCAGAACTCAAAATGGAGGAGGAAGAAGCAGCATTTTATCAGCCCCAAAATGGAGGACCGAAACTACAAATAATTCAGAGCCAAAACGGGGGTGATTCATTTTGGCTCCAAAACATTTTGGGAGGGCAAGAGGGTGATTCGTTTCGGCAACGAATCACCCAAAATGGGCAGTTTCAGGTACAGATTGTTCTGTACCTGAAACATTTCGCACATCCCTAGTAATAACATCTTTTGATTACGTTTCAAAAACAAAGCAAATTGAATGAATGTAGTGTCTCTAAATGAAATTATACGGATAGAATACTGAGCCACAATAGACACACTGAGAAACTATGGTAGCAACAACCATATACTCCAATTAAAGATAAGCCAAGTGAGGAATGGGGAGAGCATGGTTCACAAGTATTTTCATGTCCACCTCAAAAGCCCCTGGTTTGTTTGCTTTTCTGTTTGGGGAGAAGGAATGTGTCAGCATGTGCTGTCCACAAAGAGGTACATCTTAAGAAATCTAAACAGAAGGCACAGTAAATGAGCATACACAGGCCCCATTTGCATATAATGCAGAATCATGGGTCCAATTGATCCCCACCGTTGGACCCATGCAAGTAATGCGGAACCACAGGTCTGCTCCTCCCCTGCTGTCCTGTCCAATTTTGTAAGTAATGGAATTTGCATGAAGGACAGCCCACACAGGCAGTCACGGCCAGAGAGAGGGAGGAGCTTCTTCTCTCAACTCTGGTTGAAGGGGACACAGCCTGCAGTTCCTAATTCAGATGCAATGCAGGCTGTGTTGAAGCTTGGTTTGGGGCAATGAAACTCACTACAACCTTAGGATTCAAATTGGAGTTCCAGGGAGGAAACCTTGTGTTGTGGAACCAGAGTTGCACACATTCAGATGTAATGGTAGGACAACCTCTGGCCACTTTAACTCCGGTTCTGTGTTAGGTGTTAATGTGGCCACTAGCAGGCTCAGACTGGCCCACAGGACAACAGGGCATATTCCTGGTGCGCCCCACCCGCGGGGCACCCTTGCACCCCAACTCCCACCCTTAATTACCCATTCTGCTCAAAACGCGGCACCCTCCCCACATACATTCCACTGCCCTCTCAGTGCCCCCAGTCTGGCCCTGGCCACTAGTGCATTTACTTTCATTAGATCCTATGAGACCCACTGAGGGAAAAGATAAAAAGGCTGTAACTTACTGATGGTTGTAAATAACACTGAAAGAAAGACACGCAATACTAAAAGAAACAAGAAAAAAAAGAGCACAACTTTTGAACATACACAGTGTCAATTTCTCTGCATTAAGCCACAGGCTCCCACCAAAGGGTTACTATCTCTTTCTTTCTATACTGTCTATAGAGGGATTCATGGCATTTTAAAAAAATCATACCCCCCCCACCAAATCCCATGCCCTCTGAAGTGCTGAGAATAATTTTAGAATAATGTGAGTATAGTCCATTTACTGGGCAGTGGGGAATTGGGTTATTCCCCCACCCTTTTTAACAAGGATTCTTCCATTATTCCTAATCCCAGTGTTTTTTAAAAAAGTTCTTAACATTATATCCTACCAACATTTGTTAAAAGGAACTCTCCATTATTCCCTACCCTCATTTTTCAGGGATTGTTCTATTATTCCATGTTTATTTGGAAGTAAATCCCACTGAATTCAAGTGTGCACAAAATAGTGCAGCCTCAGTTATGAAGAGGCTTGAAAAGGGATTCTCTGGGCTTTGCAGGCTACTTTTGCAAGTAAGCTCAGTGAGTGGGGCTGATCTTAGTTATTTGTATATAGTAAGGCCCTACTCCATAGGCTTCCTACTCTTTATCATCTTCCAAGGTTTGGGTGGGGTTTTGATGAGGAGGAAGTGAGGGAGGAAATGTCCACGCTTCTTTGTTTATCATATTTATAAACCACCTGATATGTGTAAGCCTACACAGTATACATGGTCTGAAACACAGCAACCATAAAAACAGAATAAAAACAATTAAAACAGTTTTTGAAAATAAAAACAGTTTAAAAATATTTTAACTAAAAGTCTTAGAAGACAGGAAAGCCTTAAGGGTCTTTTTAATGGCAGCCAGAGAAGCCTTTTTACAGGGAGCATATTCCAAAGATCTGGGGCAGCAATAGAGAAATACCAGCCCCAGGTCATTACCAAATGAGCTAGCGGCAGCCGTAACCAGACCTTCCCAGATGATCTTAATAGGTGGGAGGGTTCATGACATAGGAGGGGCTTTTTAAAATACCTTGGACCCAAGCCATTGAGGGTTTTATAGGTAATAACCAGCACTTTGTATTTTGCTCAGAAACATAGCAGCAGCCAGTACAGTCCTTTTAAAATCAGTGTTACAATATATGGTATCTTCAGGTTGTCCTAGAGACCAATCTGGCTGCCGAATCTGCACCAATTGTAATTTCCAGACCATGTACAAAGGCAGCTCCACATAGATTGTAATATGGTAGTCAAGCCGGGAGATTACCAGCATATGAACCACTGTTTTAAGGTTGTTTACCTTCAGAAATGTGAATAGCTGATGTATCAGCCCAATTGATGAAAAGCACTCCTGACCATTGCCTCAACCTGAGTTTTGGATCCAGGAGAAAACCCAAGCTATATATATTTTCTTTCTGGAGGAGTGTAACCCCACCCAGAACAGACAAATCAGTATCTCTGTCTTATTTGGATCCAACTTTAGTTTGTTATTCCTCATCAAGCCCATTACTGCCTACAGGCAGGTGTTTAGGAAGTTATGCCATTTCCTGATGAGCTTGATGTGGAGAAATAGATTTGAGTGTCATCTGCATACTGATAACACCTTGCACCAATCAATCAATTTATTGCGGTCGTAGGCCATACAGAAAACATACAAGAATTAAAAGAAAATTAAAAACAAAATATACCAGCAGTAGTATGGTACATAATAATGAACAGTAGCTCCCAAAATTTAGATCTTAAACAGGATCTTAGTCTAATAGCAACATAAAAGAATTTCGCCACCACCTTGGTAATTTCATTGTCTAGATCCTCAAGACAAAAATTTAAATAAAAGGGGTCAGCTCTTCCTGGAAAATGCTCCAATAGAGGGAATATGAGTTCTTTTCTGGTATCAGGATACAGGGAGCAATAGAGCAGCACATGCGAAACAGTTTCAGGAAGGCCTGCACCACAGGGGTATTGGCCATAATCTGAAGATCCCTTGCAAAATTTTTCCAGAAGGGCTGAAGGCAACATGTTCATGCGGGCCCTAGTAGAAGCTATCCTAAACTTAGGAAAGTGTAGGGAAGCTAAATACTTAGCACCTTTATTCCCCAAAGGGGGCATAATGCCAAAAAATAGGGGAGAACAGGTCCTGTTTCCCCTAGAAACAAGATTTTGGTGCTCAATATCATGAAGGCGTTGTATAAGTGTAACCTTCGCCTTCTCAATTCCCATGAGTAGAATTTCAGAGGGAGATAGGCCCATTTGCATTATTTTGTTGTTAACATATGACAACCAAGGGCTAGGAAAGGAGTCTCTCCATAGGAACAAATAATAGGAGCACTCCTGGGTATCCAAGCAGAGTTTGATCCATCTGGTAAAAGTAAGTTCCCATGCTTTAGCGAGAACAGTAAAAAGTACAGATTCCAAACACAATGCAGAGTATGGTACACACCTGGGAACCCCAAAGATAGCCCTAAGAAATAATGACTGAACCGTTTCCATCTCTGATGTTACTCCCTGAATCCAAAGTGGGATGCCATAAAGTAATTGGGCTACAATCTTTGCTCGAAAAACTTGGAGGGCCATAGGCATATACTGGCCTCCTTTAGAATAGTAAAATCGCAAAAAAGCGTTGAGTGTTTTACGGGCAATAGAGATAGAATACAATCTTTGAGATTTCCAGTTGAGATGTGTTGGAAATGTATACCAAGATATTTAAATTTATAAACCTGCTCGATATTTTCCTTATTAATCGCCCACTTATAAAGTTTCCTAGCTTTAGTAAAAACCAGGACCTTAGATTTCTCATAATTAATGGATAAATTGTTGTCATTGCAATATTGGGCAAAGGCTGTCAGCAATCTACGAAGACCGAATTGAGTCTGGGATAATAGCACCGCGTAACACTTTGCACCAATTCTGATGGTCTCTCCCAGTGGTTTCATGGAGATGTTAAAAAGCACAGAGACCTTGCAGAAGTCCATACAATAACTTGCACACCTTGCAGAAGTCCATACAATAACTCTCATTTTGAAGAGCAACAGTATCTGAAATCTACCAGAGAGGTAGGAACAGAACCATAGTAAAACAGTGCCACCCAATCCCAGCTATCTCAGGCAACCCAAAATGATACCATGGTTGATGGTATCGAAAGCTGCCGAGAGATCCAAAAGGATCAGTGGAGGCACACTTCCTCTGTCAGTACCCAATTGGAGATCATCCATCAGGCCGAACAAGGCAGTTTCAACCCATAGCCTGTTCAAAAGTCAGTTTGAATTTGATCTAGATATTCTGTTTTCTACTAGACCACCTGGAGCTGAGAGGCCACCACCTACTCAATCACCTTGACAGCCTTCGAAGATTGGAGGCATTCTAACCTGGCTCTTTAGGGTTCATTCTGATATCCATTTACTCCCAGGTAAGGCCCACTAAAATCAACAGCCTTCCTTCTCACTAATGTCTTCCAAAATTTGCTAAGCAGTTTTGCTTTCCCACTTTGGGGGTGGTAAAAGAGAAAATAAACCACATCAAATGGGACTGGAACCTTGTTTACCTGTATAAGGGCAGGCAGACATTTCCAGAATTAGGAACGAAGCCACTCTCCAGAAATTGTCAGTACTTGCTCCCCCCGCCAACTTTACCTTCAAGAGACGTAAGTTTTGGGCGGTATAAAAAGATGTAAAATAAATAAATAATAATAATAAGTGCCTCAACAGTCAGAATTCATGTTCTGTGCCCTTAGATGATTACAGAAGCTAGTAACTCAAAAAAATACTAGATAGATTATTTCAAGCAAGCAATTTTTTCCAATAAAGCAACACAGCTGAAGTTTAACCTGAATCTTCAAATAACTTTAAACAGGCAAGACAAAAAAGGGTGGTATGCAGGGGCATAACTACCATTAGGCAGGGGGAGGCAGTCGTCTCGGGGCCCCACTGCCTTGAGGGGCCCCCCAGAGACACCTCACATGACTCCCCATTGCCCCCTGCCCAGCCCCAAGACCCTTCAGCCACTTGCGCTGTTTGCCCTCTCTCCTGCTTGTCTTCCTGGTCGGCAATCAAAGCAGCAGGCAAGCTGCTTTTCTCCCTGGCACCTCTCAGCTGATCGGCAGGTGGGCAGGGCTTCCAGGGAGGCCTCCGTGTAGGCCTCAGTAAAGCCTGAACTCGAGTAGGCTGGCAAGCCCCAGGAAGAAGGCTGGCAGTCAGAGTGGCCACTACAGTTCTCTGCAGCAGACCCTCTTCCCAGGCCAGACAGCTCAGCCTTTGCCAGGTAGAATGTGAATTCCTTTTTGTGGTTACACCCCACCCCCACCCCTATATAGGGAACTGCTTGCCATAGGGCTTTGATGCGGGGGGCGGGAGACTGAGAAGTCTCTGAATATTTAATTTAAAACTGATTGGAAAATTTGCTGGCTTAAAAAAAACCTCTAAAAAGTCCTATAAGTGGCTTGTTTCATAGCAGGAAATTACAAAAACTTCTAGAACAAATTTATTTATGTATTAATTAATTAATTAATTCATAAATACACTTATGTTCAAGTTGTTTTGCAACCCAGGTCTGAGTGAGAACTGAGACGTGAGTGAGAACAGTGACACATGTGTTGTGCTTTTATATTTTTTCCCCTTAGGGTAAATCTGGCCAACATGTGAATGCAGCACCTCCATTCCAGAGGAGATGTGTGTTCAAGGGCTTTAAAAGCCTCCTGTGAAAAACCTCCTAGAATCAAACTTTACTGAATTTGTTCAGAATTCTGAGAAAACAAACATAGGCTCACCCTGCATGGTTGAAAGTCTCCTTTGCTAATCTGCAGCAAGGGGGCCATTTTAATAATTAGCATTGCTAGTGTGTTCTAGGCATTAAAAGTAGCACAAATATATAGTACTCAGTGTATATCACTATATACTGTGAAGTGTGCATGTGTGTATTCAGTGAAATGTATTTCCAGGCAGCATACTTATTTTGAAATATCAGACTTAAATCCTTGGAAGCCTGGGGTGTGTGGAGGCCCTGGACTTTGGGGGGGAAGGCATTTTAAAATCTCTTCTCAGGGCCCACTCCAACCTTGCTACACCCCTGAGCGCATTCGGCTCAGAGCTCTTCTTCGAAAATGGAGCACAATGCAGAGAGCTTCACCATTGAAAAGGGAGCTGCATCTGCTGTCCACAGAGCCACCACCGGGTATTACTTGCTGGCAGACTGGAAGTCGCTTAGATGAACTTCAAGCTCAAATCCTTGGTTTTGCAAATACACCATATGAAAAAGGAATTTTTGACTTGGAAATAGTTGTGCCTGAAAGGTATCCATTTGAGCCTCCAAAGATGCGCTTCCTGACTCCTTTAAAAAAAGGTTTTACTCCCATATAATTCTTCTCTTCTCATTTGCTCAGTTTTGTACATCTGTTTTTTGTATGTTTTGAATGAGGACAGAAATGTGAGAATAAAAGTCCCCTGCTAACTGGGCAAAGAGGCACCTTTTTCTCTTTGTAAACCGCGCTGAGCCATTTTTGGAAGGGCAGTACAGAAATCAAATTTATTATTATTATTATTATTAAAAAATTTCTTGGCGGGGGGGCCCATTTAAGAATCTTGTCTCAGGGCCCACTCCAACCTAGTTACGCCCCTGGTGGTATGTCATGCCTTCTGAAATGTCAACCAAACTGCTCTTAAGACACCCATTTTCCAACAGATCTTCACAAAATATGGAGCAGTGTAATACCTGTCACCTTGTTCATGTGCACAAGATTTCAGTAGGATTGGATATTTGGTGAAGATGTTATGACCAAGAAAACATTCAGGGCTTCTCTTGAAGTTATAATGAATAGAATGCCATTTTTACACCTCATCTTGAGTACAGGGGCACTAACATTCATCAGAGAGGCATCCTGTTTTCTCTGCCTCACTTGCTGAGAAGCCCTATCAAATAATTTGCAAGATGGGACTGCTAAATGGTTCGGCCCATATATTAGTGCATAATAAAGTGGAGGAATGAGTTCGGGGAGGACTTCAATTCTGCTTTATATGTAAGTGGGGCAAATTTTAACAAATGAGTCTGTCACTGCAATGTCTGGTTAAAATTATCAGGTGGCTTTCTGGCAGAGTTTCAGAGCTTCATTACACAAACCTTTTGATTCCATAAAGTTTAATCTCCTTTGAATGAAGAACTGTTTTCTATTTGCAAACAGAAAAAGTACATTAAATTTTGTTTCAGTTTTTAGAGTTATAAGTTTTCTTCATTCAAAAATATATTTTGATTAAGCTTAATTAAAATAAGAGGACTTCTGCATTATCAGTCCTCCCTCAGGACAGAGCACTGCACAACAATAATTGGCTCAGGGCTTGCTGCCTGACCAGCCATTGTATTAAAAATTAGCAATGCGGGGGAAGCAGGGATAATTAGAATTTTAAAACACACACACAAACTCTACTACATCCATTTAACAGGGCTGGCATTCCTTTAGAAAAAGTTAATTTCTCCCACAAAATATATGCATTGTTAAGAATGTTTAGCATTCACCAAATTTTGAACTAAATGTCTCCATGCCCACCTCAATACTATTTCTGAGAAACCTCTGAGATCTTGGAATACTTCCTTATAACCAAAGTTTTCAAAGAAAGGGGCAAAAAAAATAAAAATTTTACTCGAATCACCCAGATTCAAGTCAAATCATTTTGGCCATTAATCGATTCGCACATCCCTACTCCAGTCTTATGGCAACACATCACACATTCTCCAAGAGTTTGCAAACATTAGAGACAGTGGTTCTGAGATCACATCTGCAATTTCCTTCCGAACCCAGGGATGCAACTCATTGGGACCTGAAGTCAAACTAATTTAATTTAATATCTTGAGGCCCTTTCTTCATTTTGTGCATTTGTTTCCTGGCTGGACCACAATTTCATCATGGAAGAAGACAGATGCAAAATAGGCGCTGCTTTATCTCTGTCACCCTTTAGCATTTCACCATTTTGTCCAAACAATAGATCCTCCTCTTGTTTTGGACATATCTATTAAACCCTTTTTTGTTGTTTTTGGTATCCCTCATAAGTTTTCCTGGCATCATCCCTACAGGTTCAGGCCACTCTTTTGTACTCTTCTTTGATTATATGCCCCTCCTTCAATTTCTTTCTTTCATTCATTCATGAATCAAACATATTTTTACACCGCCCCAAACCTGCATCTCTAGGTGGTGTACAATAAAAACAATACAAATTAAACAAAACCCAGAATGATTAAAACATTACAATCATTTAGAACCCAAATTTAAAAATGAATAAAACTATAAATCTAATTAAAAGCCTAGGTGAACAAATATGTCTCCAGTGCTTTTTAAAAAGTTGCCAGAGATGGGAAGGCTCTTCGTTCAACAAGAAGTGCATTCTAAAGCCCAGGGGCAGCAACAAAGCCCCCCCCCCCAGTAGCCCCCAGATGAGCCGGTGGCAACCGTAGCTGAACCTCTCCAGATGATCTCAACAGGCGATGGGGCTCATGGCGAAGATATTATCTTAAATACCCAGAGCCTAAACTGTTTAGGCCTTTATAGGTAATAACCATCACCTTGTATTTTGCCCAGAAACTTAGCAGCCAGTGTAGATCTTTCAGCACAGGAATGATATGGTCTCTCCAAGATGACCTGGAGACCAACCGGGTATATATGTCTTTCTTGCTTCTCAACTCTTCAGAGATTTTTTTGTGTATCCACAATAGTTTATTGAGATCTCTTCCACTAGCGGGAATTGTTTGCAACTGTGCCTTCAGTATCTCATTTTTCAAAACCTCCCATCCTTCTACTCCATTTATAATTTCTGGCCATCATAGCCTATCTAGTTATTCTCTGAGCTCATTCAAGTAGGCATTCCTGAAATCCAAGGTACATGTCTGACTACCTGAAGTTTTTCCTCCTTTTGATATAAAAAAATTCCGGGTTGGCATGGTCACTTTCCTCTAGAATTCTCCCCACTTTCACTTTATCAACCAATTCTTCCCTATTGGTAAGAATTAAGTCCAGGGTAGCTGACTCCCTTGTTCCTTCTTCCATCTTCTGAAAAATGAAGCTTAGCAATGCCAAGCTCCTCATTCATGTTAATGCCTGCCTCTTCAAAAATCTGGTAATTTGTCAAAGGAAAGTATCATCCATGTCTTCCACTTGGAAAAGTGGCCTTTAGTAAACTCCCACAATAGTATCTCTTTTACTATGGCTCCTGGGGAGCCCCCCGACGCCAGGAGGCCTGTTGTAGCCACACGGACAGGGGTCTCCTTGTGAGTCAGTGTGGTGCAGAGCAATGCTGTGGTGATTCATTTAAGGGGAGGAGGGATTAGGAGGGCTAGCAGCCTGGAGCCGTGCAGCTCCTGGTGCTGGACACGACCACTCAAAAGCAGGCTGGGCTCCCTTAGCCCACTTTCAAGTGGTCGTGAGAATAGCCTTAATTGTTCATTTTCTCCTCATGGTGAAAAGGTTAGAGAATCCATTTGCCAGAGTCTCAGGTTCTGCATCACAGGGCTTGGAGTGAGTTTTGGCAAGAATAGGATCATTGCTGACACCAGGAAAAAAAATCAAAATGTAATGACACAAAGGGCTGGTTTACATGCACAGTTTACCTGTATATAGAGCTGTCAAAATCCTTAAGTCCAATTTGCACTGCAGATGTGCAAGTAGCCACTGTTAGCCTAAACTGAGTGGAGGGAGAGGAGAGCCCCTCCCTGTTGCTTGGCTTCCCAGCCCAATCCCATGCAGCTCCACGGCCAGACTGTGGGCAAAGTGTCACTGCATCAGCCACTTGGCCGCGATTTGACACGATCTCCAGTGGGGCGTGCCTTGTGAGTCCATTCATTTTTGGAGCGCCTAGCCCACTCTTAGAAGGGGAAGCACAGCGAGAGCCCTTTAAATGCCCTCATGCCAGCGTCACTTCTGCCAGCTATGGCACTACCACTCCCACAAATGGCCCTGCACCCGAAAAGCACCACTCAAGCTCCCATCCCCTATTAGCCGACTAGTCTCTATGAGGGGAAAGGGAAGATTTTTCTTTCTGTTTTTATAGAAAAATCTCCCCTCTCCCCTCATCCTTCCTCTGTATTGAGCTCAACCCAGAGGACATCCCCAAACCCCTCCATCACTTGCCTGGCCACACGCATGGCTGGCCAGAGTTTCAAAGTTCCTAGGTCTGCTCTGTCTGTGCACCACATGTAGATGAGAGGGCACAGGGAATCTAGTGAGAGGGCACTTTCCTCGGCTTTCTTGAGCCTGAGGCAGCTTGGTGGGCCACAGGGGCTGCTGGTGACATTGCACCTGTGCAAAGGTGTGGGTGGCTGGGCAGGGAGCTGGATTCCCTGCACCTTGGCCACCATCACCAAGAGCAGAAAAGCAGTTGTCGGGACAGCCCCACCCACCAGATCCCAACACGGCTCAACTTAAAGCACCCATGGACTGCCTCTCTCATGAGTGGGCATAGTCCGCATGGGCAATGCTACACTCATCATCATACTTTGCCTGTCTCTGAGTAGACCTAGACTTATTAATGAGTGTTGGGGGGCCATGGCCCCCTCCCAGGGAAGTGGCTGGGCCACATTTCCCCACCCTTTCTTTGTCCAAAAACAGAGTGGATCCCCCCCAAAGCTCCACACACTATTCCTGTGTGTGTGCCTGGAAGCTCCAAGAGGTCATCTAGACAGTGCCGAGGTTGGCAGGTTTGGCTTTATTTAAGCCAAACTTTGGGTTACAGCCCATTTGACCCACGAGTATACCCCTTAGGTTCTGGCAACCTAGGTGCATATGGCCTTGCTCTGAAATCTCTTGATGGGGTTTAGCTTTCAGACCCCAGCAATTGTACCCCCACACAACCCATTTGCATGAACGATGCAGGCACTAGGCTGTGGAGCAGGCCCTTCCAGCAATTCAAAATTCCCAGGACAAGGCCATCGTTGTGGCATACGTAAATGAGGCACTGCGGGACACCCTGGGTGATGGAAGATGGCACTTAGCGTGATCACTGCCAAGCAGCCAGGTGGTAGTGGACAGAGAAACCCATGTATATGTGCTCTGGGGCAACCTGGCTGCCAGGTGAGTGGTGACCAAGACTGGGAAAGGTGTGGCAGGGGTAGCCTTCCCCAGGGCTTGCAGGTACATAGTATCCCAGTTGGGCGTCTGCAACCCTCCAGCCTGCATGTGCACCTCCATGTCATGTCACTCTCATGAAAGAGCAGTCCTGGTCTATAATGGCAGGGCAGTATCTAGATGGAACACAGGAGAATTCTGATAGCTTTTCTGGATGGTTCTTCTCATGAGTAAGACTTAGGGAGATTAGTCCCCCCGGGAAGGGGCTGCCCCCTCCTTCCCCACCCTTTCTTTGTGAACAATAGAACCTGGCTGTTCCAGCTGCCTTGCTTGGGTCTGCCTTCGGGCTTTCCCCTCCTGGAACCGTGATGGGATGCCCTGCTTGTGCTTCCACTCGAGGTGTTTGTGCTTGTGAACACCTGTGCCTGTTGCCCCCCGATCAGCTGAACTGCTTTACAGGCCTGCTGGTCCGGGATGGGGTGTGTTGGCGTCCCTGTAGCCTGGCAACTCCATATTTGCTTGGCTGGCAGGAGGAGCAGGGCTGGTTTTCCAAGTGGCTGCCAGTGAAAGTGCTGATCTGTGCAGCTCTGCGCTGCAACCTCTATGACTGCATTTAGGAACAGAATGCTTTACTGCAGTTAAGGACGGATCAGGGTTAGGGCATATGGCTTCAGTGGCATAACTGCAGTTAACGGTGGTGAACCATGGGGAAAATCTAAGGTTCAAATTGGAATTAGTCGGGGCAGACTGGAATTAACTTATTAGGCTAAACTGGGGTTTTCTGCATTCAGGTGTGATTCAGTTACAAACATGTGGGCTTTAACTGCAGTTAAACTGTGTGTCTGAACCAGGCCAAATATAACTATGCCCTTAAATGGAAAGTCTGTGCATAGCCTTTTCCATCTATCTATCTATTTTATTTGAGGTGCTGCAGGTTTTAAATTTAGATGCCCTTTAAACTCTTTTCTTAAACCCAGTATGTGCATTTTCATATATCTGCATTTTTACTGGCTTTTTAAAAAAAGTTGGCATTTAATCACCTGCATAATATAATTTACTTTGTCAAGAGTGTACAAATAGTATGGACATCTTGAGAAACACAGATTGCAATCTTGGACAAAACAAGTGTGTGCCAACTCCATTCCTAGTCCCTGAAGGCACAATCAAATTCTTTTCAAATGCATTTTCTATGAAGAACATATTCAAGATTTATCCAATTAGCCGCACTGCCACTTTCTACATGGGCTAATTTGAAGCAAGGCAAAGACAACAAATCATTTGGTCGTAATCCACCATGGACACTTTAGGTCAACCACATTAAACAGATGTTATAAATGAAAGGAAGAGAAGAGCTTGATTATTAAAACTGCCTCATTATCCCAAGTCCTTAAATGTAACCTACTGCTTAAAAGTATACTATGTAAGCAGACTGAAATAGAGAGAGAGGGAAGAGAGCAGGTCTCAGATAAGAAATATTCAGCATCTAAGTATTAAAAATAGCTTCTTTTGAAAGTCTGTTTCTGAATGTATTCCAATATAAAAAGGTAAGCTCCTCACACATAATGCACAGGAGAAGAGTGTGAAACTTTTCAAAGAAAAGCAGAAGTTGAAATAGTTAACATGTGGCCCTTATTCTATTCTGTAAGTACAGCTGCCAATGGGTTTGAATCGTCCCCATTCAGCTGCTCCCTCTGTAACAGAGCTGGCAAATATTGCTGATATGGGCACTCGAAAAGCTACACAAAATGAGGTACAACTACTGTTTTTCCATTGTAACTAGAGTTGCTACCAACCTTTATCCAACGTGAAATTCAGTCTGAGGTATTAGAGGGTAAGCAAATAGTGTTTGGAATAGGGAGAAAAACTTCCTGGAGAAAGTCAGTCAGTCAGTCAATAATAAAGTTACAGCCATTGGCCCGCCAAAAGATAAAATTCAGAATAATACTCATAATAACACACAGTAAAACAATATACAAGAATCCAAATAGATTACTTTAAAAACAGTAAAATAGCTCCTAAAATTGAGACCTTAATTGAGATCTTAATCTTATAGCAATATAAAAAAAAATTGCTACTACTTTTGCAATCTCACAGCATGTATCTGCAAGGCAATATTGTGTATAAAAAAGCTCACACCTTCCAGGAAATCTAACTAACAGAGGGGAAATAAGTTCTTCTCTGACATCTCGATACAAAGAACAATATAACAGAACATGGGTAACAGTTTCCAGGAGGCCAGAGCTGCAAGGGCAGAGAACCGTAGCTGAAGAATCCTTAGCAAACTTCCTTTCTAGGGATGTGCAGAACTGGCCCGGCGGTTCGGTCCAGAGGTTCAAGGGTTCAGGATTGAACCAAACACACACACACACACACACAGAGGAACCAAACCACTGGACAGGTCCGTAAATTTGGTCCACGGATTTTTTTAAAAAAATTAAAATTAATGTTAAATACCTGTAGCCTCTTCAGGGGGCTTGCTGTAGGCCACAGAGTGGGGGGGGGTCCACGAGGGTTCCCCCTCCCCCCACCGTCCTCCCTCATCACCACCGTGGCCGGGTAAATGTAGTAGTTTTGGCCCTCTCGGGCCTCTGTATAGGTGAGCGGTGGCCATTTTTCAAGGCCTGGCATGGCCTACGGCCTCACAGAGGGCATTTGCGCATGTGCAGCAGCGGCCAAAATGGCTGCCACTTGCCTTTACGGAGGCCTGAAAGGGCCAAAACTACTACATTTACCTGGCCACGGTGGTGATGGGGGAGTGGGATCCTCGTGGACCGCCCCCCCCCCACGGCCTACAGCAAGCTCCTTGAAGGAGCTACAGGTATTTAACATTAATTTGGAAAAAAAAAATTAAAAAAAATTGCGGACCCCCACCGGACCGGACCGGGGGGGTATCAATGGGGGCCGGAATGAACTGGCCCGGTTCTGTTCGAGGCCAGTGCAGCCTCAAACCAAACCGGGCCAGACGGTTCCATGCACATCCCTTCTCCTTTCCAAAAGAGAAGAGGGCAACACATTTAAATGGGCCCGAGCAAACGAAACCCAAAATTTAGAAAAATGAAGTGTTGTTAAATAATTAGCACTTTTACCTCCCATAGGGGGGGAAATCCCAAAATGTAAGGGAGAGCAGGTCATGTTAGCCAAAGGCATAAGTTCCTGATGTTCAGTATCATGCAACCGTAGAAGTAGTACTTCCTTCACCTCATTATTTTCCAGAGTAAGTAGTTCAGAAGGAGAAAACCCCAGTTGCATTATTATGTTATTTACATATGATAACCAGGGGTTTGGGTAAGAATCCAACCATAGATATCGGAAGAAAGAAAATTTCTGAATCTCTAAACAGAGTTTAATCCATCTAGCAAAAGTAAGTTCCCAAGCTTTACAGGCTATAGAGAAAGACCCAGATTCCAGGCAAAGAGCAGAATATGATACACAACTAGGCACTGCAAAGATTGCTCTTAAAAATATAGACTGTATATTTTAATGAGACTCCAAAAAGTAATTGAGCCACAATCTTAGCCCAAAATACATGGAGTACCATTGGTACAAACTGGCCCCCTGTAAAATAATAAAAGCACAAAAAGGCACCAAGAGTTCTATGGGCTATATGAATAGAGGACAGCCTATGAGTATTCCAGTTAAGATTATATTGAAAAATTATGCCTCAATATTTATATTTATAAACTTGTTC
This sequence comes from Hemicordylus capensis, assembly GCF_027244095.1. Lineage (NCBI taxonomy): Eukaryota > Metazoa > Chordata > Lepidosauria > Squamata > Cordylidae > Hemicordylus > Hemicordylus capensis. The sequence continues at coordinate 99,867,101 of NC_069661.1, read as the reverse complement.
AATACGGTTCTGATTTACTACCCATTTATATAATTTCCTGGATTTGGAAATAACCAGGACCTTTGATTTTTTATAATTGATAACTAACTTGTTAGTGAGAGTCATTACCCACTGGGTTGACCTCCATGCAGTGCAGAGACCCCTGCTAACTTGGCAAAGAGGCACCTTTTACTGTGGTGATTCTCTTTATTTAGCAGGGGGAGAGTAACTGGCCCTACCCACCCCCAGCACAGTACCTCCAGTGACTGTTGCTGGTGTCTATCTCATGTTTCTTTTTAGATTGTGAGCCCTTTGGGGACAGGGATCCTTATTTAATTGTTATTTCTCTGTGTAAACCGCCCTGAGGCATTTTTGGAAGGGCCGTATAGAAATAGAAATAATAACAACAACAACAGCTCAATTCCATGCAGTGCACCCTTCCCAGCACCAGGAGGGTGCATTCTTTAAGGGAAATTGAGCCCTCTCAAGCCCCAGTGCCATCTTGGCATGTGCACTTGAATATGAATATGACTAATATTTATATACCAAAATTCTCAAAGTGGTTTCCATAGATAGATAGATATAAATAAATAAATATAGCTTCCTGTCCCCAAAGGGCTCACAATCTTTTAAAAAATGAAGCACTAGAAAGTGTAGCTCTTCTCAGTGCTTCCCCTGCAGAGCTCTATGGGGAAAGACTATACTTACCAGTGTTCCTTGCACACCTTCCAAGATGGCACTGGAGCTTGACAGGGCTCAGTTTATTTTAATGGAGCCTTACTGGCACTGAGCACAGCACAGCACAGTGGGAAAAGTTACCTCCATGTGGTGCTAGGGGGCTGTGCAGAATATTTGGTTTCAGCCAAAGCTTTACATAGGCCTAACGAACAATTAACCAAGGAGCCACACTTAGGGTCAATGAGAGAAAACACTGGCTCCTGGGCCTTGAACTAATGGGTCATTCTGAAAACTGAGTACATTTCTCACTGCCCCAAATCAGAATATTGAATCTATATGCTTCTCTTTCATATTTTAATTCTCCACCCAACTGCATGGAGCATTATAGTTTATCCTGAAAGTATATTAGAAAGAAATAAGCACATTCTGTCACAGTGCATAATGAAATTAATCCACACACACAAATGATTATTAAAAGAAAAAGACAGATGAACTAAATGTGCTAATGCTGGCACTTGAAATGATAGTCTGCTTTCAGTGCTAACACAAACAACATCCAGGTGTACATCACAATACGCACCAAAGACTGTCCTTGCAGGGACGGATTCTCTGTTCAGCCAGAATGATACCTGGGACAAAATGACAGTCATGATGCAGGGGAGGTAGGTCTGAATCACAAAATAACCAATCTTCCTCTTCAAATGAAAATGAGCTGTCATTACTGTGTATTCACCTGGAACAAAAGGATTTTTTTTTAAAATTAGAAATCATTAAAAATACCCCCACAATAAACTATTTTTTAAAAATGGAAAACTTAAGGCACATGCATTGCTTCACATATGTTTGCTTAACAGTGCAAAGAAAATTTATTGCAGATTTACCATCTCATGAAAAAACACTATGAGGTTCTTCACACAACCGAATGGAAGGGAGCTTGGTGGAAGACAGGAGCCTACCAGACTAGCAGCACAGCAATTGGGAGGCAAGGGGAGGATGCCAGGCCATCAGGAATCCCACAATGCACCACGTTAGCAGCATGGTGCATTGGGAAATCTCCATGCTGCTGGGCCACTCTTTCCCCCAGCCTCTATGATTATAATGGCTGCTGGCAGCACAGGAGCAGCTCCTGGCAGTCCGGCAGCCCACACAACCAGGCAGTGGGGTAAGAGGTGTGTGTTTGTCCTCTTTCCTCACTCTGAGCCTAGGTCCAAAAGCAGGGCTACCTGGGGGAGGATTGGCAGGATCAGGAACAATCCCAGCACTGCCCACAACCAGTCCTACCTAGGGTAGCCCTGTCCTACCCCCATAGGGCTGGCCGTGTGAATGATCTTTATAAATTGCCAAAGTCAATGTGCAACAGCTGCTTGAAGCATGTCCAAGGACTTGAGTGTGCCCAGCAAGCTGGATATTTTTACTTTCCTTTCCCTTGAGCAGTAGGCAAAGCTGCTTCTGAAGCTCCCCTGAGCCTTAAAAGTTGCTTGCCCTGTAGCATGGTGGGGAAGAGGGCTGTTACTTGAGAAACAAAGTCCAAGCTTCCTTAAGAACAAAAAACTAGTTGAGTATTCCTTTGGATCCTGGCCTCAAAATTTATCTTGACCATAAAAAGCTCCAAAATGTGAATGTAATACTCTGTTGTTGCATTGTCAGGGAGTAGGAATGTGCATGTTCTGTTCCGAGCGTTCTGTTCTGAGCTCGGAATGTAATGTGAAATGTGCAGAACATTCTGTCGGAACAACTGGTCAAGCTGGTTGTTCTGACAGAACAATCTCGGAATGCTCAGAACATTCTGAGCTGTTCTGAGTGCCATATTGGAATCCAAAATGGCACTCTTCTGGGCCCTGGTGCACACGTGGCAACCATTTGTGTGGTGGTGCTGTCTATCCAAATGGCTGCCGCACATGCGCAGAGGCCAGAAGAGCGCCAGTTTTTTTCAAAACGGCTTTTGCAATAGTCTGGATATTCTGATTCGGGATGGGGTCATTCCATTCTGAGCTAAGAACAGGCCCTTCATTCAAAGGGCAATCTGTTCTGAGTTTAGAACACTCACAACGACCCATTGTGAGGCAGAATGTTCCAACTGTGGAAAAGTCTGTACATCCCTATCAGGGAGTACAGATATGATGTAATACACTATGACACTATGCATTCTAATATAATTTTAAATATATAGATTTATTGGCTTATGTGTCTTGCACTATAATGCAGTGTTGCAGAACCAACAATGCCACTGTGAGACCCTAACTCATCCAGTGTCAGTGCTATTCAAGTACAGAACAGGAAAGTACAGGAACTATTGTGCTTTTGCACAATTGCACATTGCATACCAGTGGTTCCTGTACTGCCTTCTTGCACAGCACCATCGCCATGCATGCTAGAGTCCTGCAGCGGCACAGGTGGTTTTGCAGTGCTGATGCAGATGGTTTGTGCAGCACCATCACTTTCTATGTTTACTGAGACAGTGAACATAGTCATAGTCATAGTCAGTGAACTCTCCTATCACTGAGGAGAGCTGGTCTTGTGGTAGCAAGCATGACTTGTCCCCTTAGCTAAGCAGGGTCTACCCTGGTTGCATCTGAATGGGAGACCTGATGTGCGAGCACTGTAAGATATTCCCCTCAGGGGATGAAGCCGCTCTGGGAAGAGCAGAAGGTTCCAAGTTCCCTCCCTGGCATTTCCATGATAGAGCGGAGAGAGATTCCTTCCTGCAACCTTGGAGAAGCTGCTGCTACTCTGAGAAGACAATACTGAGCTAGATAGACCAATGGCCTGACTCAGTATATGGCAGTTTCCTACGTTCCTATGTTCCTATGTTAGAGTCCTGCAGTGGCACAGGCAGTTCTACATTATGCTATGGGCCATGTGAGTGAATATTATTTTATTTTTTATTTATTTTTACTTAGTACATTTGTATACCACTCTGCCCTGGGCAGTTCACAATCTACAGTAACAACTATTAAAGCATTAATACAATTAAAACAATTTTAAAACAGAATAAAACTCTAAAAACCAAAGCTTTAAAACTATAAACGAAAAGCCTGACTAAACCGGTATGCATTCAGGTCCTCTTAAAAATATTAAGAGAAGGAGAAACTCTAATTTCATTAGGAAACATGTTCCAGAGTCCTGGGGCAACTCTAGAAATGGCCCGGTTTCGAGTTGCCAGCAACCAAGCCAGTAGCCACTGCATCTGGACCTACCCAGATGATCTTAATAGGCAGCAGGGTTGCTGAAGAAGGCAGCGTTCTCTTATATACCTCAAACCCAAACCATTTAGGCCTTTATAGGTAATGACCACCACTTTATATTTCTCCCAGGAACTTATTGGCAGCCAGTGTAGTTCTTTTAAAATGGGTGTAATATGATGTCTTTGGGCAACCCTAGAGACCAATCTGGCTGCTGCATTCTGTACTAACTGCAGTTTCTGAACTATATACAAAGGCAGCCCACTGTAGAGCACATTGCAGTAGTCAAGCCTGGATGTTATCAACATATGCACCACTGTTTTAAGGTCATTTATCTCCAGAAATGGACGTAGCTGGCAAATCAGCCAGAGCTGATAGAAGGTATTCCTGGCCACTGCCTCAACCTGAGAAATCAGGGAGAGGTTTTGGTCCAGAAGTACTCCCAGACTATGTACCTGCACTTTCCAGAGGAGTGCAACCCCATCCAGAACAGGCAGCTCTAACCCACTTCCTAAGTCTGTATCTCCCACAATGAGTACCTTTGTCTTGCTTGTATTCAGCCTCAGTTTGTTCTCCCTCATCCAGCCCATTACCACCTCCAGGCAGGCATTTAGAGAGGTTAGGCCATTTCCTGATGAAGTTGACATGGAGAAATGATGTCATCCGCATATTGATAACACCATGCACCAAATCCCCTGATGATCTCTTCCAGTGGTTTCATGTAGATGTTAAAAAGCACTGGAGACAGTATGGAGCCTTGCCGGACTCCATACCAGAGCTCTTGTTTTGAAGAGCAAGAGTATCCAAGCAACACCATCTGGAACCTACCCGAGAGGTAGGACCAGAACCAGTGCAAAGCTATGCCTCCCACTCCCAACCCCTTCAGGCACCCCAGAAGGATACCATGGTTGATGATATCAAAAGCCTCCAAGATATTCAAAAAGTTCCACAGAGTCACACTTCCCCTACCGATTCCTAATTGGAGATCATCCAACAGGCTGACCAAGGCTGTCTCAACCCCATAGCCTGCCCAAAAGCCAGTTTGAAATGGGTCCAGATAATCTGTTTCCTCCAAGATAGCCTGTAACTGAGATGCCATCACCCTTTCAGTCACCTTGCCCAACCATGGGAGGTTGGAGTCAGGCCTATAATTGCCTAATTCTGAGGTATCCAATGCAGGTTTCTTCAAAAATGGTCTAATAATTGCCTCCTTGAGACAAGAAGACATCCTGCCCTCCCTCAGAGAAACATTAATGATTTTATCAAGACCCTCTCCAATAACCTCCCTGCTAGATCATATAAGCAATGTTGGGCGTCAACAGGACAGGTGGTAAGGCGGAGTGTCCCAAGTATCTTGTCCACATCTTGTCCACATCCACATCCCTGGTGGCGCAGTGGTAAAACTGCCGCCCTGTAACCAGAAGGTTACAAGTTCGATCCTGACCAGGGGCTCAAGGTTGACTCAGCCTTCCATCTTTCCGAGTTCGGTAAAATGAGTACCCAGAATGTTGGGGGCAATATGCTAAATCATTGTAAACCGCTTAGAGAGCTCCGGCTATAGAGCGGTATATAAATGTAAGTGCTATTGCTATTGCTATCCTTGAGAGACACAGTCTGAAATTGATCCAAGTTAACCACACAAGAGGAGCTGCTGGATACCTCTACAGTAGACTCTGCAGTAACTGTAGAGTCTGGTTCAGCTCGAATATAAGATATTTTATCTGCAAAAAAACCTCATTAAAAACATCACAATGGGTAACTGATGGATCCAAATACTCATTCAAGGGAGGAAGGGTATGTACTAGCCCTCTCACTACCCTAGACAACTCTGCTGGATGTGAGCTTGCAGAAGCAATGCAGGCAGAAAAGAACTGCTTCTTTGCTGCATGCATTGCCAGAGCATAGATCTTCAAATACGCTTTGTGTTGTAATCTGTCTGATTGAGATGAGTCTTTCTCCATTAGTACTGAGCCATCTACCTTGACGCTTCAGCCCCCATAGTTCTTCTGTATACCAAGGGGCTGATTTAGAAGTGGGTCAGAGAGGGCACTTAGGAGCAATCATGTCTACTGCCCTAGTAAGTTCAATATTCCAAGTATGAACCAGGGTATCAATAGAATCACTGGCAGAACCAACCTTAAAGCCTTCCAATGCTTCTTGGAATCCTATGGGATCAAATAGCCTTTTTGGGTGGACCATATTAATAGGTCTTTCACCCCCGATGAGGAGGGTTGAGGCTGTGAGTCCAACCTTAACCAGATGGTGGTCTGTCCATGACAATGAAGAAATCACAGGAGACCCCACCCATGGAACACCTTCCTGATCAGAGCAAGAAACCAAATTGAGAGTGTGACCAGCAATGTGTGTTGGTCCTGAGACCACTTGGATAGGCCCATTGTTTTCATGACCGCTATGAACTCCTGAGCTGATCCTGACAAATTGGTTCCAAATTGAACATTGAAGTCCCCAAGAACTACCAGTCTCTGAAACCAAGTCAGTCAGCTTAGTTAGGGCCTCTGTTGAGCAGTGGGGTGAATGGTACACCAGCAGAAGTCCCAGTCTATCCTTGATCTCCACTCCAGATATAGGTACACACATTTACTATAGGCCAATTCCCTACAGGAACCCTGGTAAGGGGGATTTATTCTTATAGACCACAGCCACTCCTCCTCCCCGCCCACATCCTCTCACCTGCTCTACAACAGAGTATCCTGCCGGGAGAAGCTGAGCCCATACTTGACCACTAGCCTCCCCACCCAGGTCTCTGCAATACATATATGTTATATTTTCCCTACCATGTCAAACTGGATTGCACACTTCAGAAACTCAAGTCAGAAGATGAGCATAAGGAAAGGGGGAAAGCACTAATACAACTTAAAACAGGTATTGGATATAATAATCAAACACTAGACTTCATGCATAACCTTACACTGTTGATAAATAATTAAGCAACTTTTTGGTTGCAATCTATCTCTTACTAACCTGTACTTGATTTAGCTGTTTCCTGTCCAATTGTTTGACCTAAAAGGTCATACTGATTTAATCTTGAACCATCTTCAGCCACTTCTACAGAATTAGATGCATTGAAAGTCCATTTGTAGGTTACTTCTGAAGATGTATATGCATCTACAGGAAAAGAAGAATAAAATACACTTCAGAAAAAAGTATTTAGTGTTAGCCTCTATGTATAGGTAGGACAACTTTTGGATTAAAAGATTAAACACTATTTTAAAAGGAGATACTTTAAACAAGATAACACATAAAGGATGCAATCGTGCTCTCTGTGTGTGGTGGGCAAGGTGTGAAAGTTCCTACCATGCTGTGCATGCACCAATGCATCAGACTACAACACAGCAACCCAAGTGTCCTCTCTTCTTCCCATTGGGATTGCAGTATCCCAGTGGCATCTGTACTGCTTCTTCCTCAAGAAGAGTGGAGGGGAGAAGCTGAGCTCATGATGGGGTCCTCTCCCCTCCCTCCCCTCATTGGCCACCAGTAGTGCTAACACCTGTACATGAATGGACACCATCCAGGCACTATTGTTTAAGAGCAGCTGAGGAAGGCATGTGAAAAAGGAAATACTGACTCTTGCATATGAGGAGCAGATTTGCATCCAAAGCCCTTGGCTTTGTAAGTGTGTAAATACTAGATGTGTCCTCTTAAAATAGTTTGAGAGCCCTCTTGACTTGTGGGGCTCCCATTGACTTATTTCATTTATTCTTACTATAAAACATCATTTTACCACAGTGTTGGCAGCAGCTTCATGTACAACTGCCTCCTGGCAAGTGCCATTTGGAATACCATAACTGTCTTGGGTTGCAGTGCACGTAAGAAACATTGTGACCACCAGTGCAGCAGCCACAGTTTTTCTACCCAGATGGCCCCAGGAGCAGTTATGAGTCTGCCTCTTGGCATGATCTTGGAAATTGACACTTCATTGTCATATTTTTAAAAACTCTTGGATTGTGGAGCTTGGCATATTCAAAATTATTACCTATTATCTTGCACCATTTCTCTCATTTTCCAAAAGGCAGTTTTGTGTTCTGTTATTTAAGAAAGCACCTTTTTCATGAACCCCGCCACTTTTTAAGATCATTACACTTACTTACCACTGGCTTATTTGGTGGGGACCCAAAACTGGATCTTCTCTAGGGTTGCCCCAGGAACCCTAGAGAAGATCATGCTCCCAAACAAAATCAGAGCCTCCTTGTCTCTGGCTGTTTTTGAGCAACATCTGAAAACACATATAATTTTATCAGACTTTAAATTCATAATGTTTTAAAATTTTATTAATATTCATTTTACACTGTTTTAAAAGTGATCCTCTGTTTTAATTGTATATGTTCTAATCTGTAGACCTCCCAGAGATCTGTATGTGGGGCAGTATATAAATGTGAATATAATATAATGTGAACTATTTGTGAACCGCCCAGAGACTTATGTATGGTATAAAAATGTGTTAAATAAATAAATAAATAAAACAAATAAGTAATATTCCTCCAGAACACCTGACTTTAGACTGATCCATGTGTGTCTATCTTTGTTTACGGTCACCTTAATACTTTGGTCAACAAAAATGCATCCAGAAAGATTGCTGCCAGACAGCTGAACTGAAACGTATCCACCCATGCAACTTTAATACACTTCAAGGCATTCCACTTCAAGACCTGTCATCTGGGCATAGTAGGTTGGCAAGTACTTAGCACTGTTATCATAAGCACATAGATCACACAGAAAAGAGGGTAAATGCTGGTTGCTTTCTTGGGCAGCATGAAGCACTTCAGCAAGGCATCTTCAAGCATGTCCTTGTATAACATCCAAAATGCCAACAGATCTCAGTTATCTTGATAAAGTTGCTCCAAAACTCTGTTCCAAAGGTTTTGTACTACTACCAAAGCTGGGCTCTGCAGCAAGATTTCGAGGCTTCTTTGGACATTCACTTCAGGAAATGAGCAGACTGCTTGCTTCTTGTTCTTAAGGTTCATCTCCACCCATCTTTATCCAGTAGTGCACCAGCACACTTCCACAGCATACAACACAACAAATAAACCATTCAAAAATAAATACATAATATGTATATAATTTTCATGTAATTTTCACTTCATTTTAGTGTCCTTTCAGAAATCCAATTCTGGAAGAACCCCAGATTCTGTCATTATTTAAGTTTCGCAATACAAATTTAGGTTTGACATATCCAGGGAAGAATTTGGTGAGAAAGGATTTTGTTAACATATGTATTATCAGAGAGGGTCTGTTAAATAGTATAAATGCTTATCTGAGAGAGAGCAGGATGCCATCTTGTCTTAAAGAGGTTATTATTAGACCTTAATTGAAGAAGCCTGCATTGGCTCCCTAAGAGTTAGCTAATTACAGACCCATTTCCAGTCTTCTGTGTTTGGGCAAGGTGATTGAGCAGGTGGTGACCTCTCAGCTTCTGGCAGTTTTGGATGATACAGATTATCTAGACCCATTTCAAACCACTTTTCAAGCAGGCTATGGCATTGCGACTGCCTTGGTCGGCCTGATGGATGATCTCCAATTGGCTGTTGACAGAGAGAATGTGAATCTGCTAATCCTTTTTGATCTCTCATTCTCTTGGCGGCTTTCGATCTCTTGGCGGCTTTTAGACCCAGGTATCCTTCTGGGTTGCCTGAGGGAGATGGGATTGGGTGGCACTGTTTTACAGTGGTCCATTCCTACCTCTCTGGTAGATTTCAGATGGTGTCGCTTGGAGACTGCTGCTCTGCACAGTGAGAGCTAAAGTAAGGAGTTCCACAAGGATCCACTGTCTCCAAAGCTCTTTAACATCTACATGAAAATGCTGGGAGAGATCATCAGAAGGTTTGGTGTGGGGTGTTATCAATATCCTGACAATACCCAAATATATTTATCCATATCAACCTCACCAGGAAGTGGCATAACTTCTCTAAATGCCTGGAGGCAGTAATGGGCTGGATGGGAATTTTTGTTGAAAAGCAGTATATAAATATTCATCATATTAATATTTGTCATATGAAGGAGATAAACCAATCCAAATAAGACAGTGGTACTAACTATGGGAGTTTAGATCTGCCTGTTCTGGATGGGGTTACACTCCCCCTGAAAGATCAGGTACATGGCTTGGGAGTGCTCTTTGATCCAAAACTCTGTTTGGTTTCTCAGGTTGAGGGCAGTGGCCAGAAACACTTTTTATCAGCTTCAGCGACACCAATTTCTGGAGGTAAATGACCTTAAAACAGTGGTGCATACATTGGTAACCTCCTGGCTTGACTACTGTAATGGCTTGGGTCCAGGGTACTTACGAGAGTGCCTTCTTTGTCATATACCCTGCCGCCTTTTAAGATCGTCTTGCGAGGGCCAGTTACCATTGCCACCGGCTCCTTCAGTGGTGACCCGGGACCAGGCCTTCCCCTGGGCTTTGGAATATGCACCTTGTCAAAATAAAAGCATCTCCATCTCTGATTGCTTTTAAAAAGAACCTCAAGACACACCTGTTTTCTCAGACTTAGCTGAAATTAATTTTAAACAGTTTAATTATTTTTATCTCATGAAACTCTATTAACTTTTTTATTCTGTGAAATTGTTTTAATCGCTTTTACACTGTTTTATATTTGTTGGGTTTTAAATTGTGAACACCACCTAGAGATACACATATCAAGCAGCATTTAAATATAACTAAATATCTAAACTAAACTAACTAAATAAATAAAACAGTGATGGGTAACAGCAAACAACAACATAGTTTTGAACCAAGGTGCCTAAAGGATCACTTCCTCCCATAGATACTTGCCCGAACACTGAGGACATCCAGGCAAAGTGTCTGTGCTCTGGCTGAAATAGGGGTGTGTGTGTGTGTGTGTCCTTGTGTCCCAAATCCAATAAAGAACAATTAAAACAATAAATTACAACACAAGAATGCAAAATAATATTTCTCTTATTAATGTCTTCGCAGCAGGGGTATATCTATAGTTGAGCGAAAGGGTTCAAAGAACCTGGGCCCCCAGCTCCTGAGTGCCCCCCCAGCTCCACCCCTCCCTGTTTTCTTCATGATCTCCCTCACTCTGAGGAGCTGCCAGAGAGAGGGGTGAACACGGGCCCCCTCTCCCCTAGCTATGCCCTTGCTTTGCAGTGAAAGAAGGCCAGAGAAGAAACCTACCAGATCTCCAGGGAGACTGCATTCCACAGCTTTAGAAGCTACAGAAGAAAAAGCCCTGTCTCAGGCATTGGTGAATTAACAGAAAGGCAGAGTAGACATTCGCCTATGGCAGCAAAATTTGAGGAGCAGCAAATTTTGACCCTCCTCAAATGTTGCCACCCCTCTCTGTGAGCAGCGATGGCTGCAGCAGTAAGGGTGGAGTGGGTGAGGAGAAGGTCCCCCCATTTATCTTATTTTTTCAAAAGGCAAAACTTTTTTGTTTAAGGTAAAAGGGTGGCAAAAGCCTTTTTGCCAATGGGCGGCAAAAAGCTTAATCTGCCCCGGTCCCAGTTCACTGCCAAATGCATCTCTGAAAGAGGCAGAACTCAGACCAAAGACCCAGATGGTGATCTCAAAGCTTGGTTTATACAGGAGAAGGAAGTCCTTAAGGTACGGAAGTCCCCAACTTCTTCAAGCTTTAAAATTAATTGCAAGCACCTTCAATTATGCCCAGAAATTAATCAGGAGCTAAGATGGTAACAAAAGAAGGGATCACCCAAACCTTATACTGGGCTCCCAATAACCAGTATTAGCTGGTTATTGCTGCTCAGTAGCTGAGCTGCCACATTTTGGACTAGCTAAAGTTTCCAAACACTTTTAAGGGCAGTCCTACATAAAGCACATTACAGTAGTCCAATCTAAAGTAGTCCAGTCTAGAGGTAACCAAGGTGTGGATAATTGAAGCCAGAAAAGAATGCAGTTGGCACACCATTGAAAGCTATGCATATCCACTCCTGGCCACAACCGTCACCTGAGCATCCAAAAGTGGAACTGGGTCCAGGATACGCCCAAAGTGGAAACCTGAAATGTAAAAGGGAGTTGCACCCCATCCAGAACAGGTTGTTCATTAAACCGAAGATTGGCTTTTCTACTGATCATCAGCAGCTTCACCTTACATAGATCTAATTTCAATTCTGGCAGGCCCCCTCATTGGCTGTCTTTCATCACTAAGTCAAACATTTAGACATGCATGTAACTGCTGATCAGATTATTGGTGTTTTACTGATGTTCTTCTGGTTGTGTTTTCTCTTGTTTGCTGTGTTTATATTGTGTATTAATGTTTTTATATAATTTTATTGTACACCAACTTGAGTATATATTGAAAAAGTGTCTCTGTGTGTGTGCGTGTGTGTGTGTGAGATATTACTCTCATTCTGCAGTTATGCCTACTTCAGTGAAGGCCAGCCTCCTGAAATCACTGTCCAAGAAATGATAAGATATTGCAGATGGTCTTCTGGAAATTAAGGAGAATTTGGAATGTGGATGGATAACTGATTTAACTAATAAGATACATATCTATTATTTGTTTTTATGGGGCGGGGTGGAGGAGGGATCCAGCAATGTGATTATAATTTAACTTTTATAATTACCTGTTTCTTATTCCATCCTCAGGAATATAATGGTGCTCTTGCTGCATAAGTGATCGGTGTATTTCTGGGAAATATAAGGATAGTCCTGTGTTTGAATAGAATTTATACAAATAGTCTTTTTTATTATTGTAGTTTATTGTTTCCAACACAAAATAATGGAAAAACACAATGAAAATAAAGCATATGTTGGTTTGCTTAAAAACAAACATTTTAAAAAAATTAAAAATCTGATTCACCTGAAGGTGTTATTTTGGAATGCTCTTATTATTTCTTGTCTTTTAGATATTGTACATGAGTGCAGGTGTGCTCCTGCACGAGGAAAACCTTTTTAAAAATCAGTTTAAAAGTGTTTATTACTGGGAGAGTTTGCTGCTTTATTTATTTTTGCACAAATAAATAGTGCTGATGCCCTTGTGAATGACAACAAAATATGTTTAGGTATGTTGGCTATTGACATTATACATTTCAAAGGAATACACACATTTTTCTTGTGCAGAATCAGTTATCAATATTCTAGAATTCTCCTTACTTTCCAGGAGGCAACTGGACGGGAGCCCAAGATATAATGCAACAGTTGAATAATGGAACAGACCTGAAGGAATACAAACATCCCTATTTTTTAATCATATTGAACTGACTTCTTTCCTACACTCAATTTCTTTCTGCTCTTTAACCTCACTTGACTATTCAATAGAGCTGCCACCCAACCAAGATAACAAGACAAAAACAAAAACAAAACATCATAACCAGGGTGCTTTTGAGTCTATTAGCAGAAAAGGAACAAGGTGCTTCCTCTCACCCATTTTTTAAAAAGTTGTAAAGGTCAGGGGTGTCAGAATGCTGACCTGTGGACCTGATGTGGCCCATGGAGTTCTGCAGCCCAGCTCCCAAGAAGCTGTTGCCATTGAGCTTCACAGTGCTCTGTGTGTGTGTGTGTGTGTTTTTTTTAAAGGTGCATGTTTTTAAAAGGTGCTGGTACGGCACAGCAGGGAAATGACGTGATGAACAAGCTAGAGGTTGCTGGTTCGAATCCCCACTGGTATGTTTCCCAGACTATGTTTCCCAGACTATGGGAAACACCTATATCAGGCAGCAGCGATATAGGAAGGTGCTCCTATATTGCTGCTATAGCTAAATTTCTCCTGTATTCCACCAATGACAACCACAGGGCTCTCTGGTCACCAGGAGTCAACATCAACTCGACGGCACACTTAGCCTTTACTTTACCTCCGTACTCCTACCAGTACCATGTGAGCTTTTGGTGCCTGGCCACACCCCATTTGTGTCACATGCACAGGAGGCATGGCCACGTTCTGAAAGTGCCTGGTGCAGCAGTCATAAATCCACTCTCCACTTGGAATTGCAGTGGTGGGGAGGGCTTTGCCTACATTCCCTGCAGGGTACAAAGACAAAGCCCTCCCTCTCACTGTGATCCCTGGCATGGCACTTGGAAACCCACTCCTCACCTTGGATTGCAGTGGCAGGGAAGGCTTTGCCTTTATTCCCTGCAAGGAACAATGGCAAAGGCCTCCCTGCTGCTGCAGTCCCCATCAGGAAGTGAGTTTCTGAACATGGCATCAGATATTTTAGGATCTTGGCCACACCCCCTGTGGGTCACATGCACAGAAGGTATGGCCAAGCTCTGAAAGTGCCCGGTGCAGTGCTTGTAAACCCACTCCACAACTGGGATTGCAGTGGTGGGGAGGGCTTTGCCCTTGTTTCCTGAAGGGAATGAGAGCAAATCCCTGCCCACTGCTGCAATTTCTGGCGGGGAATGAGTTTCTGAGCATGGTATTGGTTGTTTTAGGAGCTTGGCCATGCCTTGTGTGTCACATGCACAGGAGGCATGGCCAAGTGCTGAAAGCACCCAGTGCGGTGCTCGAAAACATACTCCCTGCCTAGGATCACCGCAGCGGGGAGGGCTTTGCTTTCGTTCCTTGCAGGAAAAGAAGGCAAAGCCCTCCCTGCTGTGATGATCCCAAGTAGGACAAGGTGCCTGTACTTGGTGCTTACCATCACAAAAAAAGCTTCTCTCCCCTCCACCGCACAGCTCCCCTCTTCTCCCCCTCACTATGGTGCTCCTCAGCCCTCTCCACACCTCTCCTCCCCACTGTGCTGCTTCTTAACCTCCCCCCTCACCATGTTCCTCCTCCCTGCCACAGATCTTCTTCCCCCACCCCCACAATGCCACTTACCCCCCACCCCTGCCGTGCTCTGAATTGGCAGCAGTCCTATGAGTCCTTGGCCCCTGCTGCTCAGACGCGGAAGCAGAGGCTCACTTCCTCCCTCCTTAGGGCTGGTTGAGGCAGGTCCTGGGTGGTGGGGAAGGAGAGCTTGTGAGCTGGATGGGTGGCTGGATGAGAGCTGGTTGAGGTAATTTGCAGGTCATAGGGAAGTATGTTATTCAGAATCTCTTCTAAGAATTAAAAAATGTGCATACTGATGTAAACAGAGAGGAGAGGGAGGAAGAAAGGAAGAAAAAGGGTGGAGTAGCAGGAAGGTAAGCGGTGCGAGGTGAGTGTGAGAAGGCAGCGTGAGGCAGGTGTGGCCCCTTGGAGGTACATTTGAATCAAATCTAGCCCACCAAGTGACTGAGTTTGACACACCTACCTTAGGTTGAAAAGGCAGTTTTTGTGCTATGCTCTTTCCTAAATGCATCACATACTACTGAGCTTCATTCCAGACTCACCAAAAATCTATGGAGTCCACCTCCTGGCATTACCCCCAGGCTCACTCTGAACTTCACCTCCTGACCCAGAGAGTTCTGCCCCCAGGCTGAACTTTTATTTGTTTATTTAAATAGTTACCAACTCTAAGGAAGAAGGAAGGAAGAAGGGAGCAGCTTGGGTGGGGCACTGACTGTGCTGTCTTTGCCTCTGCCCCACCTTTCCTCCAGGTGTGTTGGATCTCCTCTGGGCTGCTGCTGCTGGGGCTCTGTTCCTATATAGGGCAAGCTGGCCCAAGGGCGCGAGCCTCTTGGCGAGAGCACAAGGGCGAGTGCACAAGGGCTCTCAGCCGTGGGGCGAGCCGCCGGGGGCCTGGAAGACCTTCCTTCCTGTTACCAAGAAGTCAGCAAGAGTTGAGTCTGGATTGATTTTTTATTAAGCCAAGAAGCCATGGTGGGTTAGTCTGGGGAGATGTGTCTGGGAGAGCAAAAAAGTGGGTCTGGAGTGGGGGCAGCAATATCACAGGTAGCGGGCAGAGGGAGGTATGGTGGTGGGAGTTGGGCAGGCCGTTACAGGGGAAAACGGTCCAGGCAATTGAGGCCTGTTCCTTTTTCCGGCCCTTCTCCCAACCCTCTGACCCTAGGGAGCTCTGAGAACACTCCTTCGAGGATTAGGGTGCTGCTGCTGAATGCCAGGTCAGTTAATGCAAAAACATCTCTCATCCACAATCTGACTGTGGATGAGCGTGCTGACCTGGTATGCGTGAAGGAGACCTGGTTGGATGCGCTGGGCGGGGTTGGTCTCTCTCAGCTTTGTCCTCCAGGTTTCCAGATCATGCAGCAGCCCCGCCTCGAGGGTCGGGGAGGAGGCATTGCAGTCATCTTTCAAGAGACCCTCCCTGTTTCCAGGTGCCCGGTCAGGCAATCTCAGAATTTTGAGTGCTTGTCCTTGAGGGTGGGCCTCCGAGATAGGCTGGGGATTCTGCTGGTATACCGACCCCGCAGCACTTCAGTCTCCTTACCTGAGATGGCAGGGGTGGTCTTGGAGGTGGCCTTGCGTTCCCCCAGGCTTATTGTTTTGGGGGGTTTCAATGTCCATGCTGAGGCCCCGCTAGTGGGTGCGGCTCAGGATTTCATGGCCTCCATGGCAACCATGGGCCTGTCTCAATTGGTATCGGGCCCTACCCACGTGGCGGGATATACTCTGGATGTGGTTTTTGCCGACAGGGAAATAAATGATCTGGAGGTGGGGGAATTTGAGATAACTCCCTTGTCATGGACAGATCATCATCTGGTGGGCTTTAGTTTGACTACTCCGTCTGCCCTCTGCAGGGGTGGTGGGCCAATTAGGATGGTCCGTCCCTGGAGGCTTATGGATCCGCTTGGATTCCAGATGGCCCTCGGCGAGTTTCCAGTGTCCAGAGCCGCTGATCCTGTTGAGGCCCTGGTAGATCTCTGGAATGGAGAGACAGCCTGGGCTGTTGACATGGTTGCTCCTAAATGCCCTCTCCAGCTTGGTGGAGCCCAATCTGCTCCTTGGTTTTCCTCGGAGCTTAGGGTGATGAAACAACTCGGACAATGGCTGGAACAATGCTGGAGGAAGTGTCATGATTAATCCGACCGAACACGGGCTAGAGCCCATTTTAGGGACTATGCCGTGACAGTGGGGGTGGTGAAGAAACATTTTTTCTCCGCCTCCATTGCATCTGCTCATTGCAGACAAACAGAGCTATTTAGTGTGGTAAAAACATTGCTCCACACATCCCCCCAGATAATGGAGGAGGAATCATCCACAGCTTGCTGCGATCCGTTTGCTTGCCACTTTGCAGACAAAGTCACTCGCATCCGTGCCGATTTGGACTCCAGAGTTTGGCAGTTCTGGCAGACGTGCCTCTGGTACCATCTGGTCCCGTTGTGTTGGATTCTTTTCAGTTGGTGTGGCCTGAGGATGTGGAAAAGATCCTGGACAGTGTGCGGGCGACATCGTGTGCTCTTGACCCTTGCACTTCATGGCTAATAAAAGCTGCCAGGGAGGGTACAGGTAGATTGTTGGAGGTGACTATTAATGCCTCATTAAGGGAGAGCAGGATGCCACCGTGCCTCAAAGAGGCGGTGGTAAGACCACTACTAAAAAAAACCCTCCCTTGATCCCTCCAATCCAGACAAGTATAGACTGGTCTCTAACCTGCCCTTTTTGGGCAAGGTGATAGAGCGTGTGGTGGCGTCCCAGCTGCAGAGGTTCTTGGATGATACGGATTATCTGGACCCTTTTCAATCTGGCTTCCGCCCCGGGTATGAGACTGAGACTGTCTTGGTCGCTCTAGTGGATGACCTTCGTCAGGAGCTAGACAGGGGGAGTGCATCCCTGTTGGTTCTGCTGGACCTCTCGGCGGCTTTCAGTACCATCGACCATGGTATCCTCTGGGCCACCTCTCGAGTATGGGAATCGGAGGTACTGCGTTGCAGTGATTCTGGTCCTTTCTTGGGAAGAAGGTCCAGAAGGTGGTGCTGGGGAACTACTGCTCAGCTCCGTGGCCACTGGCCTGTGGGGTCCCGCAGGGATCGGTCTTGTCCCCCATGCTGTTTAACATCTACATGAAGCCGCTGGGAGAGGTCATCCGGGGATTTGGACTGAGTTGTCAGCAATATGCGGATGACACTCAGCTCTATCTCTCCTTGTCATCTGATCCTAGGGAGGTGGTGGATGCCCTGAATCGGGGGCTGGAGACCGTTATGGGTTGGATGTGGACTAATAAACTGAAATTGAATCCGAACAAGACAGAGGTACTGTTGGTTAGTAGGAGAGACAATCGGGATGAGGAGATTTTACCGGTTCTGGATGGGGTTGCACTCCCCTTGAAGGAGCAAGTACGCAGCTTGGGGGCACTACTGGACCTGGCTCTGCTTTTGGAAGCTCAGGTGGAGGCGGTGGCCAGGGGTGCCTTTGCATGGATTCGGCTAGTGCACCAGCTGCGTCCCTTTCTTGAGAAGGCAGATCTGGCCACAGTTACCCATGCCTTAGTCACGTCACGGCTGGATTACTGTAACACACTCTACATGGGGTTGCCCTTGAAGAATATCCAGAAACTGCAGCTAGTGCAAAACGCAGCAGCTAGGGTTTTGTCCAGAGCTGCCCGGTGGGAGCACATCACACCCATCCTGAAAGAGCTGCACTGGCTGCCAGATCGTTTCTGGGTCCAATTCAAGGTTCTGGTTTTGACCTTTAAAGCCCTTAACGGTTTGGGCCCGGGGTATCTGAGGGACTGCCTGCTCCCAAGGGTTGCTCCCCACTTGACAAGGTCATCTGAGGGGGCTCTGCTCCAGGTGCCTACAATGAAGGAGGCTTGTCTGTCGTGCACTCGGGACAGGACCTTCTTTGTTGCTGCCCCAGACTTTGGAATGCTCTCCCTGTGGCCATTCACTCCTCAGACTCAATCACAGTTTTTAGAAAGCTTGTTAAATCTTGGCTTTTTACCCAGGCTTTTACATGACCGTTTCTACAGCTGCTTCTATGTGTTTTTACTTGTTTATAGTTTTTATGCTTGTATTTTATAGTTTTAAATTATATTTGTTTTATATTTTTAGCTTAATATTTTAATTGTCATTTTTATTGTATGTTTTTAACTTTTGTAAACTGCCTTGGGGTTGTTTTTAATGAAAGGCAGTATAGAAATTCAACAATCAATCAATCAATCAATAAAAACTCTAGTGTTTAATGCTATATACAATCCTGACTTTTTATTGGAATCAGGGCTACATACAACTGCAAAAGTTAACTCTGCAATTTTAGAGGGCTTATTTATCTGCACTGCATGGAGCAGCATGGATCATGTGAGCTTATGGTGGTGGGCCAAAGAGGAAAGCATCACCCATCTGGGAGGAATGTAGGTTCATCCCTGCCTTCCCCCGTCCGTTCTGGATTTCATTCTTGAACTAACCTAGCTGTATAATCTATGCAAAATGACTTTGCTTAGTCAGTGACAGGCCTTACCTACTAGCATAACTATAAAATATATAGATCACCATCCAGAATTGTTCCAGGTACTCTGGAAGGTGAGGAGTTCCTACATGCTTGAAAATAATTATGGACACTGTTTTGCAAAACACAATGGGTGGGTTCAGATGTCACAGTGGTAAGTAAGATGGTACAAATTGCAGATTGCCAGCAATTGCATGCTCCCAATGCAAGCCAGGAAGCTTCTCACAGTGGTGTTATAAGCCGGCTCTCAGGGATACAGAAAGGTCATGTACACAACCATTCCCGGGGAGGGGAGGATAGGTGGACGGGGGAAGGCAGGGATGAACCTACATTCCTCCCAGATGGGTGATGCTTTCCTCTTTGGCCCACCACCATAAGCTCACATGATCCATGCTGCTCCATGCAGTGCAGATCTCTAGAGGCCAGGATTCATTTCCCCAGCCTCCAAGAATCCTACATTGCACTATATGACATGTGCGGTACATTGGGGGATTCCCCTGGGAGTTGGGCGCTCTAAGCACCCGACTCTGTTTATGCTCTGGCTGCATGCATCCCGAGAATACACACAACACTGGACCTTGGGTAAAGGGTGCACTTGCACCTTTTAACCCAGGTAAAAGCCTGGGTACAAAGAAAACTCAGGGTACCAGGGTAGGGCTGCTCATGTGCACAGCCTCAGAAAGTTTGGTTGGCCTTGAGGATTGCAGGGCCTGCACTAATGAGGAGAGGCAAGAGGTGGCAATAGAGGAAGGGTGGGTGTTGGGTGAGCTCTGAGCTCCTCAACTCATTTCCCTCTCTCAATGTATCCCCAAAGCAGCATGGGCTAGTCATTTCTCTGGTCATCCACACAGGTTGGTCGTTAGACTCAGTGAATGAGCAGCCTGTGCAGCTCAAGTTAAAGCTGAGGCTCTGCATGTACTGACTGGTGTGTGTGTGTGTGTGTGTGTGTGTGTGTGTGTGTGTGTGTGTGAGAGAGAGAGAGAGAGAGAGAGAGAGAGAGAGACTTCACCGGTGGAAACAAACCGTATGGCCAGCCCTGATTAGATAATGGCCATAGCCCCAACCTAGTTTTGCACATAAAACTATTATAAGATACTTTTTGAGATATATTAAATAATCCCCTTGAAAAAAATTGTCCTAATTGTAAATATCTTCCAATTTGACTGTCACCACTCAAAGAAAGAGAAAGATCTTCAGATCATAAGAGAAAATTGACTGAAACGGTTAACTCACTGTAGTAGTTCAAAAGGCAATATTAAAAACTATTAGGGAAGGAATAAAAAATAAAACAGCAAGGGGTGTTGTCCATAAAATCTATTACAAATCAAGGCAAGGGAGGGGTTGCAAACTTAAAAGGAAGCAGCTTTGTAAAAATGAGCTCTATGGAGGAAGGTTGGTGTTTTTTTAAGGTCCTAGAAAGTGATGTACTTTAGGGAGTCTATGGAGACTCTCAAGCATTATAATGCTATTATATACATCTGTAGTATGTCAGATTCAGAATACTGAGTGAAAATTTTGTCTTGCCACCTGAAAAATGGTAGAGTAGAAATGCTGAAGAAGCAAAACAGTGCAGCTAAAATTATTCTGGAAATGTAACATTCCCCCTTATGAAACATGACTATTTAAGCTTTGGGGGGGAAATAGGTTGAACAGGGTATGAAATAAGTTTACAAAATGGAGAGTGATGAGCACAGAGAATATAAGGAAAATTAATCATTCTAAAGACAGAAAAACCTCACAATCATTCATTGAAAAGGGTAGCAAGGTGGCATGTAAGACAAGCAAAATATAACATGGTAGATAGGGTCAATGGCATTAGAAAGAGATTGGGTAGCACACGAAGGAGTGGTATGTCTGTGACTGCTAACCAGAAACTCCTCCAGTGGATTATTGCAAAGCAGGTCACAGCCTAGTCAGCAGAGATGTACACAAATCAATTTTTTTAAATTCAATTGGTGCCCCAATGGAATCACCGCTGATTTGTTTTGTGTCCAAATCTGTCCCTCCAAATCACCCCAGATTCAATTTTGAGTCAATTTGATTTCGATCCAGATCAGTTTTGACCACTTATAAAGTTCCTAGGGGCACCAAATTTGGATGGTGGGTAGGTCCCCATGGGTACCACCTACCACCCAAATTTCAAGGCAGAGGGGCACTTGGTTGATATTTAATAATTTTTTAAATTTTTAAATTTTTTAAAATTAATACTTTTTACTGATCTTGTATATTTCCACCATAGGAAATAATGGGGATTCAAAGTTGCCCTATCCTAAGCCTAACATGGATCCCCAGCTTTCATTTAATTTTTAAAGCTAATTTCTAGCCGTTATAGAAGTGGAGCTATGGAGCAAAATGTGTGGTCACTATTTTCCAAGTGTTTGGATACTTTGGTGTATAATGACTTTTCTTATAATAAATCCCTATGAAGATTCATTGCACATCTTCATTTCTTCTGTTCATTTTGACTGTCATTGGACAGTGCCAACTGTCAACTGCCATGTGTCAACTATACCCCCCCTTCACACACACACACACACGGTCTCCCAATGGACCAGGGCAACCCCACCTCCCCACCCACCCTGTCTTGACTTATGCTGCACCCGGAAACCTGGTGGGCACAACTGGGAGAGATTTACATCTGCCTCCGCCCATCCAACCAGGTCTCCGTAATGCATGCCAGGTCAGCGTGCTCATCCAGGATAACCTCCTGGATGGCTGTGGTCTTTGCATTTATGGACCTGGCATTTAATAGCACCAGTTTCAGGCAAAGTGGGCTGCTGGGAGAGTTACTGGGGTCTCCTTGGATGGAAGAAGGAACAGAGGGTGTGATGGCTTTGATATAGCCAGTGCACTTTCCCCTCACCTGGCATGTCCTACTCCCACCACCATATAGCCCTCTGCCAAGGACCACCTCAATTGGAAGGGCCTCCTCCAAAGTAACACCCCCCCCCAACATATACTGTGAAGAGCAACACCTTAATAATGACAAGACATAGAAATTCCCTTCTATTAAAGCAGAATCAATATACTAGATAAACCCTACCCCTTTTAGTGCTTTGGCTACTGGTCACAATAGTTTATGTTCCAAACATGTGCACAAACATTTATGTTGTTTGTCTAATGGCTTGCCTCCCATAAGAATCCCTAGATGCTATCCTAAACCACTCTTCCTTGTCCTATTGCTGGCAAAATATGACTGTATGTGTGAGCCGATTACAATTGGTTGGCTGCCCCATATGAGATGTGAAGACGAAGATTCACCTCTCCAGAACGTTTTATGCTGTTTTGTCTTATGTCAGGTGCCTGGCACATTATTTTCTTGTGTAGCATTCTGTTCTTCAGCATCTCCATCCCCCCACTTTTCAGTCACTGTCTTGTCTCTTATTACTGTATGTAAACTAAATGCTCATATTTTAAAAAAAAAAACATCATAATTTCCATCCTATCCCAGGTTTCTGCTTTTAAAATAATGAATCTTGTTTAGATTCTTTAGCTGTAGCTGTCTCACAACACTTGTAATAGATGGAATCAAACTTCAAATTTCTAAAATGATGGACTACTTTCTATTGTGCCTCTGTTACCACCACACTTCTGAGCATTTTATTTATTGGAATGGTCCACAATCCTCTGCTACAGTTTCTTTCATAAACTGCTCTTTTTACAGCCCCAACTTCTTCTTGCTGTGAATGGCAACTACTTTGTTTCAACTGAAGCACCTTGATCAAACTATGTTTTCAGTTTGAAAATAAAGACAACAATGGATTTTGTGATACACAAATCTTGCAACCCCGCCCCCACCTCCCGCCAGGTGATCATCGAAACAGCTCTTTATTATATTATCTAAACTTTTAAAAGAGAGACAATGGATCACAGATATATTCCATTCAAAATGGCATTACACAAATGTACCCTTATTAATAGAGGTAATTTTTAATCTATGGATTATTGAGCACCCCCCTTTAGCCAGGTGTCAGGGAGGAGGTGGGACTGGTTCTAGATCTGCTTTTGCATCCAGGGGTGGCAGGACTTCTTCTCCAAACACTTCTTCTGCAATTTGAAATGTTGCAAGCGGTTTCCTGTCTGGTATATTCCCTTCTCCTTTTTCTATATTGGGATACATTTCTTCTACACCTATGCATAAAATGAAAGAAATGTCTGTAAAATATTGGTTTTGTTTGGTTCTTGCAGGTTGCACTTTTATTTATGCTAGTATAGCAACACTGTTAAAGGTATCTTTGGTTTCCTTCATGGTTTTTGTAACAAATATGCTACAAGAAAATTCATCAGTATAGCACAATTGGTTTTCTGCTTATGCTGAATTAAGCATGAAGTGTAAACTTGCTAACTTGGAAAAGAGGCACCTTTTAATGTAGTGATTCTTTTTATTTAGCAGGGGGAGAGTAACTGGCCCTATCCACCTCCAGGACAGTACCTCCAGTGACTGTTGCTGGTGTCTATCTTATGTTTCTTTTTAGACTGTGAACCATCTTATTTATTTGTTATTTCTCTGTATAAACCGCCCTGAATCATTAATAACAATAACAACAACAATAATAATAATGATGATGACGACGATGTGAGGCAAGACTAAGGCATCATTTCTATGGCTATTAGAAGGGGTGGCATGGAAGCAATTACAATTCTATTCAGATTATACTTTATACACCTTGTGATATATGTATATGCTATAATATGTGAGCTGAATATCATCATTTGGAAAATAGTAACTGCATGTATGGTGCACCTAAGCATCACTAAGTTCCTGATATTTGAACTAGATTCTTAAAGTGGAAATGCAGCTTACCTCCCTGGAGAATCCCTGGGTGCTATCCTAACTACTATGGTATGGGGAAGGAGTTAAACCACTAACAGGGATGAAGAAAAAGGAACTCACCTTGCAATTCTTCGTGAACAGGATGAAGCTGCCAAGGGGAACTGTCATCAGAAATTGTGGGGAAGCAGCGTGGGAGGTTGAGAATGAATCTTCAAATAAAAGAAGTAGGTGCAGACAGGTCTTTGGAAAATTATAGGAACAGGTGACCCACTTCAAACAGTTTGTCTTCCTCAGACAGCAACAACTCTGGAACCATCTCATGGTTCCAAATAATTGTTTGCATCCCACAGTATAGAGTTGTTTCCATGGTTGCACTGCACGTCTGGGTCAGCAGGATCTTGAAGGGACCTTCCTGAGTGCTACAAGCTGTACAAACAATTCCACTTTTGCAAATGGCTGGCGCTAGTGAATAGGTGCTTGAACAGCATGTTAGACTTGTGGCTACCTCTGCTGCCCAGTGCCAAATCGCCGCTTTTGGGCAGCAACTGTAGTTTGCTGCCTGACACCAGATGCTTGATGAGCCACTGCCCAATGCATTACAGTCCTTTGCAATGTATGTTGTGATGGCTTAATTGTAGGGTAAGTCGGTTGTTAAAAGATGACTTTTGTCAAGAAATCTGTGGCCTCAGTGCCATCTGGATATGAGAGGAGGTATCAGGTAGAATAGACTGAAATCATGCTGGCCGTTAGAAGTTTCTCCAGTGCTTTATGCTGCTGCCCACAGTGTGGAAGAGGAGCATGTCTCCTGTCCAGAAAACCATCATGACTAGCAGCTGTTGACAGGCTTGTCCTCCATGAATTTGACTAATCCTCTTTTAAAGTAATCTAGGCTGGTGGCCATGAAAACTTCTTGTGGCAGTGAATTCCATAAATTAATTATGCACTATGAGATGTTGTACTTCCTTTTGTTTGTCCTGAATCTCCTGCTCATCAATTTCATGGGATGACCCCAAATTCTAGAGTTATGGAAGAGAGAGAGAAAAGCTTCTCTCTATCCACTTTCTGCAAATCATGCAAAATAGTATGGTTGCCTTTTTTCTAAACTAAGAAGCTAGACATTTGTAGCCTTTGTGTGTGGCTGCACCATACATTTAGATAAAGGCATTACAATATAAGCAGTTTTATTTCCTATCTCTTTTCTAATATAAGCAGTCAGTGGCTTGCTCTGGCTAATTGTAATCCATGATTTTTCAATTCAGATGTCACAACAAATCACAGTTTGATATGATGTCTGAACTAAGCCTATGTGTGTCAAAGAAAGAGCAGAAAGAGCAAGTGGAATACCTCTGATTCTCAGATGATGTGGGATTAGGAATAGAGGATGGTACATGTGTATTCACATTTCCACCAGACCAATGAAAATTAAGCATGGAATCATATCAGTTTAGCATCATGCTATTTAGTGTAAATGCAGTTTAACCAGTAGAACTTATTTGGTGCTACTGAAGAAATGAATTTGCTGCAATTCTCTATAGTTATCTTATTCAACATACTAGGATACTCCGGGATTAGAACTACAAAATTCTATAGTTTGAAACAAGTAACCAGACAAACATATTGCATGTGCACTTTGCACAGACTGGGCACAAAACCAAAGAGATATATGCTGCACCTCATTTGTGTTACAGTGATCTCTCTCTCTCTCTCTCTCTCTCTCTCTCTCTCTCAAAATCAGAAATGATTTAGCCTGCAATCCTAAACACACTTACTAGGAAGTAAGCCCCATAGAATACAGTATTTATGTAGGTGCAATTCTGACTAAGTACAATTCTAACACCACAAACATATTTTTACAGTGTAATCTTCCCACTACAGCTTTCATTGACTGAGGAACAGAACATTTATATTAAAAGAAATTTCAAGTTAACTTGTCTAGGAATTACATGGAAATAAAAGTTATCTTTAATCAGATACCTTATTTCTTTCTGTACCCACACTGTACTTATGCTGGTGCTATACTAATAACTGTGTCACTCTCCTATCATAACCGTTTAATAAACCTACTAGTTAATATATGGCAGGAAAAGCTGCAAGTAAGTTTGTGATGAATTAGGCCATAATATCTTCTGAAGAACAAGAACCCAGGGAGTTAGCTAATATGTTCAAAGTCAGAAGCACTGAAAAAGAAAATGAAAAAACCCTCAGAATATATAGTGTAGTACAATGTTACTGAAGCATACATAAATCTAAGCAAGTTCAAGTGAAACAATGACATGTTGCACTACATAAGATATTTACTAGCTAGCGGCTGTACTTTTAGCCATGTTACTTACAGCTGCCAAATTTCAAAGGGCACGAATGAGCATCCATAGGGAAGTCTTCTAAGTGCATTGGACATTCAGCCTGGACTGTAAGCCTAGAAGGCAAAAGACCACTATATACTTGTCTGCTACTCAGAGGTCACAAAATAAGTTCTACAAAAAATTAGCCAAGTTAATGGTGATCTCAAAGATGTAGTTATATTAAGCTAATTAAATTCATATTTGTTCTTCCTTCATTTATTTTATTTGGTCCTGTGCAAGACACTGTCTTACTACATCAACATTTTAAAAAACAGCTTATTTAATAATAAAGAAAAATCCAGAAATTATAAATTATGGAAGTTTAGATTGTCTAGTAACATTCAGAAGTCTGTGCCAAGCAAACATAATGCTCCTAGTGTAGGCAAAGAGAGCATATGCCTTTTACTCAGGGAAAACTAATAAATGGTTTAGTTTTGGTTGTTTCAGCCAAGTGGATCAAAGCAGATACAAACTTTTGATAATGTCAAGAAAAGCAGTTTGTAAGGCTAATCAGCCTTCCAAAGTAGCAACATACGATATTTGTCAATAGTAAAGTTTATATTTTTTCAAAAGTAGCAGATCTCTGGCCAAGTGGCCATCTTTAATGTGGATCTGTAAATTATGTATTTACTAGTTTTACTCTGTATTAGCAAAATGCCAGCCACTACAATGACTGTGGTGTGCATGTAGATAAGCACGGCCTTGTATTTCTGGAATCCTGGGGGCAGGTAGAGGTAGGATAGGACAAGTTCTCATCAGTATCCAATATGCCTGAGAAAAGGTAGACCATTTTGTTATATGGGAGCCTTGCCTAAATGAGTCCTAGCTGCAGAAAAATATAGCATGGAAAAAGTAAGAGAGGAAGCAAAGGGTTCATTATGACTTGAGACTAAAGTAATAAGCAGCACACAAGGACAGTAAATAAAAAAAGATGAAAATGTGTACCTCATGGTATACAAAAGAGTCCCATCATCTTGGATTCGTAGTAGCTTGTTTGGCATTGTCATGTTATGAGCTACCGACTTCTTTCCATTGTGAAAAAATGTATCTGGAGTCCAGATTTTGCTGGCCATTAAATTGTTCAGTCGAAGAATATTCATTGGACCCTTAAACTTTAACCTTTCATCTTTCCATTTTTGGCGGAAGAAAACATCTATAGTGTATTCCTGTAGTGGAAAAAATGAAAGTGTTCTAACAACATAGGAAGCTGTGTTATACTGAGTCAGACCATTGGTCCATCTAGCTCAGTATTGTTTACACAGACTGGCAGCGACTTCTTCAAGGTTGCAGGCAGGAGTCTCTCTCAGCCCTATCTTGGAGATGCCAGGGAGGGAACTTGAAAGCTTCTGCATGCAAGCATGCAAATGCTCTTTCCAGAGTGGCTCCATCGCCTGAGAGGAATATCCTAACACTGCTCAGACACCTGCCATTCAAATGCAAACAAGAGCAGCAAAGGGGTCAATTCATGCTTGCTACCACAATACCAGCTCTCCTCCCATAACATCAATCATCATCATCATTTAATTTAAATAGAGAAACAGGGGCTCACATGTTCCACAGGGGTAGACGGGCAGAACAGAAGCTGCATCCTTTTGAAACACTGCTTTGGACCTCAACCAGAGCACTGCAGTTCAGCAGACACAGGAGTGGGGAAAGCTATTTTTGCTGATCTCTCCTTCCTCTAAAATTGCTATTTGACTGCCAGGAATTTGTTGTGCGAAGTTTGCAGCCCTCAGGGACATATTCCTGGCAGTCAAATAGCACTTTTAAAGGGAGAGAGACTAACAAAAATCACACACACGCATCCTTCTGCACATCTTCGGTTGCTTGGCAACACTGGCTGAGCTCTAATGCAGCCTCTTGCAAGGGCACAGCTCCTGTCCTGCCCTTCTAAACTGTCCTGCGGAACATGTGAACGAGTACCACATTGATCATTTTCAGTCATGGTAGAGCACAATCCTTTGCATATTTACTTGGAAATAAGTCCCACAGTATTCAACTGGATTTACTCCCATATAAACATGAATAGGATTGCAGTCTGAGAAAAGCAAGGAAGGAATCTTTCAATAAACACACAATAAATGTCTTATAGGATCACCTACTTTCATTCCAGCTTCCAGATGAAGCTGCCCCATACTTTCAGATCTTTGTGGGAGCTCTGCTCTGGCTCCTGCTTCTATAAGAGACACATCTGACCGTGACCTGGGACAAGACCTTCTCTGCTGTGGCCCCAAGATTGAGGAATTCCCTACTCCACAGAAGCTGATTAGGCTCCTACTATTAGTTTTTTCTGCCACTAAGTGGAGACCTTCTGCTTTTGGCAATTTGGCAAGCTTGCCAAATTGATTCTGGGTTTTTTTAGTTCTTGGTTTTTCTGCACCACTGCTGTGCATGTTCACTTTTGTTATATGGTGTTTTCACTTGTTTTAAGTTGTTCTTAAGAAATTTTATCTACCACTTTGTATATTTTTTAGTAGAAAAGTGATTTACAAATTAAATAGTAATAAATAAATAAGACCACTCTCAGAATTTATTACACACATCCTATTCAGAGGGGAGGGAATATGAGCAGACATTGATTATTAATCACGGAAAAGATCTCTATCCATGTTCAGTGCTTGCCTCTGCAGACATGTGCTGAATGTGAGGGCATTTGGCAAGTTGTGGCTGGGGGGCATGTGAGTGCAGAGGATGAGACAAGCAGATGTGCTCCTGCTTCCCTCCACCACCACACATTCCTTCTCCTGGGATAAATAATACCACAGAACCATAGGGTGTATTGTTTATAAAATTTTCAAGAGGTTTTCAGGGCAGGCTTAGACTTTGATGAGAAGTGGAAAGAGTTCCATTACTGGGAAACAGCTACTGAGAATCCTTCTTTTCATATCATTGCTGAATGAACCTGATGGTGTCATAAAGAAGTTATCCTCAGTGAAGCTCTGACATCATAATAGGACTCATTTATGTATTTATGTAATACATTTCTGATCTTCAGTTTGTAGCATTCATGAAAAACAGGGGGCGGGGGTATGAATCAAGCCTGCAGGTTAGCTGCGACATTCTCAGAAAGCTAATCAGCTAATTCAATCTAAAATATATATTTTAAATTTTAATTATTATAAATATATGTTTTACTGTAAAGTGTTTATTTGAGCCCTTTAATAATCCATTCTCCATAGCTGTTATTAAAAAATACTAAATCCTACAAAACTGTGTCAGATCACCTTCCTTTATTTCTTCTCATTAAAAACATATAAACACAATGAGCTTACATAACTTCATTTTACTGGCTAATAAGTTTCTTCTCCCAAAGGCTGCTTTTTTAAAATTTCAGAGATAGTTGGTGAACAGCAGTTTAACTGCAAGACATGAAGGAGCAGGGGACTTCTTTTTCATTTGTAGCACATAGGCATATCTTTTAATATGATTGTTGGCATTACAGAAATGATTTGATATATTCCCATTGTGCAACTTTCCTTCTAGTTATGCAACTACTAGCTTCAGTTTCAGCAGTCTGGGGGGGGGGGAATCTTCAGAATAAGTGTTAACCTGGTCAGAAAAAGGGTTTTTAATCCCTCCTAATTCCATTCTTTCATTACAAATACATTCTATCCTCTAGAGATCAAACTAAGCATATTTGTGCTGCATATGTCTGTGAGACTCAAAATGCTGCTTAGAAATTACAGGATGCCTTAACTGCCCTCCTTTCCTTCAGTTACAAAAGTCAGAAAATTGAATAAGTTAAGACAACTCAAGGCAAGAGATGTACAATAAGATGCACAGTATATAATATGGCTGGACAAACAGGTAATTCAGGTGTAATAACTTTATTTAAAAGCTTCAAGATGAACTTTGGTTGAGCTTTTACTTGCTCCACTCTGATAAGCTGTATGGAAAAATTCAGGATAAGAAATCATTGGTTTTATCAAAAGATTGGTATGTAGACGATAGGGAAGTATGTATTGATAACATCTTCAATGGTATCTAAGATAAATTAGTTAACCCAATAACTTTCTGTGTAGCCCAAGCCAATATTCTCACTTTGGAAATTCTAGCCTTCAAATCAGGTATTTTTCTTAGGTATTTGAGAACATAAAAACATAAGAAAAGCCATGCTGGATCAGGACCAAGGCCCATCTAGTCCTGCTTCCTGTTTCACACAGTGGCCCACCATGATACCACTGGAAGCCTACAGACAGGAATTGAGGGCATGCCCTCTCTCCTGCTTTTACTCCTGCTGTTGCTTTGAGGCTGGACGTGGCCTATAGCCTTCCGACTAGTAGCCATTGATAGACCTCTCCTCCATGAAGTTATCCAAACCCCTCTTAAAGCCATCCAGGTTGTTGGCTGTCACTACATCTTGTCACAGAGAATTCCACAAGTTGATTATGTGTTGTATGAAAAAGTACCTCCATTTGTTGGTCCTAAATTTCCTGGCAATTTCCTGGTTCTCTCCCAGCAGGGCCCATTCTTCTGTGTACTTTACAATTTTATCCTTGAGGATGCTTTCTATCAATTTGCCTGGAATGGACGTTAAGCTAATCAGCCTGTAATTTCCCGGATCGCCCCGGATCCCTTTTTGAAAATGGGTGTTACATTTGCTACTTTCCAGTCCTTTGGTACAGAGCCTGATTGGAAGGATACATTAAATATTTTAGCAAGGAGGTCAGCAATTTCATATCTGAGTTCTTTGAGGACTCTTGGATGGATGCCATCCAGCCCTGGTGATTTGTTAGTTTTCAGTTTTCCCAGACAGTTTAGAACATCATCTCTTGTCACTTCTATCTCAGTTCTTTAGCCTCCATCCCCGAAAAACCTGGTTCAGGAACAGGTATATGCTCAGTATCCTCTGCCATGAAGACTGATGCAAAGAACTCATTTAGCTTCTCTGCAACCTCCATATCCTCCTTAATATTCCCTTTCACTCCCTCATTGTCTCATGGTCCAACCGCCTTCCTGGCAAGTTTCCTGCATCTGATGTATTTAAAGAGGTTTTTGTTATTCCTCTTGATACTTTTGGCTAAATGTTCCTCAAACTCTCTTTTTGCTTCCCTTATTGTCACCTTGCATTTCTTTTACCAGAGTTTGTGTTCCTTTCTGTTCTCTTCATTTGGACAGGCCTTCCAATTCCAGAAGGAAGTCTTCTTCCCTTTTATGGCTTCTTTGACTTTACCTGTTAACCATGTTGCCATCTTCCTGGACTTAGTGGTACCTTTCCTCCTTTTGGGTATACAATCTAAGTGGGCTTCTAGTATTGTGGTTTTGAGTAAACGCCATGCATTCTGAAGTGAAGTGACTCTCCTGATTTTCCCTTTCAGCTTTCTTTTCACCATACTCTTCATTTTGGAGAAGTTTCCTCTTCTAAAATTCAAAGTGTCTGTGTTAGACTTCCTTGGTGCTTCTCTCCCCGCATGTATGCTGTTCCCTAAAGGGTCGATGACACTGACATCATGCACCAGGTCCTGGGTGCCACTCAGGATTAAGTCCAAGGTCTCCTTCTCTCTGGTTGGTTTTAAGGATACAGTCATTCAGCGTATCTAGAAATTTGACCTCTTTGTCATTACCTGACTGTGAATTTACCCAGTCTATGTGTGGGTAATTGAAGTCATCCTTTGTTACTGCCTTGCCTCTCCTTGATACCTCCCTGATTTCCTCCTGCAACTCCCAGTCACTGTCAGTGTGTTTCTCTTCACTAGTTTTATTTATTTCTTTAAACATATGTTATACTGCCTGATATATACATCTCTAGGCGGTGTATAAAATTTAAACAGACTATAAAAGTCACAGATTAAAATCCACAAAACACAATTAAAACAATAGCATAAAACAGTTATTAACATTAATTCTAATTAAAAGCCTGTGTGAACAGGTGAGTATTGAGGGTCTTCCTGAAAACAAACAGAGAAGATGCTCTTATTTCAGTGGGGAGCATATTGCAAAGTCCCAGGGCAGCCAAAGAGAAAGCCCAGTCCGTGGTCGCCACCAGGTTAGCCAGTGGCAATGGTAACTGGTCCTGTCTAGAAGATCATAACAGGCAGCAGGGTTCATGACAAAGTAGGTGCTCTCTCAAAAACTCTGGGCCCAAGCCGCTAAGGGCTTTATAGGTGATAACCAACACTTTGTATTTCACCTGGAAACATATTGGCAGCCAATGCAATTATTTTAAAATTGGTTTTATATGGTCCCTTCATGTTGTTCCGGAGACCAATATGGCTGCTGCATTTTATACCAAGTGTAGTTTCTTTGTCTAGGTACAAAGGCAGCCCTATGTAGAGCACATTACAGTAGTCTAGTCTGGAGGTTACCAGCATATGTAACCTTAATACCTATCTGTTTGGCCTGGCCTTCCAGGGTTTTTAAACTATTGTAAACTCTTTTAAATTGTTTTAAATGGTTGTCATGGTTTTCCAGGGTTTTTAGCTGTTTGAATGTCCAAACTGGTTTTATTCTGTTTTTATAGTTTTGATGTTAATTGTTAACTGTTTTTAATTGTTTTTATCCTGTTGTAAACTGCCCTGAACTATTTTGGAAGGGCGGCATATAAATTGAAAATAAATAAATAAATAAATAAATAAATAAATAAATAAATAAGTACCACTGTTTTAAGGTCATTTACCTCTAGAAATTGTGGTATCTGGCATATCAGCTGAAGTTGATTAAAAAAATGCTCCTGGCCACTGCCTCAGCCTGAGAAACCAGGGAGAGGTTTGTGTCTAGGAGCACTCCCAGACTACGTACCTGATATTTCAGTGGGAGTGTAACCTCATCCAGAACAGGCAGATCTAAACCATCTCTCAGGTCCCTCCCAACCCCCCACAGTCAGTACCTCTGTCTTATTTGGATTCAAACTCAGTTTGTTATCCCTCATCCAGCCTATTACTGCCTCTAGGGCTAAGGGTGTGCACGAATCAAGTTTTTTGTTTCAATTTGGACCTAATCTAAACACCCCCGATTTGTTTTTGGTCTGAATCAGGACCACACCGAATCACCCCAGATTTGATTTGTACTCAAATTTTCTGAATATGAATCGATTCAGATTTATTTTTTTTTAAGGGTCTTGGGGCCAAAAGAGTGAGGTAGGTGGTAGTGCCCAATGGGTGGAAGCTACCACCCAAATTTCTGAGAAATTGGGCAAAGGGATGATTTTTTTAAAATGATTTTGGTATGTTTTGGAGTCAGATTCGGGGCAGATTCGAACATGACAAACATAGAATCGACTAATTTTCTACCAGAACATCTCAGAAACAACAAAACCCAGTGCCCCATGGGCTTGTGGGTTTGGGGGGTGCTGGTGCAAGTGGAGTTATGGGGCTGCTAAAATCCCCATTATTCCCTATAGGGGGGAAGCTTAAAGATGTGCAAAATTCAGAAATTCTTTAAAAATCACCCCTTTCACTATCACCTGATTGACTCTTCTGCCCCCAAAACCCATTTTCTGCCCCAAATCTGCTCCAAAGACATGCCAATATGAAAGATTCTTTAAAAATCACCCCTTTGCCCAATTCCTTTGAAATCTGGGTGGTAGCTTCCTTGCACCCATTGGCCACAACCATCCACCACAACCCACTCTTGGCCACCCTGGTGCCACCCCTCCAGGGAGCTATAATGAAGGCTACTGAAATCCCCATTATTCCCTATGGGGAAAAGCTTAAAGCTTTTAAACTTCAAATATCATTTAAAAATCACTCCTTTGCCCAATTTCTTTGAAATCTGAGTGGTAGCTTCCTTGCACCCATTGGGCACTACAAACCACCACAAAGCCACTCTGGGCCAACCTGGTGCCCCCCACGTGGAGCTATAAGGTTGCTGAAATCCCCATTATACCCTGTGGGGAAAAGCTTAAAGATGTACCAATTTCAAAAATTCTTTAAATATCACCCCTTTGACCAATTTCTTTGAAATTTGGGTGATAGCTTCCACCCATTGGGCACTAACACCCAACCCACTTTGGTCACAAGATGGAGGTCTGAATCTCTGAATTTTTTGGATCCAAATTGGAGTGGTTTGTTTTGTACCCGAATCTGGGCAATTGAGGACAGGGGTGATTTGTTTTGTCTACAAATCACCCAAATTGGCCAGATTTTGGTACAAATCATTTTGTACCCCAATCATTTTGCACATCCCTACTCCCTTTAGTGGGCAGTGGGGATGTGAAGGGCCCAGGCTGGTCAGATCCCAGTGGGGTTGAGAGGACAAGGCAGGGAGAGCTGCAGGAAACAGCTCTAGGGAGACAGCAAAGTTGAGTGTGGCAGGGAACAGGAAGCAAGGTCAGGAAACGGGTGGGGCTGGAAGGAGGCTTTAAGATCTGTCAGCTCTGCATTGGGGTATTTAAAGGAAAATCAGCTAACAATGAGGAGCTGGTTCTGAGTATGGGAGTCAGGAGTTCTCCAGCAGAGGGAACTGGCAGAACGCAGCAAGCCAGGAGGAGGACTCAGGTAACAAGCTAACCTCCTCCCCTGGCTGTTCCTGGGGCTGACCTTTTCAGGGTTTCTTCAGTCATTCTGGAATTTAAGAAAGGCTAGGAACCCACCTCATCCTCTGGGAGTCTGTTTCCCCGGGCTTCGGCTCCTGCTCTGTTGGAGCCCTTACCTGTTATTTCCACTCCTTTTGAACATATTGGGGTGGATTTAATAGGTCCATTGACTCGTATGGCTTGGGGAAATAGATATGTGTTGGTCATATTGGACTATGTGACCCGCTAACCCAAGGCAGTACCTTTGACCACTATGAGAACACCCGAGGTGGAGCGGGCCTTAATGAAGCTGTTTGCACAGGTGGGCCTACCTAAAGAAATAATTCTGATGGAATTAGAATTAATTCTGATGGAACTCATAGAGCATAGCTGGGTCACCACAGATGGACCCACACCGCTACCCCTTAAAGAGAATATGGAGGAGCTCCAAGCATGGCTTGCACAGATCCAACAGACCACCCTGATTAATGCAGAGCAAGCCAAACAAAAATAAAAGGAATATTATGACCGGAAGGCTAAGGCCTGAGAGTTCCTGGAAGACAGTAAAATGTTAGAGAAAGCAACCATGTTCCCAGGAAGCTCTGGGGGTCCTTGGAGGGGCCGTATGTTGTGAAGTGGAACGTTGGGCCCTGGACATATGATGTGCAGTGCGGCTCAGGGGCTTGAACTCTTTAGAGGCTGCATGTTAACTTCTTGAAGGCTTGGGTCGAGAGGCCCCCAGACCGTTTCCATATGCTGGTATCTGCCCTGGGAGTGGATCAACCCCTGAGAGAAGGGGAATTTCCCTGGAGCCACCTTGAGGAAACCTCCATAGGGCTGTACTTTGACAGAGACGCAGAAGACTGATTTACTAGGCCTCCTTGAGAAATTTCCTGACCTCTTTTCTACCTGACCAGGGCGAGTCCAGAGTGTCTATTATGCAATAGAAATGGTGCCAGGTAAGGTAATGTGGATGGCCTGGAGGCCGATTCCCCGAAAAAGGTGGGAGGCCGTGGAGAAGGAAGTGGAGGAAATGTTAGCACTGGGAGGAGTGAATGCACCATCCAGAAGTGCCTGGAGGAACCCAATTGTATTGGTCCCTAAGCCCGATGGCTCCATATAGTTTTGTATCGATTTCCGAGAAGTAAATCAAATCTCTAAGTTTGATGCATATCCCATGCCAAGAGCTGATGTACTCATAGGACAGCTGGGAGAAATCCGGTATTTCTCTTCCCTGGATTTAACTAAGGGATACTGGCAGGTCCTATTACAACCTCAAGACCATGAAAAAACGGCCTTTGCAGCACCCCAAGGTTTATTCCACTTCATCACAATGCTGTTTGGCCTCCACTGAGCTGCAGCCACCTTTCAACATCTGGTAGACAGCATCCTGTGTAAATGTTGGGAGTACTCTTTAGCTTATCTAGATGACATTATAATATTCAGTCCTACTTGGGAGTCCCATTTGATGCACTTACATGCTGTTTTGGAA
Source organism: Hemicordylus capensis (assembly GCF_027244095.1). Classification (NCBI taxonomy): domain Eukaryota; kingdom Metazoa; phylum Chordata; class Lepidosauria; order Squamata; family Cordylidae; genus Hemicordylus; species Hemicordylus capensis. Next base: position 99,830,993 of record NC_069661.1, on the reverse strand, counting down.
GCTTTGAACAGGGCAGGCCTGAAGATTAACCCAAAAAAGAGTCTTTTGGGATTGGAGGAATTGAAATACTTGGGGCATATAGTAGGAGGTGGACAGGTAAAACCCTTGCCAGATAAAGTTGAAGTTATGAGGACTTTCCCCCAAGCAATTTCCATATGGCAGCTGAGAATGATTTTGGGCCTTGTGGGCTACTATGGATGGTTCATCCCTCATTATGCTTCCAGGGCCACCCTTTGACAGAGTTGCTGAGAAAACAAAAACCAGGACAGTTACAATGGGACACAGTTAGTTTGAAGGTCTTCGACAGTTTGAAAAAAGCCCTGTTGTCTGAACCAGTCTTACGAAGCCCGGATTTTTCATTGCCGTTCCTGCTCCAAACCAATGCCTCAGGGATGGGGATTGAGGTGGTATTATCTCAGACCGTGCATAGCCAGAACATCCTGTAGTCTACATCAGTCGTAAATTACAGCCTGCAGAATGCCACTATTCAACGGTGGAAAAGGAAGCCCTAGCCATAAAGTGGGCTGTCGCAGCCGTGCAATACTACTTAACGGATAATCCTTTTCTTCTTGTAACTGACCATGCTCCGTTGCAGTGGATGCATACGATCAAGGAACAGAATGCCAGGGTCTTGCGTTGGTATCTTTCTTTGCTGTCATTTAGGTTTGAAGTGTTGCATTGGGAAGCAGGAACATGGATTACTTCTCATGACTATTTGAACATGAGGACAAAGTACTTCCAATCACTTCGGGGGGGGGGTGTCTGTTGGGATGCCATGCTACCTGGTTGCTTGGGTGGCCCTGGGGAGGATAGAGAAGAGCGTGGCATCCCTCCTCTGAGGCTTTCATTCTCTTTAGGGGGCAGTGGGGATGAGAAGGGCCAAGGCTGGTTGGATCCCAGGGAATTGAGAGGGCAAGGCAGAGAGAGCTGCAGGAAACAGCTTTGGGAGACAGGTTGGGTGTGGCAGGAAACAGGAAGCAGTTTAGGAAGGGGGCAGGGCTGGAAGGAGGCTTTAAGCCCTGTCAGCTCTGCATTGGGGTATTTAAAGGCAAGGCAGCTAATGAGGAGCTGCTTCTGAGTATGGGAGCCAGGAGTTCTCCAGGAGAGGGAACTGGCGGAATGCAGCAAGCCAGGAGAAGGACTCATGACAAGCTAACCTCCTCCCCTGGCTGTTCCTGAGGCTGACCTTTTTGGGGTTCCTCCAGTCATTCTGGAGTTTAGGAGCTACTCGTCCCCTGGGAGTCTGACACACTAGGGATGTACAAAACTATGTGGGTACAAAATGATTTGTACCTGAATCTGGCCCATTTGGGTGATTTGTAAACAAAACAAATCACCCCTGTCCTCAACTGACCAGATTTGGATACAAAAGAAATCACCCCAGATTCGGACCCCCAAAATTTGGAGATTTAGACCTCCATTTTGTGGCTACCACCTGAATTTCAATGAAATTGGGCAGAGGGGTGATTTTTAAATAAGTTGGTGCATCTTTAAGCTTTTCCCCATAGGGAATAATGGGAATTTAGAAGCCCCATAACTCCACTTGCAGGTGGCCCAGGGCGAGTGGTAGTGTAGTACATATAGGGTGCCAACCACCCCCAAACCCACAAGTCCATGGGGCACTGGGTTTTGTTGTTTCTGAGGTGTGCTTCTGAGAGTAGATTCTCTGGTAGGAAATGAGAGTGGATTCCATGACAAACATTGAATCCACTCTCATTTGCTACCAGAGAATCTACTCTCAGAACACCTCAGAAACAACAAAACCCAGTGCCCCATGGGCTTATGGGTTTGGGAGTGTTTGGCACCCTATGTGCACTACACCACCACTCGCTCTGGGCCACCAGGTGGAGTTATGGGGCTGCTGAAATCCCCATTATTCCCTATAGGGGGAAAGCTTAAAGACGTGCAAACTTCAGAAATTCTTTTAAAATCACCTCTTTCACTAATTTGTTTGAAATCTGGGTTGTAGCAGACACCCATTAGGGCACTACCACCTGACTCACTCTTCTGCCCCTGAAACTCCTTTTCTGCCCCAAAGACATGCCAACTTCAAAAATTCTTTAAATATCACCGCTTTGCCCAATTCTTTTAAAATCTGGGTGGTAGCTTCCTTGCACCCATTGGGCACTACCACCCACCACAACCTGCTCTGGGCCACCCTGGTGCACTCACCCGGGGAGTTATAACTAAGGCTGCTGAAATCCACATTATTACCTATGGGAAAATGCTTAAAGATACACCAACTTCAAAAATTCTTTAAAAACCACCCGTTTGCCCAATTTCTTTGAAATTTGGGTGGTAGCTTCCATCCATTGGGCACTACCAACCACCCCACTCTTTTGGCTCCAGGACCCCTTCTTTGACCCAAATTGATTTGGATTTGCATTCAGAAAATGTGGGTACAAATCAAATCTGGGGTGATTCAGGGGGCAGATTAGGACCCAAAACAAATTGGAGGTGATTCGATTCAGGTACAAATCAAACACAAAAAATCAATTCGTGCACATTCCTAGTTTGCATTAGAGTATCAATAGAATCACTAGCAGAGCCAACCCTAAATCATTCCATGGCTTCTTGGAATCCCACTGGATCCAACAAACTCCTCAGGTGGACCAATCCTTCACCCCTGCAGAGGTGGGTTGTTGCTTTAAGTTCTAACCTAACCAGATGGTGATCCATCCATGACAATGAGGAGATGGCAGGAGTCCCCACCCACAGAACACTACCATGATCAGAGCAAAGGACCAAACTGAGTGTGTGACCAGCATCATGTGTTGGTCCAGAGACCAAATGGGAGAGTCCCACAGTTGTCATGGCCGCTATTAACTCTTGATCTGCTCCTGACAACCCAGTCCCAAAATGAACATTGAAGTCCCCCACCACCAACAGCCTGGGCCACTGCAATGCCAACTCAGCAAACAGGTCCATGAGCTCAATTAGAGACTCCACTGGGCAGCGGGGTGCGCAGTACACCAACAGAATTCACAGTCTATCCCTGGTCCCTAGACTTAGGTAAACACATTCAATATAAGCCAAATCCCTGACAGGGATCCTGGTAAGGGAAATAGTATTTTTATAGACCACAGCCATCCCACCTCTCTGCCCTCATCTTCTCACCTACATCACCATGTGATAACCCTCTGGGAGTTGCTGGGACCAAACCAGACCACTAGCCTCTTCTGAATAGGTTTCCATGAGACATACCAAGATGGCTCCTCTCATCCATAATCAAGTCATGGACTACCTCAGATTTATTTTGAACCAACCTGGCATTACAGAGTTATAAGGTGAGGTTCTGTGAGTGATTGGTAATGTTCTCTAAGGTCAAAGAGGTGGTAGGCCTGCTGGAAAGGGAAACAGCAATTATATTTCTGAATTCCCTTCCCCTATAATGGCCCACTGGCCTACCAATGCCATATCTTCATCGATTCTCCACCACCACTGGTATAGCTGCCCAAGAGTCGTCCCCCACCTCCACATCTCTGTTCAACCCAAAACACATACCTGTAGTAGGCCAAAGTACTAGACAACAGTGAGGTAAGCAGGAGTCATCCTTCCAGCAGTCCAAGACAACAGGTTGGCCCCAGCCCTTGGTCCTACCCCCAAAGGCCACCAACCGAGGCCAGCCCCCTTTGGTGGCTGGCTTCTGCATCTGCTTGCAAGCAGCCTGCATCAGTAGCTGCGCCTTCGGCTTGCCCCAGTCCTTTTTAAGCCAGAAGCCCTCAACCCCACCTCTCATGTGGACGTCTGGAGCCTGGCTGCTGGAACAGACCCCACACAGCTGTAGCTTGTCAGGGCAATTAGACTGTGGCTGAAGCTGACACAGGATCCTGCAGGCCGTGATTCTCTGCTGCTCAGGGCCAGAGGGAGGGAGGACCAGCTCTACAAACTTCCCAGCTCAAGACAGGGAACTTCTGGTGGTAAAAGAAAAGACTCTCAGCAATCCCCCTCCTCCCTCCTGTTAATTTGCATCTTTAGAACATAAGAATATGTTCTTATGAATCTGCTGGAACAGACCCAAGACCTATCTAGTCCAGCATCCTGTTTCACACAGTGGCCCACCAGATGCTTCTGTGAGGCCCACACGCAAGTGCTGAAGGCATGCCTTATCTCCTGCTGCTGCTTCCCTGCAACTGGTATTAGAGGCCTCTTAGGCTGGAGATGGCCTATAGTCCCCAGACTAGTATCCAAAGATAGACTTGTTATCCATAAATTTATCTAAACCCTTCATAAAGCCATCCAGGCTGGTAGCTGCCACCACATACAGAGAATTCCATAGGTGTATTATATGTTGTGTAAAAAGTACTTCCTTTTGTTGATCCTAAATTACTTGGCAATCAGTTTCATGAGAAACCTCTGGTTCTAGTGTTATGAGAGAGGGAGAAAAAATTCTCTTTCTCCATAACATGCATAATTTTATAGACTATCATGTCTTCCCTCAGTTGCCTTTTTTTGAACTAAAAAGCCCCAGGTGCTGTAGCCTTGCCTTGTAAGTAGGGATGTGCAAATTGATTTGGGTACAAATCCATTTGTGCCTGAATCTAGCTGATTTGGGTATCTGGAGACAGAACAAATAGCCCCTGTGGTCCACTGGCTAGATTTGGGTCCAAATCGAATCACACCAGATTCAATTCAAATTGATTTGAGATTCAGATTCCTCCTATGAATTTCCTCAATTTCCCAGCTTTCATTATATATATATATATATATGACTAAGCCCTTATAGAAGTGGAGTTATGGAGCAAAATGTGTGTTCTATTTTTCAAGTGTTTGGATTCTTTGGTGTATATTAACTTTTCCTCATAATGAATCCCTGAGGATTCATTACACACCTTCATTTCTTCTGTTCATTTTGACTGTCATTGGACAGTGCCAACTGTCAACTGCAATGTGCCAACTACACCCCCACCCCACCTGCAAGGCAATGGGGTACTCAGTTTATTTTCTAGTAATATTGAAGTATTTAGATTCATTGGTGTGTCTAATAACCTTTCCTCATAATGAATGAGGGAAAATGAAACCTGGGGGTACATGTTAGGGTTAAGATAAAGTGACTTCAAATCCCCATTATTTCCTATGGTGGAAATATACAAAATCAGTACAAACTAAATAATAATAATTTAAAATGAACCTAGTGCCCCACTGCCTTGAAATTTGGAGGTAGGTGGCACCCATGGAGACCTACCCACCACCCAAATTTGGTGCCCCTAGGGCCTTTATAAGTTATCCAAATTGATCCGATTCAAAATCAAATCAAATCCAAATCGAATTTGGGGTTATTTTGGAGGGACAGATGCAAGACACACAAAAAATCAGGGGTGATTTGATTCAGGAATAAATAGAATTAAAAAATGGATCCATGCACATCTCTACTCGTAAGGAAGATGTTTAAGGCCCTTGATGCAGCTTTTGGGTCATGGCTGGAATCTGGTTTGATATCTACTTCAATGTTTGTTTGTCTAGAGATAGAAATTAAATCTGTTCATTACAGGTAAATATATAATGCTACATACAGGCTCAGGCCAGGTTCCTGTAGCCCTCACTATTTCTCTTTCACAGGGGATGGGGACAGAGGTGGGAGTGTAATGATATGAAGACTGCACAGTGACCTGTAGTTGCACTTAACAGACTTCTTCCACCAGAATTATTTCTGAAGATATTCCTTTCTAAATTGTCATTAATGGTCTTTGGATCATACTTTCAGTAGGCACAGAAAATACTGTTACACATTTTGCCAATTTGACTTTTATTTTTTTTAAAATACAATTGCTCTGCATGTCATATTCATAACTTTTGTGGAGAGGCTTTCTAATTTACTTATGCCTTGCTTTAGTTCCAAAGCTATTAATAACATCACCATGCAGCTAAATGTAAAAAACATGTCAATGAAACCAAAGATGTGGTTTCATGAAAGGGTCATTTTCAAAAGGAATCATTCAAAGTGGACTCTTCTGTTTGGCATCTGAGCCTTTGGGACACTTATCTCACTGTAATAATCTGAGATACACCCAAGAGAGAGGCACTCATGAAAAGTAGTGGGATTCTCCCTCTGTTCATTTCATTGCTAAATAATTCCTCATGATTCTCTCTGGATAAATGCTAACCTTTAGTGCCAGACTTTGATATGAACGATGTAATGTATTTTACAATAATAGTACAAATGGGACTTGCAATAAAATGTTCCATCTCTTTAGCCCTAATACCCACCTCTAGATACTATAAAGTTGTTAATGGATCACACAGACCAAATTCCCTCTCTGCATCCTTGTTATGCCTTTGTGTTTCCACCCCCAACAAACACCTCCACATTCTACATCTTCCAAAGGCCACTGAGCATGCCCTGTCTGCATCAGGCTGGTTTGTGTGTATGTCGGTGCAGGAGGATCTTTACTTTTTCTTCTTATTTGAAAACATATACAAGTGGCTTTGTCCATGCAGGGGCAGTTGAGGCGGTGGTCAGTGGTGAAGGGTGGCCAGTCCCCACTGTGACCCCTGGATTTCACCCCCTCCTGTCAACCAGGATAGATGACAGCAGGTAGTAGTGGTGGGCCATTGTCCTGGGCTCCACTCCAGAGAGCTTGTCGTGCGAGGTCACCTCTTTAAATTTCGTTTTGAGGTGCTGCAGCCTCTCCTTACACTCGTTGGTAATGCTCTGGTACCTGCAGAGAGACATTTGGTTGGAGATCCAGCCGTAGATGGCCTCATTATGGAACTGGTTCTGAAGCTGAGCCTGCACTCCCTTGCTTGTCCACAGTTCCACAAGGACCCCAGTCTCTGCATCCATCCAAAGCTTGACATGGACCTTTTTAGAGGCATCCCCAGCTTGACTGCTCCCCACAGCGCACCCCTAAGGTCACGTAACCATCTGTCCATGCCAACCCGGACACCGGCACACTCCCTCCCATTTTAACTTCTTGTCTATGCACAGTCCAGGGAGGAGAGGGGGAGTCTTGTGAAGATGAGGCCCGTCCCTTAGGGCCTCTACTTCCTGGCATGCTCACACCTCCAAGCAGGAAATGCCAACGGAATAAATTTAAAATAAATCTTAATGCTGTTCTCCCTCTGCATAACCCTCCCAGCAGCATCATCACTGGTGAGAGGAAATCCTGGACAAGGAAGAACCCATCAAGGAAGAACCTGTAAGACCTGCTAAGACAGTGAACCAGCCAATTCTTGCCCCATGCAGGCCGCTGACCAACGTGGAGTGCATGGCCTAGCTATGAAACAGGAGGTGTGTGGACCACCTCCAGCTCACAAAGAACCTCATCATGCAACATGATGAGAACTCACAGGCCGCCTGTGAGCTGCTGCATGAAATGAAAAGAGGGGGAAAGGAGAAAGGAAGACAGGCAGGTCTTGCAGGAGCTCACAGCTCTAACAGTGCAGACCTATGATGAGGTCTCAGATCACACTGTGGATGCCATGGAGTAGTCTGACGCAGCAGCTGAGAGGAGGTTCGATCAGTACACCGCCTAGCTGGCATGCATGGCTGACTATTTCTAGAATTGTCAACCAGATGCCAGCATTTGCCCCTCAACAACAGCCGCTCTACCAGTCTCGGTTGCTGATACCAGGGCCCTACCTGTCCGGACACCTGGACCATTCCCAAGCCATCCCAGCCTCTCAGGTTGCATACGGGCAGTTCTTTGCTCCCCAACAGGAGCACCCACAGGTGACCCAGGCAATGCATGGACCCACTGCACATGCGCGGCAGCCTCCAAAATGGCCACCATGACAGGGGAAAGGCCTGGAAAGGACCAAAGATCACCTGAATCGGATGCTTTTTAGCACAACAGAGGCTGGTGGTGGGGAGGGAAAACATTCATGGACACACCCCAATGGTCTCGGAGAGGCCCCCCCGAGGGCATAAGTACAAAATAATAAAAACTTTTTAAAAATAGAATATCCACAACCCCCCCCCCCAATTGGCTGGGGCAGGGTTCAGTCTGATGTCGAGCTGACCCCCGAGGCTGGGGGGAGGGGGTTCGGTGCAGCATCAAGCCATAGAACTGAACCAGTTCGACTTCAAAGTGGTTCGGATTTGGACCTGTACTCACATCCCTAGGCCACACATCCATTGCCAGCATGCCAAGGAAAAGGGGGTTCCTGTCCATGCTGGAACGGAGGGCACTGCTGACACATCCAGGGGGAGCATATGCATGCCACATCAAAGTTCTGGGAGTTTAAAAAAAAAGTTATTTGTGGTGGGGAAAAAAAAGCATAGACAAAGCATCACATTGTCCAAAAGGGAGTTTGGGGGGAAATGGACAAGGCAGACAGTCTTGCTCTTGCTACCTGTCCAGATTGCACACGCTGCCCTGTCAAGAAGAGAATCCATGGTAGTAGACTCAATTAGTTGGTTCATGGATGTCTACACCAGGGTGTTGGGCAGAAGCCACGAAACAGCAATTTTAGCAATTTTCTAGACCTCTCCACTCATCTTGAAATACCTGGGTGAACCTTGTGCCTGTGGAGGTGGGTGGGCAATGAGTGAAGCCCGTGATGTTCAGGAACCAGGGAGACAATTTCCATGAGTGGATGGTCACCCCCATCACACACCCAGAGGTGCCATGGAGAAGGACTTCAACTTCAGGCACAGCAGCATGAGGATCATGGTCTATCAGGCATTTGGGATGTTGAAGGTCCAGTGGTGCACCCTCTACAGCTTGCTGGATGTTGGGGAGGATTTAGTGCGAACAGAAATCATGGCCTGCTACATCCTACACAACATATGCAAGTCCAGGGGAGACGTCTTGCTGGAGGAACCCATGGACCTACCTGCACATCCAAAGGGTGAGAGGGGTGACAGAGGGGCACCTGAAGGAAACAGGGATATTGTGCCATCAGACCCAATGACCCTGCTCCTGAGGACTGCTGGCAGCAGCAGGGAGGCGTGGGCAGTGAAAGCAGCTTTTGGAAGACACGCCTCGGAAAATCTCCCTCTGGCCCACCACTAAGGAAGGGGATGCTGCTTTTAAACCCAATGATGGTAGCACGGGGTCATCACCCAGAACTGCGGCAACAGAGATTGGAAGCACCTGTCCCTGCTGTGCAAATTAAAGGATTGCCAGTGTATTGTTGGCAAATAAAGTCAAAGAAGTCCTAAATAAACCGGTGTGTTTCTTTCAAAAAACAAAAACAAATGCACAGTCCACCCAAAGACCTAGCCAGTGGCAGGGAGAGTGAGGTGTGATTTAGGTGATTGGCTGCAGCAAGGGAGGACATATTCCACATCCCCACCCCCACCACACTCCTCCACTGGCTGTGCATGGAATGGACGGCACTGGGAGTATATGGTGTGTAGAGAGCTTGCTTTTAATAACCATGAGGTGTGTAAATTCATGGATCCTTTGGTTCAGAAAGCAAAGGGTGAGGAAGGAGGGAAAGTTTAGTTATCTGGCAATCATGGAGAGGAGAATGGCAAGTGGGCTCCCCCCCCCCAATGCCACTCGCATCCAGTCAAATGCCTGGGCGGGGGGGAGGGTAAAGAATACCCTCCATGCTGCCAGAGAAGGCAGCTGCACATCTGGGCGTGTGACCTCCGTGACCAGACCAAAAGAGAGGATCATCTGCAAGGGAGATAAGCTTTTTAAGGCTTCCTCCCCTGTCTCTTCAAGCCATTTCTCATGGAGCATTTCCATTTCTCATGGAGTTGTGTTTCACCTTTGCACACTGCTTAGAGATGTATATATCAGCCAGTATAAAAGTGTGATAGCTTAGAAAATTATATGTAAAACAGAAACATGTTGAGGAGGGTGAGGTGTTCCAATCTGACAGAGCACTTCTGGAGCACAGGCAAGCGCCTTAAAATATTTCCTCTTGTACAAGCGTGGAAGAGTACCCACGTTTTGAAAGCAAGGCAGACCAGAGCAGGTGTTAGTGCTTCACTCATGTTAGGAGCACCCATACTTTGCTAATCAGGATGTCAGCCACTGATTTGATTAGGTAGAAATAAAGTGCTTTTACATTCTCAATGACAAGGATGCACTTGCTTACTCCCACTTAGAGGCGATTCCTACAATCAGTGCGAGCCGCCTGGAGAGGGGTTGCGGGAAGAGCGGGCTAGGCCTGCTCTCTCCACAGATGAGTAGTCAGTCTGCTCCAGGCGGCTACAGCGGCTGCCCACATGACTGACATCATGGAGCTGGCTGGGGCTTGGGAGTTCAGGAGCCACGCAGCCGCCGGAAGCTCCAGCATGCCCTGCGTGAGCGCACAGGACATGCTGGAGAGACCCCTGAGCTGAGAGGCTGCTTTTCAGCCTCCCGGTCAGGGGTCTACTCATGAGTTGCTGCAGCACAGAGCCGCACCGTGGCAACACACGATTAAAATAAAAACAGGTTTGTGGAGCGCTCACTCCACAAACCCGGTTTAAAGGCAGGGGTAGTTTAGCGGGTTACCCACTTAGGAACCACCGGGCTCGCAGCCAAGCCCGGTGGTTCTCATGATGGCAGCCCGATTTTCTCTCATCGTGTGAACAGCCGCTTAGTTTTTTAAACCTGGGCTTTATGTTTGAGACCACCAATTTAATTTCAGGCCTTAAGCTATTTCCAACAGGTATTTGCTCTTTGTACCAGCAACTGCTGAAAACTCTGATTCAAGAAGGAATCAAGCAAAGGAAGTCAGTATTTTCATAGCTTTCTCAATTAATTCTTTGTACTTAGCTTGCACACTATTCTATCATTCAGGTAGAGGCATTGTTGAGAACTTAAAACAAAGATCTGCTCCAGTTTCTCTGAGGCACAAGGTGGTGTGGACAGGTAAACAGGAACTGAAAACTACTGGGATCCTCTACTGCTTACAAAGCCAAGGGCAGGTATAGCAATGGCACTTGACTAGCATTGACTAACAATGGCTAGTCAAGCTCTAGCATATGTCTTCCAAGAGGGAACTCTTCCCTGCCTGTCAGCCAAAGAACTACCACTGTTGTGCCTCCCCCTGGCTTTGTGAGCAGCAGAGGAGCCAAGTGGTTGTTGGCTTCTGTCTCAGTCTCTCTCCCACCTCGGAGATGTGGGGTAAGGCCCTTGCTCTTCCGACAACTCCCTCCTGATTCACAACCACCTTTTAAGTTGAGACCCCCTGGGGGTCCTGACCCACAGTTTGATAACCCCTGTATTACAGGACAGCCCAGCAAAGGTGTGGAGGGGAAAGATGCTAATTAGAGATACTGGAGATGCTGTCTGGGTTGCATATGGATATGAGCTTCAGGGGCTCACTTCACCTCAAAGGAGAGGTGGCCCAAATTATTCTATGGTTCAGATTAGTGTCCAAACCTGAGAAGAACCTGTCAGCTGAACTGGGCAGGACTGCATTAACATAGTAGCAAATGTAGCATTTGCTACGGGCCCCGCGTTTTCTAGGGCCCCGCACGCCTGGCTTGAACATCTGCCCCTTCTTTTGCTCTCTATTTGGTGCTCTCTGCTGACTCTCCTCATTGCCTGCTGCTGCCCATTCTCTCACCTCAGGGCATTTAAGCAAGGTCTTCCTGGCACCATGGTGTTGATTGAACAACAATAGGAACAGATAGCTTGCAAAGGGGTCTCAAAGATAAAGACCAACTCCCTGGCAATTAAGTTATCTGTTTAAACTGTAAAAGTTTTTAAAAACATACACAGAGAGAGTAAAAGAAATAAAAGCAGTTTAGATTAAAAAAACAACTAACTATTAATGCCGGGGCGGAAGAAAAGAAGCTAAAGAACATGCTAGTTGAATGTTGCCGACTGACTGGGAGAGGGTAAAGATAAACAATGAGAAGGTGTACCTTTAAGAGGAAAAAGAAAGCCGGAAGTAACTCAGATGCACGGCAAGAGGAGTCTCAAAGTTTAGTGGATCAATTGAGGGGAGCTTATATCACGGTCTTGTTGAGTAAGGTCACTTATATCCTCCTTTAGTATCTAGTGCTGTTGGGAGGGAATTTGTGGTCATTGCTTTTCAAGGAACTGCCAAATTTAAGGTGAGCTCCTTTCCTCTCCTCTAGAACGGAAATAACTACTGCTGCATTGCCAACTTCATTAGCTTTACATTGGGATGCCCGTTGAAATTGTCCAAAGATAAACAGAGGCTGCAAACCTAAACACACTTACTAGAGAGTAAGGCTCATTGAGTTCAGTGGGACTTACTTCTGAGTAAACATGCTTAGGGTTGCACTGAATGATTTGTGCATTTCCTCCTTTTAATATTAAGCATGTTAGTGTAATTTAGTTTGAAAGAGGCTGTGCCTCCTGCCAAAAGATTGTCTTTTGGATACTTCTGTTTTCATGGAAGTTGCTAATGCACCTCATCATAATCACATTCATTTGCAATGCATCAACTCTTTTAAATATACATCTGCTTTCCTGTCAGGCTTGCACAAGAGGTTAAACATATATTCTTAATATTGTCAAATGGCCCTTTTAATGTGATGGCTGCTGGGATCCAATATGTTCTGCACACATTGGAATCAAACATCCACTGTTGTGTGCCAAAATTGCTAATAGGTTCAGACTTCTCAAAGTACAGAATTCCTGAGAACCTTTTAATTTAAACATTCAGAGTTTTGTTCCCCACCCCCTTTCTCTTTGTGAAAATAACTCCGAAGTCAGGAGTCACAAAAGTGTGTGTGGGGTGTGTGTGTGTGTATGTTTTTCAAAGTTTGTTGACTGGCTGGCTCAGCTGAGTGGAGGCATGGGGTGATTGGTGGGGGGGGGCACTAGGCAAATGAAAAAATTGAATTATTTTACTATGCAAGTAAATAATTTATTTTTTAATATTTATGTGCTTTAAAAAAAAAATTGGGGGCCCCGTCATAACATATGCTACAGGCCCCACACTAGCTTAATCCGGCCCTGGAATTGGGACCTCTCTTCGCTGTGCAGAGCTGCCAGGGGCAGCCAGGAATCATGGAGGCTTGCATGTTTTCACATCTCCTGGTTGCCGGCAAATGCTCTGGTTACCTATGTGGGAGGGGGACAAATGCCCAAACTCTGTGGGGGAGGCATTTAACCACAACCAGTTGTTTTCAAGGGTGGAACCTTTCAATCCCCTCATTCAAACCAATGGAGATTACAGTGGGGCTTCTCTTGCTGTGTGCAGCTGCCAAAAGGTAGCTAGTGATTGTAGAAGCCTACACATTTCTGAGGTCCCTAGCTGTCTGCAAATGCTGTAAATGACATTGCCTACAAATGGCAGCTGTGTACAGCTAGTAGAGTAGGACAGGGTGAGAAGGGATTCTGGGTGGGAAGGCAGGTGGTTCAAATTGGGACTGGCTTTTCAAGGCCATTTCTCAGTTTTATCTGAATGCCAGTCCAACTTATCCATCTCAGTTCTAGACTGACCACAGCTTTTCCAGCATAGCAGGCTACAGTATATGGATCTGGTATTTTAAAACATATGATACTTATGCTAATACTGTGAGCTCTTTGGGCACAAGACATCCTCTTCCTATTATTCATTTTTATCTTTGTAAAACGTTGAGAGCTTTTCCGCTGAAATGTGGTATATAAATCTCTCTCTCTCAAATATATATATGGCGTACCCGTCACTAATCCCTTGTGTGGAAGCAGGGGCATAGCAAGGTTGGAGTGGGCCCAGAGACAAGATTTTAAAATGCCCCCCCCCCGAAGCTCAGCTCATGAAGTAAAGAAATCTTAAATGAGGCTGAATAGTGGTAACAAAAAGCATAGTAAAATTTATCTATCTATCTCCTATGTGCCACAATAGAACATCATCCTAAATTATTTTTAAAACGGTTTTGTAAATTATGGATGATACAAGTCATTTAATGGTACTAGAGAAAGACGTGCTGTTCTGGTAGCTCCAGGTCTTAACACTCACATCAGTTTCGGAGGATGAATACAACTGAAGGAAGCCCGGGTGGGTGTGTGGCTGGGGGAGCCAGTCATGTGACTTGCCTCTGCCCCCCCCCCAGGCAGTGGGCCCCCAGACAACTGTCTCCACTTGCCCTATTAGAGTTACGCCCCTGTGTGGAAGCTCTCGTGAGAGTCCGCGGGTGAGCTGCCAGTAGGGGGAGAGAAAAGTGGCGGTGCCGGACAGGCTTGCGGGCAAGGGGAAGAAAATAATGGCAGGGGGTGGTGGGATAAAACAGCTGTGGTGGGCAGGCAAGCAAAGAAAGTGGCAGCCAGTGGGCTGGCGGGGGAGAAAACAGTGGTGGTGGGAGAACTAGAGGCACAGATGTTCTGCACCTGGCCTAGCTAGTAGTAGTAGTAGTAGTTAGTTATTAATTTAAAACTGAATTTCCCCTGGCCATGGCACAAACTGACCACCTGGAGGCAGTAGGAAGTTAGTGAAATCTTTTGCTAGTCATCTAACTTTAATTCTTCTTCTAAGCCTATTTCTCAAGCACAGAATATTCTTCAAATCTAAGAGAAGAACATGATATAGTTGCAACAATAGCCCCATTCACACCCACTGTAATAAATGCTAGGATTGGCTAGTGCTTGGTTACTAATGAAAACATATAGTGAGCATAACAGAAACCTGGTGAAATGGTGAGAACCTGTGGGGCACTGTTATTTCTGGATACAAACTGTACAGAAAGAAAAGAGGAGGTGGATTAGGGTGGGTGGGTGGAATAGCTCTGTATATTAAAGATGGGATAGAATCCAACAAGCTAGAAAATCTCTCTGTGTATTAACTTTGAATAGAGGTATGTTGTTCTGTTGTATTTCCATTGTATGTTTATAATTATGTTTGGTCTGGTTGTTGACTATAATAATAAACTATGAGGTTGTTCTCACAAGCAGCCAAGACTGGACTAAGGCAGCTAAGGCTGGGCTTGGCTGCCCATGGGAACCCACTGGAGCCAGCTGGCTCCAGTGGCACCTCGGCAGCAAATCCCCTAGGGAACCCACCTCTTAAATGGGGTTAAAGGAGTAAGTGCTGCCTTAATCATATTTCCCTCAATGTGTGCAGTACCAGCTTTTAGCTGGTGCTGTAACACTGATGGGCACTCGCCCATAATTGGGGAGATTCCCACAATGCACCGTGCACTCACGTGGTGCATTGCCAGGCACTCAAGAAGACACAAGACACAGAGTATTGGTGTAACAAGGGCCACAATTTTATTTAATTTCTTATTAAATCTAAAGAGCAGAAATTGGCTCACCACCCCATCCAGTGCAGTATCCCGAGGCATGCGCAAGCAGGGCATGCCTGGCCTATGGCATAGGGCAACACACCTCGGCTCGAAGGAGCGCCAATGCACTAGAGCAGGGGATGCCCATCCTAGCCAGCCTGATGCCAGGCCTCATCCATAGCAGCAACTCCCGGTAGCCGTTCAGAGATTCCGGGAAGTTTAGCCTGACCAAGTAGATCATCCAGAGCAGATCTCCCTGAGCTGTGCAGCCTCTAGAGAGTTGCTCTGTCAGATCTGAAGCCAAATGCTTACCTGAAGGTGCTCACCGGCCTCAAAGGTCATTCCTGACCGCATAGAATCTGCCCAAATGTGACCAATGAAGTTAAACCTGACTACGTAGCTAACATCAGTATAGTCCAAAGCAGGCAAAAAAGGACACACACCACGAGCCAATCAGGTGAGCACCCAAAAAATCCCTGCCCGGCCCCAAATGGCAACCAGCCCAAGCCTAGACGGTACTTCAGAGAGGGAGGGAGGGTGCCTGAACGGAGCAAACTGTCAGACACCAGCCTGTGCAGGTGTCTGAGCAAGCCCAAAGCAGCCAAAGCTACTCCCCTGCACGGGCTGGGTGGCCAATCAGGGCCCCCGAAGCCTCATGCTTCTTTCCGGGAGGGCATCGGCAAACCTGTGGCACCACCCATTCAGGCAGCGAGAAGCCCAATTGTGGGATTTCCAGGGGCTGGGATGATGCTTTCTGGCTCCCCGAACCTCCTGCCTGGGGCCGCTGGTGACCATCTAGGCAAGCAAGGATTCAGAAATTGTCTGCGGGGAAGGTATGTTTAAGCAGCCTTCCCCACCACCAGCCTGCCCACCACCCTGCCCATCTGGTCATGAGAATGACCTCTATCATGATTACAGTTCTGGTCACTGTATTTTAAGAAGGACATTATTGAACTGGTGCAGAGGTGGGAGACCAAGGTGATCAGGGACCTAGCACACCTTGCTTTTGAGGCAAGACCACAACATCTGGGGCTTTTGGCCTGGAAAAGGAACTATTGGGAGACATGATAGAGGTGTATAAAATTATGCATGGAGTAGAGAGAGTGGACAGATAGAATTTTTTCTTCCTCACAACACTAGAAATAGGGGTCATCTCATTAAACTGAAGGCCAGGAAATTTAGGACTGACAAAAGAAGGTACTTTTGGACACAGCACATAATCTATGCAACTCTCTGCCACGGAATGTGGAGGTGGCCACTAGCTTGGATGTCTTTAAAGGAGGCTTAGACAAATTAATGGAGGACAAGACAATCAATGGCTACTAGTTGGGTGGTTATAGGCCACCTCCAGCATAAGAGGCAAGATGCCTCTAAATACTAGTTGCAGGGGAGCAACAGCAGGAGAGAGGGTGTGTCTATGGCTTCTCACAGGCAGCAGTGGCTGGTGCGGACACTGCGGGGGGGGGGGGCGGGCGGTGAGAGGCATCTTTAAGGATAAATTAATCAATGCTTACCTCCGCTCTCACCACACCAGACTGCTCCAAGCAGCGTGTCGCCCACCTCCACCACTCACCTGGGTGCCGATGGGGGACTGGATCCATGGAGGCCAGGTGAGTGGTAATCCTGTGCTGCAGGGTGTGCTGGGAGGAGGTGCAGCAAGAGCAGAGGTAGGCACTAATTAATTTATCCTTAAAGGTGCCTCTCGTTGTCACCACCACTCCCTGGCAGCACCCGCACTCGCTGCTATTGCTCAGAGGCTTCTGGTTGGGCACTGTGTGAAACAAGATGCACATATTGCATTGGAGATTCCCCCGTCAGATGGGCGCTCTATGCATCCGTCTTTGTGTCTCCTCAGGCTGAATTCAGCCTGAGGAGAATATAATACCCAACAGCCGGAGTAAGGGTGCAAGCACACCCTATGCCTCCGCTAACAGCTGGGTTTCTTAAGACGGTTAGGTGCGCAGGGAACAGAGGGATTCATGAGGATCCTGCTTCTTCTTACAACTAGCCTAACCCCGGCTGGGCTGCCCCAAGCTGATTTTGGCTAATCGTGAGAACAGCCTCTTTCTGTATTTTATCATCAATTTGTTTCTCTAGGTTTCCTTTTTCAGTTTTCATTTCAGATACTTCAAGAAGGAAAGCATCCTCTAGACTTGAGTTTAAATGCAGCCCACATGATATTGATGACATCATGGCATGCAATGTTCCATATTCACACTGTGCGTGTGTGCCCGCCAGACAGGCTGCCGCTATGGGGGTGGGGGGTGGGAAGGCATGCTAGGCTCGCCACTCACCCTCAACCCCCGGTGGCGAAGATGGCAAATATCAGCATGGGGCAGTGGCAGGCGCAGGGCAGTGTTGGGATGGTCAGGGGGCAGTCGTGGGGCTCTGGGGAAGCCCCCAATCATTTGGAGCCCCCCTCCCCAGAGACAGAAGCAGCGGGGGGGGGAGGATTTTTTTTAAAAACACCAATGTGGGTCTTGCAGCCAGAGGTGGGGGCAGGGGCAGCAGCTCCAATGCCCTTCAGGTCCAGGCTGCTTTTGGACCTAGGTGTGCCCCTGGATACAGCAATGGGTCAGGAAAAACTCTCCCCTATTGCTGCAGAAGAGAGCCATAGGCTGCAACATGGCTGCATTCCCACCTCATCCCAATTTATCTGTTACAAGAAGACAGCTCCTTAAAATAGGATTTAATGTTATAAATTTCCTTTGCAATTATAGAATTAACCATTCAGAGTTACTAGTTTTGTTTTTCTATGTTTTGTGTTTGGGGGAGTCATTTTCTTTTTCTTCTTCTTTTTTTTTAATCAACACAGCTTTTCCTCTCAGGCTAATGTCAACATAAATTTACATCACTGGCCTCTTTGTAATTCTTTAGGGCTTTTCAGAACAACATTGAGCTTATACATTTCATAAAAACAGCTATGAAACAGCTGAACCTCCAAAGGTGCAATCTGCTTTTCCCTTGCACTTCAGCTTCCTTTTATAAGCATCCATTATTCTACATAACGAAGTTGAAAATAATCTCTCTGAGCTTCACCTTTGAACCAAGCACTATTGCTAATTCACTTTCCTAAATTTATAAAGCAGCTATTATAAACAGGTCTGGATTGAAAACAAGTAGATTCCTGGTTTGTTTTGAAGGAATCCAGAAGTCAAATTGCATGTTGTACTGCAACTACAGCCTGAAAGCCCCTTCTCTTATGTGAAATGGAGGGGTCACTTTGAAGCAGAGAAGCAATGAAGGAGGAGTGCTTAATCCTTCTCCTGACCCTCTTTATGCATTTCCCCCCAAACTCCACCATGACCATCACAGTGCTTCTACCCTTGTAAAGTTCCAAATGTGTTTCCAAGCTAAACATGGCTCTGGAGCACTGTTGAGGGCAAAAGGGAGCTGAGGAAAACTGGACTTCTATGGTGAAAATAGGGCTTCATTACATGAAGCTGCAATGTAACACATAAAAGTCATTCACATGACTGTGCAAAGCTGGGTAGGAGTGCGAAACCCAGTGTAGAGAGGCTTGTGTCGAGCCTCACAACCTGCTTCAACCAGGCTGCTCTGAAGTAGGGCTAACCCATCCTTTTACCTTGGTTTTAACCAAGGTAAAAGGTTAGCAGTTACTTCTTACCTCTACAGCCCCGATCATGTGCACACTCAGGGCTAGTTGCAGTAGCTCCTGGCAGCCTGGCTCCCTTTCAACAATAGAATGATGCCAATAGAGTGTCCAGGAAGCCAGGAGCTGCTGTGTTGATGTAGGGAGCCTCTCTGCTGCCCATGCAATGCACTGTGGGATACTGGAGGACTACAGATCTCTTGTGCAGAGATCGCCATGCAGATTGTGTGGGTGTGTGGCAGAGCACTGAACAGCCTCTACGTGTGAGGAAAGGTGGATATACTCCTGCCTTCCCACCAGCCCTCCCTAGCCCCAGGCATTTCATTCATGTGAAGAAGCTTATAGTTTGCCCCTTCTTAAGAACATCTTTTTGGGGCTTTAGGCTGGTGAGTTTCAAAAATCAGGCAAAATCAGGCAAAAGGTGTCTGCTACTATGAAGCCCAATTTGTATCTCATTTAAAATGGATTTAAGCTCATTTGGGTCTGGGGTAAACTTGTTATCATGGGAACATTTGCTTCTTCACCTCCCTTTCCACTCCTTTCGCATTATACATACCTATGCAGGTTAAACACAGTAAGAGAACCACAAATCAAATGTTAAGCCAAATAGCCTATATAGCCCTGTATCTGAAACCCACTTAATCATGGTGATTCCAAAACCTATAATTTTTACACAAATTAATTTTTTTATTTATTAAAATCATGTACATACCACCCAGTGGCAGCAGCCGGTATGGGTGGGAACTGGAAAACAACCTGCAGGAGTGGTTGTTCACATGTCTCACTTTGTCCCAGTTGCCTCTCTGACTCTTACCTTAACCCACCATGGCATTAACACCAGGCATGCAGTGTTCACCAGGTTGGGGGCTGCAATTGGTTATCCACCACTCACCCAGCCCTGCTCATACTGGTCACCACTGATCCCACTTTTCTGTCTCAATATAAAATATGGAAGGATTAAGTGGATCATACATATTCATTTAAAAAACTAAAAAAAAACAAGGCAAACAAAGAATCTGGAAAATGTTTTACTGTAAATTAGGGATGTGTAATTCTGATTTTCAGTGTTTAGATTCGGATCCGAACCGAAACACCCCTGTTCTGTTCTGTATCCGAATATTGCCCATCCGAATCACCCCTGATTCGATTCGGATCCGAATTAATCTAAAACTGAATCCGAATTGATTTGGATTAAAAAATGGGTCCTGGGGCCAAAAGAGTGGGGTGGGATGGTAGTGTCTAATGGGTGGAGGCTACCACCCCAATTGCAGAGGGATTGGGCAAAGGGCTGATTTTTGGTGAATTGTTGAAGTTTACACGTCTTTAAGGTTTTCCCCCATTAGGTATAATGTAGGGTGTATCGCTTCACATCAGGGTGAAAGGGGTGGCCTAGAGCGGTGTGGGGTTGGTCGTAGTGCCGGGTAGGGGCAAGGAAGCTGCCTGGATTTTTTCAAAGGATTTGGGCAGAGGGCTGATTTTTGGTGAATTGTTGAAGTTTACACGTCTTAAAGGTTTCTAACCCATGGGGTACAGGGTTCTGTTGTTTCTGAGGTATTCTGAATGTAGATTCTATGATAGCAAATGAGAGTGGATTTATGGTGTCTCATTGAAAATCATTTGCTATCATAGAATCCACACTCAGAATACCTCAGAAACAACAGAACCCTGTACCCAGGGTGGTTGGCACCCTATGTGAACTACACCACCACTTGCTCTGGGCCACCCCAGCACCCCCCAAGTGCACTTATGGGGCTGCTGAAAGCTTCATTATACATTATGAGGAAAAACCTTAAAGACACGTAAACTTCAACAATTCACCAAAAATCAGCCCTCTGCCCAAATCCTTTGAAAAAATTCAGGCAGCTTCCTTGCCCCTACCAGGAACTACCACCAACCCCACACCACTCTAAGACACCCCTTTTCCCCCGACGTGAAGCGATACACCCTCCATTATACCTAAAGGGGGAAAACCTTAAAAACGTGTAAACTTCAGAAATTCACCAAAAATCAGCCCTCTGCCCAATCACTCTGCAATTGGGGTGGTAGCCTCCACCCATTAGACAATACCACACCACACCACTCTTTTGGCCCAGATCCCACGTTATGCCCCCAATCTGCTCCAAAGACACTAAAGCTTCAAAAATTCACCAAAAAGCAACCCTTTGGCCAATCCCTCTGCAATTGGGGTCGTAGCCTCCACCCATTAGGCACTACCACCCCACCTCACTTTTTTGGCCCAGATCCCACGTTATGCCCCCAATCTGCCCCAAAGACACTAAAGCTTCAAAAATTCACCAAAAATCAGCCCTTTGGCCAATCCCTCTGCAATTGGGGTGGTAGCCTCCACCCATTAGGTACTACCACCCCACCCCACTATTTTGCCCCTGGAACCCAACATTTGAGCAGACGTCACATCAGACCTTTTTGCATTGAAGTCAATGGGATGCAAAAGGGCGGGAATTCAAATAGACGTCATTGCTCAAAATGGAGGGGGGAAAGAAGGCCACTAAATTGATCTCCAAAACATCTGAATATTTCAGATCTGAAACGGGGTGATTCGTTTAGGATCTGAAATTATTCGGATTTCTTAGAGGGTGATTCGGTTCGGCTCCGAATCACCCGAAATTCGCTCTTTCGGGTACAGATTGTTCTGTACCCGAAACGTTTCGCACATCCCTACTGTAAATGTATTTGCAGATGTTTCCCTCTGATGTTCCATAAAGCCTTAGTGTACATAGAAGTTAGATGCTTTTACAATATGCTAGCTCTCTCTGCTTCTCCAAAGTGCAATGTTGGAAGCTGGAATGAAAGGCTGAACATGGAGTGGGATGGAAGACAGGAGGAGCTTGGGTAAAGCAAGTGCTTTCTTCAGCCTTACATATTGCCATTAAATAGTAATAAAACATCAGGATGAATATTTTAAAAATATTAAAAATGCATTATTTCATTGCTGACAGTAAGTTAAAAGGGACATCCTTTTCTGGCTTCTAGAATTGCAGAGAAGAGAAAGATGAGGAATCTAGAATGGACACACAACCCAACTTCTTTTAAAAAACAAAAACAAAAATAGAGAACTGACTGGGTACAGCCATGTTGTAGATCTTGGCCTATGCATGTGTTTGGAAACCACCTACTCCTGAACTCTAAATGTGTGTTGAGGCATTAAATTGCAGTTGACCAATGGTAAGAGAAAGGCATTCTGCATGTGCCCATACATAATTTCTGGTTACATTTTCATACAACTTATTCAGAATGGGATGGGGGAGGGTGGAAATAAGCAAAAACGGTTTTCCTATAACAAGGAAAAAGAGAGAGAATTGTGGGGGGGGGGCGTTACTTGAAGGAAATTTGGACAGGAAAAAAGATATGTGCTGTTTTCTAGAAACACAAGTGAGGTACATTCTTAATAATTTCTAGAGAGGTCTTTAGGTTTTTAATCTGTATGGGAGACATGTCATCACTCTATTAGTTCTGCCTCTTGCTTCCAAGTGTGGGGTCGGGGGGGGGAAGCACTCTGCATATGCTCAGAGACACTGGACAACTAACCACTGTGAAAACACAGTGGAACCTCAGATGTGCCACAAGTAGAAAGTTGGAACTAAAAGTGCATACTAGACGATGGTTCCAAATGACAAGAATATCAAGGCAAATCACACACTATACAACAAGTTAAGTACATATGACAAATGTATATGCACATTTGTACCATTAAGAGAGCACTGGTCCCTTTTTATTAGGGATGTGCAAATCTATTTGAGTACAAATCAATTTGTACCTGAATCTAGCGGATTTGGGCAATTTGGAGACAGAACAAATTGCTCCTGTGGTCCATTGGCTAGATTCGGGTCCAAATCAAATTGCACCAGATTCAATTCAAATCACGTAGAGATTCAGAATTCTCCTATTATTTTCCCCAGATTTCCAGTTTGCATTTTTTTAACGCAAAGCTCTAGCCCTTGTAGAACTCTATTTAGATTTATATATAGTTGTAGAACTTCTACAACTCCTTGTAGAAGGAGAGGAGAGCTGGTTTAGGAGAGGAGAGCTGGTCTTGTGGTAGCAAACACGACTTGTCTCCATAGCTAAGCAGGGTATGCCCTGGTTGTATCTGAATGGGAGACTTGATGTGTGAGCACTGCAAGATATTCCCCTCAGGGGATGAAGCTGCTCTGGGAAGAGCAGAAGGTTTCAAGTTCCCTCCCTGGCTTCTCCAAGATAGGGCTGAGAGAGATTTCCGCCTGCAACCTTGGAGAAGCTGCTGCCAGTCTGTGAAGACAATAGTGAGCAAGATAGACCAATGGTCTGACTCAGTATATGGCAGTTTCCTATGTTCCTTTGTTCCTAGTAGTGCAGTTATGGAGCAAAATGTGTGGTCACTATTTTTCAAATGTTTGCATTCCTTGGGGTATAACAACTTTTCCTTAATGAATCCCAATGAGGATTCATTACACACTTTCATTTCTTCTATTCATTTCGACTGTATTTGGACAGTGCCAGATATCAACTGCCATGTGCCAACTACACCCCCCTCACACCAGCAAGGCAGTGGGGTACTACTCAGTTTATGTTCTAGAAATTTTTTCAAGTGTTTAGACTCTTTCGTGTCTAATAACCTTTCCTCATAATGAATCCCTATGAGGATTCATTACACACCAAAGAATCTAAACACCTCAAAAATTCCTAAAATATAAACTGAGTACCCAGTGGTTTGCAGGTTCAGAGTAGTTGGGATATGGGATGTCACTAATTCCCCACCCCTATCTGCAAAGCAGTGGGGTCAAAACGAACAGAAGAAATGAAAGTGTATAATGAAGGCACCAAAGAATCTAAACACTTCAAAAAATCCTAAAAAATAAACTGAATACCCCAGTGTGTGTGTGGGGGGGGGGGTGTAGCTGACACATGGCAATTGACACAGTAAAAATGAACAGAAGAAATGAAGGCATATAATGAATCCTCATAGGGATTCATTATGAGGAAACGTTATTAGACACCAAAGAATCTAAACACCTTAATATTCTTTAAAAATAAACTGAATACCTCACTGCATTGCGGATGTGTGTGTATGTGTGGGGGGTGTAGTTGGCACATGGCAGTTCACAATTGGCATTGCCCAATCACAGTCAAAATGTACAGAAGAAATGAAGGTGTGCAATGAATCCTCATAGGATTCCTATGGCGGAAATATACAATATAAGTAAAAACTAAAATAGATCATTAAAAATCAACCAAGTGCTCCATTGCCTTGAAATTTGGGTGGTAGGTGGCACACATGGGGATGTACCCACCACCCAAATCTGGTGCCCCACGGATAGACAGATAAACTTTATTGTGGTCTTTGACCAGTACAGTGTCCCATGGACATTTATCAGTGGTCCGAATCAATCTGAATCCTAATCAAATTGAATCCAAATCTACTCTGGGATGATTCGGGGTGGGGGGAGGGTAGATTTGGACACAAAGCAAACCAGGGGTGATTCAATTTGGGCACACATTGAATTGAAAAAATCAATTTGTCCACATACCTAGCACTGAGAGGCAGCTAAGAAGGTGACGGGAAGACACGCTATGGGGTATGGGACCAGGCTCTCTCAGGCATTACCCATTTCTTTTGTGGTTTGGGTGGCAGGTAGCACCCATCATGCCCTACCACCTAACCCACTTTGGTGACCCTAGGACCTACCTGTAGGGAATAATGGGGTGATTTGAGTTCCCCATTGTTCCCTATGGCTGATCACTCACAACACTCAAACATCTCAAATCAATAAGAGTTGATTCGTCAAAACAGCTGGCAATGGCCACTGTTTTGAGGAAATGATTTGAGTATTTTGATATTCAATTCAAGCTCGGATCATATCGCAAAATTTGATTTGTGCACATCTCTAGCCAACATAGATGGGTTTGGCTCTCAATGGATCCCTTTGCAGCTTGCTTACTTTGTCCCATAGAACTCAATCTAGACATAACTGAATAAGGGCAAAATCTATGAAATCTGGGACAGAGGTGAGGAGCTTTTGATCTGCAATGTAATAATCTTTCCCCTGTTCCCATCATTATAAACATTTTCTTTGTTGATACTCTAAACAGTAATAGTAGCAATTCAGATAAGGAAAAACGATACGGCACTATTTACATTAGCTTCAGCAGTAGCTTGCCAGCCTTTCCCCTCTTATGTATGTTTTAACATTTGTACCCAAATTTCCTGGCAATGGTGTACAACACCCACCTTGTTAGGCAGATTCGGCTGACAGAGAGCAAGATTCCTGAGATCACCTTGGCAGGTTTGTTGGTGGAAATTTAAATCTGTATTTCCCAATACCAAATGCATTAGAGGCGGCCAAAAAAAGAAAGGTTGCTGCCAATCCTGTACTTTATTTCTTTTTAAAAAATTAACCCAGAGAGACAAAAATCCATTCCTTTAAAAATAAATTAGAAAAGAAAAAATAATGCTGCTGAGAAAAACAAACTGCATCCCCTCATTCAACAAAAATCCACTGCTTTCCACTGCTACTTAGAAAATAAATATTTTATAGGTATACTTTTTATTATAAGTGTCAACTTCTAGCGTCCACAGAGTGTCAACTTCTAGCGTCCACAGAGCCCTGTAGTTGTCTTTGGTAGAATACAGGAGGGGTTTACCATCACCATCTCCCGCACAGTATGAGATGATGCCTTTCAGCATCTTCCTATATCACTGCTGCCAGATATAGATGTTTCCCATAGTCTGGGAAACATACCAGCGGGGATTCAAACCAGCAACCTCTTGCTCCCTAGGCAAGTTAATTCCCCGCTGTGCCATTAGGTGACATCGACTCAAGGGCACACTTTAACTTATATGTATTTATATCCAACTTTTAATTTGCTTTGGTGTAATCCTATTTTTCAAATTTTCAGAAGACCTCTCAACAATGATTTCATTTTAGAAGTGGGATTTATAATTTTAAGTTTGTCTGTGTACGGATTTGGAAGTTGGCTATTCTGCATTGCCCATATTCACTTTTTAAATGTAGTTTCATGTGCTAGAGTAAATGATGCTGTTAGTAAATGAACCACTTTTATATAGCCAACTACTTATCTGCAAAAAAAGACCTGCAGCTAATAGCTGTGGCTGTCATTTTGAGACACAGATTTTCATTTCCATAAGGGCTCTCTAGAGAGCCATCACTTTTGTAAATGCTAAATAGGATTCCATTCTCCATTGCTGTGTGTGTTATGTTCCATTTACACCCATGCGAAGCATGTGTGAAATGCTGCCAAGTGAAATCTCCAACTCCCTCTCTAGATTTTTAAAATGTGTTTCACACTTGCATGTACTGCAATGGCAAATTGAGCCCACAGTGCCCAGTGAATAAAATAATGAGTCTGTTAAGGTAAGCTGTAATACTTTATGCCACATGGGAGAAATCCTGTTATTCACTTGAGCAATTTGCCATCTTTAATTATTCTGAATAAGATGGACTTTACATATGCTCTACAGCCAGTTGTCTACTTGGAATGCCTTATTAAATTCAATATATACTGTTTCAGTAGGGACTGGAGAATTAAGTGAGAAATTTGCCAATAATTAGTAGTGCCCTGACCAAATTAAAATGCCATATCACTTAATGCTTGTCAGGTTAAAAAAATGGAATTTATTGTGCTGTGATGTTAAATATTTGTATTTCTGTTAGAGAATAACAAGCTCTCCCCCATTTATTACAACTTCATATGTGGTAAACTCACAAGTGGTGGTACAGAGTTGTATTAGATATGACATGGGTTTTGTTTGGCTGGTTATTATGTTTATGCTGATAAACTTAATAACACAATCAAGGCATAATCATGATCACGGGGGCCAGTATCTTGGTCCTGTTATCTAAATGTCCAGGCAATGAGGGACTTTGTTTCTCTGACTTTGAAAAAATGTGATTTTGTTCACAATCTTGGTGATAGAGTAAAATAGATTCTATCAGCCACTCAAAATATTAGGAGTCTTTGTTCATTAGGGTCCCCAGCCATCCTGAGTATGTTCCTTAATGCATTTGGGAGGTCTGTTCTCTCAGCTATGCCCACAAGGAGCCATTTATGGATATGTGAATTATTCCTGTGTTTAAAAATTCAAATGGGCAGAAATGGTGAATGGGAGATAAATTCTCTAAAATATTCGACCCCCTTCCAGGCCAAGAAAATTTGAGAAAATAGTGGTTGGATAATATTTCTGCCCATGTACAGGTGAAACTCGAAAAATTAGAATATCATGCAAAAGTTCATTAATTTCAGTAATGCAAATTAAAAGGTGAAACTGATATATGAGATAGATGCATTACATGCAAAGCGAGAGAAGTCAAGCCTTAATTTGTTATAATTGTGATGATCATGGCGTACAGCTCATGAGAACCCCAAATCCACAATCCCAGAAAATTAGAATATTGTGAAAAGGTTCAACAGTCTAGGCTCCAGGTGTCCCACTCCAATCAGCTAATCAATCCATAACACCTGCAAAGGGTTCCTGAGCCATTAAATGGTCTCTCAGTCTGGTTCATTAGGAATCACAATCATGGGAAAGACTGCTGACTTGACAGTTGTTCAGAAAACCATCATTGACACCCTCCATAAGGAGGGAAAGCCTCAAAAGGTAATTGCAAAAGAAGTTGGATGTTCCCAAAGTGCTGTATCAAAGCACATGAATAGAAAGTTATGTGGAAGGGAAAAGTGTGGAAGAAAAAGGTGCACAAGCAGCAGGGATGACCGCAGCCTGGAGAGGATTGTCAGGAAAAGGCCATTCAAAAGCGTTGGGGACTTTCACAAGGAGTGGACTGAGGCTGGAGTTAGTGCATCAAGAGCCACCACACACAGACAGATCCTGGACATGGGCTTCAAATGTCGTATTCGTCTTGTCAAGCCACTCCTGAACAACAAACAACGTCAGAAGCGTCTTACCTGGGCTCAAGAAAAAAAGAACTGGTCTGTTGCTCAGTGGTCCAAAGTCCTCTTTTCTGATGAGAGCAACTTTTGCATCTCATTTGGAAACCAAGGACCCAGAGTCTGGAGGAAGAATGGAGAGGCACACAGTGCAAGATGCTTGAAGTCCAGTGTGAAGTTTCCACAGTCTGTGTTGATTTGGGGAGCCGTGTCATCTGCTGGTGTTGGTCCACTGTGCTTCATTAAGTCCAGGGTCAATGCAGCCGTCTATCAGGAGATTTTGGAGCACTTCATGCTTCCTTCCGCAGACGAGCTGTATGGGGATGCTGACTTCATTTTCCAGCAGGACTTGGCACCTGCCCACACTGCCAAAAGTACCAAAACCTGGTTCAATGACCATGGGATTACTGTGCTTGATTGGCCAGCAAACTCGCCTGACCTGAACCTCATAGAGAATCTATGGGGCATTGCCAAGAGAAGGATGAGAGACATGAGACCAAACAATGCAGAAGAGCTGAAGGTCGCTATTGAAGCATCCTGGTCTTCCATAACACCTCAGCAGTGCCACAGGCTGATAGCATCCATGCCACGCCGCATTGAGGCAGTAATTGCTGCAAAAGGGGCCCAGACCAAGTACTGAATACATATGCATGCTTATACTTTTCAGAGTTCCGATATTGTTCTATTTACAATCCTTGTTTTATTGGTTTCATGTAATATTCTAATTTTCTGGGATTGTGGATTTGGGGTTCTCATGAGCTGTACGCCATGATCATCACAATTATAACAAATTAAGGCTTGACTTATCTCGCTTTGCATGTAATGTGTCTGTCTCATATATCAGTTTCACCTTTTAATTTGCATTACTGAAATTAATGAACTTTTGCACGATATTCTAATTTTTCGAGTTTCACCTGTATAGTTCAAATACCACATTCAGTCACTTTGCAATGGTGAAACTGACTGAAAATTCTCCTGACTGAAAATTCCAGGCTATTTGTTATGAAACTCTCTAGTCAACAAATTAATAGGCCTACTCCTTGCCAGAAAGCAAATTGCCCATTCAGCCTATTCTTTTGTTTTGATCCTGGCAAGTTACTTTGTAAGTGCATTACCCTTTCTTGGAAAAGCTCACTCTTAGTCCAACCAATGGTTGACAAAAAGGATTCTGTCCTTACATCAGACATCCAAGAAAAGATGTTTGTCACAATGGAATATTGAGGCTGTTTCCATGAGCAGCCAAGACTGGGCTAGGGCAGCTAAACCCAAGCTTGGCTGACTGTGAGAACTGATGGGAGCTGTGTGGCTCCTGGCAGCTCCTCAGCAGCAAACCCCACCTAGGGAGCCTGCCAGTTAGCCGAGGTTAAGGCTGCGTGTGTAACATTAACCCAGGCTAATTGTTTGGGTGTCAGTGCCGGCTGCTCCCATCCAGTGCTGATACTGGAGTGAGCTCCTAGCCATCACTCTTACTCATACAGTGCATTGTGGGACAACATGTCCCGGTCCCCAATTCTGTGCTTTCCGGGGCAGCAGCAGCTCATGTGGGCACGAAATCCGCACAACCAGCAACTCTTGTAGATCATCTGCAGGGAAGGTAAGCTGCTGCAGCCTTCCCCACTGCCCTCAAGCCCACTCATGGGATCGTGAGAAAGGGCTCAGTTTCTTCTTGCCAATAATGACCTATTATGTGTTGATCAAGCATGCTGTCTGGTGTTCATGGTTCTATTAGCATGTTAAATTACATATTTGAATCAGTAGGAAATTATCTTTAGCTTGCACATGATCCCCATGGGAACAGTGTTATAACTAGCATAGTCTCATGGACTCCATGATGGCATCCTTCTTAAACCGCCAAGTTGTTGTTTATTTAAAAGTCATGTCCTAAACTGCCTGCAGGGTCTTCAATCTTCAGCTGTGCCCGACAGACTAGACTGCTGTAATTGGATTCTGTGAGGTTGACACTGGGTCAGACTTGCACTTTTTTCTCTAAGGTTGAAAGAGTAATTACAACTGGAAACAAATCTATAAGTTCTGCTTTGGTACCTGGACTCATACCCTATCTTGAATTGATATCTGGCCCTTGATGTGGTAAAAAAAAAAAAAAGAAGGTGCTTCCCATTTCACATGTAGGGAAATGAAGCATTACAATCATGTGTGTTTCATATAAATTCTACTGCAACATCTGCTTTCTTAAATGGTAAATGACTACTGCTAATCTCTCTCTCGATAGTAGTTTTCAGGAAACACATTTGTTCTGCCTTCAGCCAATGGACTCACCTCATCCAAGCACATATGTCCTATTTACTGCTAAATTATGCTAACTTTATTATTATAGACACTGACTGTCTGTGTTATGGTGTCTCTGTATTTTGAGACTCATGTATTACAGACTAGTATCTGTATTATGAGAGTGACCCCTCAAAATACAGAAGTTGGCCATTCCTCCTATAATGCACTCTCAGAGGCTAAGTCCCCATACAACTTTCCTCAATAACTAACCTATATTTATATCTAGGACACAGTAATGGTGATTACAGTCCTTCCCCTATTGGAATGGAATGCTGCCATGCTCATTCCCATTTACAGAGAACTAGAAGCCTGCAACAAGACCTTGGCTGATAAATTCCAACAGACACAGCAATCCCACACTCACGAATTAGATACCCAGCAGCAGGCCATGTCTCTGTCCCCAACCCTGTCCCTGATGCATGCTCTGCTTCTTGCCCATCTCTTTCTTTTCTTCATCTTCTCTATTATGTATTGCTTCTCTCTGTGTCACTGGTGTATTTTTATTTCTGATTTTTATTTAGCATATTTCTATACTGCCCAATATGGAAATCTCCAGGCAGTATACAAGTTAAAACATAACGATATAAAAACAATATAAAACAGTTAAAATTCATAAAATAGATAAAAAATCTTGATGAGTAAAAACATATTAAAATTTCAATTAAAAGCCTGGGAAAACAAACAGGTTCCTCCTAAAAACAAACAGAGGAGGAGATGCTCTTATTTCAGCAGGGAGCGTATTCCAAAGCCCCAGGGTAGCCACACAGAAAGTCCAGTCCCGGGTCACCACCAAATGAGTCGGTGGCAACCATAGCCTCTCCAGATGATCTTAATAGATGACAGGGTTCACGTCAGATAAGGCGCTCTCTTAAGAATCCTGGACCCAAGCCACTGAGGGCTTTATATGTAATAATCAGCACTTTATTTTGTTCAGAAACATATAGGCAACTAGTGCAGTTCTTTCAAAATTGGTGTTAAATGGTCTCTTCGGGTAAACCCAGAGATCAATCTGGCTGCTGTATTCTATACCAACTGCAGTTTCTGAATTATGTACAGAGGCAGCCCCACATAGAGTGTATTACAATAGTCAAGCCTAGAAGTTACCAGCATATGTACCACTGTTTTAAGGTCATTTGTCTCCAGAAATGGACGTATCTTGTGTATCAGCCAAAGAGAATAAAAAGCACTCCCGGCCACTGCCTCAGCCTGAGGAACCAGCGAGACTTTTGGGTCCAGCAGCACTCCCAGATTATGTACCTGATCTTTCAGGGGGAATGTAACCCCACCCAGAACAGGCAGATCTGAACCATCTCTCAGGTCCCGATCCCCTACAGACAGTAACTCTGTCTTATGTGGATTAAACTTCAGCTTGTTATCCCTCAAACAGACCATTATTGCATCCAGACAGGAATTTAGGGGTGGGCGTGTGATGCAATTTCCTGATTATGTTGGTATGGAGAAATAGATCTGGGTGTCATCAGCATATTGATAATATCCCAGACCAAACCTCCTGTTGCTCTTTCTCAGTGGTTTCATGTAGATGTTAAAAAGCATTGGAGATAGTATGGAGCCTTGTAGAACTCCACACTTTAGCTCACCCTTTGCAGAATAACAGTCTCCAAGTGACACCATCTGGAATCTGCCAGAGAGGTAGGAATGGAGCCACTGTAGAACAATATCACCCAATCCCACCTCCTTCAAGCAACCCAGCAGGATACCATGGTTGATGGCATCAAAAGCCACAGAGAGATCCAAAAGGATCAGCAGTGTCACACTCCCCCTGCTAATAGCCAGCTTGAGGTTATCCATCAGGCCGAACAAGGTAGTCTCAACCCCATAGCCCACCCAAAAGCCAGTTTGATAACTCAGTCACCTTGCCCAACCAAGGAAGATTAGAAACAGGTCTGTAATTAGCCAACACTGAGGGGTCCAGTAAGGTTTCTTCAGATAAGGTCTAATAATCTGTTGGACTACAACTCCCATCATCCCCAGACATGGCCTTTGTGGCTGAGGATGATGGGAGTTGGGGCCCTAGGTTAAGAAACTGGGGGCCCTAGGTTAAGAAACCCTGCTCTAGTCATTTACCTCACTGCTTCAGCTCCCATAGTTCTTCCAAGTACCACAGGGTTGACTTTAAAGCAGGTCAAAGAGGATGCTTAGGAGTGATTGTATCTACCGCTCTAGTAAGTGCATTATTCCATATTTGTACCAGAGCATCGACAGAATCACTAGCAGAGCCAACTTACAACCCTTCCAAGGCTTCTTGGAATCCTATTGGATCCAATAACCTTCTTGGGTGGACCAACCTAATGAGTCCTTCACCCCTGCAGAGGTGAGTTATGGTTCCATGGTGATCACAGTGGGGAGATGACACTAGTCCCACCCATGGAACACCACCTTGATCAGAGCAAAAGACCAAATAGAGCATGTGACCAGCATCATGTGGCAGTCCAGAAACCACTAGGGATAGGCCCATAGTCATCATGGCCACTATGAACTCCTGAGCCACGCCTGACAACCCAGTCCCAAAATGGACATCCCCCATTACCAACAACCTAGGCCACTCCAATGCCAACTCAGCAACCAGAACTATCAGCTCAGTTAGGGACCTAATAGAAGTCCCAATCTATCCTTGGTCCCTAGACTTAGGTACACACATTCAATATAGGCCAATTCCCTGACAGGGATCCTGGTAAGGGAAATGGTATTCTTATAGACCACAGCCATCCCACCTTCCTGCCCACATCCTCTCACCTGCTCCACCGGGAAGAGCTGGGAACAAATCAGGCCACTAGCCTCTCCAGACCAGGTCTCCGTAATACACACCAGGTCGGCTCCTTCATCCATGATCAAGTCATGGATGAACAAACCAGGCCACTAGCCTCTCCAGACCAGGTCTCCATAATGCACACCATGTCAACTCCTTCATCCATGATCAAGTCATGGATGATCTCAGACTTATTTTAGACCGATGGTATTACAAAGTAATAAGGTGAGGTTCTGTGGGTTGTACACACTGCTCTCCAAGGTCAAAGAAGTGGTAGGCCTGATGGAAGGGGAAACTGCAATTAAATTTCTGAAATCCCTTCCCCTATTATGACCTGCTGCTCTACCAGCACCAAATCTTTATTGATTCCCCACCAGGACTGGAATAGCTGTCCCAGAGATGTCCCCTGCCTCCCCATCTCTTCATGAGTAAATGTTTACTGGTCAATGACCAAATAAACTTTTCTCTCTCTCTGGATGACCCAAGACACATACCTGTACCAGGCTCAGCTAATAATTAGCAGGAGGCTCCATTCCAGAAGTCCAAAACAATGCATTGGCCACACCTCCTCAACCCCATTCCTGAAGGCTACCATCAAAGGGCAGACCACTTTGGTGGCTGGCTTCAGCAATTCACCTGCCAGCAACTTGCACCAGAGACTGCACCTCTAGCACAGCCTTCCTTCTTTTAAGGGCCAAAGAGTTGGAAAAGTCTAGCCAGCTGTCTCTCACACAGCTGCTTGAAGTTAGAGCAATTAGATAGACAAGCAACCTGGGGGTGGAAAGGAAGCCTCCAGCAAAGCCTGGAACCAGCCTGCCCACCTCAAACGGGGAGAAGGGGGAGGAAGGAAGGAAGATGGAATGCACCCAAACCTCCTCCTGGCATCTCCTACAGGGTGCCACCAGCAGCCTCCAGCACAGCCTTTTCCTCTCTGCTTCACTACTCTGTTGTTACCTCATAGTATCCTGGATTAGTTAGATTCTCAGGGCAAGGAAGACCAGTGCAAAAAGCAGCCCATTTACTTCACCTTACAGTTTCCTATTCTGTCTCCAGGACCAGCTCCTTTATTCCATGACTGTCTACATTATTTCTCTGTGGCCACAATTGAAAATCAGCCCTGTCAATCAGTACACAACATGGCCATTCCCAATCCTAGCAGATTTTAATTTGTGCACCTGGCCCTAGAATCCAGAATGTCTCTCTAATAGATTGCATGGCCATACCCTGACACTTCATCCATTTCTGGCAATCATAAAGGTAAGTTCACATGGTGGTCCAGATCATATGCTGTCTCTATATCTCTCCTCTTGACAAAGCTTCATCACCAGAAGTTCCATAGGAAATGTCTTGAAAATTGAGTGGGGGAGGCATATATTTTCTACACATTTACATCATATGGGAAAAATTCATTTTAGAACTCGTATCATGTTGAAAAAGACAAAACATGACAAGACATTCAACAACTTAGGCTTACAAAATTTAAAAATGGAGAGAAATACAATATTTGCATTTTGGTTTAAAAATGGAGAGCAATGCAAGATTTGCAGAAACCAGCAGAAACCATTTTAATAATAAAATCTCACAATTAGTAAAGGTGATAGATTCCAGCAGAGCAGTTGGATAAATGCCTAAATTAAAAGTTTAGGGCATGTCCCAAATTGTATATGTTAAAAATTATTGCATTCAGGGGACTCACCATGTCTGTATCTGAAACTGGTCCAAAACTGGTCACATAGATGTTTGTGAAGACTTCAGTTGTACTGTCTAGCATAAGAAAAGAAAAGAAAGTGTGAGGATATGTTTTCCTCCCCTTCTGATGATATTAACAAATAGGCTAAGTAAGGTCCTAAAACATATTTAATATTTATTTATTTATTAGTGACCTTGCCTTGACAAAGGCACCCAAAGCAGTTTACAATATTAAAAGGAGCAAATTACAGAAGATTAATAAAATGTCTCAGGGTGTTGGTCTTTTCAGGAACTGAGGACAAGAGCTCCCTGGCCTGCGTGCCTCCTTTCTTGCCCCTGTGTTTCTTCTGTAAACACAATAGTCCACATGGACATTTATTGTAGCACAGCTGTGAACAACTCGTTCACCATTGTTGATCACTGTAGAAACATATCCTAATAGACAGGGCTGACGACAGGGTGGAGGGGAAGCTGGTACAAATTACTGGGGCCTGGCAGTCCAGAAGGGGGCCTGGCTGGTGTGTGCATCTCTTCATCTAAGTCATTGATGAAATGTTGAAAATTTTGCCCCACTGTGCCCAAAAGACTGAGGGAACTCACTGCAGCCGAGCAGTGAGTCTGAGGGACAGAGATAAATGATATGAATGCAGAGGAGCTGGCTTGAGACGGGCAGCCACGCCATCGCCGTGCTGTGTTTGGACAATGCCTGTTGCCCTTGTTGCCTCGCCAAACAGTCCGTGTGCTTCTGCAGGCTTGCAAAGTGAGTCCTTTCAATTATAGACTTTCTCCCTGAGCCACCCAAGTTCTATCATGGAACTGGATCAGCCTGGATGTTTGCGGGTCAGCACCTTGCTCCAATCCCCACCCCAAGGAGTTGCTCCTACCATCCTGCCTATGTGGCTGCCTCAAAACTCTCCCAGTGCACCCTCCCTTACTTGCTTCAATTGGTGAGCTCACCCACGCCCCACCTGAGCTTCGGCTCAGGTTACAACACTTCTCCCTTCCTGCAGCTGGGCTCCTGGGACTAGCAGCTGTTGGCAGTTCAGCTCCTCCCTGCTTTGGGATCCTTAGAAAGACTAAGAAGGGAGAGTGGCAGAGGAGTCTGGGGACTGGGCCGGGCAAGGCCAGCATTCATATATCAGACAGGGCAAATTTGTTTTTTGCACATCAATGCAAATCCCAAGTAAAGATTTTTAGCCACTCTGCCCTTGCTGAGGGGCCCCAACATTTCTTTTCCACTGGGGCTCAAACCAGCTATCGGCAGCCCTACTAACAGAGACCCATTTAAGTATGTGCCATTCTTGTTGCAAGCAAGTAACTGTCCGGCAAGGCTGGCTGTCCTTACCTCCGAGGATGGTGTGATGAGAGGGACCAAGGCGACAGGGACAGGTGGCAAATGTGGGGGGGAGAGACGGAGGAAAGACTGCCAACAGGCAGGGACTCAGCTCTAGTGGAAGAGGAGCAAAGCCCTGATAAGACCGAAGGGGAGGCATGCAAGAATAATATCAGCAGGATACCTCCTGAAGGAAGGGGGTCTGAGCAGGAGGAAGGAGAAGAGAGAGAGGCATTGGCAACAGCTGTAAGGGGTAATCAATACAGGTAATAAAGAGGGCTGTTGGCCCTATAGTTGGGAGCGGGCAATGCATAGCCTGTGAGGAGGCAGATAAGGAGCTGGCTGGGGATGAGAAGCTGGCTGGTGGAGAGTGTCAGGGGTCACCGGAGAGGGGCAGACACAAGGAACAAGCAGCCTGGGACAGAGGAGGCAGAGGGTGATGCTCAGTCCCCTCCCTGTCCCTGCTCTGAGGCTGGACTCGATAAGCCTAGCCAGGCTGAGTAAAAGAAACAGGGATATGTAGCCAGACAGTAACATAACCGGAATTTCATTTTGCATGAATAGGTAAAAGCCTGATGCAATTCACATGCATGTGTAGAACTGGGCTAAGGAAGCCCAGCCCAGTTTTGCATGCACGTGTGAACTGCTGGGATCCCAGCAGCACTACGGGGGCAAACTCACCTAACTAGTGAGCACTCCCTTAACCCTGTTTCCTTGATCATCTGGCAGTGGCTGCCAGATTGCGGGGAGCGCGGGGAGGGGAGGGGGAATCCCCATGATGCACCACACACTTGTGCGGGGGCCAGGACAACACATCCTGGCCCCGACTCTCCTTGCTGCCTGGGTGTGTGAGGAATCATCTGGGCGTGCAGGGAGCATGCCCAACACAGGAAGAGCAGTCGTCTGTGGGAAAGATAAGTATAACCCGCCTTCCGCACAGCCTGCTCTGGAGCCCTTCTCACTGTTTGTGAGAAGAGGCTCACTGATTTATTTCCTAGGGACAAACCAGATGTGACACTTACAAGGTCCTGCTTGAGCGAATAATGGTCTGGTTCTCCTATCATGTGTGCCTCCACTTTTCTATATTATCATGCTTCATCCATCTCTTTTTGTGGCCACTTCCAGAAGGGATTGTTTTCTGCACAAGGCTGAGCTGATTTGTAGAAGGACTCCTACTGCAAGCTATTCTGGGCCATCCAGACAAATCAGTTCTTCTTGCAGGTTCATTTTGTGAGCTCCTGTCCAAACCAGAAGGACATTGGAGGTTCTGATGCTTCCACATTCCTCCCACTGTGGCTTGTGTAGCCACCCATTGTCCCCCCACCAAGATACTCCATGTGCATCTGCACACAAAATATAAAGGTTTAAGAGCTATTTATTTTATTTTCTCTCCTTTTTAAAATTTCAACAGAAGCACGCACTTCCAGGCACTGACAGTACTTTACTTGGAAGTTTATAGCTTCTGCACAACTGGAATAGAGAGGGGGGAGGTGCGTTCTGTGTTGGGGGACAATCGTGCCTTACTAACCTCTTGGGGTTCTTTGGGAGTGTCAACAGACATGTGGATAAATGTGATCCAGTTGACATAGTACACTTGGACTTGCAAAAGGTTTTTTGACAAAGTTCTCATCAAAGACTCTTGAGCAAACTTAGCAGTCATGGGATAAGAGGGCAGGTTCATTTACAAATTAGTAATTGGTTGAAGGCCAGGAAAGAGAGGGTGGGAATAAATGGACAGTTTTCACAATGCAAGGAAGTAAGAATTGGGGTCTCTCAGGGATCTGTACTGAGGACAATGCTTTTTAATTTATTTGTGAATGATCTAGAAGTTTAAATAAGCAGTAAGGTGGCCAAATCTGCAATGACACAAATCTATATAGGGTAATGAAATCCAAAACAGATTGTAAGGGTTCCAAAAGGGATCTCTCCAAACTGGGAGAGTGGGTGACAAAATGGCAAATGTGGTTCAGTGTAAGTAAGTGTAAAGTGATGCAAATTGGGACAAAAAAACCAAAACCCTAACAACTTCACATATACACTGATGGGGTCTGAGCTGCTGGTAACTAACCAGGAGAGCGATCTATTGAGCTGTGGTGGACAGCTCATTGAAAGTGTCAACTCAGAGTGCAGCAGCTGTGAAAAAAGCAAATTCTATGCTAGGGATCATTAGGAAAGGGACTGCAAATAAAATTTCTCATATTATAATGCCTTTCCACTAATCTATGGTACGGCCACATTTCAATTACTGTGTACAGTTCTGGTCACCATTATCTCAAAAGGGACATTACAGAACTGGAAAAGGTGCATAAGAAAGCAACCAAGATTATCAAGGGCCTAGAGCACCTTCCTTATGAGACAAGGCTGCAGCATATGGGCCTTTTAGTTTAGGGAAAAAGGCAACTAAGGGGAGACATGATGGAGGTCTATAAAATTATGCAAGGTGTGGACAGAGCTTTTCTCCCTCTCTCACAACACCAAAACCAGGGGTTATCCCATGAAACTGATTGCCAGGAAATTTAACACTGACAAAAGGAAGTACTTTTTCACTCTCTTCCATGGGTTGTGGTGATAGCCATCAGCCTGTATGGCTTTAAAAGGGCTTAGACAAAGCCATGCAGGACAAGTCTATCGATGGCTAATAGTCCTGATGACTATGGGCTACCTTCAGGCTCAGAAGCAGCATGCCTCCAAATCGCAGTTGCAGGGGAGCACAGCAGAGAGAGGACATGCCTTCATTTCTTACTTGTGGGTTTCCCAGAGGCATCTGGTGGCCCACTGTGTGAAATAGGATGCTGGACTATATCGGCTTTGGGCCTGATACAGCAGGGCTGTTTTTAAGTTGAGAAAAGGAGGGCTGTCGCTTGCTCTCGCTTGTTTGCTCTCCCCCTCCTCTTCCACGTGTTCCTTGCTCCCCACCTAGCCATACACAACTTGTAGGAAACTTGCAGATTCGTGTCTATAGGTAGAAATTCCATGTATAAAATGAAGGAAAAGAGGGAAGAGGTGATGCTCTCAAAAAGACTACTGTCTGGAACTACCAAAGAGGGGTTTGAATAGTCTGTGCAGGTGCAGGTTATCACATGGGGCAGGGGGGCAGGGAGAAACAATGTAAAAAAGACTGCAGTAAGAAATAGGGCTCTGCTGGTGGGTAGAGTGGAGGGATTTAAACAGCCCCTGAAGGAGTGGAATAGCTCAGCAGCTGGAAAAAAACAGGGAGGAAACACTTTCCAAGAGGCTACTATGAGAACAAAGTGCACCCTGCAGCAGAGAAGAGCTCCATGTGGATGTTGTGTGGGCTTGTGTCTGAGTGTTCCTGTGGGTGCCCTCCCCCTCCTTTATGTCACCAGCAAGCACTCCCACCAAATTGCACAATTTCTTAACTGCATGCTTGACCCTTCTGCAATCTTTTCCCTCCCACATTCAGGTTAGTTGAAATACACTGTTTCTTCACAGTTTGAAGGGCTGATCCTTACCAAAGAATGCACAATGGGCTGTGTGTCATCAGGACTCCCCACAATATTGTATATAGGAATCGATGACAAGAGTGGACTATATCACCATCCAGAAGTGACCTGTGTCTCCTACCATTTGACTGAACAACTACCACTGCTTTGCCTCTGCCAAAATCACTGCATTCCTGAGCATCTCTATTGTATATGTATTTCAATAGTCCTTGTGGTTTAATGTTAGTTTAACTAATAGCTGATTCATTATTGGAAAGTCAGCAGGAAACCTAATCCTAAATGCTGTGTGAGAGAGACATCACATATCTGAGAAAGAAAGAAGGTTATTAGGATCAAAATACAGAAGTAAGAATGCAAAGCAAAAATGCAATTAATATCAAGTGTGCTTTCACCCCTAGTCTATAACTCTAATGTGAATTAACTAGAAACTCTTTTTTTTAAAAAAAAATAGCTTGAAATTACAGCATTTTTAATAGTTATTTAGGTTTGCAGCTTTTAAGACACATATTTAGTATAAGCTTATCACTGGAATAACAGGAGCTAGAAACTTACTTGTACAATGTAATCCAATATATGTGCAGTGAAATCCTTGGACATAAGTCCCATTGAGTTTGATAGGCTTAATGAAGTATGCCTAGTACTGCAATCATACAGTCAAAAATAGGAAAGTCAAAAGAAACCTAATGATTAAAGAGTGAGATAGATATTTGAGGCTAATGAGCAGTGTTCTGTCTAACAGGAATTCCCAGATGTTGTTGACTACAACTCCCATAATCCCTAGCCAAAGGCCATTGCAACTGGGGATGCTGGGAGTTGTAGTGAACAACATCTGGAAATCCCTGTTACTAATGAGCCATATGTTTCCTGCATTTCAGATTACAAGAGCAAAATTTCCCTCTTCAGTGTTCCGATGTGACTGGAAATCATGCTTCAAGAATCACAGGAAAAGTCTGGATTTCCTATGTCCTTGTGAGGGGAAGAGGGGAAACAGTTTTACTTCCTCTCTGAAACAATTGATAGTCCAGTGTTATGTCTGAACTAGGG
Organism: Hemicordylus capensis; assembly: GCF_027244095.1. Classification (NCBI taxonomy): domain Eukaryota; kingdom Metazoa; phylum Chordata; class Lepidosauria; order Squamata; family Cordylidae; genus Hemicordylus; species Hemicordylus capensis. The sequence goes on along the minus strand of NC_069661.1, from coordinate 99,790,823 downwards.
AACTGTGGTTTCCTTCAAATCACAGTTAGGGGAAATCAAAACAGGATCAAACCATTTTTTTCAAATTATGAAAGACAGAACTCAGAAAGAGTCTAGTACTGTAAGCATGCTGTGTTCCTTTTGTGAGAGACATAATACAGGGCAAGTTAATTATTTTATAATGAAAAGATCAATTATATGGTGGAATTATGGGTACTTCAGAAGTCAGCTTTGCCTGAAAACTGAACTTATGACCTGATAAGAATGAACCATCACTTTAAAAGACATTTCACAGGCCTTCCCTGCAAAAGCAAGGCAACAGAAATATTGAAAACCAATCTTAGGTATGTCCCCTAAAATCAAGTTATACTTTCAATAGTTAATCAGGTACTTTCAATAGTTAAATAATATTCCTTTCTTGCTAGTGTCTTCTCTGCAGTATGGCATCTGCTTTTCACACAATGGTTTTAATACATACTTCATACTTTTAATTCTCAGAGTTACAGTTCAAAAGAGTGCTGAATTCATGTGCATTCATATATTGCACATTTTAAATTAGATAAGCAGACCACATTTTTCTTCCTTTTTCTACCCAGTAATGTAAACAATATGGCATACATATGGGTGCCACTGCCCTCTACAGGATGAAAGGAAAACATAGTAACAGCCTTGCTAGATCAAACCAAAGGTCCATCTAGCCTTAAAAGCCAATTGCAACACTAGCTATGTTCCTGCAAACTCACAAGTAGAGCAAATGGAGAAACTCTTACTATTTGCCCCTGGCATCTTGCAATCAGATATATACTGCCTGTGAACACAGAGACTCTCTTTTTATAGTCACTGACATTTTCTCAGTTAATTTGACTATGCGTTTTGAAAAATCTATCTAAACTAGGGTTATCCCCAGATCTCGTGCCAGTGAATTCCATCAGTTGTATGTTATTAAGTGAAGAAGTACCTTTTGCCTATCTTGAATTCTAGTAAACAAGAATTATAGAATTTTGAAGAAATAAGTTACTTTTCTCTATCTAATATTCAGTAATTTTAAACCTCTATCATGCATGACTTCAGCCATTTTTAACAAGCCCAAATCTATCAGAAAAAATCCCAGTCACTTTAATTGTACCTTTCTTTTCCTTTTACAGGTCTATTGTATATTTTTGGAGATGAAGCAATCAGAATGGTACATGGGAATGAAAATGGCCCATATAAGAATAAAATTCCAGTCCCTATGTTCAGAGGCGTATCTAGGGAAAATAGCGCCTAGGGCAAACACTGAAATTGCGCCCCCTGTCCAAGCATCTGACACCCATCTTTCAGATAACTTTACCATAATATCAGCTGAAAAATACAAGTCAGGCTCGCTAATCTTTTAATATTTCAAAAACTATTTAGCAGTGGACTTAGCCAGACCAAAAAATGCTGGAAAACTACAAATTTCAGTATGCTGGGGCTCATGAAATACCCAAATACTATGTGGAGGTGTACTTGGAAAACGAAACAGAAGTGCCTGTCTAATTCTCTACTGTGCATTGTAGCATCACCATTACATAAGTTTTAAAAATCAATGGAGAATTTGACTTTCCCCAGATACTCTGAAAAAATAATTAAAGGATATGCAGAGTAAACTGTGTCACTGCTTGGAATATATTCTAGTCTTTCAGAAAGACAGTTAAAATGAGAGAAAGAGAGCAAGAGACTCCCAGTGGGCCTTAATACTAAGGATTTCACACTGATTCAAAGACAAGCTCACCATTAATAGCCATATTAGCAAGACATCACATTTAACTCACTTATCACAAGAAGCAAAGTAAGAGCAAATGAATACAATCCTAGCTCATAAGCTTCAGCTCAGTATTCACAAGCCTTGATTTTCTGTACATAGTGCCAATCTGAATATGTGTACAGTGTCTTATATTATATTAATTTTTTAATTTTTTTTACCTGTAGCCCCTTTGGGGGGCTTCCTAAAGGCTGTGGGTTTTTTTTTTTTCAAAGGTTCCCCCTCCCCCCACTGGTCTCTAGGGCCTCACAGGGACCATTTGAGCATGTGCAGTGGCCATTTAAAAAAATAATCTTTTTTTTAAAAAATGGCCACTGAAAACAAAATGGCCAGCCCACATGCTCAAATGGCCTCTGCAAGGCCTGGCATGACCTAGGGACTCACAGAGGCCATTTGAGCATGCATGGTGGCGATTTTGTTTTCGGTAGCCATTTTTAAAAAATTTTTAATTTTACAAAATGGCGCCCCCTTCAAGTGGCGCCCGGGGCATGTGCCCTGCCTGCCCCACACTAGATACGCCCCTGCCTATGTTTGATTAAGGGCTGACCTATATAGTGCTGCTGCCCCTAGGAAATTCTTGTGCAGCAATCCCTCGCTCTCCACTAACCATCTCCCTGTGGAGAGGAGCAAAAAAGATATGTCTGATGGAGATGGACATGCCAACACTTCCCTTTAAAGCATGCCAGAATAGAGCCTTCTGTGTATAAATAAATAAGGTATACACCCCTTTCCAAAGATGCTAAGATGTTGTTATTTGTTGCACATGTCATATGGAATCATACATACTGGAAGTATAGACACTTTTACCATTTATGCACAACTCAAAAAAACAGTATAAACATTACCAAATAGGGACCTTGCACAAAGAGCTTGGAAATGTGGAAAATGGCAAAAAGAGGCAGAAAACAGAGCACCTGAAACTGTGAAATTTGCCTTCTCCTGTAGGAACAGTTCACAATATCACTTAACAGTTGCATGCATGGGGAAGGAAATAAAGCATTCAGATTTTATTTAAACCCAGTGATGGGGAAAGTAATCTCAAGCAATACCATAAAATAGTATGGAATAATTCAACATTCACCTCAGTTTAAAATGAACCACATCAAGAAGCTAAACAAGGATAAACGAGTTTCAAAATTTTTAATTTGAGTGACTACATGCCCCACTATATGCTATCTTATTCTACAGCACCCATAAAAGCTGTAAGAAACAAAGTAATTACAGATATAATACTGAAAAAACCCACTCTCTATTTGCAAGGTGGTATGTCTGCATGCATACAATGCCTAAATGGGAACATAATGGTAAGTATACCTCCACGTTAAATGGCATAGGGTTTGCCTCTTAAGAGTGCAGGGGGAATAGATTGGTTGGAAATCCAAAAACCATGAGCCCTATTCAGACATTATGTATGTCCATTCAGTTATCTGGACACATATACATGGTTTTTGCATGAATGACTGCACATGAGTTCATTTAAAAATTGAACCTGCATACAAACCCTCTCAAATGCAGGTACATATAGGAAGTGTATTGATGTACATGAGTTTAACATAATATGTGAATAACTGTACATATGTACGCTGTTTACAGACTGCACATATGTGTTGATAGGATTTTGGTGAACAAGACATTTTGTGGGAATTAGGGGCAAGCAGGTGTTCTTCAATGAAAAAAAATGTGCTGAATTCTAAGATCTAGGTTATCAAGTTTAATACTTCATAGTTTGGCCAACACTCATGACAGCATGCACTATCTGATCATGAAGTCTGGCCTACAGGGAAATTCTCCTATGATACCAGAAACTAGATGTCAGATTATATAAGGCACCAAGGTTTTATTTTCAGGGGACTGATTCAGATTACTATTTGCTCAACAGTCCTTCCCACTGAGCAGTTAGGAGTGTGTGCATGTTTCTCCATCACACTTGTTGCATCATTCCCATCACTACATAGCCAGGGTGAGGACAGAATGTCTGAACCACCCCAATTATGTGAATGATTATATTAAAGTAGTTTATAAACCATGTGGTTTGGGGTGGACCAGATATTATGCTCCCACTTGACTATGAAACAGCAGGTGTGGGGTGGAAGATCGGGGAGAGAAATGCATTCATTCTCTCCTCACCATGTGATGGGCAGAAGTATGAACTGGCCCAATAATATTTATCTAAGAGTTCCCTAATCATATAATTGGGGTAGACAGTGCAATGCAGGATGTTGCTGAGGTAACATCTCACAGAATGAGAGGGGGGTCTATCAAACTGACTAGACCCAGACTGAATGCAAATAATATATCCACAGATGAGGCATCATATCTCAGAAATATGGGATTAGCAGCATCAAATCTGAATCTGTATTATTACGGTCACTGACTAGATGCCAAAAACACAGAAAAACATAGAGAATAACATTTTAAATATGATGGCAACCATCTTTAGTGTCAATATCCCAATATGCCAAATAAGATCCCATTCTAATAGTAACCTAAAATAACCTAAAATCTAATTATAGATTTTTAAAATGATTCTACTACTACTACTACTAATAACCTAACACACAGCTTTAATCCACTCTTGTCTGATGAAATCTTAACAGCCACTGCACAAAATTTAGCTACCTTAAGGACAGTTTCTAAATTCTACTGGAAAACTAATAAATAGCATAGGATTCAGTGTCCTGGAAAGGATGATAAAAGAGGAGTAATAAAAATGCTGAAATAGCAGCTTTTATAGGAAATGGTATGGGAACTATTTAACACAGTAGTTGGAGTTATATTTCCCTTACTGTGATGTATGTGACTTAGAATATAAGAACAGCCCTGCTGGATCAGGCCCAAGGCCCATCTAGTCCAGCATCCTGTTTCGCACAGTGGCCCACCAGATGCCGCTGGAAGCCACAGGCAGAAGTTGAGGGCGTGCCCTCCGTCCTGCTGTCACTCCCCTGCAACTGTTACTCAGAGGCATCCTGCCTTTGAAGCTGGACTTACTTGAGACATGAAGCAGGATGGATCTGTTAGTTTCCTCAAAAGGAGCAGTGATAGCATCTGTGATGTACAGTTCTGCATATTTTGTCAAGATTCAACATATAAAATGGTCTGATAACAGTAGGGGTATAATTAATTTGATTTATAAAGGAGATAGGATCCATGAGCAGCAATCTTGGCCTTGGTGCCAAAAAGGCATTTGACAGTATTGAGCAGCATATCTTATTTATTTATTTAACAAATTTCTATTTCACCCCAAACTCATGTCTCTGTGTGGTTTACAATAAAAATACCATTAAAACAAGATTAAAGCATTAAAACAATCTAAAATTTATAACGTTTAAAACATAAAATTTAAAACATGTTAAAAGTGTTAACTATTAAAACTGAAGATCTAATTAAAAGCCTGAGTGAACAGATGTGTCTTGACTAACCTTTTAAAAGTTGTCAGAGTTGAGAAGGCTCTTATTTCAACAGGGAACACATTCCAAAGCCTCGGGGCAGCAACAGAGAAGGCCTATCCCTGAGTAGCCACCAGGCAGGCCAGTGACAACTGTAGACGAACCTCTCCGGATGATCTTAGATTCAGTCATAAAAGTAATGGGAATTAGTAACAGATTCTATCATTGGGATTCTGCTTGTTAAAAAATGCAAAAGCTAGATGGATGGGATTTAATCTAAATATATTTTTATTAGAGAGATACAGGACCTTTCTTTGGTTCTCTTTGCTATATTTATTGAATCTGTGGTTAACTTAGTTTGAAGATAAGGAAATGGAGATGGATTGAAGACTGTTAATATGACAGTATACACTGATGACATAACACTGAGTCTAGCTGATCCAGCTCAATCAAAGATTTATTTATTAAAAATAGGAAAAATACCTGACTGTAAAAATAATAAAAGGAAATCTCAGCTTTGTTTAAAAAAAAAAAAATCAGTGGATCTCCATGCTGGTACATTAACTTGGTATATTATTAAGATATTAGGTAGATAATCTCATTAAACTAAACTATGATCTCCATATTTTAAAAATTACAATCAGATTTTCAAGTATAGAAATACATTAACCCTCATGGTTGGGTGAGATATCTGTAATGAAATGTATGCAATGCCTAAGCTCTTATTTCTTTTTCAAAATATGTCATTAAGATGAAGAAACAATGATTTGAGGGGCAGGCCTACTGGTAAAATCAGCACAATCTAGAATATTTACTGGCAAATAGTAAACCAGGAAAGAACTCGAAAAGTGGCCAATTTTACCCTGACAGTAGGAAAATGTTGTTGCTCTGGTGCCCACAAAGTAGGCTGGAAGCTGAATAACATATTTTATTGTTGATGTTTTATTGTGTGCCCTGTTGTTCTCATTTTTAAAAGCCTTACTTTTATAGTGAGTTTTACATTTTTCTATTTTTGTTCTGGTTAATGACTGAGACAAATAAAATTGGACTGGACTGAACTATTACTTTTTCAAACCAAATATATATAAAGGCAGATGTGTGCACTTTCCCCCTTAAATTCAAGGGTGCATACATCAATTCACTGGGGCCACACTAGTAACCCTGTTTCACATATTTTAATTATTTTGTTATTAAATTATTTGAAATTATTTAATGACACACATCCTTGGCTTTAATTCAATGACTTTGTTATACTCACAGTCTAGCTGATTAATGTATGCTAGGTGTGGAGAATCCATTGCCCATAATGGGTGAACATCTATCTACATCTTGTAAGCTTATTCTCCAGCACTTCACGTAAAAAATAGAAGCACTGCTGAATGACATTCCCCTACTGCAGATGGAGGCAATAAGGAAATGTATGTATGTATGTATTATATGTATACCCCCATTTCTTTCATAACAGAACTCAAGGAAGCAGGGTACATAGGAGAAGCCAGTTATTTGTTTTATTTAATTGACAAAATGAGAATTTTAAAGATGCCCCTCCTCAAAGCCCATTAAGGGCTTTAAAGTTCAAACCAGCACCTTGAATTGGACCCGGAAACAAACTGGTAGCCAGTGCAGCTCTTTCAGGATGGGTATGATGTTCTCCCATTGGGCAGCTCCAGATAAAACCCTAGCTGCCGCATTTTGCACTAGCTGCAGTTTCCAGATATTCTTCAAGGGCAGCCCCACATAGGGTGTGTTACAGTAATCCAGCTGTGACATGACTAAGGTATGGGTAACCGTGGCCAGATCTGCCTTCTCGAGAAAGGGATGCAGCTGGTACACTAGCTGAAGCCGTGCAAAGGCACCCCTGGCCACCACCTCAACCTGAGCTACCAAAAGCAGAGCTGGGTCCAGTAATACCCCTCAAGTTGCGTACTTGCTCCCTCAAGGGGAGTGCAACCCCATCCAGAACCGGTAAAATCTCCTCATCCCGATTGGCTCTCCTACTGACCAGCATTACCTCTGTCTTGTCCGGATTCAATTTCAGTTTATTAGCCCACATCCAACCCATCACGGCCTCCAGCCCCCAATTCAGGACATCCACCGCCTCCCTCGGATCAGGTGACAAGGAGAGATAGAGCCGAGTGTCATCCGCATATTGCTGACAACTCAGTCCAAGTCCCCAGATGGGTATCTAGTTCAGCAAATGCCATCCTTAAAGTTGTGAGGGTGTAAATGATTCAAATAAAACAGAAGGGGACAGAGGAGAAGCAGATAAAAAGACGACAGAAGGATGTGCTAACTGGTCAAAGAGATCAAATGGCCAAAAGAAAGATTCAGCATATATGTGTTGATATGCCAATCCCATAAGCAAAACTTCATGGAGGATAGGTCTATCAATGGCTACTAGTTTGAAGGCTTCATGGGCAAGATGCCTCTAAATACAGGGGAGTAGCAGTAGGAGAGGAGGGTATGCCCTCAGCTCTTGCCTGTGGGCATCCCAGAGGCATCTGGTGAGCCAGGGGCATAACTATAATAGGGCAAGGGGAGACAGCTGTCTGGGGACCTACTGTCTTGGGGGGCCCCAGAAGCAAGTCATATGACTGACTCCCCCAGCCACACACCCGCCCAGGCTTCCTTCAGTTGTATTCATCCTCCAAAACTGATGTGAGCGTTAAGACCTGGAGCTACCAGAACAGCATGTCTTTCTCTAGTACCACTAAATGACTTGCTTCGTCCACAATTTACAAAACCTTTTAAAAAAACAATTTAGGATGATGTTCTATTGTGGCACATAGGAGATATTCTCTCTCTCTCTCTCTCTCTCTCTCTCTCACACACACACACACACACACACACACACCACTATGCTTTTTGTTACCACTATTCAGCCTCATTTAATATTTCTTTACCTCACAAGCTGAACTTCAGTGAGAGGGGGCCCATTTTAAAATCTTGTCTCTGGGCCCACTCCAGCCTTGCTATGCCCCCGTGGCGAGCCACTGTGTAAAACAGGATGCTGGACTAGATGGGCTTTGGGACTGATCCAGCAGGACTTTTCTTATATTCTTAAAGAACCAAACAGACATTTGACCCTTGGAAGATGTGGAGAAGCTTGTGTGTGCATCATCCTTCAACCATGATTAGTTCACAATAGTGCTTTATGAAAATCAAAATCCTTGGGCTGGGTGAGTGAAAGACACTAAGACTAATGATAAAAGGCTTGTTACATCTGCAAACTGAGCACAGAGACATCTTTTAAAATAGTGGTTCACTTATAATTAGGAGTGGGGAAGCAACTGTTAGTATCCAACCATAGCACAGCATCCCTCCAGTGATTGTTGCTGGTGTTACTTTTTATGTTTCTTTTTAGATTATGGGAACTATGGGGCAGGAGGTCATCTTATTATTTATTTTAATTCATAAACTGCTTTGAGTTTGTGCTGAAAATAATATACAAATATTTGTAGTAGCAACCGTAGTAGTAGTAACATAGAAGGTGTTGACTAACTGCTTAAAAGGGGCAAACTCCTGGATCTGCTGCACAGTACTATTAGCCTGGTTCAAAAACTTGGAGACCACCACACACAAAAAAGCTAATTCAGCAGTAGCCACCAAACAGATGGCACCAAAATGTTGTTATTGCCAGATGTTAAAAGTGAGCAGGTAAATATGGAAGAGGCTGCAGCCTCAATACTGAAGGCAATGGTTCCCTGCCCTCATTCCGAATTGGCTTCACAATGACACTACATAGCCAATCATATTTGGCTACCTGACAAAATCATGAAGTCATGAGAGCAGGGAGAATAGCCTTCATTCTTAATGAGTATTGGGTAAGGAGTAGTCTGATTGCTGCACTGCAAGGATGTTTGCCCTATACACAGCCTTAGCCTAATCACAGCTCCACTCCTGAAAAACTGCTAAATGGGGCAACCTTTTCACAGAATGAAAATGTTTGTGAAAAGTCTCCTCTGCCACTTTGGCTCAGCCCTACTGAGAGAGGTAAAAATGAGATCCTCCCCTCTCCTTTCACCGTGTCTCTTGAGCTTTTAATGGAGGATAAATCCACACCTTGTAATAAAAAGGCAGGCACTGATGCTTAATTCACATTGGTTTTAATGAGGTTTATTAGGTGGGAAGAAGGGAAAAACAAAATGAAAAAGAGAGAGACACTCCATGGGTTTCTTTTTCTCTGCCACTGCTTCAGAATAATGCTTGGTGATAATCCCTCCTTCCTTTGTCTCTTGACTCTAAAGCAAAAAACAAGCAGAAGGGGGAAAGCAGCATGAAGTAGTAAAGTAGGAAAGCCTTTTATGCTGCTGCAGATAGTCTCACTACTGCTCTGTTTCCCAGAGCTACAAGCAAGAAGCCCTCACTAGCCAAAGCAATGTATTGTTTTACTTCCAATACTCATAAGATCCATTGGGAAAGAGAGTGTGGCAGGAGAAAAATAAAACCTAAGGAATGTTGATGTGGAGAAAATCCTGGTATTTGTCCTTTCTCTGTTGGGCAAAATACCAAGGCAATCAGCCTTGCTAAAATGTTAAGGGAGGCTGGTGGAGAATAAGATAGTCCTGCCTTGTGAGAAAAAGGAACAGCAGTGCACCTGGGAATGGGTTTGTAAAGTCAAAGAGTCATTACAATAATCCCTCCCACAAAGCGATGTAAAAGTAGTGATACTGTACAAACCACTTCTGATGGCTTTTCCCCTCAGTGGCCCCAGGTTATGCAAAGCCCAAAAGCAAATGGCAAAGTGACTGTGAGATAACAAAGAATGAGTCAGCAGGCTTCACAGGTAGAAAACTTGGTGTATCTTCAGTAGCCTTGAACCTATGGCCATTCCCTCACAATGCGGCCCTATGTGTGTGCTGCACAAACCTGGACAAAATCTGGGACATTCTATGAGAAATGATTTACCCCATAGTATTCCCCAGAAAACAGGACTTATAGGGTATATGTAAGTTATTTTTAAAATAATAATCATTGAAAATCTGCTGTCTGAAACATACTGCCGTACCCTACTTCATGGCAGGGCCACCCCTTCATTACACAGGATAAGTTCACAAATATATGTTCATCGCTTGATAACTATACCATCAAATAACATGCAAGTATGAAAACAGTCAACATAGATTAAATCTCACAGATGGAATTTTCATAACACCTCAAATACAATACAGGCATTCCCCAAGTTACAAACATCACATAGGGTGCCAACCACCCCCATACCCACAAGCCTGTGGGGTACTGGGTTTTGTTGTTTCTGAGGTGTTCATTGTAGATTCTCTGGTAGCATATGAGATTTTCAGTGAAAAACAAGAATCCACTCTCATATGCTACCAGAGAATCTACACTCAGAACACCACAGAAACAGCAGAACCCAGCACCCCATGGGTTAGCAACCCTTCCCCTGGCCAATGTGGGGTCAGTAAAGAGTGGGAAGAAGCAAAAGAGCCAATGCGGAACAAGGAGGGAATTGTCAGCAGGTCAGCCCATGATTTAGGTCACCGATCAGAAGGCTGGAAGGGTGGGAAATTCAAAGAGATGTCAAACACAAAATGGAGACTGACTCAGAGATCACCACAAAATGGAGGTCTGAAACAACAAAACGTTTTGTAGCCGAAATGTGGGCGTTTTGTTTTGTATACAAAACTTTTGGATCTGGAAAATGGGTGTTTTGTCTTGTCTACAAAACACCCGAAACAGGCTGTTTGGGGTACAAAACTTTTGTATCCAAAACATTTCGCACATCCCTACAGAACGATGTGTCCCAGGCTACCCCATGGAACAATGCATCCCAGTCCACCCACATATCACACAATGCATCGTGCGATGTGAAGAGGAGACATGCACCCACAATGCACCATGTGACAAATGTGGTGCATTGGGGTATACCCCTGTAAGATGGGCACTCTAGGCACTCATCTCTGTGAGCACTTGGGCTTCAAGCAGCTCGAGCACACATACAAAATAAGCAGTGGAGTTAAGGGCACCCTTGTGTTCTTAACTTCAGCTAAAGGCCAGGCTTCAACATAGGTTTAAGTAGGCGGGCTGCACCGGGATCTACACGGATCCCAGTGCTGCACACAAGCAGCCTAACCAAGGCTGGGCTGTGCTAGCCTGGGTTAGGCTGCTCATGAGAACAGCCTTATCATGTTAAGGAAAACCCCGACTTAATAATGCCAACCCACATATACAAACAAGTCATTGTTCTTGTGAACTATATGTATATGTGTTATGAGTTATGAACATCTGACTTACAAACAAACTTGTGGAACTCAACCTATTTGTAAGTTGGGAACTTCCTGTACTTTTCAGTGGAGGGGCCTCACACATGGAAAGTCATTGGGTATTTGCAAACAATCATAAGGGGGTGGTTTGTGGCTTGGAAAAGTCCTTACCCCATACTAGACAGGTGAGCAAAGCCTCTGTTGGGCTTTATAACCCCCGTTCCCAGATGAGTGCCACAGCAACAAGCTTGAATAGCAATAGCAATAGCAATAGCAATAGCACTTACATTTATATACCGCTCTATAGCTGGAAGCTCTCTAAGCGGTTTATAATGATTTAGCATATTGCCCCCCAACATTCTGGGTACTCATTTTACCGACCTCGGAAGGATGGAAGGCTGAGTCAACCTTGAGCCCCTTGGTCAGGATCGATCTTGTAACCTTCTGGTTACAGGGCGGCAGTTCTACCACTGCGCCACCAGGGGCTCCTGATTCTCAGGGAAGTACCCTGAGAATCAGGAGAACCTTCCCACAATGCACTGCATGGCCAGGAGGCCATAAACTTCATAACGTCAGCAGCCATACTCTGACAAGGGGGCAGAAAGTGGGCCCAGTCCTATTCAAGCCATTGCATAGCATGTGCTGTGCAGAATGGCACATTCACAGCTAGCAGCCCCTGAGCTGCAATGCTCTCTCACAAACATGGCGGCCAGCAGCCAGGACCTGAAAACACCAGGAAAAGCAGACAGATGATCAACAAGCCTAGGTACCAGGGCTTCTGCTCTTCACTAACTTGGGTTATGAGTGAGAGTTAGGGCAGGGTTACCCAGATTCAGACTTCCAGGGCTTGGGGCATCTGCCCTGCTTATGTGCATGTAACCCTCGGTTAGAGGCAGATAACCCACCTTTAGCTGCTCATGCAAAGAGGCTTACTGAGTGGTAAGTCATCTAATGGTGTACATATGTGTGAATTGGCCCACTGGAACAACTAATTCCAGCATTCTCTACTAGAATGTGCATAGAACTATCATAACTAAGGGTACAGGCAATTCAGCAATGGTCCAAATGAGTGCATGCAGCTACCAACTCAGCTTGAACTCAAACTCTTGCAGTTGCTAGACTTCATTCCATTTCCAGTAAGTACCACATAGTAGCAAGGAATTAGAGAGGAGGGTAAACTAATATGACAGAAAATGTTAAGAAACAAAGTTAAAATAAAGACAATTGTTTTTGAAATCATGTTAATATTCCTCAAGACGAGTACTAATTTCTTTTGTGAACTCACTGGTTCTGCACATGGAGGAACTATCAGGGGAAATAATTAAATAGACCTATGTATTCATGCCAAAGATACAAATCTCTCCTTAAAACAGGCATGACTATTGTTGATAGCATTTCCATAATTGTTATGATTTATATATTCTTAAAATATGGTTTTTCAATTTAATCTATTATATATTTTAAATAATTTGTTCATACTAAATAAAATCATACTTCCTGATGGCCTACATATATGAAATTTTGCATGAACAGTCCTGCCACTTAAATTAGCTGAATGCACTACTTTTTACCCTGGAATGTGCTTGGGGAAAGGTTTAAATTTTCCTGCTATTTTTGAAGAAGAAATACTGTATATAATCATCATTTTTTAACTTATTGTTTCCAACAGATTTTTACACTCAATAATCAGATCAATAATTCCAAAATGACATAATGCCCAAGAAAAGCAGATTATCTTTCTCAGATTCAAATCTACTATGACTCAAATTTACCATATATGGTCATTGTTCAATAAAATGAATACAGTTTGACGCTAAAATCCTACACATTTCAAACTGTCATTTGACTTCCCTTTGGCAAGCACATTAATTAAAAAAATCTATTACACATATTTAATTTCATTAATTTTCCTTTAAGTGGAACCTACACAAAATAATTTTGCACAGTCAATGGCACTCTCTCAACTTGCTACCCTAGATGCTATCCCATACTGCCCTGAGATTCGATTCAGATGCAATCCCATCATGCGGTTGATGACTGATGATGTGCAGCCCATCTTTTGGCATAATCTGCCCGCCCACCCATATTCATTCATTCATTCATTCATTCATTCATTCATTCATACTGCCTGATATATAGATCTCTAGGCAGTGTACAGAATTTAAAATTAAAAAAAAACTTATTAGAAATCCATAAAACACAATTAAAACAATCCCATAAAACAAGTTGTTAAAATAATTTTTTAAAATTAATTCCTGTTAAAAGCCTGTGACAACAGATGTGTCTTGGGGGTGTGTCTTGGGAGTCTTCCTGAAAACAAACAGAGAAGGAGATGCTCTTATTCAGTAGGGAGCATATTCCAAACCCCTCATGCAGCCACAGAGAAAGCAAAGTCCTGTACCCCACAGCATGTCTTTCAGGCACCTTCTTAGCTGCCCTTCAGTGCTAGGTATGTGCACAAATTGATTTTTTCAGTTTGATTTGTGCCTGTATCAAATCACCCCCGATTTGTTTTGTGTCCAAATCTGCCCCCCCCTCACTCCAGATTAGATTTGGATTTGATCTGATCTGGATTTGAATCAATTTGGACCACTTATAAATGTCCTAGGGGCACCAAATTTGGGTGGTGGGTAAGTCCCCATGGGTGCCATCTAGCACCCATATTTCAAGACAGTGGGGCACTTAGTTTATTTTTAATGATTTATTTTAGTTTTTACTGATTTTGTATATTTCCACCATAGGAAATAATTGGGATTCGAAGTCACCCTATCCTAACCCTAACATGGATCCCCAGTTTTAATTAAAAAAAAAAAAAAAGCTAATCCCTAACCCTTGTAGAAGTGGAGTTATGGAGCAAAATGCACGGTCACTATTTTTCAAGTGTTTGATTCTTTGGTGTACAACTTTTCTTCATAATGAATCCCTATGAGGATTCATTGCACACCTTCATTTCTTCTGTTCATTTTGACTGTCATTGGACAGTGCCAACTGTCAACTGCCACATGCCAACTACACCCACACACACCTACCTGCAGGGCATTGGGGTACTCAGTTTATTTTTTAGGAACATTGAAGTGTTTAGACTCTGAGGTCTAATACCTTTCCTCTGAATGAATCCCTATAAGGATTCATTATATGCCTTCATTTATTCTGTTCGTTTTGACTGTCATTGGACAATGTCAACTACACACACACACACAGGGGTACTCAGTTTATTTTTTAGGAATATTTGAAGTGTTTAGATTCTTTGGTGTCTTCATTACACACCTTCATTTCTACTGTTCCTTTTGACCCCACTGCTTTGCACGTGAGAGTGGGGAAATAGTGGCATCCAATGTACCAATTACCCCCCAACCCGCAAGCCACTGAGCACTCAGTTTATATTTTAGGAATATTTGAGGTGTTTAGATTCTTTAGTGTGTAATAATCCTCATAGGGATTCATTATGAGGAAAACCTTTTAGTTAGTTATTTATCATCTATCTATCATATTTCTACACTGCCTGATTTGTACATCTCTAGGCAGTGCACAAAATTTAAAATATTTAAAAGTTACAAATTAAAATACATAATAAAAGCAGTAGAATAAAATAGATATTAAAATGAGTTTTAAAATTATTAAAATTAATTCTAATTAAAAGCCTGCAAAAACAGGAGAGTCTTGAGGGTCTTTGTGAAAACAAACAGAGAAGGAGATGCTCTTATTTCAGCAGGAATCTTATTCCAAAGTCCTGGGGCAGTCACAGAGAAAGCCCAGTCATGGGTTGCCACCAAATGAGCTAGTGGCATTCATAACCAGACCTCTCCAGAAGATCGTAACAGGCGGCAGGCTTCATGACAAAGGAGGCACACTCTTAAATAGCCTGGACCTTTCCTTCTCTTTGGCTTTTCAAGATATGTGATTAATTCAAGGTTCTATTTATTTATCTATAGGTTTTAACTTCGAGTATAAGTATATATTATACCTCATTAATTGGCTCTTATTCCCTGTGTTCAATGTATTTTCTTCAATGTATTTCCTGTACAGTTCCTCATTTTCTTTTCTTTTCTCCACCAAACATTGTTTAGGGAGTTTCACATAGGGTTTAATACTGAAATAACCTCAGTATTCAAAGTCTTAACCTAAGGAGTTAACACATATCAGCACAAAAGAAACTGAAATATATGTGATTATTTTGGGTTTCACTTACAGTACAGATTGTAACCTGAGAGGTTTTGTAACCTAAGGAGAGGACATAAGAGTTTTAGGGCCGAGAGCATAGCAAACAGAGCATAGCAAACAGGACATAGGAGTTTTGCAGGAGTTTAGCAGGAAGTGTGCGGGGGAGCCTGGAACAAGCCCCAATGATCACAAGGAGACTGGTGGAGAAGAGAACGTAAGTACAAATCCCTTCCTCATATTCTTGGGAAAGGCTGTTTGGACAGTAAATACCTGAACATTACAGCTGAGACTTATCCTTCTAATAAGCTATCTCTAAATACTGTAAACAGCCAACAAAAACAGTATGAAGATAGAAGGCCAGCAGGGGAGGGGGCACTTCCCAGTGTATTGCACAGAGTGCCACATGTATGACTATTTGCCCCATTGGCAGAAGTCATGGTTGTGTGCTCGGTGCAAGGAGCTCCTGGCTCTCAGGGAGCAAGTTCGTTCCCTTGAGACCAAGGTGGCAGATCTGGAGAAGCTCCGAGAGACAGAGAGGCATGTGGACGAGACCTTCAGGAATGTGATAGAGACATCCCACTCCAGGGCTGATAGCTCCTCTGCTGTCAGGGAGAATGAGGGTCAGGCAAGGAGGACATTGGTCTGAGGAAGAAGGAAATGCTCCTTTAGAAGGGACCCCTTCCATGGATGATGAGCCCATATCCTCTCGCACAGGGGATATTTCTCTGGGGGGTGGGGGGCCTCCTTGTAGTGGGTGATTCGAGCATTAGAGGTATAGAGAGATGGGTTTGTGATCTGCGTGTTGACTGCATGGTGACTTGCCTGCCTGGTGCAAAGGTTGCAGACATCACGCAGTGTCTAGATAGGCTCTTAGGCAGTACTGGGGAGGAGACAGCTGTCGTGGTGCATGTTGGCACCAACGATGTGGGGAAATGTAGTCTGGATGTCCTGGAAGCCCAATTTAGGCTGATAGGTAGTGTATTGAAGTCCAGGACCCCCAAGGTAGCATTCTCAGAAATGCTACCTGTTCCACACACAGGTACGGTGAGACAGGCAGAGCTGAGGGGTTTCAATGCGTGGATGAGATGTTGGGGCTGGGAGAAGGGGTTTAGATTTGTTAGGCACTGGGATACATTTTGGGGCAAGCAAGGCCTGTACAAAAGGGACGGGCTGCACTTGAACCAAGATGAAACCAGACTGCTGGCGCTTAAAATCATAAAGGTTGCAGAGCTGCTTTTAAAATGATGTCTGGGGAACAGCTGATGGGAGCTGGGCAGTATCCCATTCGGCAAAAGCCATCCTTTAAAGTGCGAGGGTGCAAAGGATTCAGATAAAAAAGAAGGGGACAGAGCAGTACTGCATGACGGGAGCAGACGGGAGACTGTGCCAGCTGGACAAAGAGTCAAAAGAAAGATAGCGTACATCAGGTGAGAGATTCAGCATATAGGTGCTTATATGCCAATGCCAGAAGCCTCCGAGCCAAAATGGGTGAGCTAGAGTGCTTGGTGGCTAACGCAGAAATAGATATAGTGGGCATAACAGAAACATGGTGGAACAGTGAAAACCAGTGGGACACTGTTATCCCTGGATATAAACTCTATAGAAAGGACAGGGAGGGGCACCTTGGAGGTGGAGTAGCAACGTATGTTAAAGAAGGCATAGGATCCAACAAGCTAGAAAACCTAGGTGGACTGGAGCCCTCCACAGGAACCCTGTGGCTGACAATACAAGGCCTGAAAGGAAACGTGCTACTGGGGACGTGCTATCACCCTCCTGATCAAAACGCTGACAGTGACTGGCACTTGCAGCAGGAAATAAGGGAGGAGTCAAGGAGAGGCAGGGCTGTAATCATGGGTGACTTCAATTACCCATACATAGACTTGGTAAATTCACAGTCAGGTCATGACAAAGAGGTCAAATTTCTAGATACGCTAAATGACTGTGCCCTAGAACAGTTGGTCTTGGAACCAACCAGAGAGAAGGCGACCTTGGACCTAATTCTGAGTGGCACCCAGGATCTGGTGCAGGATCTCAGTGTCATCGACCCTTTAGGGCAGGGATCTTCAATGTTGGGCCCCCAGATGTTCTTGGACTTCAACTCCCATAATCCCCAGGCCCAGTGGCCTTTGGCTGGGGATTATGGGAGTTGAAGTCCAAGAACATCAGGGGGCCCAACATTGAGGATCCCTGCTTTAGGGAAAAGTGACCATAGTGTCATCAAATTCAGCATACATGTGGGGAGAGAATCACCAAGGAAGTCTAACACAGACATTTTGAATTTCACTTTATACTTGCTTATAACTATACTTCACAATCAGTTATGGATTTCACTACCCAAAAGAGTTTGGTATCATCTGCAATTTTGGCCACCTCGCTGCGGATTGTGAAGAGTTCCAAAAGGATCTCTCCAAACTGGGTCAGTGGGCGACAAAGTAGCAAATGCAGTTCAATGTTGGCAAGTATAAAGTGATGCACATTGGGATGAAGAACCCCAACTTCAAGTATATGCTGATGGGATCTGAGCTGTCGGTGACTGACCAGGAGAGGGATCTTGGGGTCATGGTGGACAGCTCATTGAAAGTGTCAACTCAATGTGCGGCAGCTGTAAAAAAGGCCAATTCCATGCTAGGGATCATTAGGAAGGGGATTGAAAATAAAACTGCTAATATTATAATGCCCTTATACAAAACTATGGTGCGGCCACACCTGGAGTACTGCATACAATTCTGGCCACCATATCTTAAAAAGGACATTGTAGAACTGGAAAAGGTGCAGAAGAGAGCAACCAAGATGATCAGGGGCCTAGAGCACCTTTCTTATGAGGCTAGGCTACAACACCTGGGGCTATTTAGTTTAGAAAAAAGACAACTGCGGGGAAACATGATAGAGGTCTATAAAATCATGCATGGTGTGGAGAAAGTGGATAGAGAGAAATTCTTCTCCCTCTCCCATAACACTAGAACCAGGGGTCATCCAATGAAATTGATTGCCAGGAAATCTAGGACCACCAAACGGAAGTACTTTTTCACACAATGCATAATCAACTTGTGGAATTCTCTGCCACGAGATGTAGTGACAGCCAACAACCTGGATGGCTTTAAGAGGGGTTTGGATAACTTCATGGAGGAGAGGTCTATTTACGGCTACTAGTCGGAGGGCTGTAGGCCACCTCCAGCCTCGAGGGTGGGGTGCTTCTTGGTACCAGTTATGGGGGAGTAACAACAGGAGAGAGGGCATGCACTCAACTCCTGCCTGTGGCTTCCAGCAGCATCTGGTGGGCCACTGTGCAAAACGGGATGCTGGACTAGATGGGCCTTGGGCCTGATCCAGCACGGCTGTTCTTATGTTCTAACCTGGAGTATAACTTAATGCTAAGCCTTATTACTTGGTCCTTCAAGGTATTACCTGTGTTAATTGTCCTTTTATTTTAACTACTAATATTTAGGGTGTTCTAAATAAGGTCTAATATGCATTATGAACCCGATGGTTCTAAAGACCTAAGGAACTGTCACATACATCTGCCTTCTGTCTTTTCTTTTTTTTAAATGGAGGAAATGGGAATGCATTAAGAATGGGGAATTTAGGGAAGAATTGAGAATATTCTTGTAAACCTAACTCTTAGAAACAAAGTGTTGCAATATTGCAAATATATTCAAAGATATGGAACAAGATTACTGGTTATACCTTATTATACGACATTATAGTTTTAAAAGCATAAGAATGACAAGCAGCTGAAGATTATTTTGCTGCTCTTATTAGCTTCAGTTTACTATTCCCTCTTTCCTCCCCTATGGGCTTTTACTACCCGTTATGAACACTTAATAATAATACTTTGAGAAGTTTAGCTGGATGCAAACAATTGGAAGTAAACTGTGAAGGACTAGATACATGTACAGAGGGGATATCTCACTGCCATAGTTTGAAGCTTATGCTCTCAGCTGTAGGTTATAAAGATCAGTCAAGGCTGAATTTAGTCTCCCTCCATTTATCTCTCCGGTTTGTTTGTTTCTTTGTTTGTTTTTCATTACATGAGGATGGGGACTATTAAAGGTTTAGCTGATCTTTGTTAATTATTTTATTATGGTTTTTGTATACCAGTTTGTGACGAGATAGGAATTTTATATATTGGTGGATATGTGGCTTTGTATTTACAACATTCATACTACTTTTGTTATGGCAGAACTAGTGCTTTTTCATTCTTATTTTCTTCTCCACTAGATAATCTTGTTTGAAATCGTTTTGCATATACAGTTGTCCAATAATTAATTGAACTTAGGAGGAGTGTTCTGTGAGAGTTTTAAATTCTATTTCCTCTTACGACTAGGTTTTTAGTTGAGCATACAGACATTAATATGTTACAAGCCGACCCCCGCACAGAGCATCTGTGCGTTTTTTGTGGCCAGCAACCTTGCCCCACCCGCCCCAGTCTCCGGCCGGGCCGCCGCTGCCTCCTCGCCTGGCCTCCGCGCTGGGCCGGATCCGCCGCCTCTCTCCCCCCGCACCAGTCTCCGGCCCGGCCGAGTGCCACTGCCACGGCCAGGCCAACCACCGCCTGGCATCCGGGCCCGCCGCCACCGCCTCCTCGCCTCAGTGGCCGGGCCGGACCTGCTGCCTGGCCCAGTACTTCCGCCGCCGGCCTCCGCATTCGGGCCAGGCCCGCCGCCAGCCTCCGCAGCCGGGCCAGGCCCGTCACCACTGCCAGCCTCCCTGGCCGGGCCAGGCCTGCCACCACCGCCGGCCTCCATGGCCCAGCAAGGCCCGCCGCCGCCTCTGTCCTCCACCACTGAGACGCGCCTCAGCCAATCAGGTGCGTCCCTCCGCTCTGCTGCCCAGCCAATCAGCTGGGTTGCCGGGACACATCCCCACAGAGGCTGAGGAACGTCTACAAGAATTAAATAGATAGATTTCTGTATTGCTGTTTGAACCTCCAATGGATTTTTTAGGAGGTAGCTGAATGGTCTTTGGAGGAGAGAGCCAGTATGAAGGAATTGGTGAGATTTAGGGTGCAATTTGAACGCAGAGACATACAGAACTAATTTATGTCTTGCCTGACAGATCTTTCCCCTTTATTGTATTGATATTATAATATCATAAACAGTACTGAAGCACATTTAATATTGCATCTTCGGATATATTTGAGACATACATTTGAGGTACATCTAAAATTACATTATCTGTTTTTGAGCTCTTACTAGTAGGATTGAATTCACCAATTCTATTTAGATTCCTTCATCCGTTATTTATAACATTGAAACTCAAGTGGAAGAGAACTGTATAGCACTTTGCTGGTGAAGTCTGCTGCTGAGGTTCCTGTTATAAACCTGTTGTTATCTGGTCTGATAGAACAAGGAATTTAAAATTCTCTGAATTCATTTTTCATTTTTGGTTTGGCTAGAATCTTGGATGTCCTTTGATCATTTTAGATTTTCTCAGTCCATTAGCTTAACATATAAGATAATATACTATATTTCTCATTTAATGTAGCTGGGATGGAAAAGACTAGAAGAGCCAAGATTTTTTTAGAAAGTTCCTTTTTGTTTAGTATTGGAGAATAATACACAACAAAACATATTTTATTAAACATACACATTATAAGACTCAGTTAACACAATTAATGAAAGTTTTTGAATAAATTTCTTTTCTTATTATTATTTATGCAGGTCTCAAATCAGATACAGGACAAAATTAGAGCAAGGGAACTTATACTCTCCCTCCTATAGAATACAGAATCTAATCATTAATACTTAATAACATTTTTTGAGCTTGTGGTGCTCAAACCACAGAGTATCGGGGATGTCTCACTCTGCATTCGAATTACTCGTATTATTTCTATTTTATATGTCATAGTTGGGTTGGTTCTCTCCTCTTTAGACCGCCTGATAGTAGGATGATCAATCATTCTGGGGCAGACTTTTTTTTTTTAATTTTCCCTTGAGGGGTTCAAGATTCTTTATTGATAGCTACTGATGCCTGATGCCTAGTTTAGGACTTTCTAGATTCAACTAACACTATTGAATTTTTCTTATGTTTTGGTTTTGAAGGATAAGACCTTGTATGTAAACTTGTTTGGTCTTCTTGGATTCTCAGAGATGTAACCTTTTCTGTTTCTACTTATAATACTAGTAAAAGCATTTTTAAAAAAAATTAAATAGCCTGGACCTAAGCCTTTAAGGGCTTTATAGGTAAGAACCAGCACTTTGTATTTCACCCAGAAACATATTGGCAGCCAGTGCAGTTCTTTCAAAACTGATGTTATGTGGTCCCTTCATGTTGTCCCAGAGACCAATCTGGCTGCCACATTCTGTACCAATTGTAGTTTCTGGACTACGTA
Source organism: Hemicordylus capensis (assembly GCF_027244095.1). Classification (NCBI taxonomy): domain Eukaryota; kingdom Metazoa; phylum Chordata; class Lepidosauria; order Squamata; family Cordylidae; genus Hemicordylus; species Hemicordylus capensis. The sequence continues at coordinate 99,768,962 of NC_069661.1, read as the reverse complement.
CAAAGGCAGCCCCACGTACAGCGCATTATAGTAGTCAAGCCTGAAGGTTACCAGTATATGTACCACTGTTTTAAGATCATACGCCTCTAGAAATGGACGTTGCTAACATATCAGCCGAAGGTGATAAAAAGCGCTCCTGGCTACTGCCTCAACCTGAGAAACCAGGGAGAGTTTTGGGTCCAGGAGCATGCCCAAGCTACATACCTGATCTTTCAGGGGGAACATAGGAACATAGGAAACTACCATATACTGAGTCAGACCATTGGTCTATCTAGCTCAGTATTGTCTTCACAGACTGGCAGCAGCTTCTCCAAGGTTGCAGGCAGGAATCTCTTTCAGCCCTATCTTGGAGAAGCCAGGGAGGGAACTTGAAACCTTCTGTTCTTCCCAGAGCAGCTTCATCCCCTGAGGGGAATATCTTGCAGTGCTCACACATCAAGTCTCCTATTCATATGCAACCAGGGCAGACCCTGCTTAGCTATGGGGACAAGTAGTGCTTGCTACCACAAGACCAGCGTGTAACCCCATCCAGAATAGGCAGATCTAAACCATCTCTTGGGTCCTGTCCCCCCACAGTCACTACCTCTGTCTTATTTGGATTCAACTTCAGTTTTTTATCCCTCATCCAGCCCATTACTGCCTACAGGCAGGCATTTAGGGAAGATATGCCATTTCCTGCTGATGTTGGAATAGAGAAGTAGATCTGAGTATCATCAGCATATTGATAACAAGTTGCATCAAATCTTCTGATGATCTCCCCCAGCAGTTTCATGTAGATGTTAAAGAGCATTGGAGACCTTATGCAGCCTTGTGGAACTCCACACTTCATAAGAACATATGAACAGCCCTGCTGGATCAAGCCGAAGGCCCATATAGTCCAGCATCCTGTTTCACACAGATGCCGCTTGAAGCCACAGGCAGGAGTTGAGTGCATGCCCTCTCTTCTGCTGTTACTGTCCTGCAACTGGTACTCAGAGGCATCCTGCCTTGGAGGCTGGAGGTGGCCTATAGCCCTCTGACTAGTAGCCATTGATAAACCTCTCCTCCATGAAGTCATCCAAACCCCTCTTAAAGCCATCCACGTTGTTGGCTGTCACCACATCTTGTGGCAGAGAATTCCACAAGTTGATTATGCGTTGTGTTAAAAAGGACTTCCGTTTGTTGGTGCTAGATTTCCTGGCAATCATGGGATGACCCCTGGTTCTATAGTGTTATGGGAGAGGGAGAAGAATTTCTCTCTGTCCACTTTCTCCACACCATGCATGATTTTATAGACCTCTATCACGTTTCCCCGCAGTCGTTTTTTTCTAAACTAAAAAGCCCCAAGTGTTGTAGTCTTGCCTCATAAGAAAGGTGCTCTATGCCCCTGATCATCTTGGTTGCCCTCTTCTGCACCTTTTCCAGTTCTACAATGTCCTTTTTTAGATATGGTGGCCAGAATTGTATGCAGTACTCCAGGTGAGGCCACACCGTAGTTTTGTATAAGGGCATTATAATATTAGCAATTTTATTTTCAATCCCCTTCCTAATGCTCCCTAGCATGGAATTGGCCTTTTTCACAGCTGCCGCACATTGAGTTGACACTTTCAATGAGCTGTCCACCACGACCCCAAGATCCCTCTCTTGGTCAGTCACCGACAGCTCAGATACCATCAACGTTTACTGTTGGGGTTTTTCATCCCAATGTGCATCACTTTACATTTGCCAACACTGAACCGCATTTGCTACTTTGTCGCCCACTCACCCAGTTTGGAACAACAGTCTCCAAGCAACACCATCTGTAATCTGCCAGAGAGATAGGAGAGGAACCACTGTAAAACAGTGCCACCCAATCCCACTACCTTAGGAGGTCCAGAAGAATACCATGGTCGATGGTATCGAAAGCCACAGAGAGATCCAAAACAATCAGCAGAGTCACACTCCCTCTGTCAATAGCTAGTTGGTGATCATCCATCAGGCCGATCAAAGCAGTCTCAACCCCACAGCCCACATGAAAGCCAGTTTGAAATGGGTCTAGATCATCTGCATCATCCAAAACTGCCTGGAGCTGAGAGGCCACCACCTGCTCCACCACCTTGCCTAATCATGGAAGATTAGAAACAGGTCTGTAATTAGCAAACTCTGAGGAATCCAGTGTAGCTTTCTTCAAAAGTGGTCTAATAATAGCCTCCTTAAGACTAGGAGGCATCCTGCCCTCCCTCAGAGAAGCATTAATAATATTTACCAGACCCTCTTTGATAATATGATTATAATATTAGACACCAAAGAGTCTAAACACTTGAAAAATTTCTAGAACATAAACTTAGCACCCCACTGTCTTACAGGTGGGGAGGGGGGTATAGTTGGCACATGGCAGTTGACAGCTGGGAATGTCGAAGGACAGTCAAAATGAATAGAAGAAATGAATCTGTGTAATGAATCCTCATAGGGATTCATTGAAAACAAATTATACACCAAATAATCTAAACACTTGAAAAATAGTTACCACACATTTTGCTCCATAACTCCACTTCTGTAAGGGCTAGAGCTTAGAGGGGTTTTTTTGAAAAATGCAAGCTGGGAATCTAGGGGAAATGATAGGAGAAATCCAAATCTCTAAGTGATTTGAATCAAATCTGGTGCAATTCGATTTGGACCCAACACTAGCCAATTTACCACAGGGGTGATTGGGTCTGTTTCCAAATTGACCAAATCAGCTAGATTTGGGTACAAATCGATTCTCACATCCCTGCTCAGTGCTGCTCACCCTAGTAAGGGCCAGGAGTTCAAAAGCAAAACCGGTGTGGCTCTCACCCACTACCAATCTGGCCACCCATCCCAGGTGCAAGATATTACAGAACAATTTAAGTGATCCAAAATAACATGGGAATCCATCTCCTTCACCGCTTCATTTCTGGTCTCCAGTGAAACTGACAGAGTCATGGAAAGTGTTGTCAATTTCACAGCGGCCTCACTTTTTAAAACAAACATATATATGAATAAAATCAAGTATGTTTATGTGCTTTATGTTTATGCACTTTTGAGAAAAATACGTTCTGGTTAAATTGACAAGGTCTACCCTTTTTTTCACAAAAAGAAAAAGAAACAAAAAAAAAAGAAAGGACAGTGAGGGGCAAAAGCTAAGGATGCTGAGTCTCTAATAACAGTGACCAAGGAGATACTTTTGTACAGGAAGGGAAGAAGTCAATCACAAATGTGTAGAACTCTGCAAAAAGACAAACAAACAAGATGAGTGGAGGGCTAAAAAACGTGCTTCAGATAAAATGCATCTGTTAGCAGGGCCCCCCCAAAATGTGAGGCAATCGATTATATATCCACTTTCCTACATGGTCACCAATTGACTGAACCATTGCCCCCTTATCCTTTTGTTATCATACCATTTAAAAGCTGGATATGCACATTTAAAATCACACTTCTGTCTTTCATACACACCCACACACCAACAGCAGGAAAGAGGCACAAATGTTTTAAGTGGCGCATATAAAATCTGTGTCTCAAAATTAAAATTTTATAAATATCACAAGGGAAGCTTGTGAAATCCTAGAGGGATCTTCCTGAATCTGAAGTGGTATATAAAAATATACAGATGGTAAAGCTTTTTACATTTGAGATGCATTTTTGGTTCCTAAATTACATTCTAACTGAACAATCCTTTCTGCAGTAGTTTTCCATTGCTTTAAAAATATGTTATGTAATCCGGACACAGATTGGATTGAATGCCTTTGAAAACCTCTTCCCACAAAAGTGTAGTTTTGCCCCAATTTTGCCTCTCATCTTTCCATCTCTCCCTTTAAAAAAAGCTGTCTTAGAACAGTACAAGATCACTCCAGAATACTAGATAAAACTTGTGGGCATTTAGTGGGCAACTGGGCTTTTCGTTCTTGAAAACCACAACAAATTCATTTAAAATGATTAAAATGTAGTTGTGACCTAATTAGATTTTGCCTCTGAAGATCTCAAAAATTTGGAAAGACTGACCAAGGCATATTACTTCTCTATCTCTCCCAAAGCCAAACCACAGATTCATAAACATAGTACAGACCTCCTGGGACAGTTTCACTTTACAATGTGAATGCATGACTGAATGCTGCCTCACATCAAAAACTCCTTCAACACAGAAATCAGTTTATGTTAAAAATCTGTCTTCCCGACAGGCTAGCTTTACATGGACAAGAAGTTTTTCACATGGAGGAACATTCAATTATATAGTTTCCACTTCTTTTCTGGAAAGTCCCAGGAGGGCTGTATCACATATCTTTCCTGAACATGTAGATAGGTTCTCAGTTCCAAATCTTAATTTTATTATAACTCCTTTCAGGAGCCAACTACTCTTCTTCCAGCTGTCATTCAAATCTTGTGTTGATGGTTTAATTACACTGGGCTCTCTCGTTAGTCATCATGGGCTAAGTGCTTCTTTAATTGATAGCAGCTGAACTGGGATGTTCCCAGTGTGGTCCTGATCATGGGGACCCCCAATCCAGCTGCCATTGATGCAAGAAAAACTAAACTAAACAGGGCTAATAATGCCTTGAATGTCACATGTTGTTTGGTTCCTAGTGTATCCTGTATAAAATTTGTCCACGCAAGAAGATAATTCCTGTATGCCATTAGTAATCATCTTTCTAAAAACCCCTACACACATACACAGATATTGCAAGGTCTTTAGCTTCTGCCTGATACGTCATAGAGAACGCACGCAGAGAAAGACAAAATCAGTTAGCTCCATTTCAATGGCAGCTCTAAAATGGTAAGGGTTGGAGTTCAAGCATCCAAACTCTGTAACATTGCACCACAAATATGTGCAACCAAACCACAACAATCATTTTAATTCTTCATGTAAAGCTACTTTGGATGGGGAAACTGCTAGTTATTAAGCAAGAGTGGTGGACATTCTCTTCAGGGCTACAAATATGGCTGTACCCCTGCAGAGACACAGAGCCCTTTCTTACAAGCAGGGAGAAAGGTCAAGAGGGATCGATCCCCTTTCCCTCATCCACCACAGCTGGCTTCATTTGCCACAGCTGGCAGATGATCACAGAAATTCGGTAAGGAGAACACTCACTCTCCTAACCTCATTTTGGAGGGTGGATGCCCAGGCGGGTTTGTCACTGCAGCAGCGCCAAGATCGGGCCCGATCCCTGCGGTATACACACACAGGCAAAGCTGGGCTCCCTTGGCCCGGTTTTGCCTGCGTGTGTGAATAGCTTCACAGAGTGGACCTTAACGGCTCTATAACTGTTGCCCTGCAGCCCCAGTGGAGGTGAGAGCCGGAACATGATTTTCACTGCTCTCTCCTCCATTCAGATCAACTTTTTAATTCCAGGAATCTGTTCCTCAGGCTGCATGACTCTACTCTAGGGTTAAAAACCTCAGCTGAACGGAGGACAAAGCAGCAAATATTGCACTCCTCCTCTCTGTGCCTGCTGGGGATGTGGGGAAACACCTAGAGGGCAGTTAAGGTCCATTCTGTTTGTGACTCTGCAGGGATACAACCATTTTTTTTTAGCCCTAAGGAAAATGTCAGTCAGTGTTCACATTTCAGCTGAAGCTGCATAAAAGATCCACCACACAGGAGCATAAAACAGAAAAAAACAGCCAGCAATGTTTATATCTTCAGCATCAAAGATCAGTGGCCTTATTTTTTTAATATAAATATAAGCCATATCCCATATTCTATCCCATAAATGTCTCACTCTCCAGTACCATAGAACAATAATTTCTAACATTTCCTGCACAAGTAAACTGCTCTTGCAGTCCAGTATATATTCTGCAACATAAGTAGGCTGCTCATGAACTGCATATAGAAAGCACAACTACAAACAAGTTCTTTCAAACATTAAACAGCAGCAGCGGCAACAAAACCCTCTGGCCCAAGAACATTAAAAAAAAAAGATTCCAAGTACATCTCAAAGTATTATGAAAACAAAATATCCATATTATGCAGGAGCCAAACTACATGTGATGCATAATTATTAGCATTATCAGCTCTTGGAACCAGTGTCTCCTTATCCTTGTATTAACAGATCACATCATTTTAATTGTACCTCTTGTCACTGACAGTGAAATGGTTTTATGGTTCCAAACAATAATCAAAGATAGCCTTCCCTCAACTGACTTTAGGCTTCTTGAATCTGCTTGAATACACAGAGTAATGGGTGTATTTCAGAAGCTTACTTCAATTCACCAGTTGCTAGGCCCAGAAAAGGTACCATGTAACTTGCTCTCTGTCTTCTCTTGCCGGGGAAGAAAAATCAGTAATGAACTCCGAGGCTTAGCTGCCTCTCTGTATTCATTTAAATTTTCCAGGTGCATCTTCACAATGAAAGATGTATTCAAAATTCTTTATTTGTACCTGCATTTATTGGATTGAACTGGAGGCATATGGCACACAGCTTTGGAGAAAAGAATACCAAATCACTTTGTATGGCTGAATTTTTCTTTTTTTCTTTTTCTCATAATGCAAGATACTTATGGGCAGGGCTATTTTAAAGGGAAATTCAGAAAAGCACAATGGTATTTGAGTGTAATTTGAAAATATAGAATGCACTGCTATATCACACACCTGTGCATTTTCCTTTGCGCACACATACTTTGTTGCCTAGAGTCACGTTCCATAACATTTAGAAGCCTGCAAAGAGTGGGAGAAAATTCTCAGAAGTAGGGATTTGACAGCATTATTGCAGAAGAGCATTATATTCATTGGTAAAGACTCTGTGGGAGTAACAGTGGAGTCTGCAGGAAGTGTCTTCCTCCAGAGGGAGGAGAAATTGAGATGCTTGATCAGGGGCTTGTTTTCAGAGGCTCCTAAACTGCTCACTTACTTTTCTCAGTCATTGTTACCAGTCACTTTTTACATCATCTAACAAAATACAACTTCTGTGTGACTTGAATGTTGGAACTGCACAAATATTATTTTAGAACATCTGTATCTATAACACTGTTTGCGCTTTAAACGTACTGAATGGCTTAAATATCCAGAGTAAGGCATATGCAAAAATTTGTTACTTTGATCATTTCACCAAAATATCAGGATGACAGATAAAGGGGGAAAGCATGGAGGAATGAGTTTGCATATTATATATACTATACATGCATATTTTCTTGACAGTACACTGACACAAAACTTCCAGACCAGACCACAAAGACTGAAACATGCTGTTTTCACAGGTAGGTTCCAGACCTTGCACAGAATACCAAAATAACACAACACCCCCAAGTTATTCATGTCACAGAAAATCTGGATAAATGCTCCCACTGAAACACAAGGGGAATGAGACCTCATAGAGCTAGAAAAAGACTAGGGGTGTGCACGGAACCGCCACACTGCGGTCCGGCACTGGGGTGGGGGGTAGCTTTAAGAGCGGCGGGAGGGTTTACTTACCCCTCCCGCCGCTTTCCCACTCTGGCGCCGTGATCTTAAGAATAATTGGGGCGGCATGATACCATTCCCCGCTGCCTCTCTGCAAACCTCCCAGGAGTGCTTTGCGCGCACACGTGCGCACGCGCAAAGCACTCCTGGGAGGTTTGCAGAGAGGCAGCGGGGAAGGGGCGGCAGGGAGGTATCCTGCCGCCCCAATTATTCTTAAGATTATGGCGCCAGAGCGGGAAAGCGCCGGGAGGGGTAAGTAAACCCTCCCACCGCTCTTAAAGCTACCCCCCACCCCCAAACCGAACCACCAAGGTCCGGACCGGTCCGGACCAGTCCGGTGGCCTTTACAATGGCCTCCGGACCGGTCCGGGCCCATCCCTAAAAAAGACTCAAGTCACAGTGAGTTAAGAAATTCATATACATGCAAACTACAAGCCTTCACTCACTCACTGACTGCCATGAAACTCCCAGGCCATGAAAAATAGAAATAAGCCATTTTCACAGGTAGCTTCTTTCACACTATCACAACAATCCGAAATCCTGGAAAAATGCATTATTGTCCCAGAAAATGTGGGAAAACTCTCCCATTGGAAAGCATGGGGGATGATATCTCATAGACAGAGAAAAATACTATAGTCACAGAGAGATAAGATGTTCATATGCTTGCATACTGGAAGCCCTTTTACTAGGGATGTGCAATTTGATTCATGCATGAATCAATTCGTACCAAATCAAGGCAACTCACATGATTCTAACATGAATCAGCCTTAAAATAAAGGGACTGATTTACATTAAAATCAATCAATCAATCAATCTTATTACAGCCATAGGCCATACAAAAGACATAAAAAGCATTAAAACAAAATATTATACATAGTAAACCAGAATAAAACAGTAAGCTCCTATGAATTAGACCTTAAACAAGATCTTAATCTGATAGCAACATAAAAGAATTTCACTACCACTTTAGTGACCTCATTATTTTGGTCCTCAAGACAGAAGTTCAAATAGAAGAGGTTGGCTCTTCCTGGAAACTGCTCTAACAAAGGGAATATAAGTTCTTTCCTGGTATCACAGTAAAGAGAACAATAACACAATACATGAGAATCCGTTTCATGTAGGTCTGCACCACAAGGGCATAAGTGAGTCTGGCAATCCCTTATCAAATTTTTTCTCCAAAAGGGCTGAGGGCAGCACATTCATACGAGCCCTAGTAAATGCTAACCTAAACTTTAAAAAGTGTAGGGAAGCTAGATAACTAGCACCACTATTCCCTGAAGGGGGCATGATCCCAAAGAATAAAGGAAAACAGGTCCTGTTTCTCCAAGAAACAAGATTCTGATGCTCAGTGTCATGGAGATGTTGTAAAAGTATATCCTTTGTCTTCTCAATTCCCATAAGTAGAATTTTAGAAGGAGATAGACCCATTTGCAGTATTTTATTGTTGACGTATGACAGCCAAGGGCTAGGGAAAGAGTCGCTCCATAAAAACCAAAAGTAGGAGAGCTCCCGATATTCCAAGCAAAGTTTAATCCATTTAATAAAGGTAACCTCCCATGCTTTAGAGGAAATAGTAAGAGATCCAGACCCTAAACATAATGCTGAATAAGGTACACATCTGGGTACCCCAAAAATAGCCCTAAGGAAGATTGATTAAACCCTTTCCATCTCAGGTGTTACTCCCTGAATCCAGAGTGGAGCCTCATAAAATAATTGAGCTACAATCTTTGCTCAAAAAACCTGGACAGCCATAGGTATATATGGGCCTCCTTTGGAATAGTAAAATCGCAAGAGAGCATTGAGGGTTTTACGGGCAATGGAGATAGAATACAATCTTTGAGATTTCCAATTAAGATTATATTGAAAATGTATACCAAGATATTTAAATTTATAAACCTGCTCGATATTTTCCTTGTTTACCACCCACTCGTAAAGTTTCCTAGCTTTTGTAAAAACCAGAACCTTAATAGATCCTGGTTTTAATTATAATTATATTTTATTATATTTTAATTAATGTATTATATTATAATTAATCACAGTGACGTGCGTGACGCGCACGGTGGCAGCGGGCTCATGCACGCGTGTTACTTCCGCATTTGGCCAACAACAAGGGGGCAGGGGTGGCAAGGAGGACCGCTGCCGCCCTGAAGATTTTGCTGAAAACTGGAGCGCCGGAGGGGGAAAAGCAACGGGAGGGGTAAGTACAACACACACACTCCGCTCTTAAAGCAACACACACACCCAGCAATGATCCATCGGACCGCCGGACCAGCGAACCAGTTCGCAGGCCTCCAACATGTCCTGCGAACCGGTTCGTGCACATCTCTACTGGGGGGGGGGGTGGAGGAGGAAGGGGGAACAAAAAGGGAGAAAATTTCAAAATGTTTTCAAATGGCCTGGGAGGCAGAGGGAGCCCTTAATGTGCCCTTGAGGAGAATATATCAGGAGAGGAGGAAGGAAGGAATCAAGGAAGGTTTGAAATTCTGGCTTTCATTTCTATGCATGGAGTACATATGCTGTGCTGTTGCTGCTATTGTTAACTATCTGGATATCAGATTGACAAAGGAAGGACTGGGTGCCTGCCTGCCCTCCTTGATTTGTGGTTTGGGTTGTGTTGTTGCATTGCACAGTGGCAGCTCAGTGCTCTTTCTCTGTGTGTAATATTTTCTTGGTTATTGTTGTAAGATGAGCTCCATGTCTAGCCTTGAGACTAACTTGTGTTTTACTCACTGCTGTGCTTTGCTCTGCAACCTGCACTGCAAGGTGTACTTACACCTGTTGGAAGTGAAGGACTTTGCGCTGTCTCTTGTCTCAATGACAGTGGAGGACAGACTAGTGAGTCAGAGGGCTAGAGGGTCAAGACATTGGTCATCCCTTCTCTACTGCTCTGACACAATCCTTTTGGAATGTAGATTGCTACTCTTAGGGACTAACTTCCTTCCTTCCTGCTTTGCACTTCCTCGTCTCTCTCCCTTTCTCTTCCTGTTCCTTCTACCTTGCAACATGCAAGCTCTCTTCTCCCTGCACCATGTGTGCAGAGATGCAGAATCCATCTGCATCCAGCTAGTTAGCTAGATTAGAGATCCTAGCTCCTCACTTTCCTATCCAGAATGGAGTTCTCTAATAAATACAATTTATATTAATTTGAAACTATGAACTGGCTCCAAGTTACTTTACTCTTAGCATACATGCATGCCTAACTAAATTTCTGCTGTGTTGTGCCTCTGTGCACTCCGCTATAATGAAAAAGGGTTTGTCTTACCAGAGAGAATTCCCAACAACTCCATCAAAATGTAGCTGAAGACAATGCTGTAGTTGAGCTTATGGCTATGCTTTCTGCTGCTAAGGGTGCTGCTGTGGCAGTTGTTGCAATGGATCGAGTCAAAATTGTGTGTGAGAGAGCAACTTGAGCCAATGATGTTACTGCAGCACAGGCAACGGCAACAACAAATATTTATATACCGCTTTTCAACAAAAGTTTCCAAAGCGGTTTACATAGAGAAATAATAAATAAATAAGATGGACCCCTGTCCCCAAAGGGCTCACAATCTAAAAGAAATGTAAGACAGACACCAGCAACAGTCACTGGAGGTACTGTGCTGGGGGTGGATAGAGCCAGTTACTCTCCCCCTGCTAAATAAGTCACCATGTTAATAATGTGCCTCTTTGCCCAGTTAGGGGGTACTGCCAGTCACAGGCAGGGTGACTGGCAGTGGATTCTGGGTCAGTGACTATTTGGGGGGCATCTTTGGACTGTGTGTTTGGCAAAATGTGTTGTTCTCTTTTGGAAGGGAATGTTTGTGCTTCTGCTCTGCATTGTTTTTCAAGGTAGAGTTGCAAAATGTGTGAACTCTTCTTGTTTTGCCCATAAGGAACAATGGGGAACTCAAAACACCCCATTGTTCCCCATGAGTAGGTCCTAGGGATACCAAAGTAGATTGCTTGGTAGGGCATGATGGGTGTTACCTACCACCCAACCCACAAAAGAAATGGGCAAGTGGGCAGTTTTAAAAACATGTTTAAACTTTGGGGGGATTAAAACTGCCCATTTGCCCATTTCTTTTGTGGGTTGAGTGATAGGTAGCACCCATCACACCCTATCACCCAACCCACTTTAATGCCCCTTGGACCCACCCTTGCAGAACAATGGGGTGATTTGAGTTTCCCATTGTTCCCTATGTGCAAATCACCAAAAAAAATTGAATTTTTGATTGGATTCATCGAGCCGATTGGCACTGGCTGGCCAGTTCAATGAATCAATTCAAATCTTTGTGATTTGATTCAAGATCAAATCAAATTGAGCTGCACATTTTGTTTCTAGTTGCCCATTTTAAAAAGCACTAAATATGGGTAGGGACTCCAGGAGTCTAATTTACAACATACATATCTTAAATTAATATTAATGCATTTTGTCAGAACAAAAACTTGACAAGTCTGAAATGAGGGTGCCTTAACAAAAGACTTCCAAGCAGATTGTTGTAGGAAATGCCAGTTCTCATTCCAGTTTAATTATCTGTGGGGGGTTTTAAATCCCAGTTACAATTTAAGTTGCTTTCATACTATTGTGACATTGTCATATGATCTTCAGGGACACGTTTCATAATTTTGCCTTAAGTCAGTGACAATTGTCACGCAAAATACAATCCTGGAACTGTGCAGGTGAAACAGTTTGTCCAGATAGATAGAACAAACCCTACTTCTGTATTCGCTCACAATACACTCCTTTCATCTGACAAATTTGGGAGTGTAGCTGTAGCCATCTGACGACATGACAGAGCAGAAGTCAGATGATTTTAAGGATCAAGGAAACCAGGATAACGTGAAATGTCAATTGCAAACTCCCTTGACATTTCAAAATAGAGGGAAATCAGCAACAACCAAACTCCTGCTAACTGGGGAAAAAGGAACCTTTCAAAGTGGGAGTTCACTTAAATTTAGCAGGAGAGAACTGTCCCTTTGCAGCCCAGCATATTGGCTGGCATGATGAGGAAAATTATTCAAAGTAATCCCACTGAAATTAGTAGTCCTAATTTAAATCAGACTACTTTGAGTAATTTGCCACATCACGTCAGCCACTCTCTCTATAGTGGCTATTGCTGGTGCCTTCTTTGTTTTAGGTTTTTTAGATTTTGAACTCTTGAGGATCAGGAAACTATTTTCTCTTACATTTCGCATTGTATCATTTTGTATCATTTTGAGAACGTTTTAGTTGAAAAGTAAATATACAATCTGTTTAATGCAAAGTGATTAATGTGTCTTATAGGGTAATTAATAATGATGATTATTAATGCTTCATTAAGGGACGGTAGGATGCCACCATGCCTCAAGGAGGCAACGGTAAAACCATTATTTAAAAAGCCCTCCCTTGATCCCTCCAACTATAGACCTGTCTCTAACCTTCCCTTTTGGGTCAGGGTGATAAGAGCGTGTGGTAGCATCCCAGCTGCAGAGGGTCTAGGATAATACAGATTAACTGGACCCTTTTCAATCTGGCTTCCACCCTGGATGACCTATCCCAGGAACTAGGCGGGGGAGAGTGTTCCTGTTGGTTCTGCAGGACCTCTCGGTGGCCTTTCAATACCATGGTATCAGACCATGGTATCCTTCTGGACCGCCTCTCGAGTATGGGAATCAGAACTGCTTTGGAGTGGCTCTGGTCCTTTCTTGGGGGGAGGGTCCAGAAGGCGGGGCGGGGGACTATTGCTAGGCTAGGCTATTGCCATTGGCCTGTGGGTCCCGCAGAGTTCGGTTTTGTCCCTCATACTGTTCAACATCTACATGAAACTGCTGGGAGAGGTCATCCGGGGACTTGGACTGAGTTGTCAGCAATATGCGGATGACACTCAGCTCTATCTCTCCTTGTCACCTGATCCTATAGAGGCAGTGGATGTCCTGAATCGGGGGCTGGAGGCAGTGAAGGGTTGGATGTGGGCTAATAAAATGAGACTGAATCTGGACAAGATGGAGATAATGTTGGTCAGTAGGAGAGCCAACCAAGATGAGGAGATTCTACTGGTTCTGGATGGGGTTGCACTCCCCTTGAAGGAGCAAGTACGCAGCTTGGGGGTATTGCTGGGCCCAGTTCTGCTTTTGGAAGCTCAGGTGGAGGCAGTGGCCAGGGGTGCCTTTGCATGGCTTCGGCAAGTGGACCAGCTGCATCCCTTTCTCGAGAAGGCAGATCTGGCTACAGTTAAGCATGCCTTAGTCACATCATGGCTTGATTACTGTAACACGCTCTACATGGGGCTGCCCTTGAAGAATATTCAGAAATTGCAGCTAGTGCAAAATGCAGCAGCTAGGATTTTATCCAGAGATGTCCGCTGGGATCACATCAAACCCATTTTGAAAGAGTTGCACTGGCTGCCAGTTTGTTTCCGGGTCGAATTCAAAGTGCTGGTTTTGACCTTTAAAGCCCTTAATGTGGGCCCTGGATACCTGAGGGATCGCCTGCTCCCAAGTGTTGCTGACCGCATGACGAGGTCATCTGAAGGGGCTCTGCTCTGGGTGCTGACAATGAGGGAGGCTCGGCTGTTGTGCACGTGGGAAAGAATCTTCTCTGTTGTTGCCCCCAGACTCTGGAATGCTCTCCTGGTGGCTATTCGCTCCTCAGTCTCCTTCATGGCTTTTAGAAAGCATGTGAAAACCTGGCTGTTTACCCAGACTTTTATGTGATTGTCGCCACTGCTGCTTTTTTGTATTTTGTATGGTTATTTTATGCATGCATTTTAAAATCTTTTTAGTTAGATATTTTAGCTTAATATTTTAATTGTGTAATTTTTATAGTCTTGTTTTAATTTTTCTATGTGAACCACCTTGGGATTGTTTTTAATGAAAGGTGGTATATAAATTTAACAATAAATAAAATACCTTTCAGTCATTAACATGCTGAAAGGTATGCTATTCCCCTCATGAAGCATGTCCTACGAAGTTTCTTGAACAGCATATTACTGTCTTAAACTACATAATGGTGTGATTTTGGAAACCGAATGTCCCAATGCAGGCAACTACAGTTCCAGCAAAAAAAAAAAATGGACCCACAGTTTCCCTCCCTGGACAGAATTGTACCTTAGGTTTGCAGTGAGGTCCGCCACCTGGACCTTTGGTTCCATGGTGCCAGCATTACGTCTGAACATTTGCCACAGTCTGCCTGTTTCCCAACCAGAGTTGAGGGAGGAAGCTCCTCCTCCACACCAGCTGCTATTGGCAAGAAAGAAGGAAGCCTGCACAGCCTCTCTGCAGTTAGCAAGACTGCAGAGGAGGAGCTCTCCATTTCGTCTGAATGCGGACAGGAGAGTAGGGGAGGAGCACGGATCTGCAGTTCTGCATTACATCCAAAGGTGGCCTGTGTCTTCAAACTGGGGTCATGAATAAAGCATGGGGAGTTTAAGAGCAAAAAGTGCATGTAGGTGGAGATGTTACATTCTCCCCGATGCCTTCTGCTTAGCTACCCAGGTCTTACTTAGCTCCAGGTCTTTTTTTCCTCTCAGCTGGGTTCCTCAGAGACAAGAAGTAAACCTGACTGGGAGAAACTACTTGAGGGAGGTGGTACTAAGACATAAGAATCAGATAGGAATAGGATTTAGCACCCTTCACTTCTGCACTTGTTTTGCTCTTAAAATCAGCCCAGTCTCTACTTTATATGTGACTAGTAGGTGAGGTCTGTTGCTGAGTGGGCAAAGACATGTTGTGTAGATTACACTTGTACAAAATGTGCTTGCAAAAGGAAAGGAAAGTAAAAGAACAGTTTGAAATTCATTGAATTTCAATTTCAAACATTCATTTTATTGAATAATGACCATTATGGTAAATTAAAATCATAGTAAATTAGAATCTGAGAAAGATCTGCTTTTCTTGGGCATGAGGTCATTTTGGAATTATTGATCTGATTGTTGGGTGTTAAAAAATCTGTTGAGAACAATAACAGATAAAATGTGCTGATTATATTAGAATTTATTCTAAAAAATACAAAAAAACCAACAACCCTAAACCTTTCCCCGAACAGATTCTGGTGTAAAAAGTAGTGCATTCACCTGACTTAAGTTGCAGGATTGTTCATGCAAAAGTTTGTAGGTCAATAGGAAGTATGACTTTATTTTGTACAAACAAATCAAATAAATGAATGAATGAATGAAAATAGATAGATTGGGCAGGCCCTGGCTGTTTAGTTTGAGATTGAAGACTGGCTGGAGGATGGTGAGCCAGGGCTTCTATCCACCCCTCAACATGGACTGATGGCAAATTCCATTGCCATACTGACACTCCCTTCACACACCTCTTTTTTCTGAGTTGGTAACTTAGGGGTCCAACTAGTTGCTGATCCCTAACATACAGGGGAAATTAGAATAGGAGGCTAGGCATACAAGGTAAGAGCAAGAACTAAACCAGTTCTTAAATAATGGAGGAGGGTGGCTTAATGAAATCCACAGACTTCAAACCCTGCCTCCCCGCCCCCCGCTCCCACCCTCACCCCCTGCTGCCTCCTAAATATAGTAGCTACAGGGGCCAGGCCTCCTCTGCCTTCCGCACCATAATTCAAGCACTGGAATTAATGGACTTGGTTCTGGGCTTGGAATTGATGAAGCAGCCAGGGCTGCAATGATCAAGGGTGGACATTCACTGGGGCAAGTGACAACATTTGATAAATGCAAACTAGTAGGCATTGTTAATAGACTGGTAAATATTGCTTGACTGTTTGCACAGTGGAATTAGTTGTTCTGAGGCTGTGACATTCTTAACCCACTATAGTTACAATAAGACAAGCCCACATTTTCCTTATTATAACCATTCACGGGTAGGATTTCCTGTCACTAGAGGTCAGCATGAGCACACAACACTAGATCAGCATTTCAAGTACTAATATCATCTTTTTAAAAAGGGTTGCACAGTCTATTCTGGAGGTGGAAAACCTCACTTAAAGGAAAGAACTTCAATGACGGGGACACAGGTCCTTTGCACCAGATCATTTTAATAGAGAAATATAGGAACTGCATATGGTGTTGATCCGTATAC
Source organism: Hemicordylus capensis (assembly GCF_027244095.1). Lineage (NCBI taxonomy): Eukaryota > Metazoa > Chordata > Lepidosauria > Squamata > Cordylidae > Hemicordylus > Hemicordylus capensis. The sequence continues at coordinate 99,752,584 of NC_069661.1, read as the reverse complement.
ATAAACCAGTACTTAATTTTAGTTCAGGGAGTTCAATTATATAATTGAGAAAAATATTTTAATTGGATTTCAGAGGAAAACTTCATCAGTCTGAGTGGTATATACCTTTGCTTTTCAAGTTGGCTTTGTTAGTTCTAATACTGGCAATACCATAGAAATGATATGTATGGCATTTTAGCAAATGATGCAGAGACAAAGTATTTGCAGTGGCCTCACCAAAACAACTTTCTAATCCATTTATCAGCCTCAGCAGCACTGACATGAAAGTAGATGAAACAGCTAATAGGTCTAGAATGTTAATCTTTTTCCACACAGTTTTTCTTCTTAAATTTACCGTCGTTCCTGCACACACACACACCCCAAAAGGAAGGAAAGTATAGTTGGTGAAGCCAGTTTACAGCTAGCCTCTTTTCTACTTTATTTGGAATATATTACATTCTATCTATCTACCTACATCTAGATATAACTATCATTGTACACACTGAAGTTGTTCACATGAGCAGTCAAGCCCAGGCTTGGGCAGGCCAGCCTGAGTTTGGCTGCTTGTGTAAAGTTCCGGGATCAATCCTATCCTGGCGCTGCCTCGGCCCCAACCCCAGAATTTACTCCAGGCTTTAACCTGGGTTTAAGGGCACAAGCACATCCTTAACCCCATGTTCAGGGTCATGTGTGTGCATGGGCTACAGGCAGCCCGCACACACACAGAGCCAGGTGGCAGGAGCACCCAGTGAGGGAGGATCCCTCAATGCACCATGCTCCTGGTGCAGTGCATTGTGGGACGCCAGATAACTTCCTCCTCCACCTTTCTGGTCTGCCACTCACTGTGGTGCAGCTTGTGTGTCGCATGAGTGGCAGAGCCTGTACACAAAAACTGATCATGTGTGGAGAGGCAGGCAGGAGCCTGCCTCCCCTCCAGCCCTCTGCTCAGGCAGCATTTTTGGTCATGTGCACAACCTTCATGTTTTATAGAAAGCCATAAGCAAATTTTTAACAGACAAGTATCTGGCCCAAAGAACTTAAAATAAAAATTACAGCAATTAGGGAGAAAACAATGGTGAGGCATGGTAACAAAGGATGAGTTTCCCACAAGTAAAGTACTCAGGGAGAGGCTGCTGCCTGTGGATTCCCTCTGTGTAGAAAAAACTTGAATGAAGCTACTCTTGTCGGACAGAATTCAACACCACATATTGCAGTGCTATTCTTTGTCCCGATGCTGCAGGAAGGGCAATCATCCCCAAATGTCCCCAAATGTCCTGCTCACTCCACCCCATCCATCTCTTCTTTCAGTATGCACTGCCTTGCTAGGAATATGAAAGGCCACAAAGGCCTATTGCACAGGGACAGAGGCTTTCAAAACGGCCATGGCACCAGGGGAGGGGAAGAATGGCTGAATGGGCCAGTTTTGGAAGCAAGGGAGGCCGGCGGTGGTAAGAGCAACCTCCATGGCCCCCCACCACCTCAGAGAACACACCCCCAGAGGGGGTAAGTTCAAAAAAATTCATTTTTAGAAAAAGTTTGCGAACACCCCCACCCCAGACCAAACTGAATCAGAAGGGGGAGAGGGTTTCGAGGGGGTGCTGGACCAAACTGGCCTGGTCTGGGTCCAGTTCAGACTCGAACCAAACTAGACCAGCCAGTTCCGTGCACACCCCTAGTACAGATTACTCAACAAAATCACAGAGGCAACTGCAACTCCACACTGAATTTTTTTCAGCTTTCTTTGATGATGGATATCGAGACACTATCATGATGTTTCCACCCTGGGGGAAAATTAACTGACATTAGAGGCTCTGCTCTGCTAATTTGTCAAGGTGTTTATGTCCCTTTGATACTAACCTGTTCTGTGAGATTGATTATATACAGATCCACTTGTTCTGCAGCAGAAATCAACAGTCTTAGAATCTTTTTAGATTAACTTATGTGTGCAACATTATTCATTTGGTTTACTGGTAGATTGAAATGTCTTCCCCATAGGAAACGCTTCTGTTGCAAGAATCCCATATTGTTCCAACACTCAAACCACAGTGCCTTTTGGGCTTCACCTAGGCCCTAACCTAAAGGAGATCATATCGGAGGAGGAGGAGCTGGAGCCTACCCCAGCATAAACTCCTGATTCTAACAGCCCTCCAGAATCTTCAGAGCCAGAGCAGCTCTAGTCAGTTGCTCTCTTGGAGCTTCTACACCTTCCTTATAACCCCATCCATTGTCCTTGAGTCCCCAGGAGTGAAGGCAATGCTATGCCAGGACTGAGCTTCAGTTCTGAAGGCAGAATATGTGGCTGGCTGCTCAGAGCCTTCTTACTAACGGGCTTACTCAGGAGGAGAGGGAGGTTAGTTCAAGCACCTCTTCCAGAACAAGTCTGACTTGAAGATCCGGGAACACCCAAGTTTTTGCTAGAAATAAACACCTTCCGTTGGCACAAGCATTTTGCCATTTCAACAGCTGCCTTTGAGAACTCATGCCTCCAGTGCATTGTGTGACCTGGGCTTGCACAGCATTCTGTTGATAGGAAAATGGATTTCTTTTGCTATTGTAAGAGTTGTGTAGAACATGGCTGCCCTACTGCCATCACCTATTGGCTAGTGCACAGAACATCATTTGTGATTAGCAACACAACTATTCTTCTTTATATTCACATGACTTTGACTTTGTCACCATTTCTTTTACACATTTAGAGACTGGTTCACCCCTCATGTATTCATTCTCTTTGGCAGCTGATTCCAAAAATAAAATAAATTAAGAACATGCACAAACACCACAAGATGGCAGTTCTAAGGCTCCTTTCATGACAAATTATTAGATTATTTAATAATGTAATTCCAAAATACAACGGTTATAGCTTGGAGCAAACAGTTTAGTGAACAGGAGTAGTGCACAGCAGGGCAATCCAGCAGTAGAGCCAATGTATATTGTATGGCTGCTTGGAGAATGAGGAGTCAATCAAAAATAGATAATAGCAAGAATTTAAATACGTGCATATTCAGTTCTTATGAGACAGATTATCTAAACTGCTCCAATCTGATGTTTTCAACTATTCACTACAAAGTGTAATCACCGCCCATCTGCCAAAGAAAAAATTGTTGATGTAGCCAAGTAAAAGCAAAGAATAAGAGGAATGTATACATATGAGAAAAAATGATGATGATTTGTAGTTTTAGGTAGATACTGGACTTTTCTTTTTATAAAGTATGATTGGGCAGAAAAATAAGCTGGAAAAACATAGTTAATGTCATTCTAAAAATTTACCCCATTACCTACCCAAAGATACAATTAAAGGAAGTCTCTTTTTTCCAGCACAGTTAGTAAACCTAAGCCATAGGCCTGGGAACAACATTATTGCTTGGCTCTAGTTTTTGCTAGGTTTAGAAGACTGCAGTCACACACCAATAAAAGAGTAAGTCCCTACTCAGTGGGTTTTACTTTTGTGTAAGAATTGTAAGAATTTCCTTTTGCTTAGAATTGTGTTGCATGCCAGCTAGCTCTTTGCAGGATCCCACACTGCTAGTGTACTGAGCAAACTACATTGCTAAGGGCTATGCACTTCTTTCATACAGGTAAAACTCTGTAGAACTCACTGAGCTGCCCACCATTATTTAGGGATGTGTGGATCGATTTGGGTACAAATTGATTTGTGCCTGAATCTAGCTGATTCGGGTGATTTGGAGACAGAATCCTGGTTCATTGGCTAGATTCAGGTCCAAATTGAATCGTGCCAGATTCAATATTCAGATTCTTCCTATCAATTCCACCAGATTCCCAGCTTTCATTTAAAAGAAGAAGCAGAAGCTAAGCTCTAGCCCTTGTAGAATTGGAGTTTTGGAGCAAAATGTGTGGTCACTATTTTTCCAGTGTTTGGATTCTTTGGTGTATAATAACTGTTCCTCAGTGAATCCCTATGAGGATTCATTACACACCTTCATTTCTTCTATGCATTTTGACTGACTTTGGACAGTGCCAACTGTCAACTGCCATGTGCCAACTGGATCCCCTTCCTAACCGCAAGGCAGTGGGGTACAACTCAGTTTATGTTCTAGAAATTTTTTTCAAGTGTTTAGACTCTGTGGTGTCTAATAACCATAACTCCACTTCTACAAGGGCTAGAGCTTAGCTTTTGGGGGGGGGGGTTTAAAGCTGGGGGTCCATGTTAGGGTTAGAATAGGGTGACTTCAAATCCCCATTATTTCCTATGATGGAAATATACAAAATCAGTAAAAACTAAAAAAAAAAAACCCATTAAATATCAAGCAAGTGCCCCATTGCCTTTAAATATGGATGGTAGTTGGCACCCATGGGGACCTACCCACCACCGAAATTTGGTGCCCCTAGGGCCTTTATAAGAGGTCTGAATTGATCCAAATCTGAATCAAATCAAATCAAAATCTAATCTAGAGTGATTTGGGGTGACAGATTCAGACACAAAACCAATCAAGGGTGATTCGATTAAGGCACAAATCATAAATCAAATTTTTAAAATCAATTTGTGCACATCCCTACCATTATTTACTTGATTTTTTCTCCATTACACAGCAATATCGTAAAGCATTTGAAATACATCTCACATTTGTACTAGTTCAATTTGTTTGAATGGGAAATTTCTCCTGTGCAGCAAATTTGGGAATTGAAGACATAGACTTCACAGGTAGACTGATGCTGTCAAGTTCCTTATGCTTATGTTTGTCTTTAAAATGGCAATTTACAATTTAGAAATCTAGACAGACGCTATCCAATTTAGTGCCCATCTCTGAATCATCACAAATTGTGCTGAAATAAGGTAAATGTGGAATAAAACTATCATTCATTGTCAAAAGCAAAAGACTCTGCCTATCTGCTTGCTAAATGACACTAACAGAATAATCCAAAATGCAGTTACAGCTATCTGAAAAACTCTTATCATAGGAAACATAGGAAGCCGCCATATCCTGAGTCAGACCATTGGACTGGCAGTGGCTTCTCCAAGGTTGCAGGCAGGAATCTCTCTCAGTCCTATCTTGGAGATGCCAGGGAGGGAACTTGGAACCTAGATTCTCTTCCCAGAGCAGCTCCATCCCCTAAGGGGAATATCTTATTGTGCTTACACATGTAGTCTCCCATTCAAATGCAATCAGGGTGGACCCTGTTTAGCTAAGGGGACAAGTCATGCTTGCTACCACAAGACCAGCTCTCCTCTCCTATCAGCATCAAAGAATTCCAGGCAAGGAGACTGTCTATCCAAGTAGATTCATATACCAGTTTTCTTTATCACGTTAGTATAAACTTCTTTGAGCTTGGAATTTCCTTAAAAACACCAGTGTGACATTCTCTCTCTTTCTCTCTTCAAAAACCTACCTTTTCCATGCAGCCTTAGCCTAACCCCTTAGTCTAAGACCAGATCACAAACTGAGGCTATTCACGCACACACGTGCAAAACCAGGCTAAGGGAGCCCAGCCCGGTTTTGCTCGTGCATGTTAACTTCTGGGATCAGGCTGATCCCAGCGGTAACAAGGCGGCAAAGCTGCCTAAGTAGCCACCCATCAAAATGATGGTAAGGGAGCAAGTGCTCCCTTAATCTTGTTTTTGTGGTCATCTGGCAGAGGAGGGGGGGGATCCCCATGATGCACCGCACACTTGGTAGTTTCGGGGGCCAGGAGGACACATTCCGGCCCACAGCCCTCCCCACTGCCTAGGCGTGTGGGGAATCATCTGGGAAGTATTGTCCAGTATTGTCCCAGCAGTATTATCTGCAGGGAAGGTAAGTACAACCCACCTTTCCTTCAGCCCGCTCTGGAGCCCTTTTCACTGATCATGAAAACAGGCTCATTATGTTAATCAAGTCAGCAGATTCCTAACTAGAAGCCACACTGGGGCTATGGTGGAGCAAAGAATCAGATACATTGAATAATAATAACCAACTTATTCCGTGCAGAGCATCTGTGCTCGAGGACTTTATTGCACACTCACCGCCTCAGCTAGTCTCCACCCTACCCCATCAGCAAGTTGTCTCGCGTCAGCCCGTCATCTCCCCTCAGACATTGAGCAACGGCATCTGTCACCGCCAAGTCTCCTCGCGAGGAGGATGGCCGAGCTAGGGCTCCCCTTCCAGCCTGCACAAATGGCCCTCAGTGCAGACTTATGCCTTGGCTTGGCCATCCTCCTCATTAGGAGACTCAGCTGTGATGGATGCCATTGCTCAATGTCTCTTCTTTCTTTCTTTGCCTCCTCCTCGACCTCCCTCCCTCCTCAGCAGCAGCTGCCCTTCCGGAAACTCTCTCTCACCAGAACTCTCGCGAAAGCTGCCACACACAGAATTAGCCCTGGGTACATCTTCGAAAATTATATATAAGGAAGATGATAGGAATACGGGAAGCTGCCTTCTACTGAGTCAGAACATTGGTCCATCTAGGTCAGTACTATGTATTTCTCCAAGCGGCTCTTCCTGTGTTACAGGCAGGAGTCTCTCCCAGCCCTTTCTGGAGATACCAGGGAGGAAACTTGGAACCGTCTGCATGCAAGCATCCAGATGCTCCTCCCAGAGTGGCCCCCTCCTCTAAGGGGAACAGTGCTCACATGTAGCCTCCCATTCAAATGCAAAACAGGCTGGACCCAGCTTAGCAAAGAAGACAGTTCATGCTTGCTACCACAAGACCAGCTCTCCTCCCTTAATAATTGTATATAATATTAATGAAAGTACATTCTATGCCCTGCAAAAAGAAAGGAAGGACCTGAGCCTATTGAAACATCCAACATTTTATTATGCATGAATTTATAATTTATGGTAGGATGTGGTGTGTAGCCCTGCTATCAGAACATGGTCCTAATGACCCTATACAACACTATGCACCTCCCATATACAGTATAACTCCCCACCTTCTGATAGCAACTAGCTGGGCCTTATTCCACCTTAAGCTCCTATTTTTCAACTAAAAGTGAGAAGCAATTTTGAATGAATTAAAACATCCAAAATAAAAGCCTACATTCCTTATCAAGAGTTACTACTGATGTTCACATTTGCTTTAGCGTAAAAATGGCTTTCTCTCTGTTTAAAAGAATTCAAGGTTAGATTTAATCCAGTAAGAGCTTTAGCATTTGATCAATTAATTGGTTAGATTAAGCAATTAACCTTTTGATCACCTAAAAATATGTACTCGATTAATAGAGCAATACTTTTTTAAAGAAACAGTTCATTATTTTTAATATAAGTGTTTATAAAAGTGTAGGTGACAGTTGCCATCTAAGAAGAGGTATTCCTCTTTCACCAACACACATGGGATGCCTCTTATTAGATGTGGCTGCCAAAATACATACATGCATGGTTTAGAAATGCATATTTTCTGCAAAGTGATTGTTTTATTCGTGTGTGTGTGTCCTCACAATTCACGTGTGAATGTGTATCCTCACAAAACAGATTGTGAGAAGCTCCAAAAGGATCTCTTCAAATTGGGTGAGTGGATGACAAAATGGCAAATGCAGTTCAGTGTTGGCAAGTGTAAAATGATGCACATTGGGATGAAAAACCACAACTTCAAGTATACGTTGATGGGACCTGAGCTGTCGGTGACTGACCAAGATTGGGATCTTGGGGTCATGGTGAACAGCTCATTGAAAGTGTCAACTCAATGTGCGGCAGCTGTGAAAAACGGTTAATGGTTTGGGCCTGGGATACCTGAGGGACCGCCTGCTCCAAAGGGTTTCTGCCCGCTTGACGAGATTATATGAGGGGGCTCTGCTCCAGGTGCCGACAGTGAGGGAGGCTAGGTTGTCGTGCACTCAGGACAGGGCCTTCTCTGTTGCTGCACCCAGGCTTTGGAATGCTCTCCCAGTGGCCATTCGCTCCTCAGACTCCGTCACAGTTTTTAGAAAGCTGGTTAAATCTTGGCTTTTTATCCAGGCCTTTACATGATTGTTTTATTGCTACTTCTGTGTGTTTTTATCCATGTATAGTTTTTCTGTGTTTGTATATTATGTATTTTAATATCAGATTGTTTTTATATTTTTAGCTAAATACTTTTAACTCATTTTTATTATGTGTTTTAACTTTTGTAAGCTGCCTTGGGATTGTTTTTAAAGAAAGGCAGTATATAAATCTAACAATAAATAAAATAAAAAAGGCCAGTTCCATGCTAGGGATCATTAGGAAGGGGACTGAAAATAAAACTGCTAATATTATAATATTATAATACAAAACTATGGTGTGTCCACACCTGAAGTACTGCGTTCAAGTCTGGTCACCACATCTAAAAAAGGACATTGTAGGACTGGAAAAGGTGCAGAAGAGGGCAACCAAGATGATTAGGGGCCTAGAGCACCTTTCTTATGTGGCAAGGCTACAACACCTGAGGCTATTTAATTTAGAAAAAAGACGACTGCGAGGAGACATGATAGAGGTCTATAAAATCATGCATGGTGTGGAGAAAGTGGACAGAGAGAAATTCTTCTCCCTCTCCCATAACACTAGAACCAGAGGTCGTCCCATGAAATTGATTGCCAGGAAATTTAGGACCAGCAAATGGAGGTACTTTTTCACACAATGCATAATCAACTTGTGGAATTCTCTGCCACAAGATGTGGAGACAGCCAACAACCTGGATGGCTTTAAAAGGGGTTTGGGTAACTTCATGGAGGAGAGGTTTATCAATGACTACTAGTCAGAGGGCTATAGGCCACCTCCAGCCTCCAAGGCAGGATGCCTCTGAGTACCAGTTGCAGGGGAGTGACAGCAGAAGAGAGGGCATCCCTCAACTCCTACCTGAGGCATCTGGTGGGCTACCAGAGGCATCTGGTGGGCTACTGTGTGAAACAGGATGCTGGACTAGATGAGGCTTGGGCCTGATCCAGCAGGGCTGTTCTTATGTGTATGTCCATATATAATTCAGTAATTAATCAATCAATCAATCAAAACTCATATGATTATTAACTAAGTTTTCTTTGAGTGGCAGCTCTTTCTTTACAAACCTCTTTTATATACTTATACACCATAGCACATAACTTTCTGTTTCCAGATGCCAAGGGTTAATCTCTTCCATCTGCTAAAGCTATACAATGCCATATATTCTTATTCTGTATCATATTAGTCTGTATCATATTATGGTTACCCTGGTCTTGTTTATAAACTATATACATGTTTTATTTGTCCTATAATTGTTAGTATGTTCTACCACAATGGACTATAATTGTCCATATTTACACTGTGTCTGGTTTTGTTACAATTGGTGCATGCACATGCATACAAAGATATCAAGCAATGAACAGCAGAACTAATGTATGCCTTTTGTCAATGGCTGACATCCATTGTCAGCCACTGTCATCCATTGTCAGCCATGTCAACCACTGACATGTCAATGGCTGACATCCTGACTGCAAGTGAGTTCCAGACTAACCCTTCTGAGGAGTTTCAGACTAGCACTGCACTGGTGATAGTGTGTGTGGGTGGGAGTGATTTCAATAACATCCCCTTGAATAAAGTCCTGTGCATCACCTTGAAATAGGTCCCTGAGGGCTATGCGACTCCCAGGGACATATTTTTGTGTACCACAGAGTGCCTTCTGAAAAAGGGAAGGTCATTTAAATTTTTCCCAACTGCTGAGCCAGCAGTAGAGATGAGTTATTTGAACCTTTTTAAGAAGCACTGACGCTTCTGGTTGCATTGGTGCTTTGTTAGTCAGGATGTCAGCCATTGACATTAAAACTGTCAATCCTGTTCAAGGACCTTATTCTGATTGTTTCTGAACATAATAGGCTATTCGAGGTATTAATGAGCTTTCCAGTTTTGGTGGCTCTAGGGCAAATGTTACTGTACTGAATCCTAAATCATTTTAATTCTAGAAAAATTGTCTTGCAAATCCTTAACACAGCCACTGGTCCCTTCTCCCTACTAGCTTTTCTTTCATTTTCGGGAACTATTTGCACACATTTATTATGCAACCAGTTTTTATCCACTGTGTATTCTGTTTCCGCATTTAACCATTTTAAAAGCCAGCTTTTACATAGCCAAGCTGGCTTAGCAGCATTTATGGCCATTAATATTGGCCATTATTTGGCCAATATTAGACCTTGCCTTTGCTCTAATTTCCCTGGTTACTGGGTGAAAAGGCATCTTTTAAAGTACTGGCTGCTTTATATTTAGCAGGGAGGTGGCAACTAACCTGATTCCACCCAACATAACATCCCACCCAGTGCCTTTTGTTGAGTGTTCCTGGCATTTCTTCTAAGATAGCAAGCCCTTTTGGGACATGGAACCACTTTTTCAGTTTTTTTGCTAGGTAAGCTACTTTGAGTAATTTTTTGGATTGATAATATGTATATACCACTTCATCATCATTAAACCTGTTTTAAATATCTATTATATTCAAACCTGTATTGAAATCTGTTTTAAATATGTACCTATTATGCCATTAAGGTTGTTCACACAACCAAAATCCCTGGTGGCCAGGGAGGGCTGGGGAGAAGGCAGGAGTATACTTAGCTTCCCTCATACAATCTTCTTGCTCCTGTAGCTGTGCTACACTGCTGCACACATGATTGCTGCTGTAGTGAGTGGTGCAGCATTTTGGAGGCTGCGGTATCGCTGCCCATCTTCCAGAAATCCCACAATGCATCACACAAGAAGCACAGTGCATTGGGGGATTCCCCCTCAAGCCAGGCGCTCTAGGCACCTAGCTGCCAGCTCTGTGTCTGCCTGGGCTGTGTGCAGCCCGAGCAATCACACTACCATATACATGGGTCCTGTACACTTGCGCCCTTTTACCCAGGTAAACGGTTGGAGGCGAAATCCAGGCTACCTGGGAGGGAAGTTCCGGGATCAGCCTCAATCCTGGTGCTTCACATCAGCAGCCCTGCTCAGGGATGGCTGCCCAAGCCTGGCTAGAGTTGCTTGTGTGAACAGCCTTACTCTCTCAGAAAAAATATAACTGCTCCACTGATGAAGGTCTGGCATATCACAAATATGATCAGTATCATATGATTTTGGCAATATGTAATCATGGGTGGTGAGGGGCTTGGGCAGTACTCCTTGACATGTTATCTCTATTTTCATTTGTGAAATGTTGGAGGGTATGGGCTTGGCTCATCTGCTTTGATAATCCAGAATAATGGGCTCTGCATGCTCTGGACTGGCCCCAGCTGTGCCACGTCACCAGGCACATAACTGCCACAGCGGTGACCTCGGAGGCCATGGGAATCCCATAATACACTGTGAGATTAGCACAGTGCATTGTGGGATTCCCCCATAAGAACGGCACTCTAGGTGCTTGTCTCTGTGTCAGTGCAGGTTGCAAGCAGCCTGCACTGACACATTATACCACAGCCTGGATTAATGGTGCACTTGCTCCATTAACCCAGGCTAGGAGGCAGGCTTTGTTATTGGGTTTGGCACTGTGGCATGGCTGGGATCTGTGCAGAACCCAGTGGTTCTCATGGCCAGCCAAGTCCAAGCTTGGCTGCCTAAACCTTGGCTTGGCTGCTTGTGAGAACAGCCTCAAGGTTTTATGCAGGGGTGTAGCTAGCAGAGAGGGGGCCCGTGTTCATCTCTCTCTCTGGCAGCCCCCCAAAGTGAGGGAGATAATGAAGAAAATAGGGAGGTGTGGAGCTGGAGGGCCCTCAGGAGCTGGGGGCCCGTGTTCTTTGAACCCTTTTGTTCAATTATAGCTACACCCCTGGTTTTATGAAAGAAACTAGACACCACCAAACAATAAAGTGAACTTGAGTTTGCACACTAAAATCTTTTCATGTTTATTTTATTTTCCCTCTGGGCTAGAAGTGCAATGCATTTCTAGTATATGCAGATAAGCTTCCAACCCTTGCTTAAGAGCAGCGCTTGTTGGTTTCAGCGCTATGACGTTTAATAATAACAACTGCACCAAAGACTCAAGCTAGGTGAACCAGCCTACAAACGTTGATTTCCACAAGGGCAAATAAATAACCCATCTTTTTTATTTAGGTGTCATTTCAGAGATTTTCATGAGGAAAGATCAAAATGTATGTGCACTAGCAGAGTTGGCAGATCTTCCCAATAAAGTTGTTTAATGTTATTGTGCTAGAAATCACCTGCCCACTGCAATTTATCTAAATTTTGTCAGTACAGTACAACTGATTTTATTATTGTGGCACTTTATACCATCTTTGCACATGTATAACATTATTATCTTGACATTCTTGTTCTTTGCTAACTTAAAAACTTTTGGGAAAGTGTCCACCTCTGCATTCTATCAGTGGTAGCTTATGAAACCAGAATTCGAAGGAACACAGATGCTCCACTCATACATGTCAGGTGGTGGGGGATAGCATACTTCTCAGCCAGGTTTAAAGGCCTGCTCAAGATAAAGCTCCAAACAACATCCCCAGTATGCTGTTTGTACCACACAGCAACTATTACTATTTATATCATATAGCAACTATAGCAATGTTATCAACACAGGTCAGCTACACACACACACACACAATTTAAGTAAACATATTTGTGACTTTGGCATGCACTCCCAGCACACAGGTCCTTTTACTGATTTATAGCAAGAGTTACTCTATGTGTAGAACCAACTGCCTTGCCAAAAGTAGAGGTAGTCTTAAGAAATAATAACAGAGGAAATTACTGTCCCTCCCCATCCTCCATAAATGACACTCTGCTGCTCATCATGTACACTGTACTCATCATGTTCTATGATCATCCAAATCATTCAATCCCCTCTTTTTTGTTCAGTCCCCTCATTCTCCTCCATTCATTATTCTGGTTGGGAACTCATGACAGAGCTGGAAGCTGAAAGGCATCCAACTCAACTGAGTTGTTTTCATTCTCTTTCTTGGAGCAGGTGCAACAGCAAGAGGGGTTTAGCTGGAGGTAGTATTCCCTTTGCTCCATTTGGAGTCTGCCACTTTATGGTATTGAACTGTATCACCTTCCTCTTCCTATATTAAATGAGATTATTCTGGAATTGGTCACATTGGTCAGGAATTTAATGCAATGCCTCTCAATGGCAAATTGACCTGGTGCTTTTTCACAACCCAATACTGTCAGTTATATCTGTTTTCATGCATCTATAAATTCATCTAAATTCACTGCCAATTTCACTGCAAAACATTGTTACCTGGTTACTAAATGGTGCCTAATTATTTACAGGATGCACTTGCATTTCTTCCAAAACAATTTAGTTCTGTGCTGAAATACAATGGTACTAGAGAAAAGCTCCTATAGAATAAAGGTGGTAAGCTCTGTTCACCACTAAGTATGAGTGAGAAGCTTCCTGGATGATATAATAAAACTGTACTGCAGAGGACTCAGAATGAAAGCACATTTCACAATAACCTTTTCCCTTTCTTCCATCTTTTAGCTTAAAAAGAGAAAAATAGCATATAACAAGTAACACATGGGATACTACTCTCAATATCTAAAGGGGGGGGGAACCCTACAATTTGCTACCAAACCAAAGATAAAATTATTGTACCATCTTCTCTCATTTTGCTCACATTACCTTCTTTGCTTGTATAGCAGAAAGAAAGAAAGAAAGAAAGAAAGAAAGAAAGAAAGAAAGAAAGAAAGAAAGAAAGAAAGAAAGAAAGAAAGAAATGCATCATGAAGAAAAATAATCCCACAATTGGATTTTATTTCAGAGCAGCATAAGGAAAGGTCTGTAGGAAGGTCCTGTATACAGCAAGGAGAGGGAGCAAGGTCCAACGGCTGATATCCTAACTCACAAAGCATTGGTGTAATGGAAGAAATATCAGTGCTTCTGAAACTCAGCTCAGCAGTGGGGGCAAATTTCAACTACCACCCCCTCCCCAGGGAATTCCAGACTAGCACCAGTGCAGTATTAGTCCAGAATTCTTTAGAAGCAATGATGCTTCACAGGTGTTTTTCTAGTTGCACCAATGCTTGTTAATAATTAATTAATTAATTAAAAACTTTATTTGTTAACCTCCACATAATAAATTGTTCTCCTGGTGGCTTACAACAACACAACAGTAAATAATGTCCAATTTAAAAAAACTGCAACAGAAAATACAAAATACAATACAAAACATTTTAAAATCTTTTTGAAAAATCAATCTCGTTAATCATGATGTCAGCCACTGAGAGGCCCTTGTATCCCATCCGCGATGTACCTCAGACTAGTACAGCCTTGTGCTAGCTAGTAGTTTTAGCAAGGAATCACCTTTTGCTTTTGGAAGCAATTAGGAGAAGCTGTCTGATGCTGCCATGTTTTCCTCATACAAGATGCCATAGCAGCTATTGTGGCAGAAATCTCTGACTGTGTTGCAATAGCAACAGCAGTGATTTTCTAACTTTCTGAGTTGAGGGAACCATTTACGGAGTGTTTGCTGAGGAACCTCTGCATTTCTGCCATGGAATCTCTGCATAATATGGAGATTTGTCCAGTTCTGCTGGACAAATAGTATTTAGAACCTATTTACACTCATGTGTTTAAAGTTTGTTTACAATGAACTCACTGTTGGCTCCAAGATTTTGGAAGACCTCAGGCAAGGAAGTCTCAGAAAGTCTCCTTAACCCAAAAGAAGTGGGGTGAAGAAGCTAAACATTCATTCACAGTGCCTCTAGCCTCTTCAGGTGCCCCACACAAAGTATGAGTAGTGGTGCTTGTGGGCTCTTTGCAAGGTATCAAACTTTCCACAGAGGAACTGTCAGCATTTATAGCATATAATTTAAGTTAGGATTTCAATAAGTAATTAATCAATGTATTTCCTGAAATCTGTTATTTGAGGGAAAGAATAACTAAGGGGTATGCTCATAGCTAAGCATAAGTAGAAACTAAACAGTATTATCAAAATATATTAATGGAAGAGCCATTTCCTTAATGTAGCATTCCTGAAAAATGCTACATGAATCATTATTTGATTACATTCATTCATACATTCATTCATTCATTCATTCATTGATATTCTGCATTATGATTCCATGTACGAAGAATACTAAGGAGTTCTTAATCCCTTTCTTTTTAATATTTCCTCCAATATTAGCTAGAAAGAATTAGAGGAAAATTTGCCACTAAAAACTTATAGAATCAGATAAAACTGAAATCAAACCAATTTTGTTTTTTGTTTCTTAATCAAAAACAATTGTAAGCCCATCTTACATCTAAATCATACATTTCAGATAAGTTGAAAAGCAAAAGTATAAGTTCCCTTCTGCTTCTTTGTAACATAGAAACTGGCCCTTGGTGTTATATCATTTGCAAGTTGCTGACCAAAAGCTTCATAGCCTGTTTTTATACTTATCTATTTGCAGTAAAAGTGTGGGTGTGGGTGTGTTCATTTAAAATATTCCTTAATTTCAATGAAATATTATTTCTTCCAATAATCAAGTTAGTGAAAACTTAAATATCATATAAGCATTTAGATTCAGATTAAGCAATTTACAAAGAAACTATCACAATCACTCACATACAATGATTTATACTGCAAATTTCCCAAAACATAAGAGTTAAAAAACAAATATGGATGCCAAATCTTCAGACAAACCAAATGCCAAACTCCTAGCAGGAGTGCCAAATAACAGAGAACTGTGGTGTATTCCAATAGCCAGAAAGCAGCATACTCTTAGCTGAAATCAATTTTTTTTAAATAGCCATTAGACTTTCAGAGCAGAAAATGGCAGCAAAGGCTCCACTTGCCTTTAACTAAATATTTGTCTTTATCCCAGACATGGAATTGCCATTATATCTGACTTACTCAATACATTTAAAAACATCTATACAAAGAGCAATTATCTGCAGGCTAACAGCCACCTGATGGTACAGTAGGGAAATGTCTTAACTACCAAGCCAGAGGTTGCCGGTTCGAATCCCCGCTGGAATGTTTCCCAGACTATGGGAAACACCTATATTGGGCAGTAGTGATATAGGAAGATGATGAAAGGCATCATCTCATACTGAATGGGAGGAGGCAATGGTAAACGCCTCCTGTATTCTACCAAAGACTAACACAGGGCTCTGTGGTCTCCAGGAGTAGACACCACCAGGAGTAGACACCAATGGCACACTTTACTTTAACAACTGTTTATGTTTAGGATGGAAGCATTAATGTGAAATACACCATGATTTTTCTTTCAAAAATCTAACATTTGGAATAAAGTTCACCCCCTCCCCTAGAAATGCATTTCCCCTTGTCTGCCCTCCTCAATATTGTTTGTTTTGGTTCCACCGCTGAAACTTTGGGATTTACCAATACTATGAAAATTTTGTCCTTTATATCATTTACTCATAAATTCATATCAGAAATAGCCAATAGGCATAAAGAAGTGATTAGGGCCTTTCTGGACCATCATTAGGTTTCAAGATAAATGCAGAGTTTTTATTTGTGCAGGGTGTCCAGTAATTTTTTGAGGCTCAAACGCAACATTTGCTTTGGAGATTTTTAATGGAAAGGCAGGTGGATGATGATGATGATGATGATGATGTAATAAAATAATAGTATATTGCTGAAAGAAGACAATTCCTTTCACAATCTACCTTGCAACTAAGCATTGCAATTTTTTTATACTTCCTTGCCTGGAGTTAATGCTCCTTTTTGGAGTTAGTGCTTCTATTCTGCTAGAAAGTACTATGCAATTTCATGAACACTATGGGCCACCTACTGGATAGTGTCTGTGACTTAAGTAGCAACAAGTTCTCATAACCACTTGAATATTTTGTTACTTTTCAGTAGTTCTTCAGGGGTTGAGCTTTACCTTGCTGTATCACTTAAGCAAGGGGGTGTTTTTGTAATCCTTAAATAACAACCACATAAACAAAGCAGAAACCAGCAACAAGAGTATTTCTTCCCAGCAACAATGCACTGCCAATATAGTGTTTTGATTCATTTGATTGCTCTTCAATCCCACACTCCAGAGTAAGAGAAGATAGCTATATTTTTCCTAATGAAACAATGCTTTTTCAAATGCTGTCCAAGCTGACAGATAGGATATCCTACCCCATTCCTTTACATGGGAACAAGACAGTACGCAACCAAGGGACGAAACAGCAATAACACCCATTTAATGCAAGAAGGTGGCATTTGCCATCTAGGAAGGCCTGGGTGAAAGACAAACATTTAAGTAGCTTGGATGAGTCACCTCCAACTTTTTTCTTCCTGAGCTCCAGCAAAAGTAATCCATGACAGAAGTGCTGTGTATTGACCGTGACAAATGCAAGTTATAAAGGAAGATATGCTGTCTGTTTCCACTGATGTTACTGGAAATTGTTCTACTTATTTTAGTGGTAGCTTAATAGTTAGAGCCTTGACTCCAATAGGATAAAAAGGAGCCACATCATACCCTTGGAATGACTACCCTAATTCACTATTTGTATAGAATGCCATATTAGCCTTATACACAGTATTAATCCAATTCCAAATTACCTAATCAAAATAATGCAGACTATGAATAAACTGACAAATATTATTTTTTCCCACCTCCCATGTTCACACAGTCAGGACTAGAAAGATAATTCAAATTATTACACGTTGTCATCCAATTTATTGGAACTAGGTTCAACATTCTAGACATCAACTGTACTGGATTGCGGAACAGTTCGTGATTCTTAGTCACTATCATCAATGTTCTAAGCACTGGAATTCAGATAACATAATGGGCTTTTTGTTTTTGAACATCAGCTTTACCTCCTAATCCAGGTCTCAGACGATTATCATAGCCATCCAGAAGTCTGTCTAGAATTCTTGTAAAAATTGTGATGTTTTTTGTAGCTTCATCTTCATTGGGGTCAGCCAGTGCTGATCTAAACAGACATTTAAAAAAATATGATAAGCATATTCTATTACATTCCATATATAGCTAATACTATTGCCTAGCTTTGAAGATATGATGCTTATAAATTATTTAAATATGCCACTTTCCCCCTCATTGAGTAATCAATTATGATCTTCAGCATTTCATTTCTGGGACCCACACTTTAACATTCTACCCTGCAAGGCATGACTCAGTTTTCATGTTTACCATTCTCCTTCTTTTACTCTTTCCCCTTCTCTTTCCTTCACTTCCTGTTTCTTTTCTCCCCAGTTAAGTCTAACCAGACTTTTCCATTGACTGCTGATGGACAACTCCCCAGAAACAGTCACTTTAGATCCCCCAACTGTGCTTTTTTTCTTGCTTTGCAGCCCCAGATTCTTCTCTGACAATCAGAAGAAAATTAAGTGTTTAAGACAGAATACTGGATTCAGTGGACTGATCCACAAAAAAAGAACTAAATCTTTTAAAAATTTAAAAAGAAAGAAAATGGTATCCACTTGTGGATGCAATGCTTGCAATCCAGGAGCTGAAAGCCAATGATGTAAACAGTGGCAATATCTAGTTTTACATTCATTCATTCTATTTCTATACCGCCCTTCCAAAAATGGCTCAGGGCAGTTTACATGGAGAATAACAAACAAATAAGGTGGAACCCTGTCCTCGAACGGCTCACAATCTAAAAAGAAACATAAGATAGACACCAGCAACAGTCACTGGAGGTACTGTGCTGGGGGTGGACAGGGCCAGTTACTCTCCCCCTGCTAAATAAAAGAGAATCACCACGTTGAATTTCAGGCCCAGTTAATAATGGAATCACTGCCAGCAAGCATTTCCTCCCATCCCCATGCAAGCAAACTTACTGTTGCAAAGGAGGTGAACTAACAGCAAAGATTGCTGGCTGGTGAAGTTCTTATAGATCTCATTCTTAAGGCCTGGATGCATCTGTTGGCTTGGGTGACTGAAAACATTCCTATGATTTTCCAGTGGCAAAAAATATTCCTGAGTATGCACTCTTAAGGATTAGATCTACAGGACCTTTACATAGCCAGTCAGGTATCTCCCTTCATAAGGGTAACTTTATTTGTGAAGGGGGAATGGAAGGAAGGGCTAGCAAAGAGCTCAATTAGTGTGCTAAATTCCATATGCTCTGTAAAGAACAAACCTGAGTTTTCTCCAAGAACACTTGGGAAATGTGAGCTAATGGTAAGCCTGGGCAAGCTTGCCCATCATAGGAAACTCAGGGCAGCTTGCTCATTACCAGTTTTATGAATTATAGTTTAACTTGTTGAAATGACCTGACATTCAAATAATAACCATCTTGAAATAAATGGGGCTGCTATTTAAATATCCATATTCACACAGCAAGTGACAAATACATGCTGAGAAACAAAACAGAATTTCAGCTATATTGGAGCATATAGTATATTTTGCTGATAAAGAGGTCTGAATAACTGGGAGTTTTTTGTGGGACAGGCTGTGACAAAACACTGGAATTCTGCAACATATTGTAAAAATAAGGGGTTATTCATTTCCCATGAAAATGCAATTAGCATGCAAAATACTCCAACTACTGCTTTGTAAATGAACTTTCGTATGAGAAAGTGTATCAAGATGTGAATTTTCCATTGCTTTCATCCTAGACCACCACCTTCATCTTCTATAAAGACATTCTGTGTTTTCACTCAGTGACCATATGACTCATAAGACACGGAGGGGAGCTGTCATGATCAAGCTGGTTTGTAATGTTTGTAAATACTGAGTTCATACAATGAGATGGAAAAGAATTAGGCTGTGAAAGGTTGTGGCCACTCTTAAATATTCAGGAGTTTAAAACATTTTAATTTGAGATGATGATGATGATTGACGACATCTTTTAGTGCAAAATATTATTTCAATAGATTTTCCAGAATAAGTCACATTATATAAAGACTGGGGGGGGGGGGGGAGGCAAAATTGCTATGAAGGAATGATTTCTCAGTCATCTGAAATGTACTTTTGAAGATGCCATGGAGGATAAAGTAGTTTGACCTCTCCCTCTCCTTTTATTGAAAGTATCAATACAGTATATCTAGTGGCAGTATTTTTCTGCTGTCCAGCTAAGATCGGTGCTGAAAAGCTGATACACATCATCAGGGAAATCCAAATCAAGGCCTTGTAAATATTTCTTCAGGAATTAATTCTCCTTCCCATATTTTCCCCATCTTATTTTGCATGTATAACCAAATTTGCCCACCTACCAATTCATATGACAATTCTGATATCAGATTAACCCCTTCTCATACAAGTTTAATGTATTGGGATAAAGTGTATGCCACATCCATAGCCTTTCCCCAACAAGCTGCAGAAGCTATTTCTGAAATGTTTGATCTGTACTTTGGCACTCTGAATGAACAATTAATGCAATCCTTCTGCTAGATTAATTACTGTAATATGACCATAGTTTGAACTAAAGCAAAAGTCATAATCAAGAAAGATTTTGATTATTTTTATGTAAACCAAGAATTTGAGAAATTAACAAAACCAAAATGTTATTTTTGTTCAGCTATTCAACAGTATGGGCATGTAAATGTAAATTATTGCAGTCTGTGGTTTTTCAAGACATTTCTCCCATAATCTATAACCACTTGATTTATAAACTACACCTCAGTATTTCACAGTGACCTATCATTTAGGCATTCGATACAATGTTTCAACACTTGCATTATATATAAAAGCAGATACATTTTTAAAAAGACTTGTCCTTTAAGCCAAGATTTTGGCTAATCACATCATCTTGAGCCTAGTCCTGAAAAATGTACTAGTAGAAATAATTTGTAGTTGCACATCTTGTCAGCAATGAGAATTACTCACATTAGTAAGAGTATACTGTGTATATATTAGTAAGAGTATACTGTGGCCTATACCACAGGCCCACTGTGGTTAAACTAGTACTGCAGCATCTTTGGGGGTTAAAAAAAACACAACCAAAATTTTAAGGAAAATATTGAGTTCTGTTCACTGAGATCAGTAGCCAGTTCATTGACCAAAAATTAGTTGTATTGCTTTTTACTATTATTTTGGGGGTACATATGATTTTGAGGAAAATAAAATATAGAAATGTATTAGCCAGGACCCTGCTGCAGTCCACACTATGAGTCTCCTAGCAAAATGAAGTTAGAAATTACCATTAAATGAATGCATAGAGAGGCCAGGTAACAGCAATCTGAAATATGTATTTTTTTAAAGTTGCCTTTTATGAAGCTGTCATTTTAGAAATATAGTTCTTCAAACAACATCAAAAGTTGATTAATAAATTAGGTTTTTCTATTATTTTATGGGATTGTGGCATTGTATACTATCTCCACCTAGAGGTTTAAAGATTAAATGTCTCGATGTTCCGTTATGGTGACCAAAAATACCCCATCCCAACACATATTCATATGCAAAATACCCTACTATCTTCAGTGTTTGGCTTGTAACTGGTCTGTAGAAGAACCTATTCCTTATTCTCTGTGTGGACAGAGTAGTGACATCATAACTCCAGAAAACATGTCACAGCTTTAAAGGTTACACATAATACAACAAATGAGCTTATTTCTTTCTTCTCTTTCAGAGGTAAACATGAGCCTGGCAACTGATTTTTAGAACAACTTGTAAGTTATTAACATTTCACAAACCTGAGGACTTCCTCTTTTACTTTACTTGCTCTGAGTACTAACAGATCTTCCATTTAAAGAAGAAATTTTTGTCCATATACCAATGCATATAAACTCATTTTAGGAACTAACCACCAGCAAACAAGATATCTGTTGTTGTTGTCAAGAAGCAGCACCTTCTCTCACCTTGCAGACAAACAAACCAAGAAAACGAGAAGAACCAACTGCATCATGTAGGACATCAGTTTCCTCTTCATAGCTGCTTCCTTGAAAAACCTAATGATGCAAGAGGGGGGAGAAAACCCACTCAGCTCAAGTCCACCGAGCAATGCCTTCAATGTAACACACACACCAAAAAATTGTCACTTCAATCGAGACTTTAAATCCTTGGGTTTCTGAAACACTCCCCCCCCCCACTCAACTAATAACTTATTAGATCTCCGTCATCCTCCCAGATCTTGCGTTGTTCTACATGCAGTGCATAATCAAAAGTGACATATGAGCAGATGCATCAAATGTTGCTTTCTCCCCCTCTTGTGTAAAATAAAGAGATCCAAGACTTTTCTTCCTTTAAAAAACAAACAAGCCATCAGTTATTCCTTGATTGGTTTCACTACATCTCCCAAAAATGCAATTTTGGAAGCGGGGAGGAAACATTTGCAAAGAGGTTCAGTGACACGGCTGTGAACCGAAGCGGTTCAGCTCCTTCCAAATGCTGAGCATGTTTGACAGCTGTTTAAAAATAATAACTGCCACTGTCAAAGAAACAGATATAGACTGAGATACACTGTTATATGATAATGACGGCAACAACAACAAAGCAGTCACGGTGCAGTGCAAAGTTGCAGAATTATTATTATTGTTTTTTTCAAGGGGGCTTCACTCAAAGCAGGGTGCTTATCTTAGCTGAGGGTGGAAGGAGCGGTGCAAAGCATAGCGGCCCCACGCACACCTCTTTCCATTCCTGTGCATACCCACCCCCCTCAAAACCACTCACACTTGACTCTTTCCAAGGAAGGGGGAGGGAGAGAAGGGGGGGGAGAGAGAGAGGATAACTGGGGAGCCTACCTTGGGAGCACCAGGAGGCGCTCAAAGGAGCAGCCCCCCGCAAAAGAATTTTTTTTGGTGAGGCTGAGGAGACAGTCCTCCTTTGCGAGGCTCTGGAGTGGGGGAAGCTCAAGAATGGGAAAACTTGAAGGGAGACGACTGCAGAAGCAGCGGCAGCAGTAGCAGCCCTGTAAAGAGGAGCTGGTCCAGAGTGGTTATGTATGTGTGTGTGTGTGTGAGAGAGAGAGAGAGTGTGTGTGTGTATGTGCGCGCGCGCAAGCAGAACAGTAGCGTGAGGCGGGGGTAGGAGAGCGGCAGTCAGTCGGGATATGTGTATGTCTATGTGTGTGAGACGGTATGTGTGTGAGAGAAGGAGCAAGCGAGCACGCGCGCGCACAGGCTGCAGCTGGCACGCGCCCCAGGGGCTCCAGGAAGAAGGAGAGGGGAGAGGGGGGCGGAGCCGCGGAGAGAGGCAGAAAGACCAGCCCATTTCTTGTCCCCGCTACCCTGCCGGTGGCGCGTGCTGCTGCAGCTCCTGCTCCACAGGGCAGAAGGAGCCCAGAGGCGCGCGGGGGGCGGGTGGTGGCGGCAATGTCAGCTCTGCCGGGTCCTAGCGCAGAGCGGTGTGGCTCTCCCTGCTGCCTCGCCTAGCAACCGAGCAGCAACTGAGTCGCAGCTTAGCGGACTCTCTCATTTCGTGGTATGAGAGCGAGATGCTGTGCTGGCGACGAGCGTGGTTGAGCACTGTGTCTGGCCCTTCTTGTATTGCAGCGCTCAGTTTCACAAAGACTCAAGCCTATATCGACATGTCTGAAGCTGTCTCCATCCTCCTCCCTGGAAATGGAGGGTAGGGAAGCCGGTTTCCCCGCCGCCTCTGTAATCCCATTCCGCACCAATTAGCACATGGCAGAGTGCGGAAACTGCCGGTTAACCTCCACCTGGAAAGCAGGGGCTGGTGGCAACGAGCTTCTGGCTGCTGCCCACTGCAGCTGCTTTCCCTCAGGCTGCTGCTCTGCCGCTGCCGCCCCGCCCCCGCCCCCGCCCCCCATGCCTCTCTCTCTCTGGCTGATCCATCCAGACAGGTTGCTGCAATCCCAGCCACCCGCTCACATACCAGCGAAACGTGTTCCAAGAAGTTTGCATTGGCACGAGATGGGGAGGGGGCAGGAGGGAGGTGCTGCTGGAAGGTTACTTTCCTGCTGCACCAGCACCCTAGAGCAGCAGCAGCTTGAAATGCTAAAGAATAAATGGGCTGGAGGAGGAGGCTGCTGGGGCTGTTGCTTAATTTAGCCTTTCACTTGTCAGATCCATGTGCGCGGAAGAGGCTCTTTCAGCCTCGCTGCCACCCTGTTCGCCTGCCTTGCCTCTCTTTGATCTCGCTCCTTTGTATTCTCTGTTTTATTCCAGGTGATGAAATAAAAGCAAGGGGGAAACTGGGTCCTGCTAGTAGCAGTCCGCTAAATGTGTGTGTGTGGTGCAAAAAGACAGAAATATGTATTCATAAGATACGTTTGCTTTGAAAAGTGGGGGAGGGCTCATGTCTGAAAATAGAACGCGCATCTTGCTTTTCCCTTACCCCCTATTGTTTTATTTTATTGTGTCTTTTAATTGTCTCAAAGTGTTGTCACAAGATAACTGAAAAGCCAGCATACAGTTATTAAAACAAGAATAATATAAGCTAGGAGGAACAAACTGCTAGATGTTCAGACATGGATAATTTTACCCAATTAGATATGACATTATTCCATTTTTATTTCTTTTCCCTGTTGATTCTATTGTATTTTATTTGTTCTTTCTAAGCCGCCTTGTAAGAATTGTGTTTTTAAAGACAGGACATAAATGTGTAAAGGAATAATATTGGTAAATAATCAATTGAATGATGTGGTGATATGGAACACTCTGATAAGAATGCAATGCCCTTCTTTTAAAAAAAAACCGAGTATAATATTTGTTTTATAATCTACAGAAGTGCTATTAGATGCTCTTCAATCTAACATCTAATAAAACATGTGTTGGGTACACAATAATAGTGGCTGACATCCAGTGTTTTCTCTAATTATTTTCATCTGTGTCTGGAATGAGTTTGGTTCTGTGCAGCAGTAGCAAGGCAGTGTGCACATGTGCATTCCGTGTGGGACCTTCTTGATTAAACCTGAGCAAGATCTAAAATTAACTGAGCAGACATCAAAAAACATGTGAGCACATGCATGTGCCTTAGAGGGAACACTGCCGACATCCTAACTACAGAAGTGCTGGTGCAGCAAGAGGATCAGAATAACTTCACTTTCAGTTTAATTGCATTAGTGCACCAAGGAAAGGGCAGTGGTTGACAACTACCCTTCTTCTCCAAGATGCCCTCTTTGTCAAGCAAAAATATCTCCCTGAGGGCTGCACAAACTGCACGGACATATTCTTGGATGACATAGAGCAGGGATTCTCAACGTTGGGTCCCCGAATGTTATTGGACTTCAACTCCCATAATCCCCAGACCCAATGGCCTTTGGTTGGGGATTATGGGAGTTGATGTCCAATAACATCTGGGGACCCAACGTTGAGAATCTCTGACATAGAGGGCTTCCTGGGGAAGAGAAAGTTGTCTGAAATCTCCCCTTCCCCAGTGCACCAGTGCAGTGCTGTTATTCTGATCCTCTCACTGCACTAGCACTTCTGAAGTCAGGATATCAGCCTAATAATAAACAAACAAACAAACAAACAAACAAACACACACACAATTATTAATTAACTCTTCAATTACTATTTTCTGATTCAAACTACAGTCCTCTAACACATTTTACTCAGGTGTAGGTGAATTTGGATTCTTCAGGGGTTACTTGTAATTAAAAACTCTTTAGCTTTGGTATGTGTGTTTTATGCTAATGCCTGAAACCTCAATGTCAATATGGGGGTATTGGAATGTTTCATGCTGAAGGAGAACAACGGTATTGTTGGTATATCAGAAACATGGTGGAACAGTGAAGATCAATGGGATTAAGTTATCCTTGAAAGAGAGGGAAGGGTGAATTGTGGATTATGTTACTTCATATATCAGAGGGCAGGGAGAATCCAATAAGCTATAACAATTAAGGAACAGACACCTTAACAAAATTACTGTGACACATTGGTCATGTAACTAGATGTTCAGATTATGGCAAAGAGACAAAAAAGTTTAGATGACAAAATGCCATGGCCATGCCATTTAATAGTTACACATTGAGTTGACTAGAGGGGAAGGGAGGTGACCCTCAACTAAATCCTTGCTGGTGCCCAAGATCTTGGAAATAGCAACCAGAGTAATATCAGATTCAACAAATATGTAAGTGGGAAATTGCCCAGAATTCCAATGCTGTCACATTTAATTTCAAAAGAGGAAAGTTCTTTACAAAGAGAGCATTAATTAAAAATAAATTGAAAGGAAGAGTCAGAAACTTCTTCAGGATAGTTGGAGATAAACCATTTAAAACCACTATAATATAAGCTCTTGTAGAATGTATGCCACAGATTCCAAAAAGTAAAACAAGTCCAAGAGAATGACAGCATGGTTAATGAGCAAGAGTAAAGAAAGATAAAAGGCCAGCAGACTTCCTTTAACAAGTGGAAATGTTATCTTGATGATAAAATTTAGCAGTAGCATAAACTCTGATAAAGCACATACAAGTTGACTATGAGGCAGAAACAACAGAAATTTGTGGAACCTATTGCCAAAAGAATTTACCTGTGCAATAGAAATGCATTTAAATACATCAGAAACAGGAAATCGGCCAGAGAAGCAGTTGGACCATGAGACAACAAAGCTGTGAAAGAATCATTGAAGGATAATTCTTCAATAATGTTTCAGAATAGCTGAATGATTTCTTCGTATCAGTCTCCATGTTGTATAGATATCTATGATGAACTAGGGAAGTCACTGAATATTATATTACTTGGTAACTCATAATGCTCACTTTGAGAACAGGGCAAGTCTCATAAGCCCAAGTCATTTGCTGGCTCATTTTAAAAAAATCCAAGCCAGAGAAGAACACCTCCTACTTATTTTCTGCCAATGCAGCGGAGCCTATCAATCTCCCTCCCAAACAGGGCTGTGCGGCTTGGGACAGAGATCATCCGCAGCTGGAACGGCTCTCCCTGCCTTAAAGGCAGGGAGAGTCGCTCCAGGCCGCACTGCCCAACACAGCATGGGCCAATCTCCCTTCCAAATGGCGACCCCTGTGGTTTATCCACGTGGTTTATCTAGGGGACAAGCCGCAGGGAAGGGCTGTTGCCACCATGGTCTGCTTTGCAGAATTTCTGGAGGCATCCACTGGCCATGGTTGGAAACAGAATCCTGAATCAGATAGACTT
Source organism: Hemicordylus capensis (assembly GCF_027244095.1). Taxonomy (NCBI): domain Eukaryota; kingdom Metazoa; phylum Chordata; class Lepidosauria; order Squamata; family Cordylidae; genus Hemicordylus; species Hemicordylus capensis. Next base: position 99,725,859 of record NC_069661.1, on the reverse strand, counting down.
TTAATCTGATCCTACAGGGATCTTCTTAAATTATTAGGAGCAGATTGCACATGTTAAAAATACTATCAGCTAAACAAACAAGTCCTTCCTTCCTTCTTCCCTTCCTTTCCTAACTCTTTTTTTCTTTTGGTTCACTTTATGAATAATTGCAAGTTGGCCTGTTCCCACTCTTCATTCACTTTTCTCTTGGATCATTAATATTCCTTTCCCCACTTGCCTATGGCCACAGTCTAACTGAAATTCAGAAAAGTCTGTCATTTAAATCCATCTTAGGATTCAGGCAGCTGAGGAAACAAACCTCACCTTTCTGCCCATCTAGGATGGTTCCTGCTGGTTCCCTTCTTTTCTTACATGTTTTGTCTACAGCTATTGTCATTAGTTATTGTGGGGATGATTTTTTTTATCTTGAATGGATCACTGTGATCCAGGGATGGCTGAACTAGAAAAAAATTGTAAGTAGCCTTTTGGACAACAGAAATAGTAAGACATCATTTAATTCTGAAGATTCAGAAGATAATAATTGCTTTGTTATATCAAACCAAGGATTATCTAGTCCAGCATAAAGTTTCCAAATGCAGCTAGACAGATGCCTCTGAATGCACACGGGCTGGACATGAAAGTGATGGCCATTCTCCACTGTATGTTTCCAGCATCTGGTAAGGTATACCATTAACAGACCTATCCTTCATCCATTTATATAATCCTTTTTAAAAGCCATCTAACCTAGCAGCCATCTCTACATGACGTGCTAGTGAATTCTGTATGTTAATTACACAGCGTCTGAAGTACTTCTTTTCTACTGTCTTTCTGAATATATGAACAGTCAGCTTCATTGTGTGGTCTTAAATCTTAGTATTATGAGAGTAGATAATGTCTAATATCATGAAAGAAAATGATGGGAAGAAAGTTTAATGAAAACAATTCTTATTGGTCTGTCCTAGGACTCAAAGAAAGTTGGCAGAAATCCCACCCACCCCCACCCAAAAATGGGAAGCAGAAGAATAAGCAGAGGGAAATGTTGAATGAGGAAGCATTTAAAAGGTGGTAGAAGGGTTAAAGATGAGGGGTGCCCTATTCTTGCATCAGCAGATGTGGTGAATGTCAAAGGTGGTTCAATAGATATTGCATACCTCCCTTCCTCCTGAGATGTTTCCTTTTGTTCAGGGCTGTTTCTCTTAATGGTGTGGTTTAGATTCACCATGGACCGGGTCTCACGATCAGTGAGACGCAGTTTGTGGCAGTGAGTGGGAAGCTTCTCACGAGCGGGGAGGGAGCCCTGGGCAGCCGGATTGGCTGCCCACACGATTGCCAGCTCCATGATAGAGCCAGCAAGGGCTGGGGGGAGCGGGGGCTGATTGGCCCCCACAAGCTCCAGCACGCCCTGCACAAGCGCGCAGGGCATGCTGGCAAGACCCCCGGGGCCGGGAGGTGGCCTTTCGCCTCTCCTCCAGGGAGTCTCCTCATGAGTAGCCGCGGCTCGGAGCCACGCCATGGCTACCCATGATCCAATAGCCCAGGATTGCGGAGTGATCGCTCCACAAACCCGGGCTAAGGGGCGGGCTACTTGAGCAGGTTAGCCGCTCAAAAACCACCGGGCTTGCAGCCAAGCCCGTTGGTTCTAATGATTTGCAAAAATCGGGCTAGGCTCTCAGCCCGATTTTTGCTAATTGTGAGAATAGCCCCCTTGTGTGCTTGGGATGTGTTCCTATGGCCCCATTTGGACATAATACCAAACCAGAGGTAAACGTGCCAGAGGTTTGAGTTTGTGATCATCCGAAAGCATGAAGCCGTGGTTTTGTCATCCTACTGCTGCTCTATTTTTGCTCCTAAGCTTGTATTTGGACCCTCAGTTTGTAGTGAGTTTCACTGCTGGAACCTGGGGTTAGAAGGCAGCATTATGTCTCTGAATTATGCCACCACTATAACCTGGGTTTTGTGCACAATCTTCTCCCATCACCATAGAGAGGCCAGCTCAGAGCAGTCCATAAATGTGTCAATTCTAGGGCAGCCATGTTTCTCATTGACCGCCTCTTGGAGTGGATGCCTTGCCCTCTGCTGTCTCCTTGCTCCTCTTCCTCTGCTTGGCAACAGGAATGCCATGTCCCTGCGGTTCCTTCATTTAAAGGGATGGAACAGCATTGGGGAAAGGACACTTTAAATAAAAGAAGGAGAATAAACACATATGCAAGGGGCTGTTTCATTGATCTAACACCCAATCTAGCCCCATTCCTGGAGCTCTCAGATCTTAATAACAAAGTGTGGTTTCTTTGGTCTTAATGTGCACAATCATGCCATGAGGTGGGGGCATGGACCAGACCAAGGGACATGCCTGAGTATCCCTAGTGGGGGGTGGAATACCAGTTGCTGGACCATGAAAGGGCTGGAGCTGTTCATCTGGTACTCCAGGAACAGATCTTATTGACTTCCTAGAAGGCAATACATATAATAAGGCAGGCAAAGGATCCTGGGGTTCAGTTCACTGTAATCAAGGGTGCTACCAGGCTTGTAGACTCAGGCAAAGCAGTGAGAAAGACCCAACACACTCTTGTTCTTGGGCAGGCTTGCTGGCCAGGGGTTTAGCCTTCTTATAAGAGGGCCAGTCCACCGGAGAAAACGGAAACACTAATGTGTTTCAGCTCTCCATTTGACTACACTCTCATTAGGTAAACCTTGCAACTATAGGGCTCCCCACTGTTGTGGGGCTCCTGGCAGCACTGGCTAACAATAGAACTCCTACTCTGCACCTTCCCCCTTGCACTCAACCCTTCCAGACTTCAAAGCAGATCGGACCACTTTGGGTGTTTGAGTGGTTTCGGGTTGGACAAGGAGAGAACGAGGCTGAATCCCACGTCCCAGGCTAATCAGTACTGGCTGGGCCCAATGCTGTGGTAAATGCAAACCAGACATTCTGGGATGGGACACCTATGGATTAGTATGGTCCCTGGCTAGTCAGAGCAGAAAAGCTGAGCAGAAAAGCTGAGCATGGAGATGTGTTTGCCCTGCTGAGGGTGGGCTAACACTGCTGAAAAGGCATGATCGTGCTGAGCATGTCCTCTCTAACCTCACAGCCTCACATGGCCGCAGCTTCACTGGCATGCTGACACTTTGCCAATAGTCTGGCAACACGTGTGGCACAGGGCTTGCTGGGCTGCAGCCTGGGCAGACTAGGAAGAGGGAGGGGCTCCTCTGTCCAGAAGCTCGAGGTTGCCAAACTGCAGTTAGTCCATCATCTGTGGCCTGATTATCTGCCTCACAGATTAACCACAGCTTTGTCTACCTGAGGTATCATGCTATGTCCAAACGGGTGTGGGATTATTTAGAAACAAAATGGTGTGCAGTTGTATATGCTGTTTTATCCATTTTATCTAAGCACATTGAAATTGATATGCAGGCAAATAGCTTTCAGATATGCAGGCAAATAGCAAATAACTGCTATATATACTCATAACAATTAAGCTGGCATTTTAGATGTTGGCAGGGGGAAGAGATGCCTTTTCTTTTACAGGATTATAAAAACAGAAATTGAAAAATAATCCCACTTCACATTATACATGCTTACTATGTACAGCTTCTAATACCAACTAGTAGCGATTTGTAATGGCTTGCACCCCAGCTCTAAACACCCTACTTGGAAGCAAGCCTCATAAAAATCTATGGTACTTATTTCCAGGCAAATAGGTTTAGTATAATGACACCATCCAATTGCATGCAATTCAACAGGAGTTTTACAATGTACTTCATTAAGCTGTATACTGAACTCAGTGACTAGGATCCCCAAAGTTACAATGCTTCTATCTTTTTTCTCCTGTTGCAGCAACCTCTTAGATGCCATTCCCAGAGAGTTCCCCTCCCATGTTTTTGGAATGGCTTGTTGGGCAATATGGAGAGCAAAGATTGACCTCACAGGTCTCTCCACTCAGCCTTTGTAGATCCAGGCCTAAGATTTTTTATTCCATCCACTCTTTTTCCAGGGATAGACACCTGGCTTACTGCTGTCCTACCACCACCCATGACAGCTATCTCTTCTAAAACTGTCATTAAGTTATTCTTCTTCTTACCTGAGTATTTCCATTGGAAACAATCAGGTAGAACAATATTGTCCACTGTTGACAGCAAGCGGAAAATATACGTTGAAACTAGCACAACTTCAAGTGCACAATGGGTGGAAATTCAAAGTGAAAATGGAAATAAATTAATGGCTTACACATCCTGCAGCATAAGGCAGGCATTGCAGAACCACTGCTGCAGGGATCTAACACACACTGTGATGGTGCTGAACAAGAGGGCAGTGCCAGAATTACTGATCTTTATGCAATTGCGCATTGCATGCTACTTCCATTGGGAACAATATGTCATTTACTACTTCCATTGGGAACAATGGAAGTAGTCAATGACATACAATCACACAAGAGGTCAGTAGTTCTCAGACTACACTCTTACGCAGCTCTGTTGCTGGTGTGCATTAGAGCCCTGCAGCGGAACTGGTGGTTCTACAGTACCTGTGTTACACTGTGGGACATGTAAACTAATATTATTTGGAAATTCATTGTAAATGTGTAATTTCCCCAGAAGCTAGGATGGTTCTTCGGAATTTGTGTGGTGCTGGAAGCAAGAAGGGAAGGAGACAGGAGCCTGCTGGCTGTTGAAAATAGCTAATTATAGGGCAGAGATATGGAGATTATGTGTGATGCATTAAAGAGGAAACTGATAAAGGACTAATATTATGTTGCTTTAATTACAGTGAGCATTTCACCCTGTAGTTTTGTACTGTAACAAGGTCGGTTGTATGTTACTGTACCCAGGGTGGCCCAATATTACGACTACCCTAAACCTCACTTCAACCTTAAACTAGCCTTGTATACTGCAGTGAAAAGTATGCCAACGTGTCTAATATAAAATGGATGCTCTATAATTAACCCAACTAAAATACTGGAAATTATCCTGAATGGCTGCATTCTCATCTTTTATGAAACCTATTATACCAGTTAGGAAAGCTGCATTAAAAATAATGGACTTACAGTAAGGAGAATCAGTATAATTTAAAATATGAGTCCTAAAGATATCTATGTGTTTCTAAAAAATTCTTTTGGAATACCAAGAGGCAATTGGACTATATCTTCTCATCAAACAATCCTAGTTATTTAAAGGGGAGACAAAAAAAAAGTTTCCAAGACTTACAGAAGCTCAAGTATAATTGAATATTATATTGCTAATACAGAATTATAGAAGGTTATGAAATGAGTTAAATATATTTATTAAAAGCAGAGCAGACCACAGTTAGTTGTTGAAAGCATTAAAATGCTTACTTTGCTCTAATTAAAAAAATTATGCCCTTACCTTAAAAAGAGCTCCAGTTCCAGGAAAAGAGCACATGTATGGGCACCTTCGGACATATTTTTAAACTGTGGATTCAATGGACCCACAGTTTCTCTCCAAGTCGCCCAGCATGCTCCCAGACAATAACGATCTGCAGTCTGAGAGACTACAAAGGGGACAGAACTGGCTGCATGGGCTTTCTCTGACCCAGGAAGGAAAGCTGCTGCAGCCAATTGAGTTTCAGAGCAGGAGGAGCGTACTACCCTTAACTCTGGTTTGGGCAGCTTGCACAAACCAGACAACACTCTTCAGCCTCCAGACCCTCAGTTTGGTAAGTGTACCTTACTTCAAACCAAGGGTTCATCCAAAGGTTTGGGGGGAGAATTGGAACCATGGCTGGGTTCTGGAAACATGGTTCAGATAATTTGCACGTCATGCAGGGCCAACCTGAAGTGAGTTTGCCTCAGGTTTCCCGTGATGTCTGAAGGTGGCCAATGTGATGAAGTTCCTGAGCTTGGTTCTGCAGTTATGTCCTATTATAGTCCATTGTCCTTTCATTCAGAAGGCAGATCTGTAAGACATTATTATAGATCAAGGCTATCAAGGCTGAGGATCTCTTCCAGTCATCTCTGTCTTTAGACTAGGGAGAATCATTTGCTATTAGCACTAGAGGGGCTTAATATGATGTTTCTGTGTATGTTTTCAAAACATGCTGATTAAAGCAAAATCATGAACATTTTGTGCAGTAGAGGGCAGTGCAATATACATTCACACCATTGTGAAGATTAGTGGAAAATATAATAGTATACATCTCCCAGCGCACCCATGACCACCACCAAATATCCTTCCTCTAAAGCACAGGAGAGAGAAGGTGGGCCTGTAATTTTTCATCTAAACATTTCTCTGTGTACTTGTTACACTTGCATACCAAAATGCAGGTGAGAAATTGCAATTAGGCATCCCACATAGCAAACCATATTTCATTGTAAGATTACAGCATTAGGAAGGTTTTCTATGGCTTAAATAAGTATAAAATCAGAAACCTCTAATGTAATGTCTCTTTTTAGTATATGCATTCAATGATTTAGTATATGTATTCAGTGATGGCCTCTGGGTTTAGCTGTGAAGTAAATCAACAGAAATAGCCCCCTTTTCTAGTCCAACTGTATTTTAAAAATTGTCACTTTATAAACTGTCATTAAACAAATTAAACACTTTATACAGCTTTCATTTTTCATCTGCACTTGTGTTATTGTCATTATATTAATTTTGATATTTGTTCTTATTGAGGTGAAATGCTCCTAACCATCTGCAAAGAACTCTACAGGAGGAAATGTGTGAACAAGTCACCAAGCTCCACTGTTGAGCACTCTTGCCAATCCTGGTCCAAAACAGTAGGGGTTAAAAAAAAATGCATCCCACTTTATGATGGTTGTGTCCAGGATGGGAATTCTCTCCAACAAATGTGGCAACTCGAATCATAACTCACACCAAATAATGGCAGGGCAGTTCACATTTGGCTGCCAGTTTCTGCCAGGTGATGCTATCCACTCAGCAGCCATGCCGCTGCATGATGCTAAAGTTCTCGCAAGCTTTTAATTAGAACTAATTTTAATAATTTTAATAATTCATTTTAATAACTGTTTTATACTCTTGTTTTAATTGTGTCTTGTGTATTTTAATCTGTGTTGACTTTTAAATATTATTTTACATTTTGTACACCGCCTACAGATGTACATATCAGGTGGTATAAAAATATGGTGGATGAATGAATGAATGAATGAATGAATGAAGTAGTAGCCCCTTTGCCACCACCAGTGCACTGGATTCTCCTCTCCCATGCAGCAGTACTCATTTGTCTATTTTAAAATGTGTATTATTGGTATATATTTGTATTATCTTGATTTGTTTTGTATTTTTATAATTTAAAAAAATGATAAACATGCACTGCACACACACATACCACTACCAGCAGCAGCAGTGATCCTCCAAATATACAAGGTTTCCTTCCACAATCATACCACTTATATTTTCCTAGTATTAGGAAAAGAGCATCTTTTCCTAGTATTCGTAATAAGATGTATTGGTAGCAGGGGCGTAGCTAGGGAAGAGGGGGCCTGTGTTCGCCCTTCTCTCCAGAGGCCCTTCGGAGTAAGGGAGATAATGAAGAAAATAGGGAGGGGTGGAGCTGGGGCCCCCTCAGTTCTTTGAGCCCTTTTGTTCAATTATAGCTACACCCCTGATTAGCAGTATTCCTAGTATTTGGAATAAGAACATCTTCCAAATACTCAGCAGGCTGAAATCCTGTGCACAATTACTTGTGAGTAAGCAACACTGAACTCAGTGGGACTTACTTCTGAGTCCACTTACATAGGATCAGGATGCACAAAAGTTGTGGAGCATACTATTTGCTCCAATTCAAGGTGGTGCATTTTCATGGTAGATGGAAAAGGCAGTGACAATCTCCATTTCAAAGATTGCAACAAGGATAATCCTGTATTTAAGCTTCTTATCTTAGATGCACATGACAGATCAGAAAGAGAGAATTAGCTCTTATGATTTGCTTCATGTTGCTGGATAATCTCATTTTTTAATTGGACACAAAGGATTAGATTTATATATTTTTCATTCCTGGTGTCATTGTAAATCGCTCCTGGCAATTGTGAAGAGGTTTTTGGACATCACAGGAGATATTTCACTGATGCAAAATCACACATGTCTCCAGACAGGCTTTAACTAGACACCCCCCTCCACACACACACACACACACACACACACACAATGCATACACCCATGTTTGTAAGCCGAATTAAATTGGGGAAGGGGGATAAAGAATGAATTGTTAATGGAACTGGCTGGCTTGTTGTTGTTGTTGTTTGTTTGTTATGCTTGAAAGGCTTCTGTGTTCTCCAAAAAGATTTATTTGATACATTTTTAAATTAGCTAGATAGTAAAGTCATGGCCTTAGCTGTGGGGCTGGGGAGGGCTGGAGATAAGGCAGGAGCTTACCTGCCTTCTCCCCACATGTGTGGCAGCTCCCGCAGACTCTGTTACAGTGCTCCCACATGATCAATGCTGCAGTGGAGTCCCAAGGTGAGATTAGGAGGAGGAAGTCCTCCCGCATCCCACAGGGCACCTCGAGAGCAGCAGAGTGGCTGCTTTCAGTAGTGTAGCCACTCCATTTTGCGTGGCCAATCCTTCTTTCTGGCTCGCTGCTAAAAATGGCAGTGGGACAGTGGGAAGCCCAGATATCTTGAGCAATCACACACACAATCGCCTGCCAAGGTAGGACAAAAAGGTGGTTTGTTCTACCTCAATAAAGAGCCAGGTAGAAAAGGAGGGCTCCTGGTGCTCCAGATGAAACAGACATATGCCTGGGGTAATCCAGGCAGCTTGTGTTGTGTAAATAGGCTCAATGTGTAGAACAATTTATGACTCCAGTACACCTTTGCTTTTGATAGACCCCACCTTTGCTTATTTACTGCTGGAAATCAATCACATTTTACCAGTACCTTTTGGTGGCAGTAGTGAATTAGGTCAACAGCTTTATGGTAACTTAACTGGATGAATATTCGAAATAATTGGAGCAGTGGCTTCCTTGTTTCTACATGCAGACATGGGTGGAACCGCTCAGTTCTGCTCTAGCAAAGGATAGGTGGACTTTTTTATTTGTTTAAATATGTATATTCCATTTTTCAAACTCAAAATGGGATATTCAAGGCAGCTAACAACAAAATTGCTTATATTAATAATGATGTAATGTATAATGTATGATGAAATTTTATCATATAGTAAGCTTAAAAAACCCAACTATAACAACAATTGCTCAGCAGAGATGGTGTTCCACAGTGGCTAAGGGACTTTCCCAGTTTGAATCTTGTTGTCTCTTCCATGGCCTCATTAGTTGGCTTTAGGCAAGCCACTCCCTCTCAGCTTCCCATAATAATACTTATTCTTAAGTAGCTGGGAAAGCTGAAAGGGAGTGGCTTGCCTAAAGCTACCTAATGAGTACATGGCAGAGACAACAAGATTCAATCTGGGAGTAATCTAGTAATCTTTGTAACTTATTCCATGATAAATATATATATATATATATCCTGCTTTTCCTCCGAGGACCTCAGAGTGGTGTACATGGTTATGTTTATCTTCACAACAACGTTGTGAGGTAGGTTAGGCTGAGAAATACATGAGTGGCCCAGAGTCACCCAGTGAGTGTCATGGTTGAATGGGGATTCAAACTCGGGTCTTCCCAGCCCTAGTCCAACACTCTAACCACTACACTATGCTATACATGTGAAGTGCTATGTACACTCAAAAAGTGCTATACAAAAGCGAAGTGTTGTCATTAATATTTATTTGTTTATTTATTTATCACATTTATATACCGCCCAAACTTTCGTCTCTGGGTGGTTAACATAAAACAATTAAAACACATATAAAAAGTTAAAACAATTCAACAATTTAAAATCAATCACAAAATTAAAACCAACTAAATTTAAAAGGCTGAAAAAGCTTGTTTGAAAAGATGGGTTTTCAGATGTTTTTTAAAAATTGCCAGAGATGGGGAGGATCGTATCTTAGTAGGGAGCGCATCCCACAATCTCGAGGCAGCAACCGAGAAGGCCCGTCTCTGTGTAGCCATCAGACGAGTTGGCAGTAACTGGAGACGGACCTCCTCAGATGACCTCAATGGGTGGTGGGGCTTGTAGTGAAGAAGACGCTCTCTTAAATACCCAGGACCTAAGCCATTTAGGGCTTTATAAGTTATAACTAGCACTTCGTATTTTGCCCGGAAACCTATTGGCAGCCACTGTAACTCCATCAGCAAAGGAGTAATGTGGTCTCTCCGAGATGACCCAGAGACCAACCTGGCTGCCACATTCTGAACCAACTGAAGTTTCTGGACTACGTACAAAGGCAGCCCCATGTAGAGTGCATTACAGAAGTCAAGCCTGGAGGTCACCAACATTCAGCAGCAACATATAAAGGTCAGCCAAGCAAGGGGCAAAGCTGTAATAGGGTGCATGGATCCCAACAACCCATGCTGCCTTGCCTCCAGGGCCACCTCACTCATTTCTGGGCCTGCCTCTCTCACCCCTTCTCCTCACTGCACTGCCACAGGCACCTGACAGCCTCCAACCCCTCAGAGACATGCTTCCTGACTCAGAATCCTGTGGTGGTGGCACACTCCCTGACCCAGCAGCCAATGGGGAGGTTGCCCTGCCCCCGCTGCTCAGCTGGCCTTTGCATATGCACAGCAGCCATTTGAGTGGTCGGTATGGCACTTGGCTGCCATGCCGACCACTCAGTTGGCCTCTGTGCATGCAGCTGGCCTCTGTGCATGTCTAACACTTTATTTACACCATGTATGGGTAGTTTTATACGTAATTGCCAGTGCCATCCTGCTGTGTGACACTTCCTTAACTGTCCATATAAATGAAACAAAATAATAACAATTAAAAGATAACTTTGCACTTTAAAGTTTCTTTCTTAACACAAACAACAGAATTTGCAAAATAAAATTAAAAAGGTTACAGAGACTTGCTTAGAATCGTGTGTCCAAACTGACACATGTTCCTTTTGGTGTTGTTGTTGGCTTGTTTAGAGTTCTTTCTTTGCTATGGCATTAAGATACAGTCTGTTTCTGTCTCACCTTCTTGAAAGCCTGAAAGTAATAAATGTAGGCTTAACAAATAAACAACCCACAGGAGCTCTCTCTGCAGAGACCTTCTTCAGCAGGCCTCTGGATCCTCTAAGGTGGATTGTGCCTTCTTCTTTTTGCCATATATGGTAGTCCTATTCAACTTGCAGCTCCGTACTAGACAAGCTTATATCACCTGATGTTTTAACCCTTAAAGAGCAGGAGTTACACATGCACAGAGGCCAGCTGAGGAATGGAGGCGGGGCAGTCTCTCCACAGGCTATTACAGTAGGTCAGGGAGCATGCCATAGCTCCTTCACAACCTAGCCAGATGTGTAGCAAGGCTAGCAGATACAGTTTTATTCCTAATTTTAAAAGACAATAAAGCAACCATGGCCGCTAAATAACTAACATAAGGAAACACTTCCAACAGCAAGTAATGAGCACATTGAGGGTCTTCTCATGATTAGTGAGAAGAGCCTGGATAGGGTTTACGGGGAGAGCGGGTTAAGCCTGCTCTCCCCGCAGATGAGCAGTCAGTCTGCTCCGGGCGGCCGAAGCAGCCACCCACACAACTGCCAGCTACATTAAGGAGCTGGCGGGGGCTGGGAGGGTCAGGGGCCACGCAACCCCCGGAAGCTCCAGCATGCCCTGCGTGTGCGCACAGGGCTTGCTGGAGAGACCCCTGAGCCGGGAAGCTGCTTTTCAGCCTCCTGGTTGGGGGTCTGCTCATGAGTTGCTGCAGCATGGAGCCGCACTCCGGCAACTCATGAGCGGAAAGCCTGGGTTAGCGGAGCGCTCGCTCCACTAACCTGGGCTTAGGGGAGGGCTACTTAAGCGGGTGACCCACTTTTGTGAGATGGGGCTCGGCTGCGATCCCGGTGGTTCTCACACGCATGCAAAATTGGGCTAGGCTCCCTTAGCCTGATTTTGCATGACCATGAGAATAGCCTCATTCTGTTTCAGAACCTGTGCATTCATCAATTATCAGATCCAGTGTGTTTTTTTTCTCATATTGTTCCATAAAAGGAGCAGTGTATGACATAATATTTAATGTCCTCCACTTGCCCCTGGCCACAGGGGCAGAGGTGCTGTTCCACAGGAACTTTATGAAATCTAGCCTCCAGATATGCTGAGGGCATGGTTTGAAAACTGGTAAATGCCTTCCTTACTGGTGTGCTGGTGAGGCTGAGTAGGTACTGCAAAGTGGATCTGTTTTTCTTGAAGTGAGGATACCATAGGGAGAACTTTGAATGTTGGACCAAACCAGCATCTCAGCTGGCATCCGGCTCAAGGAGCCAGTCATGGATTTTTTCCACTACCCCAGGGACTTAAGTTCCTCTGGTGAAGGCAGAGAGTACATTTGCAGGATATGGGATAGCATATCTGCCCACTACGTCCCCTCTTGGTAGTGCCAATAGCATGATTTAACTAGATGGTGTCCTGGAAGGTTTTCAAGTTTCTTAAAATATTTTAGCAGTATCAGATGGTCTCTAACAGAGATTGAGGGAAGCCCCACCTCCATTCTTAGATGTGCAGCAGTGGTGCCCTGGGGAAGGCCCAGAATTTTCCTCAGGAAATTATCCTGGATTATTTCTAATTTCTCACACACTTTCACATTCCACACCCTAAATCTCTGCCCCATAAAAAATCTGCAGAATTACTTTGCCCTGAAATATTTTGAGTGCAGAAGCTATTAATTCACACACACACACACACACACACACACACACACACACACACACACACCCCGGGTGCTTTCCAGACGGCAACTTGAAATTACTTTGCAATATATAGGCTTGGTGTGTGTTTGTACAATCTGGATTTGGGCACCGTCTTGCATATGGGAAGAATAAGGTGCCGTTCACACAGCCACAGTCTGTATTTGGATCTTATCTTGATGTTTTAGGTTTAAAGTGCTGTCTGTGCATCAGAAAATAGTAGCTGATTTCTTTAGTTTTGAGAACAATTTGCAGATTAGCTGGGTTTACTCAGAAGTAAACAATTTAGTTCAATGGGCTTCCTCCCAAGTAAGAGTGCATAGGAATGCAGCTGTAGAAGTGTGGCTTGCACAGAGACAGACAATTTCCCCCTCATTCGGAACATAAGAACAGCCCTACTGGATCAGGCCCAAGGTCCATCTAGTCCAGCATCCTGTTTCACACAGTGACCCACCAGATGCCACTGAGAAGTCCATAGGCAGGAGTTGAGGGCATGTATCGATAGTAGGTCATCAATAACACAATTTTGACTGGGCATCTGTTAGAGCGTTACATTCCTTTAATGTACAATGAAACAATATTGCATGGCAGTGCGCCCCAGATATAACTGCAGAATAAGCTTTCATTTGAAAATCTAGTTCACCACAGTACTTAAAAGAGCTTGTAACCTGAACTCTAATTCCCAGTTAGGCTTGTCTACAAGCCATTTTAGGATATAAAGCCATTGTCTCCATGGTCATTTTCAACATCATCTCAAAGTCCCCTGTTGATAAACTAGATTAAAAAAACTTGCAGCATATAGGAACTTTATGTGAAGCATTAATGTTATATTGCTAGGTGGTAATGGTTTGTAACTAATCAGACTTTAAAATCAATCACGACAGTGATAACAGATTAAGAAACTGCAATGTTCATAATGAGGTTCACTTTACAGCACTTATTAAACTAAGTCCATTGATATCTCTGGTGTTTTCTGAGAAGGGAAAGAACTGTAAAATAAAAACTTTACAGAACAATCTGTTAGCTGGGAAATTCCTTTGTGCTACTAAAGCATTAAATTTCTGCTGCTGCTACTGTGTCTGAGGGAGCAGAGAGAAAAATGTTTATATGAATCTATGTTGTGCGGTTGTCAGTTCCCTGAATGTCACTGGAGAAGAAATGTTCAAGACAGACAGGCCTGGTGGAGATAATAGGTCCTCAGGTCCTATAGTTTTGGGGTATGCATTAACATTATCAGAGAACAAATAGGTACTAGTAGAAGATCAGAATGGTCACTTTCACTAATGGTTTTTAGATGCCAGACCAACATTTTTATTCTGACAGGTTTATGTTTGGCTGCCCATTAGTTTTTGCTGCTGAATAACATAACGGTAACAGTTATCCTTTTCATAGCATTTTCTGAGTAAGGGGCCAAGCCAGTTAGATAACAAAGAGACCCCATCCAACCAATATTGTCAGGCATTCCTATGCATTGTTTGTTTGTTTGTTTGTTTGTTTGATTTTTAGACCGCCCTTACAAAATAGCTCAGGGTGGTTCACAAACATCAAAGACCCTTTAAAACAATTAAAGAGCACTGGAAGGCCAGGCCGAACAGGTAGGTCTTTAGGGCTCTCCTAAATTCCAATAAAGAATTCAAATTACGGATGTCTGCAGGGAACGCATTCCACAGTCCAGGAGCGGCTACAGAGAAGGCCCACCTCTGGGTCACCACCAGACGAGCTGGTGGCAACTGGAGCCGGACCTCCTCAGATGATCTCAGCGTGTAGTGGGGATCAGACCAAAGAAGGCACTCTCTAAGGTAACCTGGACCTAAGCCGTTCAGGGCTTTAAAGGTAATAACCAGCACTTTGTATTTTGCTCAGAAACATATCGGCAGCCAGTGCAGCTGTTTCAAAACACGCATAATATGGTCTCTCCAGGTTGCATTAGTTCTGACAGCTCCTTTTCTCAACTTCAGCATCAAAAGGTAGGATACCCTAGGCTAAATATAGATTGCCAACAAGTAAAATCAGCTTCTTAAGATCAGTTTTCAAGCTGCGCTATCTCAATCATTTTTCAATGGATCTACATGGAATCTGAAGAAATAGGGATGCTTATCACTTAATTGCTGTGTGCCTAATAATAGGTGGATTGGGTGGATAGCTTGGATTTTATGACTGTTAAAGACTATTCTCACGAGCAGCCCAACTCAGGCTAGGGTAGCCCAGCTTGGGTTGGGCTGCTCGTGTGGAACACTGGGATCAAGCATGATCCTGGTACTGCCCTTGCAGGTAACCAGACTTTTTACCCAGCCTTTAGCCAGAGTTTAATGCCGGGGTCATGAGTATGCTCAGGCTGCACGCAACCCAAGCATACACAGAGTTGGGAGCCTAGAGACAACTCCCAGGGGGAATACCCCAAGGCACTGCACTTAGGGCTTGGAAGGCAGTTTTTACACATCACCTGAACTATACAGACATTAGTGTACAGGTATAATAAAAATAATGGATGGTTTTGGAGTGTGCTCTTGCCATGGTTGAAATCTGTAACTTTTTGGTATGTCTGTTTCTAATAACATACTTAAAATACATGGCTCCCAGACATACTCAGCCAATTAGAAGTCAAGAATTAGTGAGTGGGGCCCCAGCTGATATGAAGATTAGGAGGCTCTTCTCACGATTAGTGAGAAGAGCCTGGGGAGGGTTTGCGGGGAGACCGGGCAGTTTGCTCTGGGTGGCTGAAGCAGACACCCACATGACTGCTGGCTCTGTTACGGCGCCGGTGGGGGCTGGGAGGATCGAGGGCCGCGCAGCCCCCAGAAGCTCCAGCATGCCCTGCGCAAGCGTGCAGGGCATGCTGAAGAGACCCCCGAGCCGGGAGACTGCTTTTCAGCCTCCCGGTCGGGGGTCTCCTTGTGAATTGCTGCGGCATGGGGAGGGGGAGGGGTAGTTTGGCGGGTTAACCGCCTGGAGGCCACCAGGCTCACCTGCGAGCCCGGTGGTTCTCACGATCAGGCAAAATCGGGATAGGCTTCCTGATCGTGGGAACAGCCTCTAGGTCTTTGTAGCACCGTGTTTATCTGGGAAAGGAGGAACTCAGAAATCCTTTGATAAAAGACCAGACTTGATTGAGCCCCTGGTGGCGCAGTGGTAAAACTGCCGCCCTGTAACCAGAAGGTTACAAGTTCGATCCTGACCAGGGGCTCAAGGTTGACTCAGCCTTCCATCCTTCCGAGGTCGGTAAAATGAGTACCCAGAATATTGGGGGCAATATGCTAAATCATTGTAAACCGCTTAGAGAGCTCCGGCTATAGAGCGGTATATAAATGTAAGTGCTATTGCTATTGCTATTGCTATTAACAAGAGTAAAGCAACTAGCAAGATAATTTTTGAGTTGAGCAATAGTTGAGCAGGACTCCTGACTTCTCAGAGTCAAACTAGATGCAATGTTAAACCAGTCAATGTCCTTCCATCTTTTTAATTAATAATATTTATTATTATTTATTTACACAGTCAGACAGGTGTTATTGACTGATTTGTTTTATCCAGACATCGAGTCCTTCCCAAGTACCTGGGATGGCTGAATTTTATTATCAATGTTGTTGCTATAGATATCATTGCAAAATATAGGCTGTTCCCAGTAAAGCTGCTTTTTGTAATTGGCTGATGGTGATTTCTGTGGCCCCTATGGTGTTGAGGTGCTCTTCAAGGTCTTTTGGAACTGCACCCAGGGCGCCAATTACTACCGGGATTATTTTGGTCTTTTTCTGCCACAGCCTTTCAATTTCAATTTGTAGATCTTTGTATTTTGTGATTTTTTCTATTTCTTTTTCTTTTGTTCTGCTACCCCCTGGTATTGCTATGTCGATTATTTTAACTTGTTTTTCTTTCTTCTCGGCTGCAGTTATATCTGGTGTATTGTGTGGCAGATGTTTGTCTGTTTGTAGTCGGAAGTCCCATAATATTTTTACATCTTCATTTTCTACCACTTTTTCAATTTGATGATCCCACCAATTTTTGGCTACAGGTAACTTGTATTTTTTGCAGATGTTCCAGTTTATCATCCCTGCTACCTTGTCATGCCTTTGTTTGTAGTCAGTCTGTGTGATCTTTTTACAACAGCTGATTAGGTGGTCCACTGTTTCATCTGCTTCTTTACAAAGGTGGCACTTGCTGTTTGTTGTTGATTTTTCGATTTTGGCTCTTATTGCATTTGTTCTTAGTGCCTGTTCTTGTGCAGCCAGTATTAAACCCTCAGTTTCTTTTTTCAAGTTGCCATTCTTAAGCCATTGCCAGCTCTTGGTGATGTCTGATTTTCCACTTATATTGTGCAAATATTGACCATGCAGTGGCTTATTTTTCCATTTTTCTGCTCATTTCTTGACTTGTTCTTTCTTGTAGGACTGCTTTGTTTCATTGGTGTTGAATAGTTTCTCATTATTGACCATTTGAAGTGCATCTTCTTCACTGTCCTTGATATATTCTTCAAGGCCTCTTTTCTCCTCCTCTACTGTTTGATGGACTTGCAGCATTCCTCTTCCACCTGAGCTGCGAGGGAGGTAGAGCCTATCTACATCACTGCAGGGGTGCAGAGCATGATTGATGGTCATGATTTTCCTGGTCTTACGATCTAGCGTCTCTAGCTCTGCCTGGGTCCAGTCTATTATTCCTGCAATGTATCTGATAACAGGTGTAGCCCAGGTGTTTATGGCTTGTATGGTGTTCCCACCATTGAGTTTGGACTTGAGGATTTTTCTAACTCTCCTGATGTACTCACTTCCAAATTTACTTTTAACTTCAGTGTGTGCAATGTTATCAGCCTGGAGAATGCCCAGGTATTTGTAATGTTCTTTCTCTTCCAGGTTCTTGATGTTGCTTCCATTGGGCAATTCTATTCCTTCTGTTTTTCTTATTTTCCCTCTGTTCATTATTAATGCAGAACACTTGTCTAGTCCAAACTCCATTGCTATTGTCCAAACTCCATTGTCCAAACTCCATTGCTGAATATACGGACAGTGTTTAGCAGTGATTCGATTTCTGACTGGGACTTTCCATACAACTTCAGATCATCCATGTACAGCAGATGGTTTATTTGACTTGATGTTTTAGATGTTTGGCATCTGAGGCCTGTTTTGTTTAGTATTTGTGAAAGTGGGGTCATGGCGATTACAAACAACAGAGGGGATAGTGAGTCCCCTTGGAAAATGCCTCTTCTAATGCTAACCTGTCCTACTGTCTCACTATTGATTGTTAACTGTGTACTCCACATGCTCATTGCTTTTTTAATAAATATCTGAATGTTTTTGCTGACACCAGTTGTTTCTAAATATTTTAGTATCCATGTGTGAGGCAATGAATTGAAGGCTTTCTTATAGTCAATCCATGCAACACTTAGATTGGTTTTTCTTCTCTTGCAATTTTCTAAAATCATTTTGTCAATCAGCAGCTGGTCTTTTGTGCCTCTGGTGTTCGGACAATTTCCTTTCTGTTCAACTGGAAGCTGTTTGTTAGTTAATAAGTGTTGCATCACTTCATCTGCTATTATTCCAGTTAATAATTTGAACATAGTTGGCAGGCAGGTTATCGGTCTATAATTACTTGGAACTGCACCTTTTGCTGGGTCTTTCATGATGAGATGAGTTTTCCCAGTTGTTAGCCATTGTTCAATATCACCACCTTGCAAAATGTGATTGAACTGTTTTGATAGTTCTTTATGAAGGCTTGTTAGGTGTTTAAGCCAAAACCCATCCATTTGGGTTTTTGAGGTGAAGGCAAAGGGGAGGTTGCCTGGTTTTGATTTTGGAACAGTTCAGCAACGGTGGTATCCTCTATTTCCAACACCTCCTCCATCTGCGCCTGAGCAACTGCTTCAGTTGGTGGTAATTCCTCTTCCATATCTTGAGCCTGTGTTGCTCTTTGCAGTTCTTCCAGCTCAACTCCTGTGAATACTTTATTTCTTATTCTGAATCTTCTCTGGTCTGCTAGCCTTTGTTCTGTTATTTCTGTATCTGGATGCTTCTCTTTCCAAATTTGGTACATTCTTTTTAAATAACCTCTTCTAGTTGGACGAGACTTGTAATAGCAGATCATTATTTCCTTGTTGGCATTTTTCGTATATTTTTTTTGGTTAAGCGACGTTTCTTCCAGTAGCCTTGCAGTCTCCAGCCCTGGTTGCTCAACTGAAGATCCTGAGTCCTGTTGCCCACTTGCCACCAGATGTCCAGGGACTCCAGCACCTGGCGCGGTCCTTGTTGACCTGGGTGACGACCGATCCGGTATAGATTTATTAAAGTTACGTCTCACCATATTGTTGATGAGAGAGGCACTCTTTGTCTGGCTCCTCTGGTGAGACCTGTCCAGTATGGTTGGACCTCTGGCATAGCTCTCACCTTCCTCTGAGCATGCAAGCCCCAGAACTACGCCGAGGTATTGCCTCACTGGGCGTATTATTATTATTATCATTATTATTATTAAATAGCAGATGCAGAGAGCCCCAATCCACACTGAGATCACTGGGGAGGAAGGTATTCTTTCTCGCCATACCATGGAAAGAAACTCACACACACTCACCCTCCACAGGCTGTAATTTGCACTGGAGGAGGGGAGCAGAGGTGCTCTTGCCCCAGGACTTTGGGTCAAAGTCCATGGCCTTCACACCCCCTGGGGGGCCCCAAATCCTCTTTAATCTGTCTGGGTGGTGTGGTTTGTGCCCTCAAGAACCTACATGTTAAAAATGATGCTTAACTTAGAGTGCGGAGGGGGCTCCTTTGGGGTCCTTTCTAGGTTCAGGCTCCAAAATTACCTAGGTGCACCTCTGCCAAGAGGGGGAGACCTGCTATCAAAAAGTGCTAACCAGCTCAAAACAAGTGGTTCAAAAACTATGCACCATCTTGCTATTATATGATTAATTCTCTTTGTCTTTGTTTTTATCGTATGTATCTTGTATCTAAAAACAGATTTTAAAAAACATATAAAAAACAAGCCATTTAAAAATAAATAGTTTTTCTTAAGTTAAATAGTTTTCATTTTATAGTTACACAGCAAAAGAGTTTAATGTTCCACATAAAATATATTTAAACTGTTTTGAAGTGTCTGAATCAGCTACCAAACCACTTTTTAAAACTTAATATATGAACTGGAGAGTTAAAAATTACTAATGAACCTGACCCAGAAGTGAACCCATTTTTTCAATGACTTGATTCCCTGGGCATGTCTACTGTCACTTCTAGTTGACTCTCAGATAGTATGTGAGGAAGTTTAACTGGGATGTCTCTGGTGTGACTGTACTCAGTTTATCTGGTGTGGACAGATCTACCGCCTGCCCCAAGCTTAACCTAGCAGCAGTGCAACAGCTGTCACCACCCTCCTCCTCCTGTTCTCCCTCCTCTGGCTTTTCAAAACATAATGGAAGGGAGTAGAAAAAGAAATGTGGAGGAGAATATAGTGCTGCTCTAGCCCAACACTCTGTTTTCTTTCTCCACAATTCCTCTTCTGCTCCCTCTACTTGGCTTTTGAGAAGCCAATTACGGGAGTGGAAGAAAGGGGCAGAAATGGCTGGCATTCCTCCACCAAGTGAGGTAAAGGGGGTGGGGAGAGCCAGAATGGTGGAAGATGGGAGGGGAAGAGCTGGGGGAAAGAAAAGCCAGGGTGGGGGAGAGGGAAAAGATGGACTGGGGTGGAGAAGAAGGCCAGGGGGTCTTGGGTCAACCCTGATAAGGCCACAAGTGTGTTCTTGGATGAGAGAGAGACCGGAAGAAGGGAAATGCTGCCAGTATTAGACAGTTACGGCATAGCTGCAACTGCCTAAACAATCTTCCCCATACAAATCTTATTTCCCATCTCAAAACATCTGCCTGTTACAAGAATAGCTCCCCAGGTCATTTCCAACACCATGCAAATAGACAGCAAAATCAACAGGTAGAGGTAGTAAGGGTTTGATGTTACTGCCTCCTGTTCCTTTCTGATGACTGTGCAGCACAGAAAGTCCATTATAGTCTACAGACAGCTTCACTAAAAGAAAAAGAAAAAAAACCCAGTTGTTAATGTGGTTGTTGCCAAAGGATAGGCCAGCTGATCCTCATCCCTAAACCCATATAGACAGGTGAGAGAAGTGCTTTCTTTGGAGAGAGAACCTTCAACCACCTGGTGAGCTTTGCCTGGAGGTGACCCTCTTGTTAAACATTTTCTCCTATATTATAAAGATGGTTGCAATAGCTTCTTAAATCTGCCCTGACCAACCTTTTGGCCTGTCAGGATGAATGCAAGGTGAATTCATACATTGTGGTCTGTCAGGTGCTTGATAGCCCCTTTGTTTTTTGCAGATCCAGGCAGGCTACAAAAAAGGATTGATCCAGACTCTGATGGGGCAACATAAATGGTTGTTGGTCTGCATTCAGCTTTGTGGGTCACACATTGTGCAGGACTGCTTTGAAGAGTATTGCATTCCAATGATATTCTGAAGGGTAATAGTAGTAGCACTGAACTTGCAGGATAACTTCTGCCCTGAAGACCAAACTTGAAGTGATTGGGAAAGAGGATGTACCAGAAAATGTCCACCCACTTAAATGTTAGTTCTCGGAATGATGGCCTTTAATGGGTGATTTGTGTTAAATCTAGCAACTCAGATGCATTCACATTCCCAAGAGCTCAGTATGAATTACTGCCCCCATTGACTAGGGCAAAAACATTTTATTACTCCTGTTGTTGTACTTATTCTGATTATTAGGCTCCTTAACACTCTTCCGCTGCTTCTTTTTCTTCTTCTTTGACTTTAACTAAAGCAGCCTCATAAAAGCCTTGCCTTCTGCTTTGTCTCAGTGAAACAGAAGTCAGCTCTTTTTCTTTTCCCTTACAACTATGCCCATGTGGTTAGCAAAATAGGGGTCTGGGAGCCATACATCTGCTCCCTCCTTTTTTCAGTGTGTCCTAATTTACAAGGGCATTCAACAGTCCTTTAGCATTGTGAAGAACAAGCGAGAATGTTAAGAACAATGGGAACAGATTTCATTATTTCTTTGTAAATGTTGCACTACATATTACAAATGCAGTGCAACTTTTTGAGGAGCAAGCTGGCTCATACTAGACATATTGAAAGAACAGGAAATCTGGAGAGGGACATGGCATTCCTACAGACCACAGAAATCCCACCTCCCCAAGTACTGAAGAGAACAGGGACAGCCCTGCCACAAAACAGGGTGAAATGGGACACTTCCGAAGCAGGATTCAGGGCATTTGTCACACTTGCTTCATTACTCGCTTGTAAGTGAGCTTGCTTGGCATCCTTATATGTGTATAGAGAGAGAACCAAATGGACATTTAATTTTACATGTGGTTCCCTAAGCAAGAATAAAGGAAGGGAGAGTGATTTAATAGAAAAGAAAAGGGGACAGTTTTGAAAAAAGGAATCAAGTGAGGGTGTGATTTAACAGGATAAAAGAGAAAGTGGGGAGAAGGAAGAGGTTACCATCTGGTGATCTTCTACAGGTGAAAAAATATCATGAGCCAGCACTGGAACAGAGAACACAACTGAAACACTACCCACCTCCCATCTCATCCAGCCTAGCCTCAGAGCTTACTAGGGATGTGCAAACCGGCTCGATATTGAGCCAGTTCGATGTAGAACTGGTTTGGGTTGACAGTTCAGGGTCAAACCGAACCACCCCCTGTTCGGTCCAACCCCGGACTGAACACCCCCTGACTCTTTGGGGGTTCACGGATGTTTTTGGGTTGTTGTTGTTTTAAGAAAAAAATATTTTTACCTTATCCCCCTTGGGGGAGTTCCTGGAGGCGTTGGGAGGGGTTTCCCTCTCCCCCTGCCAGCTCTCCCTGTGGCTCGGCTGGCTCTTTGGCTGGTTTTCAGCCTTCTCCCCTCAGTGTGGCGGCCATTTTGGAGGCTGTGTGCCTGTGTAATTGGCCTCTGCGTGTGTGGGCCAAACTGAGCTGGGGGTTCGAGGGAGTGCCAGACAGAACTGGCCTGATAGGGTTCGAGTCCAGTCCAGACTCAAACCAAACTGGGCCAGCTGGTTCTGTGCACATCCCTAGAGCTTACCAGGCTGAACTCAAAAACTTGTTTTAGATGTTGAGGCTTGAGCCTACAAGGTTATGTATATACTAGCAAAGTATCCAACAAAGCAGGAATGTTTATGGAAATGTGGTCAAAAAGATGCACTGTAGCTGAGTGAGTTATTTCTTTCCCAGCTGGCTTTCCTTCATATCTCACCCCGCACTCTATCTCTTTGGACAGTTGCCTCTGGCCATCATCTGCCTCATCTGCACTTTTATCTGTGGGTCCTTGCATTGTGGATCAGATTCAGCCTGAAGACTAACAGCTGGCCATCCAGCAATGAGGAACATACAGGAGCCACATTAACACATAATGCAGAACTGCAGTCTGCTGCCACCCCCCCCCCCCCGGCCCCGTCTCTCCTGTCTTAATGTGGACATCATGGAGAGCAATCTCTCTGTAGTCAGCATCAGCAAGACTTCAGATAGGAGGGGGACCTGGCTGTTCAGGCTTCCGTCTGGCATGAAGGACAGTCCACACAGGTAATCACAGCCGAAGGGAGGGAGGTTCCTCCCTCAGCTCTGGCTACAGCTTACGCAGACTTTGGTCGTGAATTCAGGTGATATGCAGGCTGCGTGGAACCTTGAACTGGAGAGACAAAACTCACTACAACCTGAGGGTTCAAATAGGACTTACAAAATTGAAACCGAGGGTGATTCGCTGTGCAGAACCAGAATTGCAAGCATTCGAATGACATAGTGAGGAAACCTCTGCCCCCTAAAACTCTGGTTCCACATTACGTGTGAATGCAGCCATACTGTATTATCACTTTCTGTTCTGCCATAGAGCTGAATGACATCTATAAGAAAAAGTAAAGTTTCTGTAGTCCATCAAATTTCTGAGGTGAAAGCTAAGCCTCACTCAGCCAGCCATCCCTAATACTGGGCAGCCTGACCTTCATGGGCAGAGATTTTGTGTGTAGTGAAGGAGTCATTGCATATCTGCATACTCTTTGCCTAGGAAAACATTGCACTCCCTTCTAAACCATTGGCCCTTTCTCCCACTCCTGATCATAATGATCAGCATTTCACCAGGAAATAATAAT
Source organism: Hemicordylus capensis (assembly GCF_027244095.1). Taxonomy (NCBI): domain Eukaryota; kingdom Metazoa; phylum Chordata; class Lepidosauria; order Squamata; family Cordylidae; genus Hemicordylus; species Hemicordylus capensis. Next base: position 99,702,094 of record NC_069661.1, on the reverse strand, counting down.
AATAAAGAGGATGGTTTTAGGCATGTATCCTAAAATTACTCCGCTACAAAATTACAGCTCACAATAACATCTAGAATTCAGATAGGTACTGCCATGTTACAGTAGTGCCATGCAAGCCACTTTTCTATGGTTCACACCACAGCACTACTGTAATTAACATTACATTAACAAACCTGTGCTCAGGGCCAAACATACAAATCCTTAAACATGAAATCATTGCCCCTAATCCCATCTGTGGGGCAACTTCACACTTAAAGCTGTGCCATTCACTCTGTCCATGTAATTGCAGGTGTTTAATGTTGCAGTAGCACTGTGGGAACAATCTGTGAAGGTCTCCGATGAAGCAGGTGGGGCTTCTGGTTAGGACTGAGCCATGGTACTTATCCTTTTAAAAAAAACAAACAAACCACTACTTAGGATGGCACAATTTAAAGAGAGCCCGTCAATAATTTAGAGAACATTACAGGGAAAAGATTGGAAGGAAGTCAGTAATCCATTTCCCTGGTCAAGGCCTTTGGAAAAGTGGAACCTGAATTACAGTGTTACTCTGGTAGGGGCAAGAGAGAAAAAACCTAGGTAATGTATATATGTGTAAATAAAAGAGCAATAGAGTTTTCTGAATAATTATTTCCCAAACAGATTAAGTTGACACTTAAGTTAAAGCAAAGAAGTGATGCATATAAGAATGATAAATACAGAGAGAGGCCATCCACACAATCACTGTTCTACCTGGGTCTGGGAGCTGTATGTGCTCCCAATTTTTGGTTGTGTGGAAGCAAGATAGGAGGAAAACCTGGGTAGATTTAGAGATCATATTCAATAGCTACTAGAGAGGATGAGAAAGTGTGAAACAGAGGAATTCTTGGTTAGATGTCAGATTATTATTTCCAAAATTGCTTTTATCCAGCCCTCTATTTCCTTACAAGATGCTTGTCAAAATGGCTATATCTCTCTATCCAATGAAGGAAAAAGATGAGAAGGGTGGGCCTTCAGGCATAAATGAGTGAAACAGGAAAGCTGATAATTAAGGAGAAAGAAATATTTAGATGGAACACTGAAAAGCAAGGTTCAGGGCAGGGGCGTAACAAGGCTGGAGTGGGCCCAGAGACAAAATTTTAAAGTGGGCACCTCGCTGATACAAACGCACACACTTCACAATATATAGTCATGTGACTTACCTCTGGGAGGCCCCTCATGACTGCCGGCTCCGTCACGGAGCCGGTGGGGCCATGGGGATCAGGGGCTGCACAGTCCTGTAAGTTCCAGGATGCCCTGAGCACGTGCGCGGGGCATCCTGGAGAGACCCCCAGGGGCGGGAGGTTTGTTTCAGCCTCCTGGCAGGGGTCTCATGTGTTGCCACAGCATGGAGCCACGCCACAGCAACACACGATCGAAAAAACAGGGTTAGTGGAGCACTCACTCCACTAACCTCATCCAAGGGGAGGGCTAGTTAAGCGAGTTACCTGCTTTGAGGACACCGGGCCCGCCTGCTAGCCCGATGGTTCTCACGCTTGCCAAAAAGCGGGCTAGGCTCCCTTAGCCGGCTTTTTGGCGATCGTGAGAATCAACTCATATAGTGCTTCACAGAGTGACGTAACAAAAGAGATACATCACTGCCCTGAGAAGTTTACAGCATAAAGCCCTAGACACAAAAACATTGCTTTTGTGCAATGCTTTTTTGTGCAATGCAGACCGGTACATCTGTTGGCAACTCGGAACCGGACCTTTTCTGTAGCTGCTCTTAGTCTATGGAATGCACTTCCGGCAGATATCCGCAGTTTAGGCTCACTGTTGGCCTTTAAGAGAGCCCTAAAAACCTATTTGTTTGACCTGGGCTTCTAAGGCTTGTAAAGTGTTGTTGTTGTTTTAAAGTATTTTAATTGGTTTTACATGGTTTTAATCGTTTTGAATTGTTTTTATATTGTTTTTAGCATTGTGTTTGAATTGTGGGTTTTATGTCTTTTTAAAAAGTTGTACGCCACACAGAGCCTCCGGATGGGGCAGTTTATAAATGTAATAAATAAATAAATAAATAAATAAATAAATAATTGCAACATAGTGGCCTCATTAATTGATTTCCACTCTCTTGTACTAAGTCAAAACAAAGTCATCAGAACATTAACCTGCATTTTATAATTTGTAAAGAACACAATGCAAAACAAAGTCATCATGCACTGGGAAGGGCTATGGACACAGTGCAGAGTTAGGCATACTTAAATTTGATTTCTTTGATTTCAAGAACTGACCCTCATTTGTCATTGCTGCTCCTGGAACAAGAACATCAGCTGCCAGTAGCAAAGAATGGAGGCAAAGACTGCCTTTATTTGCCATCCGTTCTGTAACTACTCAACGCCATCCATTGCTAGCAACAGAATAAGTCCTCAACACTCTATTTTGTTTTAAGGTACAAATTCCTTCATGCAACTTGAAACATAGGACATTGCCTTATTCCGAGTCAGACAGAGGCACTCTTACCCCTGGACTTCGGCCCCCAAATCCAAGGCCTCCACAGCCCCTGGGGGCCCCCAAATCCTCTTTAGTCTGTCCTGGGTGGTGTTGTCACCTGGCTGGGCATGATGATGCTTGATTTGTGGCAAAGATGCATCCGGCGGGGCTAGTGAAGAAAGTGCTCACTGGGTGGGTGGACCATGTGTTTGTGCCTGGTTCCGGAACACCCCTTGCACTGGCATGCTGATACAGGCAGAAGGGGCATGGTTGGCTCAGATTAGCATGCCCAGTGGTGGCAGGTGGTGCCCACCCCCACATTCTGTCCTTTCTACATATCTGATGCCAGGGATTAGACCTGGGGCCTTTTACATGTAAAAAAGCATGTGCTGAGCTCTAGCAAAAAAGAACAGCCTTCCCTGTATTTTAATTGTGGTCACTTTGAGCATATGAATGAAAAGGCAGTATACAGATTTGGATACAAAATGTGGCCTATGGGTGCATTCCTGCTCTCCCTGAAAGGAAGCTTGTTGAGGCAAGTAAGCAGCATGGCCCCTCCTCTCATTGGGGCATGTAGCGTTGCAGGCCTTGTGCAAGCACACTTCAGGAGCAAGAGGAAACATCACGTGTGATGGGCCCCACATTGCTTGCTTATTGAAAAGAGAAGCAGTTGTCATAAGGCTAACTTGCCAGTGAGCTGGGTGAGAGGAGGGGGTACAAGGGACCACCCTTTCATCTTCTCCACACCTTTCTCTCTCTCCCTCTGCCACTTAGCAACTGCAGGTTTTGTGGTGATTGTGTGATGAAAATGCATATGCGAACGGGTCCCAACCCATGGCATTAGCGGAAGAAAATACAGTTCATTTGAGAACAGAAGCAAGTTGCAAATACATACTAGCAGAACTGCTTGTTCTGTAACTTTGGAGCTTATACCCTTGTGTGACGTTTATGCTAATCACATTGGAAGTTTGCCTCCATCAGCGATGCCTTGAACAGGAATGAGAAGCCAGGTTTTTTAGCCCTTCAGCATACTGTTTTTTTGAGTCCATCCAGAGTACAAGTCTATTGGTCTTTATTAATCATTAATTCGATTTGGCTGGCTACAGGAAAAAGCTTTCTCTTACTCAGGATTAGGTTCAAAGAACTGTCTCTCATGCATTGATGTATTATTTGCCTTTTCCAGTAATTGGTTGCTCTGCATTCCATTTGTCAATCCACCAATATCCAGGCAAATGGTATGGTATCAAAGCACATCCAGGGACCAAAGCTCAGTAATTCATTTGCTACAGGACTCTCCAAATCTTAAATCAAGTCTGACTTGGCAAAAAATAATCCCTACTTGGCAAGAAGCTGCAGAGAACAGCTTCATGACATCCCACCAGCAGAAACTGGCCCAACGTATCCCAAGCCTATTTTGTGGCATTGGCCCCATTCACACATAACAGGAAACTGGAACTGAAAGAGACAGAGGTTGTCAAACCTGTACATATGAATGTGTGAAACTCCAGTGTCACACAGAGAGCGATCCAAGGTTTTGCTCTCCAAACTCCAATTTGAACCTTCTGGTTGTGGTGCATTTTGTCACTCCTACCTGAGTTTAACTGTAGAATGTCTGAATGCAGAACAGGCTGGCCTGTCTGAAACCAGAGTTCAGGGAGGAAGCTCTTCCCTCACTCTGGTTGTGATTGGCTGTGCGGGCTGTCCTTCATGCAAGAAGGAGGCCCGCACAGCCGGTTGTCTCTCCTTTCTGTAGTCTGGAAATAACCCTACATTTACCCTTTTTGTTTAAATCCTCTGGCCACATTTGCACATCACATGGAAACACAGGTCCAACTGACCTGCTGTTCCGCTTTCCACCACCACCTGCTCTCCTGTCCACATTCGGGTGACAGGGAGAGCATCCTCTTTGCAGTCAGTGAGACTGCAAAGAGCAGAGGGAACTGGCTGTGTGGTCTTCCTTCTTGCTTGAAGGACAGCCCACACAACCAATCATGTGGAGAGAGCGGGGGGAGCTTCCTCCCTCAACTACAGTCAAGTCGAATGCAGCTTCCAGTGCTGCATTCAAATGGAATGGAGACTCTGTGGACCCTCGGTTTTGAGCAGCAAAACTCACGACAAACTGAGGGTTCAAATTAGAGACTCCCAAGCTAAACCTCGGGTCATGCAACAGACAGTATCAGAGTTGCATGCGTTCAGATGTAACAGTAAGGAAATCACAGGTCTCTACAACTCCAGTTCCCCATTGCATGCAAATGTGGTCACTGTTTCCCCTCTCTACTGCTACTATGGTGCCATAACAAACGCAAGTTATAGGAAGGGGTAACAAGCTCTCCTTCCACTTCTACCATCATTGAGCCAATGATATTCCTTTTCCTTTAGGGTTTCTGTTGTCAGGCCCTCAGAACTAGAATTTTCAAGATGCACACAGGAAATGGGACAAAGGCAGGGTCTAAAACAGGGCTGCTCAACTTCGGCCCTCCTGCAGATGTTGGCCTACAACTTCCATAATCCCTGGCTATTGGCCACTGTGCCCAGGGATTATGGGAGTTGTAGTCCAAAAATACCTGGGGGGCCTATGATGAACAGGCCTGGTCTAAAACAATGTAAAGTTTATTTTGGAGAAAAAGGTGGGATAACAGTTCTAAATAATTTACTGTAGACAAACAGCAGGATATATATTCTGAACTATTTACTATCAACACATCATGCATGGAAAGCAACTAAAAGGGTTCTGTTACCACAAACCCTAACCTGAAAAAAGGGGTTCACACAATTTTCCCTCAGATTTTACATTCATCTTCCTTTGGGATCTGGTGAACATGCAGTTAAACAATAACACCATTCTTGTATCATAGTGTTAACATTGTTGGATCAACAGACATCATCTGGTCCCAAACAAGCTCACATTCAATTAACAATGGTAGTCATCATTTATAATAAGAGTCACATTTAATGTCCTCCTGAGGCAATGCTATTTCCACTCAGAAACCTCATCTGTGAACTGAATGTTGCATCCATTAATCATTTCTATTTAATCATTCTTTGATATAACTGAACCTTGAACCAAACAGGCGCTAACATGTTACACTAATATTTTTGATTGGTTTGTTCATTAAGAAATAATGACAATGATTTTCTTTACCGAATGCATTTTTAGAGATGTGCTATAACTTACAGCACAGAAATAAAATGGCTGTACTTAGTATTATTACTATGACTTTTATCATCTAATGTTTATTAACACCAGTGCTTCTGGATACTATACAGAATATAGACATGAGATGGTCCTTGTCCATTGAACTTGCAGATGCAAGGCTACAACACCTGGGGCCTTTGAGTTTAGAAAAAAGACTGCGGGGAGAGATGATAGAGGTCTATAATAACATGCATGGTGTGGAGAAAGTTGATAGAGATAAATTTTTCTCCCTCTCGCATAACACTAGAACTAGAGGTCATTCCATGAAACTGATTGCTAAGTAATTTAGGACCAACAAAAGGAAGTACTTTTTCACACAACACAATCAACCTATAGAATTCTCTGCTACAAGATGTGGTGACAGTCAACTGCCTAGATGGCTTTAAGAAGGGTTTAGATAAATTCATGGAGGATAGCCATTCTATCAGTGGCTACTAGTCTGAGGGCTATAAACCACCTCCAGCCTCAGAGGCAAGATGCCTCTAAATACCAGTTGCAGGGGGGTAACAGCAGGAGAGAGGACATGGCCTCAGCTCTTGCCTGTGGGCTTCCCAGAGGCATCTGGTGGGCCACTATGTGAAACAGAATGCTGGACTAAATAGGCCTTGGGCCTGATCCAGCAGGGCTTTTCTAATGTTTTTATGCACATCTGGCTATTCATACACCTAGATGTAAGTGTCTACTCACCAGTTTAAAAGGTTAGTGCTTTCAGCTCTGACCATGCTAACCATATACTGGGAAAGGGGCTTCATTCAGTCTTAAGACAGTGATCAGTGCCCTCAACAATGACAGTACCCTGTCACTGAAATTCCATTGCTTGAAATTCCTGATTCCACACTAGGAATCTTATACACAGTCCTGGAGTTTAGCTGCATCATGTAGGAATACTTGTAGCACCCATTTACATTCTTGATTTCTAGTACAATGTGGGATGTTCCAACTTGTGTGGAAGCCTCCTTTTGCTTACATCACCCTATAGTTGAACTGTTTGACAGTCTGTGGTGGGGTTGTCCAGTGATGGCCCTCCAGCTGTTTTTGGCCTACAGCTCCCATCATCCCCAGTCACAGTGGCCAGTAGCCAGGAATGATGGGAGTTGTAGGTCGAAAACAGCTGGAGGGCCGCCATTGGATACCTCTGGTCTATGGACACCATCCAAACTGCAAGGGGCTTAAGTACCATTTATTTCATTTGCAGAGAGAAGAGGACATGCTATTGCCCTCAAGGCAATTTTAAATTTAAATAACGCTGGACCACACCATATGTTAGGAGAACAAATCAAGGAAGGAGGAATGGATTAGTAGTTTATTTCTTTTTCTACACTCATGTTCTGTTTTTCAGACATTCCCTAAAGGCAGCTTACAATCAATACTAAATATCATAAAGCTCAAGGAAAACTGCATTAAAACCACCACAACATAGTAAAACATACATAAAGCTTGCATTAATTGTATTTGAAAATGTTAATCAATTTGATTGATTGATTGATATATTAATCAAACTAATATGATTTATTTTCCCCACCTTTCAACTTAAAAACTTTCAAGGTGGACATTCAAGTTGTAGTAGAGGAGAGACAAATGAGGAAAAAGTCTCCTAAAAGAGGTAGAGGTCTTGAGGAAGAACACAAATAGCTTCAGGGATAACACTTCAGGGAGTGTGTTGATTTCATTCATAGTTGCCAACACAGAAGAAACCAAAGAGATGGGAACAGGGACAGAAAAAGGGGCCTGCCTTTGCACAGAGTTATGTTATGTTATGTTATGTTATGTTATGTTATGTTATGTTATGTTATGTTATGTTATGTTATGTTATGTTATGTTATGTTATACATAGGCTGGGTTCACACAATCACAAGCATCCTGGTTAAAAAGTTAATCAGGATTAGTGAGCCGATTGTGTGAACCAAGAATTTCAGGGCAATCCTGGTCAAATCAAGAATCAAATAATCAAGATTCCGTCCTGGTTATCTCTCCTGTTTAAATGCTGATTAACTGAAGAAGTTTGACCAAGATTGCCATGAAATTCTGGATTCACAATTTAAAGAGCTCTTCTGGGCTCATTAAACCTGAATAACTTTATAACCAGTATCCTTGTGATTGTATGAAGCCAGCCTTAGTATGGCTTCAGCCAAAGGCCTCCAAAATTAAGAAATACGTATAAAATGCAATACATTTCACCACAGCATAAAAAAGCAACATCACTATTAGGTGGTGGTTGTTTTTTAGAGGCAGCCAAAAAGACCGATCAAGGGAGAAAGATCAACATCAAATGCATGATAGAATAGGACAATTTTTATCACCGGCTAGAGAGAACAGACGGAGGGAGCCAGTCAGGTGGGAGGGAATTCCAGAGCCTAGGCATCACTGCAGAAAAGGCTGCACCCACCAGCTTCAGTCGGACAATGATATAGCTATGATATAGCATGGTGAGAGAGCAGAAAATGAGAAAATGAACTTGGGGCAGATTACATATGCATTTTCATCACTCTGACTTTCCAGCAATGATTATGACTTCGTGTGAAATAAGTCAGTCATCAGAAATGAAACAGTGTGTCAAACACATATGTTCCAATCCAGCAAGGGAGACCTATGCACAGAAACAGGCTTCTACATTAGGTGTCTTTGCCAGGTCAGGCATTGTGCTGCATGTAGAAGAGTGTGGATCTCCATTTGGGTGCACACTTCATTGCAATGTGCATCCAGAGACTTGAGAGTCATCTGGTGCAATCTCTATTCACGCTGTAGGATGTAGATAGAGATGGGCATACAGTACCATCTTACACTAGTAAGATGTAACCAATTACATCTTACATTGCAGATGGGACTTCATGCATCTTAGTCCAGTCTTTCAAGTTGCTAGTCATGTGCAAGAATCTTGTTGCATTTGACTATAGCTGGACTGGGGCTAATGCATTCCAATGGAATAATATCACATATTCAGTTGAGAGTTAACAGGCAATGAGATATCAAGAAATGATCATGAATGTGCTAATCTACCCTTAGTTTTAAAAATAAGAATTACAGTTTCTTTTGAAATGGCAATAATTCTAGAAAACTCCTTCTAGCGTAAGCTGATTAAAATAATGGGTGTTCTTGTTGGCTCATAGGCTATGACTGTGCCCATTAGTCATTTGCTTTAAAGAGAACTAGAACAACTAATGTTGCCTGATGCCATGATTTATCACAAATTGTCATAGGAAAACTAAGCATCTGTAAGTGCACTACATCATCCTTTGAGATTAAGAGCTGAAATGAGCACATTTATAATTGTTTGACGCAAAGCGTGGAGGTCTGCAGAGCACTGAACATATAAAAGATCAATTGGACAATCAGCTTTGGTAAACAAGATTGCTATTTAACTAAGGCTCATTGACACGGGGCTACTAGAGAGTCAGTGTGGTATACTCAATAGTGCTGGGCTTAGAATGGGGAGACATAGGTTCACTTCAAATCACTGCTCAGTCTTTCAATTCTCTGGGTGACCTTCTCAGTTTAGCCTACCTCACAGGGAATTGTGATGATACCTCCTGAGCTCTTTGGAGGGAAGGCAGGATACAAATGTGAGAAATAAATAAATATACAGTGTTAATTTTTTGCTGATAAAATCTCTCGCATTTGAGCCAACTTGGACTCCACAGTTATGGCAGGGTCAACTGCAGAGGTATCCAGTATCTCCTCTGCTTCAGTTAGAATGGATCAGTTTAAATTTGTGACGCCTGAGGATGTGGACAAATTCCTTGGAGGTGTTCAGCCTACCACTTGTCCTTTAGAATAATGCCCAATGTGGCTTATAACATGTAGCAGGGAGGTTGTTAGAGATGGCCTAGTTGACACCATAAATGATTCACTGAGGGAGGGCAGGATTCCTCCATGTTTGAAGGAGGCAGTTGTGAGACCTTAAGAAACCTGCCTCTAGAACCCTCAGTGATAGATAATTATAGGCCGGTCTCCAACCTTCCTTGTTTGGGCAAAGTGATTGAGAGGATGGTGGCTAATCAACTCCAGGCAGTTTGGGATGATACTAATCTAGCTCAATTTTAAACTGGCTTTAGAGCAAGCTATAGGGTAGAGACAGCCTTGGTCGGCCTGATGATCTCTACCAAGGAATGGACAGAGTGAGTGTGACTCTGTTGGTTCTTATGGACCTCTCTGCAGCTTTCGATACTATCGACCATGGTATCCTTGTGAATCACTTGGGGGATTTGGGAATAGGTGGCACTGCTTTGCAGTGGTTCTTTTCCTATCTCTCAGGTGAATTTCAGATGGGAGATAGTTGCTCTCTGAAACAGAGATAGTTGCTCTCTGAAACAAGAGCTATTATATGGTGTCCCTCAGGGCTCCATCCTATCTCCAATGCTTTTTAACATCTACATGAAACCACTGGGTGATCATCAGGAGATTTGGAGCAGTGTGTTATCAATATGCAGATGACACCCAAATCTATCTCTCCATGATATCATCATCAGGAAATGGCATAGCCCCCCTAAATGCCTGCCTACAAGTAGGAATTGACTTGATGAGGGATAATAAATTAAAGCTGAATCCAAGCAAGATGGAGGTACTCATGATAAGGGGACATACTTTGAGGAACATTATAGATCTTCCTGTTCTGGATGGACTTGCACTCCCCCAGAAAGAACAGGTTAGGGATGTGCGGTTCGGTCCGGATCCGGACCGGTTCGTCCCGAACCGGTCCGGATCCGGCGGCTCGATCCCGGACCGAATCGGGCCCTTCTGGGACCGAGCCGGACCGAATTCGAGCCGGTTCGGTACCGAACCGGCTCGGGTTTCCCGAACCGGTCCGGGAGTGCCATTGAGTCTCTGGAGTGTCTCTTGAAACTTTAAAGTGTGTCCTCCATTTTGTGTCTCCTTCCCGAAACTTTTGCTCCTCCTTGCATCCATTTTGTGATGCTATTTCCAGGCATTGTATTGGCTGCGCTATTGATCCTTGATTGGCCAGAATGAGTCCTTTGGTCTGGTAGGCTGCTTGGCTGTTGCACTGTTGAGAGCTGGCACCCTGTTGGCCGTGGGGGGAGTGCAAAGGTGGGGGCTCCCAAAGGAGGGAATTTCAAACCTATATAAACCCAAGCCTCTTCTCTGGAAACTTCTCTTGGCTGCAGTTGTGGGATCATCTCTGAGACCTGCTTGCCCTTTGCTGGCTGCTCTGGTGTCTCTGTGAGTCCTCCCTGACTGTGTCCTGTGTCTCTGTGTGTGTGCTCTAATCCTTTGTCCACCTGCCCTTTGTGACTCTCTGTGTGTCTCCTCTCTCTGTCTGTCTCTTGTCTGTACTGTGTGTTACTTCACTTTACTTTCTTCTTAATTTCCCCCAATTTTCCCTGTTCCTTGTCTGTCTGCTTTTCTCCCCCCCTCCCCCCCTTTCCCTTCTCATCCTTTGGGCCTACCCTCCCCCACTCCCACCCACTGCATCCTCATTGCTTTAAAAGTTCTTCCATTAATTATTGCTCTTTGTCCTGCCTTGTTTTTGTTCAACTTTTTGATTTTCACATTGCATTCCATTGGTTTCATTTATATATTGCTTCCTGGTTTTGCTTAAATTGTACCATTTTGTTTGTTTGTGCTGCTGCCCTGCGAGTTGGTTCCCTGAATCCCTCCCCCCCACCCCCAGAGGATTCTGTTGTTGTTTCTTGTTGTCCCATATAATCAGTTTTGGTTCCCTGCTCCCAACTTGCCCCTCCAAGTCCAAACCACACCCCACCCCAACCCCACCCCATCCAGCCTTCTCCCAAATTTGCTGCTGCCAAACAGAGTCCAGTTTTCTTTGCTTGCAGTTCCACTTATTCATTTGCTATTATTAATTTGCAGCAATTGTGCTTTCATTGTCTCTGTTCACTTAGTGGGCCCCCTCAGAGTCTGTGTGTTTGGTTCCCCCTCCCACCCACGAGTTTCTTCTTCTTGGTGGTTTTTGGTTTAGAAAAAAAGAGTCTTTCTTTTCATTGTTTTTTTTTAAACTTCTGGCTTGTGTTCTCTTGATATATATTTTGCTCCCCTCCTCCTCCTCATCCCCCTGCCTGTCCCCCCACCCTCCCTCCTCCCAGACCCTAGCCCAGGCCCAGCTCCTCCCCCCACCACCCCATCCAGCCTTCGCTGCTGCTACCCAGAGTCCAGTTTTCTTTGCTTGCAGTCCCACTTATTTATTTGCTATTATTAATTTGCACCAATTGTGGTTTCATTGTCTCTGTTCACTTAGTGGCCCCCCTCAGAGTCTGTGTTTGGTTCCCCCTCCCCACACCCCCACACCCAAGTTTTTTCTGCTGGTTAGAGTCTTTCTTTTCATTGTTTTTTTTTTTTAACTTCTGGCTTGTGTTCTCTTGATATATATTGCTTTATATATTTTGCTCCCCTCCTCCTCCTCCTCCCCCCTGCCTACCCCCCCCACCCTCCCTCCTCCCAGACCCTAGCCCAGGCCCAGCTCCTCCCCCAACCACCCCATCCAGCCTAATCGCTGCTGCTGCCCGAGTTGTTCCAGTTTCTCCTTTGCTGTTTGTTGTTGCCTCCTCCCCTTCCCCCCAACACCCCCTGCCACACACTAGCCCCCAACCACACACACCCTCTCTGCTCCCCCCACCCCAACCCTTTTTTCTCCTTGCCCCTGACTCTCTCCACTTACCCCAGGCCCCCTGCCACACACTAGCCCCCAACCACACACACCCTCTCTGCTCCCCCCACCCCACCTCTTTTTCTCCTTGCCCCTGACTCTCTCCACTTACCCCAGGCCCCCTGCCACACACTAGCCCCCAACCACACACACCCTCTCTGCTCCCCCCACCCCACCTCTTTTTCTCCTTGCCCCTGACTCTCTCCACTTACCCCAGGCCCCCTGCCACACACTAGCCCCCAACCACACACACCCTCTCTGCTCCCCCCACCCCAACCCTTTTTTCTCCTTGCCCCTGACTCTCTCCACTTACCCCAGGCCCCCTGCCACACACTAGCCCCCAACCACACACACCCTCTCTGCTCCCCCCACCTCTTTGGACCGCTGCCACTGCTGTCCTCCCCCACACCTGAATCCCCCCTCCCTGCTGCGCTGCGCTCCTCCTCTCTCCTCTTTCTCTCTATCATCTCTCTTTCTCCTCTCTCTCTCTTTCTTTTCTCTCTCTCTCCTCTCTTTCTCTTTGTCCCTGCCCCCCCTCTCTTTTCTCTCTCTGCTCCCCTTCACTTTCCACCTCCTCTCCCACAGCTGCAGCCACACACAGTAGCCTACCCACCTGGCGGCTGCCATCGTTTTTTTTCTTTTTTCTTTTGATAGTTTTTGGTTGATTTTGTCTCTGCTTGGGGGTGAGTTGAGCGACACAAATAGTGTTGTCTCCTCACTTCTGCCCCTCCATCGTTGAACTACCCCGGTTGCCTGTGTGCCTCGTGCGGCCGCCCTGCTGTGTCCCAGCCCAGGGTGGCTGGCTGGCGGCGGCGCATCCGTGACCAGCAGTGAGCGGCAGGAGAAGGACCGGAAGAAGAGGGGTTAGTGCGTGTGCGATTGTGCACCTTTTGTTGCCCCTTTCTCTCCCTAGGTGGCGGTTTTAAATAGGGACACCCCTATTCTGAAATGCATTTGGGTGTGGGGAGGAGGGAGGGAACCTTGGAGAGGAGATGTACTGTTGTAAAACTTGTGTCTTCATGCCCATGCCCAATAAAGAAATTGCTGCTGTGTGTTGCGTTGCATTGCATGCGTCTTGCAGTTGGTTTTTGAACAGGTGCCTTCCAGAGTGCTTCCTTGCCTCTGGGGCAGTCTGAGTGGGGTCCTGGGTTCTGATGCTGCCACTACATGCTGGGCCCATGCCATGCCAGAGTGCTTCCTTGCCTCTGGGGCAGTCTGAGTGGGGTCCTGGGCTCTGATGCTGCCACTACATGCTGGGCCCATGCCATGCCAGAGTGCTTCCTTGCCTCTGGGGCAGTCTGAGTGGGGTCCTGGGTTCTGATGCTGCCACTACATGCTGGGCCAATACACACATATGATGATGATCATGATGTTCAATCCATGAGGCTGCCATCAAGTGTTTGCTGCTGCTTGCTTGCCATGGCATTGGGTGGGCAGAATCACAGAGTGGGTGGGTTCAACCTGTGTGTAGGTGTGACTGGGTTCTGGTTTGGGTTGTGTGCAATTTAGAGTCACTAAATAGGCTGCATTGAGTTTGATGCTCCCCCCACAGGAGCATTACTTGAGAACCACCCCCCAGAACCCACACTTTGTGTTCCAGTTCACTAAATAAGGGTTTCCTCCTTTGATCTGCAGGTTCCCAAGCATTGACTGCGTCCCTCCCCCACCCCCGGTAGGTGCTGTGCCCTCCCCCCATCCACCCCCCCCCCAAAAAAGTTAAAAACTTGCCACCCACACCACAACTACTCCACCCAACTGCCCGTGCCACCCTCCCACACCGGGGTTCCACCCTTTAACCCACTATTTTTTTAAAAAAACCCTCCCAGACCCATCTCGCCAATTGGCTTGGTGGTTGACTCCCAAATTCTAAAAGGACACCCTCCCCCTCACTTCAATTGGCTTCCCCCCCATATCAAAAAGTCTTCCTTTCCCCCCAATTGGCTTCCTTTTTTGAAAACAAACTTCCCCCCCGCCGCCTCCAAATCAGCTGCCTTTTTTTTGGCCCCTAAGCCCCTCCAAATTATTTTTTTGACCCTGTCTGGCCTTCCTCCTAAAGTCTCCCTCCTTCTGACCTAGCAGCATGTCTGAGCGCCGTGTGGCGGGCAGGGCTCGCTCAAGGCTGGTAGGCAGAGGTGGGAGAGGCCAGGTGCGGGGTGCGCCTGCGGCACGGGGAGGGAGAGGACGCGGGGAGCCTGAGGACACCCCAGTTCTCCCCATTGGAGAATTCTTTGCTCCAGCCCCATCTTTGGTGCGCAGGATTCAGTTCCCCACACCTGCTGCCGCCAATCGCGGCAGAGGCAGAGGCACCGTTAGGGCTGTGGCGGGTCCCTCCTCGCCGGCGGCACCAGGTGCTGCTGAGCTACCGCCAGTTGTTGAGGTGGAGGAGACTGTGGAGTTGGAAGAGCAGGTAGAGGGCGGTGAGGACCGTGTGGCTGGCAGCGATGCAGCCAGGTTCTCCCTCCCTCTGGGGCCCCTTCCCCCTATCCTTTCGCCGCTCAGTGGGGCCCCCCCTCGTGAAGCCTGACACTCTGGTGGGGAGCGGTCTGGCGAGGTGGTGGAGGAGAGGCCTGCCTCTCCGATGCCAGTTGAGCCGGGCCCTTCCTCCGCTGTGGAGGGCGGAAGGGGCGGGTTGGGTGGCAGCAGTGGGCAGGCAGCGGCGGCCGCCCCCCCCCCCAGGACTGCAGCCACCCTGCGAGAAACGGCCTAGGACGGCGCCCAGGGCGCAGGAGGCCAAGGGCAGTGGTGCATGGGTGCATTTTGAGGTCCCTCAAGATGACCCATTCCACGCCCGCTGTGTCCACTGCAGGATGCTTGTCAGCCGTGGAAGGGACCCTGCGCACCTGGGTAGGACGCCTATGTGGAGACACCTAGAGCATCACCACCCAGGTCTCAGGGGACAGGCTGGCAGCGCTAGTGCGCCTTGTGCATCTGCCACTAGGGCGGGCAGCGGCAGTGTGCCAGCCAGCAGGCAGGCTACACTGCCCGTCCAGCGGTGGACGCAGTCCTCGGGCAGCCAGCGTATTGTTCGCGTGGACCATCATCACCTCACCCGCCTCATAGGGGAGATGATTTCCACCGATGACCAGCCGTTTCAGGTGGTCGAGAACAACGGCTTCCGCCGGATTCTCCAATACCTGGCTCCCGAATACGTCATCCCCTCAAGGACCACGTTCAGCCGGAACGTGGTCCCCTCCCTGTACCGCCGGTGCAGGGAGCTCGTGTCGGCCGAGCTGCGTGCAGCTCCGGCCGGGACAAGCGTGCATTTCACGACTGACCTCTGGACCAGTGTCAGTGGGATGCACGCTTCTTTCCTGGCCCTCACTGCCCACTGGTGGGGACCGGAGAGGGAGGGGACCTCCGCGGGCGATGCTTCCGGGTCCGGCGCGGCTCCCGCTGCACTACGGCACAGGTGGGCCGTCCTGCACGTGGAGACGATGGACACGAGGCACACTGCGGAGGAGGTGGTGGCCGTACTCGACCGCCAGATAGAGGAGTGGATTGGTGGGTGTCCACACCTCTCCCGCGGCTTCATTGTCACCGACAATGGAGCCAACGTTACCGCCGCTGTCGAGACAGTCATGGACTGTGTGAACATACGGTGTATGGCACACACGCTCCATCTGACCGTCAGGGACGCCCTTGGCCTTAAGGAGCTGAAGGCGTCCCAGGAGAAGGGGGCCCGCCCCATCCCAGCTGCTGTTGCTGCCACGGCCACGCTTGTGGATAAGTCCCGCAAGCTGGCCGCCCACTTCCACCGCAGCGAGAAGTCCAGGAGACTGCTTCGCCAGAAGCAGGATGACCTTGGCCTTCCTCGCCATCTCATCCCTACGGATGTGGAGACGCGGTGGAACTCCACCTTCCTCCTGTTCCAGCGCCTGTTGGAGCAGGAGAGAGCCCTTGTCGCCCTGGCGAGGGACGAGTCCTTGGATGTCTGCGACTTCTCGAACGCAGAGTGGAAGCAGATGTCCGAGGCGGTGTCGGCACTCGAGCCCTTCCAGCTTGCCACGAAGGGCTTGTGTGGCGACACCACTCCCTTGAGCCAGGCGCTGCCCACAGCTGTTGGTCTCGAGAAGCTGATGGGTGGACTCCATATCTCTCTGACCACGCCAGAGGGTCGTGCTCTGGCTGGGAGGCTGAGGTCTGGGGTTGACAAGCGGCTCATTGATGTGCTGGGAGACAGGGAGGAGTATGTCCTCGCTTGTCTCTGTCACCCAGCCCTCAAGGGCAATGCCGTGAGTGCCGACGACTTGCCCAGGTGGAAGGGCATCCTGGTCGAGAAGGTTAGGGAGGAGGAGGCCGCTAGGGCCCGCAGAGACCAGGGTGTTGGTAGTGGTGCGGGGGCAGCCCTCGCGGCCCAACCTGCACCCAGCAGCAGCATGGGCGGCCAGCCGGCGTCAGCTTCCCCTTCCCCTCCCTCTTCCCAGTCCAGCAGCGCGGCATCCCAGGCGGCGCCATCGCAGCAGCCACTTGCTACCGACTCGAGATCCGCCCAGTGGTTTCAGCGGTTCTGCTATGGCGCCATGCCTGGTATGCGGGAGGCTCGACCTGCCAGGCCCCCCTCCAGTGCTGAGCAATGCGTTGCGCAGTACTTGGAGGAGCCTGTGGAGGGAGACGGCGTGGACTGCGCACAGTTCTGGGCGAGCCGCCGCCAAGTCTGGCCGGACCTGGCGGTGGTGGCTGTGCGCCTCCTCTCCTGCCCCCCAACCAGTGTCCAGAGCAAGCGGGTGTTTTCACGTGCCGGGGACGTGGTGACACCCTCTCGCCCCCGCTTGGACCCTGGTCTGGTGGAGCAGCTGGTCTTCCTTAAGGTGAACCTCCCCCTGTTGGGCTACCCCAAGCTGGAGTTTGAGCCGAGCGAGTGATTACCGTGTTGCCCCATGGTTGGTCACCTGCCTGGCTCGACCTCTGTGCTTATCCCTACCCTCCCCCCTTCCACCTCTAGCTGAGCTGACGTGACAGATGCTGAGCCGTGCCAGCCAGTCGCAGCGTGTAGTGTGCCCACACAGAGATGCAGTGGTAGTAGTAGTTGTAGTGCTGCGACTGGCCAGATGTTTACAATGCCCACGCCCACCTAAAAAGAAACCCAATGCTGACCAGCACAGGCCCTTTATCTATCCACCTGTCAGCATTTGGGGACCTGGCGTGGGCACAGCACACACCCCCAAAGTAGCACAGCCCACAGAGTACTAGACTTAGCGGCAGCGGCGGGTATACGTTCTAAAATGCAGTGTATATATGTAAATACTGTATGTAAATAAACATGTAAATAATTTTTTCTTTAAAAACCCCATGTTAAAATCAAGCCTCAAAATTATGCAAAAGAAAGAAAAAAAGGTGACAAAGGGAGAACAAAATGATGAATGCCAAATGAATTGATTTTATTGAAAATGTTACCAGAAATCATGTGTGGGGGGCTTGGTTTACATGGAGAAAATGATTGGGTGATTTTTCAAATGAAACGAATGAATTATTATCATCTTATGTTCATCTTGATTGTGGTCACTGTTGATGTTGGCTGATGGCAAAAAACCCAAAACCATCAGAATAGCAATGAACTGGCTGCCAACACAACATATTGATTGATAACTGTGCAGGGGGGGAATTGGGTCTGTGTGTGTGTGTGTGTGTGTGTGTGGTGCAGGCTCAGTCTGTCTCTTCCTGTTGTGTGTCTGTCTGTCTGTCTGTGTGAATGGATGCCTAGCACTGTCTCTGTGTGTGGATGCTTTCTGTGTGTAGTGTGGTGTGTGTCTGTCTACATGTTTTTTTTTCCTCCCCCCCATGCCTCCCTCCATCCTTCCCCTCTCATCCTCTCCCCTTCCTCTTCACCACCTTCCATCCTCCCTCCCTTCCAGCCCACCACCGCCTCACCTCACCTGCCCCCAACCCCGGTCTGGCAGATGATGAGAGTCTGGTCTCTCCCACCGAAGCACACACGTGAGCACGTGTGTGCACAAATATGTGGCTGACCAACTCTGAGCCGGACCCTCCCCCCTTCAATCCCCTCTACATCCCTCTCCCCCTCCCCTTTCCTCCCCCCTGCCTCCCTGCCTCCCTCCCTCCCTCCCTCCCCCCTCCTAGCTAGCAGCGCACACATACACACACAAAACACCTGTGGTGGCAAACACCACCAGCACACATGCACTCACACTGGTGCCACCACCTCTGCCTTGGGCCTCTGTGTCCTTGAGCAGATATGTGGTGGTGGACCAGAGGAGCATTTCTTTCCAGCAAGGCAAAAGGCATGCACTCACTGCACACACACACACACACACACACACACGAAGAGGTGAAAAGACAAGAAGAGGCAACTTCTCTAGAACCAGCAGCAGCAGGTGAGTGTCGTGTAATTGTGTTGCTTCCCAAGGCCACTGCCCATGCTCAATGCTCAGTCTGCTGAAACTAAAGAACTAGCTACAATCACCCTTCCTCACACGCAGCTCAGCTCAGCTCAGCTGCACAGCACACTGACTAACTAGACACTACAGCTGGTGGTAGAAAAAACAGAAGTCTAGATTCTAGAAGATGTCCTGGTGGATTTTAAACTTTCAAATCTGTGCTAGGATTGCCTCGCCTCCTCCTCCTCCTCCTGCCTGTAATTGTGCCCTCTCCCCTTGCAGTTGCACCGTCGTGATGGGTTGGTGATGTGCGTGCGCCGTCTACTTAGCTCTCTCCTCCTCATGTTGGCTGGGCTTGCCAGGCACTGGCTGGCAGCAGCTGTTGGCTGTGTGCTAGGCTCAGGCTGTGGCACGCGTGACTGGACTGGGAATGTTATTGTAGCGGCAACACTGGTTGTGGTGGTAGCAGTAGTAGCTGTTGCTGTTGCTGGGCTGGTGGCTGCTGGCCTGTGCTGACTCTGCGCACTTGGTCTGGTCTGGTAATTTGGATGCAGATGTAGGGTGTGTGTGCATCATCCATGGGGAGCATCAGAGCAGAGCAGAGCAGGTTGGCTGGCTTCTGTCTGTCGGGCCTAGTCAGTGGCAGGCACTGAGTGAGGCGGTGGTTTCTTTGGGCATCACATCACCCATCATGCAGAGCGGCAGGTCTGCTGCTCCGCCTCCTGCTTCTTCTCTGTGTGTGCTGCTCTTGTGCTTAGTGTGCTGCTCCACTGCTGCTGCTGCTGTGCTGGCAGGCAGCACAGCAGTGGCCTTTTTGTTAGATCAGAGAGTGGGTGTTGTCTCTCTGAGTGTCCTCCTCTTACTTGCTTGGATAGGAGTGGTGGTAGTAGGTAGGCATTAAGATGGACTGACTAGGTGTTACGTGTTCGGGCGCCCAGAGAGAGGCGCCAAAAAGATGGGGTGGCAATTGTTGGGTTGCTCCTAGTATTATTGGTGAATTTTTGAAGAAAATTTTTTTCCATTGGCTAGAATGGGGGTTTGGGGCTGCCCCAGACCCGCCTCTGTGGGGTGGCAGCACCGCCAAAGTGGGTCCAGGGCCATGGCAAAAATGCCCTCAGTCCCTCCCAGCAATCCCCGTAGAGATAGGAGTGATGGTTCTGTTGTTTTTCTGAGGTGTTCTGAGTGAGTGTGGATTCTGTGATAGCAAATGAGAGTGGATTCATGGTGTCTCATTGGAAATCTCATTAGCTATCATAGAATCTACACTCAGAACACCTCAGAAAAACAACAGAACCGAACCATCACTCCTATCTCTACGGGGATTGCTGGGAGGGACTGAGGGCATTTTTGCCATGGCCCCGGACCCACTTTGGGGGTGCTGCCACCCCACAGAGGTAGGTCTGGGGCAGCCCTAAACCCCCATTCTAGCCAATGGAAAAAAAAAATTCTTCAAAAATTCACCAATAATACTAGGAGCCACCAATTGCCTTGGGATTTTTGGGGTGGAGGACACCCATGGGTGGCTACCACCCACCCCAGCTTTTTTGCCCCTAAGGGCTCCACATTGTGAGTTATGGGCAAAAATTAATTTTTTAAAAAAAAATTGTAAAAAATCAGAGGAAGTTCCAATCGACTTGAAATTTGGGTGGCAGGTAGAACACAATGTCCCCTTCAAAACCAGCCACTTTTTGTGATCCGAACCGGTTCGGTTCGGATCCGAACCGGTTCGAAACCGAACCGGACCGGGGGGGTGGTCCGGCAAAACCAAAACCGAACCACCCCGGTCCGGTCCAGACCCGGTTCGGACCCGAACCGAACCGGGAGAACCGATTTTATGCACATCCCTAGAACAGGTATTTAACTTGGGAGTACTTCTGGACCTAGGCCTCATTCTGGTTTCTCAAGTTGAGGCTATTGGCAGGAGCGCTATCAACTTTGGTTGATACAACAGCTGCATCCATTCTCGAAGATAATGATCTCAGAATTGTGGTGCATTTTCTGGTAACCTTTAGGATTGACTACTGCAATGCACTCTATGTGGGGCTGCCTTTTTATGCAGTTCATAAATTTCAGTTGGTTCAAAATGCAGTGGCTAGATTGCTCTCTGGGGGTGTCTCGGATATACCATATTATGCCTGTTTTAAAGAAATTGCATTGGCTGCCAATAGATTTCCAGGCTAAATACAAAGAGCTGGTAATCTATATATCTATTTCTCTAAGGCGTACCTGTTGCTAATCTCATGTGTGGCAGCTCTCACAAGATTTCATGAGCAAGGGGAGGGGGAGAGGAAGGCGAGCTGCCAGAGAGAGAAAGTGGTGGTCAGGCCAGCCAGCGAGCGGATGGTGAGAGGAAGCTATGGCTAGCATGCCAAGTGGGAAGAGGAAGTGGCCAGCAGGCTGGCCAGCCACTGGGTGGGGAGAACAAACTGGGGCTGAAGGGAGGGGGGAGAATGAACTGAGGCTGAAGGTGGTGGTGGGGAGAATGGCTGAAGAGATGGTGGGAATGGCTGAAGGGATGGTGGGAGAGACAGGGAGAACTAGGGGCCAAGTCAGCTAGTTAACTTTAAAGCACAAAATTGCTTAGGACCGGATTACCTGGGAGAGCACCTCCTTCTGCATGATCCCCACCACACATTAAGATCATTGAAAGAGGTCCATCTCCATATACTGCCAGCTCGTCTGGTGGTGACTCGGGAGTGGGCCTTCTCTGTAGTCACTCCTGGCTATGGAATGTGCTCCCTATAGACATTCATGGTGTAACATCTTTTCCCGACTTCAAATGAGCCCTTAAGACACTTTTTTTTAAAGTCAGGCTTTTAGTAATCTCTGAATGTTTTTAAATTTTTATTGCTGTTTAGATTTTTTTAAATTGCTGTAATTTCTGAATGTTTAAAAATTTTTAATTTGTTTCTGCTGAGCCTTTGGAGTCAGGTGGTGTATTGCATGAATGAATGAATGACGTTTATATGGCAAGGAATGCTGGAAAACAGAGGTTCAGAAAACTGAGATTTCGCTATGAACCTAATGTGACAATTATTCTCTAAACTGGATGAGCTTGCAGTGCATTCAGGTTTGCAGTGCATGAACATGCAAATGTTAAAAATCCCAAGAAGATCCATTTCAGCTGTATGACAAATCTTTCCCACACAACACTGTTGTAGATATATTTCTTCCTGCTTTCTAATATCTCCTAATTATCCCTCCTTCAGTTCCTGACTATAAACTACAGAGAAAATTTGATATTGGTGACAACTATATGCTGTAATACTGGCCTCTGGGCTAAGCTCATCCCTTGTTTAAGAGCCCCTGCAATCTACAACAAACACTCAAGTTAAATTCACAACTGGTGCAAGTCAGAAAGCACTATATACAGTTTGCACTAGTTTATTATCGGTGGGTATGTAAAATGAATTAATTACATCTGAAGGATACAAGAGATGGTTGAAGCAAAACATTATAAAATTTAAGGTGAAAAAATGCTTCACATCAGAAAGTGTGGCTCAGGGGTTTGAGCTATGCTATGTAATTGGAGGAACCATAACTTAGTGGTAAAGTGCATGTTCTGCATACCAAGTCCTCAAATTAACTGCCAGATGGACCAGTGATCTGATTCAGGATGAGGCAGCTTCATACTTTTTTAATCTCCATATCCCCCTGTGAACAGTAGAATTTCCTTCTGTATCACAAATTAGGGATGTGCACAAAACCGGTTCTCCCAGTTCAGTTTGAATTCAAACTGGGTTCAAACCAGGAGGTGGGTCGGTTTTGGTTTTGCTCAAACCACCTCCCAGGTTCTGTTTGAATTTGAACTGTTTTCAACCTGGTTCGAACCTCAAAAAGTAGGTAGGGTGGTAGGCACCCTTGGGTGCAAACTACCACCCAAACCTCAAATCAATTGGACACTCCTATGATTTTCTATGAATTTTTAAAATATTTTCCATTGTTGCCCATAACTCCCTCTGTGGAGTACTTAGGGGCAAAAAGCTGGGGTGGGTGAGGCACCCATGGTTGTACCCCACCCACAAATTCCCAAGGCAATTGGTTGCTCCTAGTATTAATGGTGAATTTTCTTGGGGGGGGATTCCCCATTGGATATAATGGAGATTGGGGGCAGCCCTGAACCCCTCCTCTGTGGGGTGGCAGCACCCAAAAGTGAGTCTGGGGCCATGGCAGAAATGGCCTCAATCCCTCCCAGACATCCCCAGATTGATAAGAGTGATTGGTTGGGGTTTTTAAAAATGATTTTCTAAGGCATTAAAAATAATATCTCATTGGAAAGCATGGAATGTGTGTCACTGGGTGAAAGGTTAAGCCATCAATCCCAATGATACATTATTAGAAAATCATATTTTAAAAAAAACACCACTCCTATCAATCTGGAGATGTCTGGGGGGAATTGAGACCATTTCTGCCATTGCCCCAGACCCACTATTGGGTGCTGCCACCCCACACAGGCGGGGTTCAGGGCTGCCCCAAATCTTCATTATTGTTGGAAATTCTCTGTGGTGAGAGAATCCCTTTCTCAATATAGCAGAGTGCACAGAGGCACAACACAGCAGATTTAGTTAGGCATGCGTATGTACTGAGAGTAAAGTAACTTGGAACCAATTCATAGTTTCAAATCAATATAAAAGGCATTTATTAAGGAACTCCATTCTAGATAGGAAAGTGAGGAGTTAGGATCTCTACTCTATCTATCTAACTGGATGCAGATGGATTCTGCATCCTCTCTGCACATTTGGTGCAGGGAGAGGAACTTGCCATGTTGCAAGGTATGTCATGATGCCTTCTCCCCAGAATTTCTGTGGGAGGTGTGCATCAGCAAGCATGCATCTTACCATGTCCAGTAGAGTCCTGTTCTTTCTTTCTGCGATTCCATTTTGGGACGGGCAGTAAGGTACCGTAGTTTGATGCACGATTCCATGTTCTCTCACGAACTGCTGTGTGGCGTTGGACATATATTCTCCTCCATTGTCTGTGCGTAGGATCTTTGGCTTCCAGCCAAATTTGTTGCTTGCCATCAGCACATATTCTTTTAATTTCTCCAGCATTTGCGATTTTTCCTTTAGTAGAAACACACACGTGTATCGTGAGAAATCATCTGTTATAGTTAGGAAATACTTTTTATTACCTATGGTTGCTGGTAGTGGTCCAGATATGTCGCTGTGGATCAATTCCAAGGGTTTTTCCATCTTCCTTTCACTCTGCTTTGGATATGGCTTGTTTACTGCTTTGAACTTGAGACAAGAAACACAGTTAGTTACAGTGTCACATGGTACAAAATCAATGCCATTAGCTAATCCCTGTTCCTTCATGTTCTGGATTGATTCAAAACTTCTGTGTCCTAGTCGTCTATGCCACAGTTGGGAGCAGTTTTCATGCAGGCACGACTTGGCAAGGTTAACTTCATTAGGTTTAGAATGGGCTGGTCTTTCTCTGTCTGTCTTTGATTGCTCTTCCACATGATAAAGACCTTTGAAATTAGAGCCTACAAGGCAAACTTCTCCATTCTGGGTAACAACACATTGTCCATCTTTAATATACAGTTCACAGCCTTGCCTTTCTAGCTTGGAAATTGAAATCAAGGAGCTTGAGAAGTCAGGGATATACAAAACATCTTTAAGAAAAAATGGCTTAACAGATCCATCCAGCAATTTGCAATACAAAATTCCTTCGCCTTTCTTCTTGGCTTTAATTGTAGTATTATTGCCCAAATAAACAGTCTCTTCAAGAATATCAAACAGTTCAGTATAGAAACTTAGATTTTTAGAGATATGTACAGATGACCCAGAATCCAAAATGAACTTTTCATCACCTTGCATTAGATTAACATTATAATTTCTGTTTAAATATCTTCCTGCATTAAAATTGGAATATCTTTCTGTATTAAAATGATCCACATTTCTTTCAGTAGAATCAGTCCTTCTTGTCTGATTAGAACCCTTTGTTTGATCAAAAGCCTTTGTCTGATTCTTGGGACAGTTCGCCACCCTGTGGCCAAATTCGTTACATAGAAAACATCTAAAGGCATTAGTCCCAGTTGACCTGCTGGTGGTCATGTGACCTCTCCCTCTGGGCTGAGTTTCTTTGGCGGCAACATAATCAGATCTCTTTGTATGTAAATGTGGGGGGCCCATGCGGTTTCCTCTTGCAGCATTCCCTCTCCATCTCGGGTTACGTCTGGAATGATCAATTGTTGCTTTAAGAGCAAAGTTACTTGCCAATTCACTCTCATAGCGTGAGTTCAAAATCTTTCTTCTGTTTGCCTCCGAACACAATGTTTCCACAGCCTTTTCAAAGCTAGATTGGTGTGGGTTTCCAGTTGGCCGATTATACTGCTATAGCTGGGAGGCATGCTCAGGAACAGAGCTTCCAGCCTCTGACTCTCTGAAAATCGTTCTCCTGCCTCTCTAAATTGAAAAAAGAAATCTTCCAAAATTCCCACAAAAGTAGAAAAGCAGTCCCCCTCTTTATATTGGAGATCTTGCATTTTCTTTCGTAAATTAAAGCTGTATGCCCACCCTTTTTTCATATGCAAGGAATCTAGCTTGATTAGCATTTCCTTTGAGGTTCCAAGTTCACAAATAGAATAAAGGTAATTTTTACTCACAGAAGCTGTAATCAAAGCTTGCGCTTGAGCATCTTGGTGCAACCATTTCTCTTTGAGAGTTTTCTCAGCATTTGTGGATCCATCTGGCGGGGGGGGGGGTCTCCTCAATAACGTTTTGGAGTCCTTATGCTTTCAGTGCAATCCTCAGTCGAGTCTTCCATTCCAAATAGTTGTCTGCATCCAGGATAGTAAGCCTGAGTTTTCCCTCTAGGTAAGTGGCCATTCTCACCGGCTCCAAAAGGCAGTTGCTGTAGATTAGCAATTCAAAGTGTCCACGCTAGATCTCAATGGATCTCCTGGAACAAACCTAACTCTCTAGTTGCAGCACACGCAGCTCAAAATACTGGGCTCCCACAACCTGTTGGAAATTCTCTGTGGTGAAAGAATCCCTTTCTCAATATAGCAGAGTGCACAGAGGCACAACACAGCGGATTTAGTTAGGCATGCGTATGTGCTGAGAGTAAAGTAACTTGGAGCCAATTCATAGTTTAAAATCAATATAAAAGGCATTTATTAAGGAACTCCATTCTAGATAGGAAAGTGAGGAGTTAGGATCTCTAATCTATCTATCTAACTGGATGCAGATGGATTCTGCATCCTCTCTGCACATTTGGTGCAGGGAGAGGAACTTGCCATGTTGCAAGGTAGGCGGGCAGGTAGCAAGAGATAGAAGGAGGAAGGAAGTTGAATCCTCTGAGATTAGCAATCTACATTTCAAAGGAATAGCATCAGAGCAGTGGAGAAGTGATGACAAATGTCTTGACCCTCTAGCCCTCTGACTTACTAGTCTGTCCTCCACTGTCTGAGGCAAAGAGACATCGCAAAGTCCTTTAACTTTCCAACAATTATATCCTATGGGAAAATTTTTCTTTCTTTCCAAAATTCACCAGTAATACTAGGGGCACCCATCAATTGCTACCCCAGCTTTTTTGCCCCTATCCAGGCACCCTAACACCACCCAGGTCAGTCCACTTTACCTATCCAAGCATCTAAGATTGGCACCAACCGTAGTGTTGACAATAATCTGAAAAGCCACTGCCTACCAGCACAGCACACACAGAGAGAGAAGAAGCAGACCTGCTTTGCTGCTCCTGCAGGATGGATGCCCAAAAAAACCCACCACCCCAGTGCCTGTCCATTGAGGCCACCACAGACAGAAGCAGACCTGCTCTCACTCTGCTGCTCTCCTCTTGCATCATGGATGCACACACTACAGCTGAAAAAGCCAAGAAGGGGTCCAGGCAGGCCAGGGGACCAATCCAAACAAAACCAAGCACAGACTAGACTAGCTACTACTACTAGCTACTGCTGCACCAACATCACACCACAGCATAGCACACAGCCAGTAGCTGCTGCCCACACAAGCCAACAAGACCTAACTAGATGGCGCACAGCAGTAGTAGCCAACCCGTGTGACGACGCAACTACAGAGCATTGAGCAACACACCTGCTGGTTCACTAGTTCTCTAGTCCAGTGTCTTCTCTTTGTGTATGCAGTGCATGCCTTTTGCCTTGCTTGCTTGCGAAAAGGCATGCCTCTGTGTCTGGTCCACCACATCTTTGCTCTAGGACACAGAGGCCCAAGGCAGGTGGTGGCACCAGTGTGAGTGCATGCATGTTTGTGTTTGTTTGGCCAGGTGTTGTCTGTGCTGCTAGCTAGCTAGGAGAGGGGAAGGGAGGGGGATGTTTCAGAAGGGATTGAAGGGAGAGGAGGTCCAGCTCAGAGTAGGTCGGATGCCACATATATGCACACGTGATGTGTGCTGCGGTGGGAGACCAGTTCTCATCAGCTTGCCAGACCAGGTTGGGGCAGGTGGGTGTGGAGGGGAGGATGGAAGGGTGATGAAGAGGATGGAGGGAAGGATGAGGACGAGGTAGATAGGTGAGGAAGGGAGGGTCAGAGGCGGGAGGGAGAGGAAAAAACATGCAGACACAGACAGATACTACACTACAGCAGCAAGCATCCATCACACACACGGACAGTACTAGCATCCATCCACACAGACACAACAGAAACAGCCTACACACATGGCAGATGGCAGGGCAGGAGGAAGAGGGCACCTGGCCCAAGGGGCACAAAATCAACAAGACACACCAGGAATGAAATGAACAGCAATATCAGCAAACAATAATAACTCTTCAATACTAATACGAAGAAGGAGAAGGAGAAGGAGGTGGAGAAATAATCAAGCAGAACCAGCAGAACAATTTTTTTAAAAAACCCAAAATCCAAGCAAGTGAAGCCAGGCAGCCATGGGGGGGGGGGTTGAGTGGGGGTGAGTGGGGGCAATCTATCTGGGAGGGGGGATGGCAGGAGGAAGGGGCAGCAGGCCCAAGGGGCACAGAGAGAGGGGGTGAGTCATGGGAATCTAGCTGGGAGGGGGATGTGTCAGGTGGAAAGGGCAGCAGGCCCAAGGGGCACAGAGAGGGGGGATGAGTGGGGCGAAATCTGGATGGGAGGGGGATATGGCTGGGCAGGAGTAAGGGGGCACCTGGCACAAGGGGCACAAAATCAACAACAACCACACCAGGAATGAAATGAACAGCAATACCAGCAAACAATAATAACTCAATAATGATGATAATAATAATAATAATAATAATAATAATAATAATAATAATAATAAGAAGAAGAAGAAGAAGAAGAAGAAGAAGAAGAAGAAGAAATCAAGCAGAACCAGCAGCACAGATTTTTTTTTTTTAAAAAAAACCCAAAATCCAAACAAGTGAAGCCAGGCAGCTGCCGGGGGGGGCAGTGGGGGTGAGTGGGGGCAATCTAGCTGGGAGGGGGGCAGGAGTAAGGGGGCAGCAGGCCCAAGGGGCACAGAGAGAGGCGGTGAGTGGGAGGGAATCTGGATGTGAGGGGAAATGGCAGGGCAGGAGGAAGGGGGCACCAGGCAGGCCCAAGGGGCACAAAATCAACAACAACAACAAAAACCCAGGAATGAACAACAGCAATAAACTAAGTACACCAGATCAGAGCAAACAACCTCTTCAATAATAAAAAAAATCAAGCAAAACCAACCCAGCAGCATACAGCAGTGATTTTTTAAAAAAACCAAAATCCAAAGCCACCAGGCAGGCACAGAGGAGGGGGGATCTGGATGGGAGGGGGGATCTGGATGGGAGGAGGAAGGGGACACCAGGCAGGCCCAGAAGGGGAACTCAAAAAACAATAAATAAATCTACACAGCAATAAACAACAAGTAAGAGCAAACAATAATCAATAAAAAATAAACCCAGCAGAACAAAAATCAATCAAATGCAAAGCACAATCAGAGAGGTAGGGGGTTCCAGAGTGCCAGATGGCAGGAGGAGGTCAGGGGGGACCAGGCCGGGCTGCAGGGCCTAGGCCCTGGGTCAGCCAGGGACTGGCCTGGGAAGGATGGGATCCAGGCAGGGATGGGATGGGAGGGAGGCAGGCAGGAGGAACAACAAGAATTAAAAGAACACACTAAACAGAAAACAAAATCAAAGCAAAAGTAAATCAGCAGGAAAAGAGATGAACAAGAAGAGAGGCAGGGTAAAATGAAATCAATGCAGATGGGTGGGGTGGGGTGGGGTGTGTGTGTGTGTAAGGGCCAAGGCCTAGGGCCCTGGCCAAATAATAAAGGAATGAATGAGAGAGAGAGAGAGAGAGAGAGAGAGAGCAATAAGATGGTAACAGAAAGTATAAAAACTAAATCACAGAGGAGGACAGGACACACACAGGGCAGAAATAAGGCAAGAGGGACAAAAGAAAGAGCAGGACAGAGGACACAGTGAAGGACTCTCACACACCTGTAGCTCAAGCTCACAAGAAGAGAGCACACACAGTCCAGATGATCCCACAACTGCAGCCAAAGAGAATTTTCCAGGCCAAAGGCTTGGCTTAAATAGGTTTGAAACTCCCTCCTTGGGGAGCCCCCAACTTTGCACTCCCCCCACCCCGGACAACAGGGTGCCAGCTCACAAACAGTGGCACAGTCAACAGCCTACCAGAGTGCAAGACTCATTCTGGCCAATCAAAGGATCAATAGCCCAGCCAATGCAAAGTCTGCAAAACAGGCTCACAAAATGGAGGCCAGAAGGAGCAAAAGAAAACAATGATACTAAAAATGGAGGACAGACACAGTACATCGAAAAACAGACGCTTGGCACTCCATATAGCTTTTGAACCGGTTCAAATTCATTCGAGCCGGTTTGATTCAAACTGGCTCGAGTTTGGTTCGAAATCGGACCAGAAGAGCAAAACCATAACCCTGTCTGGTCTGAGTTAAAACCTGGCCTCCATTTTGTGAGCCGAGTTCAAACCAGTTTAAACTCGAACTGGTCTGCACATCTCTATCACAAATTTCTTTTGAAACTCCCCTCATCTTCAAATTCTGCTGACCTGAAGAACAATGGCAAAATAAGTTCTTTGGGTGGGGGGGGAGAGACACGAATAGGGGAAATGTGGGGTGGGATGAGTCAGTGGAGGGCTTAGGTCAGCCCTTGTTTAAAACAGCTTTTTCAGAGCTGCTGCTCAAGAAACACCAGTTCAGAGCACCCTTGGACAGTCCCATTGGCGACTATTAGCAGTAGAGTGAACTCCTATATTAAAACTATTACAAACCACAGGCTCTGGAGCAGTGTTCCCTCTAACAGGAAGTCCCAGATGTTGTTGACCACAAATCCATGAATCACCAGCCAAAGGCCATTGCAATTGGGGATGCTGGGAGTTGTAGTGAACAACTTCTGAGAATCCCTATTAAAGGGAACACTGCTCTGGAGCTTTATCCTCATGCACCGATTTTCTTCCCGCCAAACCCCTGGCCATTTTGTTGTTATTTTACTTAACCGGAAAAAGGTTAAGTAAAGTTGTCTTACTTAGCCTGAAAAAAGGGCTCTGAATTACACAAAATCTTGCTCACTTTTTGACATTTCAGTTGATCATGAGAAAGATATTAACAGGGGCAGCCCTTTCATGAGGCATGGTGAGACAGTCACCGCACATGACAGATTATTGTGACACCAGAAGGATGGGAAGATGCCTCCCCACCATCACCATCAGAGCAGAAAATTGAGATTGATCTGACCCTACAATGTTTCCCCAGGGAATGTCTCACACACTCCATGCAAAACTTGCAAGAAGCATGAGGAGAGAAGAGGAAGCTGCAGTTTCCTTCCCTCTTTCCTGCTCGCTAAGCACTTTCCCTTTTTCCTGCTCCTTAAGCACTTTCAAAGCTTGCAAGAGTTGGTTTTGAAAGGGGACTGCCCTCCATCACAATCTAGGGATGTGCAAAAAATGCTAATTCAAACCGGTTCAAATTCGAACCGGTTCAGTTTGAAGGTTCGAACTCAAACCAGACAGGGCATTGAATTGGCAATGCCAGTCCAAGTTTGAACCTAACAGAGAGGCTCTACATATGATCTGTGTGCAGAGCCCAACCGGGCTCTCCCCACACATCAGCAGGCTGAACAGGTGCTGAGCAGGAGCTGGTGTCTAGTCTACCACCCACCCTAGTTTTGTGCCCCTAGGTGCTCTGCATAAGAAATAATGGGTCGGTTCGAGTCTCCATTATACCGTATGGGGAAAATGCAAAACATTGACAAATCTTCAAAAAAATCATTAAAAATCACAGGAGTGTCCAATTGCTTTGGGGTTCAGTGGGTGGTAGGCAACCCTTGGTGCCTACCATCCACCCTGGTTCTGTGCCCCTAGGTGCTCTTCATAGGGAATAATGGGCTGGTTTGAGTCCCCAGTATACACTATGTAGAACCTCTTAGAACTGGTTCGAGTTGGGTTCGAATTCGAACCGAACTGGGGAGGGGTTTTTTTGAGCAAAACCAAAATCGAATCTACCCACCCTGGTTTGAATTTGAACCAAACAGGCCAAGCCAGTTTTGTGCACACCCCAACACACAATCCTGGAGCAAGTCAGCACTTTGTGACTCACCTCAGGCACCACAATACTTTGGGCTGCCCCTGGTAGTTACCTCTTTCCCCCCTTAATGGACCAGCACAGCTACCCTATTATTTTAGTAAATATGCTGTGCTTTTTAAGCACGTCCAGAACTTTAGTTAGATTGCTTGCTGAAAGGACATTTTCCTTTTAAAAAGCCAAGATTTACTTTCCATTAGAACAGGTGTCATTTGCAAGGACAAATCAGAGCCCAGATAAGGCATATTAGAAATTTATTGCACACAGTAGGCCATAGACTATGCTAAACCAAGTGAAGAATTTAACCTTGAAAATTATAAATCCCAGTACGTGTGATATTAATTTATATCCACAAAGTGCAACTGTGTAAAACACTTTTTCTAGACAAAAGATTGATGTTACATGACTTTTGTTTAAGAAAATTCCATACCAGCCTCTCTGGAAAGTTCAAAAGAGTGGAAGTGTGCAGAATCTGTGACCTACCAAAGTGAATGAAGTCTGCCAGAGGTTTGACAATCCTCTTGTTTTGTGCTGTCCCAGACAAGAAGTACCACCCTTATTGAGTCCCTGGTAAACCAGCATACATGACTTGGGTAGCCGTGATCACCTTGGTGGGTCTCAAGTTGGATGGGCTTGAAATAGTCATTTAAAATGTAAGTGAATTAAATTACAGTGTCTTACAAGGATCTCCCATAGGCTGGTTTGTAGGAGTTAGGTTTGGTTTGTGCCAACACTTAGCAATGTATTGAAATTACACATCATGCTATCTATCTATCTATCTATCTATCTATCTATCTATCTATCTATCTATCCATATCCCCCCGCACCATACGTGAACATACAAGGCCTTTAACCACATGTGGTCCATGAGGGGCTTTGCAGTTTGGTGAAAGCTGCCAGCAACACGTGGCAACTAAAGGAGAGCCCAGTTTATGCCAGAAATCTGGGTAATACATACAGGTCTGCATACTGCGTTCTGCACAGGCATCTTCTTCTCCATCTCCACATCTATCTACATAAATATAGGTAAACACACACATGTTTTCTAGTGAATTCAACCTACATTCTGCAAACATAGATGCCTATTTCTAGCTGCTATTGAAAATGCCTGTCAAGTTGAATCAGTATATGAAGAAACAATTGACCTATTCTGACATTATCAGACACAGCAGTACTCATGGATATAGTGTCAAAAAAGGGTCAGAAGCCCCACCCCAGCACTGTCATTCACTCCCTCCAGCCAGCCACTCATTGTTACAGCTCTGTAAAATTGTGTGAAGAGGGAAGTGCCTGAACTGTGATGCCTGAGGCTTCCATAAGTGGCAGTCTCAGGAGATTAAGGCTGCATCTCATGGCAGCATCATAGTTACAGCACTTTCCCCTTCACACAAACAATGCCATAACCGTGACTTGTGAGTGGCTGGCAGTGATAATGCTGATTATAACCTTTAAAGTCCTGAATGGCTTAGGTCTAGGTTACCTGAGGGAACACCTTACTCTACAGGATCCCCACTGCTCACTGAGGTCATCAGGAGGGGTCCGACTTTGGGTGCCACTAGTCCATCTGGAGGCAACCTGGGATAGGGCTTTCTCTGTTGTCGCCCCTAGGTTGTGGAATGCGCTCCCCATGGATAGAAGAGGATTGTCTTTGTTAGAGGCCTTCAACAGAGCTGTAAAGACCCATCTTTTTAGCCTGGCTTTTAAGAATATCTAATTTTATTGTATTGTAGTTTTAATTGTAATTTTAATCTGTTTTAAATTGGTTTTTGATTTTAATTGTTAATTGATTTTAATTGGGGGTTTTAATGTAAACCACCCTGAGCCACCATTGGAAAGGAGGTATATAAATAAAATAATGGATGGATGGATGGATGGATGGATGGATGGATGGATGCAGTTCCTCCCTGCCCACCCACTACCCAATACTCTCCCCACTTGTACCCCTTCCACCACCCTCCCCACCTGTACATGTGAGGAAGAAACATTAGAATGTGTCTAATTGCATGACTGATTTACTGTATCAGCACTGTAAATCAACCAAGCAATCAGGTGGTGGCATCCAAATGTTTTGTCCTCATGTAAATGTGTGAACAGCCAGAGACAGGGTGAACTGCATACACTCACTCCTCTGCCTGTGATGAGCTGATGTATCATCTGCTACTGCATTATATATATGCCAAATTTCAGTCTTTAAGTCATATGGAAATACCCTAATTACTTTGATACCCCCATGAGCAACACACACACACACACACACACACACACCATAAATGTCATCACTAATGATAATGGATTAATGATATTTTGAGCATTTTTAAGATAATTAGAATAATCCACATTAAAATCATAATCACTGCACTGAAACTGATTAAAGTGTTACAATGAAAATATCTATTAATTTTTCTCCAAATGACAACAATTAATGTGATGTTAACTCTAGAAGTATAGATCTCTATTAAAAATGGCAACTTTGCAATGTGCTCCTTTTAGCAGTTAATGTCCCATCATTTTCAATTTAAAAAAAAAGTTAATGAAATAATTTGTTTAAAATGAAGTTAATTTTCTGCAAAGTCAAGTTTGTAAAAACATAACTTTCTCAAAAACTGAAAGAGGTTTACCCCAGAGATTTCCTGGCTTACAGATCTTACTCTGTCTTTGGCAGCTATAAGCAAAAGGCGAGTATCATATCTCAGCTGGGTCATCTCCCATCTCTTTGAACAGTCAGGGTTGGAACTGTTTCCTGACCCAAGACCATTTTCACAGAGAGATTTCCCCTTTTACTATGCCTAATCCCCCCCTGACCACACCTAAACCAACCCACACTATGCCTCTTTGGTCAACAAGTAGGAAGAGATTGAGCAAGCCACTCTCTTTCTCTCTTATATTGCCTGACCCACTAACCCTTGTACAGGATACCCTTGTATATTTATTTTATTATTTACATTTGTATACGGCCCTTGGTCCTGGGACCTGAGAGAGAGAGAGAGAGAGAGAGAGAGAGAGAGAGAGAGAGAGAGAGGTGTGTGTGGGTGTGTGTGTGTGTGTGTGTGTGTGTGTGTGTGTGTGTGTGTGTGAAAAACAATAATAAAAACAGATACTCAAATCAGACAATAGCCATAAAATCAGTCTAAAAGGGCAATCAGTTGTCAGACATTCACTGACCAAGTATGAGTAAAAAAGGCAGTCTTCGTACATTTATGAAGAATTAGGAGGGAGGAGCTAGTATGGATAAACTGAGAACAAGTTTCACAAACCAAGGGAGTCTTGCCCCACATGCATGAACTTCAGGAGGTGTCAGCACGCAGAGCAAGGCCCTCAGCTGATCTAGTCAGATGGCTCAATTCCCTTCCCCTGCACGCTACCTGCGCCACCCAAGAAATGTACCTAAGGGTTGTAAAACACCTGTGAGCCATTTGGTGACCATAAGTTTAGGTATGTTTTAGAGACTAATTGTCATTCTGCAAAATCCTCTGTTGGAGGAGCAACAGGCCTAATCCACACAGATAGATGGTGCTTCTGAAGAGTTTGATGAAGTCACTTCTGCTGCTTATGAAGCAGAGAGGGTGGGGTTTCTAAAACCTTCCCTTCCCCTGGAAGTTCTCTGTGCCAAACAGAAAAAATATACGAGGGTTGAATATGCCACAGGCACATATTTCCAGGTGGCACAGAGTGATTTCGGGTGAAGGGTCTTTGAAATCCCTCCCACACCAATGCAAGCACTGGTGCAGGATTTGTCTGAAATTCTTCAGAAAAACTGATGTTATACCGGTGCTTCCCCCATAGCACTGGTGCTTCCCCCATAGCACTGGTGCTATGTCAGTCTGGATGTCAGACATTGTCCTTATTTTATTATAAGCCTGGAATTCCTCCTAGAACATCTAAGTGGTGGTACCCATTTCTCTTCCTCCCTCAAAATTTACCTTTTATGTGAAGAATTTAGCTTAACTTCTTAGTCTTCAACCCTACATAAAAACTATTGCAAATGCATTTGTGCATATGATTTACCTTTCACCCTTGCCTCTGTTTTCTGCTCTTTCTGTTATCTTCCCTCTGTTGAAATGAAGATCGTAAGCTCCTTGAGGAAGGAATCTGCCTTTTGCTTATGCTACTTTGAAAAGTACTATATACATAAATAGTGCTACCTTATTATTTTTTAAATCTAATAATTCTTTAAAAAAATTAAAGTATGAGAATCAGTTGAACAAAAGACAGATTAACCATGGTAAATTAAAGCAATTCAAAGAATGATGAAAGACAAGGAGGTCATTCACACAATCAAAAACTGTGTTCTGCCTGAGTTTGGGAGCTGTGTGTGCTCCCAATTTTCGGTTGTGTGGAGGCAAAGTAGGAGGAAAACCTGGGAAGAAGTGTTTGTGTGGAAACAAGGATGGAGGAAAACCTGGGTAGAAGTGATAGTGTGGAAGCAAGGTAGGAGAAAAAGCTACCCGGGGAGCTTTCTCTCCTACCTTGCTTCCAAACATTCAAAAATTGGGAGCACACACGAGCAGTGTGGAGAGCCTTACCAGGATCTGCAGGGAGAGCAGGCCCGGTGGTTCTCATTGTGAGAATAGCCTCACAGAGCCTCTTCTCATGAGCAGTAAGAAGGGGTCTGTAGCAGGCTGTGGGGAAGGTGGGTTAGACATACCTTGCCTGTAGATGACAGCTCATCCTGTGCTGAGTGTGCTCCCCGCACACCCAGATGATTCCTCCTGCACCCAAGCAGGTTCCCCCCATGCCCTGGAAATACCATGATGCACTGCACAAGTGCACGGTGCATCATAGGGATCCCTCTCCCCTCCCTGGGCTCCCTGCAGTCTGGCAGCTGCCAAAAAATGGGGTCACGGGATTGCTTCCTCCCTTAACCTCATTTTAAAGGGTAACTAGTTAGGCAGGTTTGCTGCGATGATGCCACTAGGATCGGCCCAATCCTGGCAGTTCACATGCATGTGCAAAACTGGGCTTGGCTTCCTTAGCCCGGTTTTGCACACTCATCTGAATAGTCTCACAGCCTCCAAACCCCAGTAGAACACAGTTTTTGATTGTGTGAATGACCTCAAGCAAGGGCGTAACTATAATAGGGCAAGGAGAGACAGTTGTCTGGGGGCCCACTGCCTTGGCCCCCCCCCCGAGGCAAGTCACATGACTGACTCACCCAGACGCGCACCTGAACTTCCTTCAGTTCCTTCATCATCCAAAATTGATGTGAGTGTTAAGACCTGGAGCTACCAGAACAGCATGTCTTTCTCTAGTACCATTAAATGACTTGCATCATCCACAATTTACAAAACCTTTTAAAAAATAATTTAGGATAATGTTCTATTGTGGCACATAGGAGATAGATAGATAGATAGATAGATAGATAGATAGATAGATAGATAGATAGATAGATAGTCAGTCTCTGGGCCCACTCCAGCCTTGCTATGCCCCTGACCTCAAGATGTTAGATACATAGCAAGTGAAGAGTTAATTGCTTCCCACAGCTCAAGCCATTAGATTTGTTGTTAACAGGAGGTATTCATGATAATTAAACTTAATAATTAAGAAAAACAGAAAAGCCAGGGATGGACTACTGAGCGGGGTTTGTACGGTCTTCTTCTAATTTCTCAGTGATATCTTGCATTTTCTTCACTTGTATGGTGCAAACCTTGGTTAATCACTTATGTATTAAACTGATAAACAGGTATTGATACTGCTAATGTTTTCAGGATATTAATTAAGTCACTGAAACACAAGCAATTGGGGTTGAAAATTAACTGAGCGGACATCAAAAAATATGTGAGCATATGCACATGCACATGCCTTAGAGGGAACACTGGTGTGCATGTGTGTTTCTGAATGGATTGTGTGTACATGTGTGTCACTGGCAGCACAAAAAACTAGGGGTGTGCATAAAACAGGCTGGCCTGATTCGAGTCTGAACCAGACTTGAACTGAGCCGGGCCAGTTCAGTTCTGCCCCCCTCGAAACCCCCCCCCCCGGGTTCAGTTTGGCACAGGGGGGTTCGTGATTTTTTTTTTACATTAAAAAATTGTACCTACCCCTCCAGGGGGCTTCTCCGAGGTCTTGGGGGGTCATGACCCAGGCCATTCAGGGGCCCATTGCGCATGTGCAGCGGCCTCCAAAATGACTGCCATGACAGGCGAAAGGCCCGGAAAGGGCCGAAGACTGCCCAAACTGGGTGATTTAAGCCATAATGGAGGGCAGCAGGGGGAGGAGGAACCTCCAGGGACACCCCCCATGGTCTCGGAAAAGTCCACTGGAAGGGGTAAGTACAAAAAACCACAATTTTTAAAAAAATGAAACCTCCGCCCCCTCCCCGAATGGCCAGGGTTGGGTGGGTGTTGGTCCGATGTCAAACCAGTGTGGATTCAAACCTGTTTGTACATATCTACAAAATACTGGTCACTCTGTCTTCATCAGTAACTTTTAATTACGTCTGTTGATTCTTAATCCTATTTTATCATATACCATGAGCTTGCATGCGTTGGGGGGGAAAGCACAAAATGTGTCCACATAAATGGTCCTTTAGCGTCACAGAAGAGTTTCCAATCACATGGAGAGATTCTTATGCCAGTAGCTGTACACACACAAGCTGTTTGCAGACTCACAGCTGAATGCACGGATGCTGGCAGCAGAAATAGCACAGGAGACTCCATGGGCATGAACATACACACACACACACACACACACACACACACACACACCTTCATTCATTTTAACATGAATAGGACTATGTTTGAATAGCAGGCATGCAAATCATCACAGTTCTACAGTTATCAAGTGATGAAGATGCTACTCTTGAAATGTTACGAGGACAGGTCACTCTTCATTGTGCTTTCTACTATGGATAAATTGGTTTTCAAATAAATAATTATCTGAGATAGCTTCTCAATTTTATCCTGTTGGAACAATCCTCCTCTCCCCATCCAGTGATGTCTCGAATCTAACAGGTGCAAATAATCTTGAAAATAATCTCTGAGAAAGCTTCCTAGAACATGATTGTCTTGCACAAGTGAAAAATAGTGAAAGAGAACAAACGCAAGATATTTGAATCCCGAAAGACTCCACAGAAGTGCCATGTTTTCTTTTTGTTATCTTAATGCAGTCTTCACCAGCCCATATGAATCTGCTGCTAGGGCCCTCAGAGCAGCCACTCAAGCCCTCCTTTCAGTCCCACCATTGACTCAGATTGGGTTGATGGGGATCAAGGATAGGGTCTTTCCACTAGTGGCCCCCCTGCCTTTGGAATGCCCTCTCACCTGAAGCCTCTTCCAGAGGGGCTTCATCATCAGTCTTCCTCTTTGATTTGGGTTTGTTTTTGTTTTGTTTTGTTGTTGTTGTTTTGCTGTAATTGGGTTTCCAGTTTTAAGTAGTTTTTAAAAATCCTGACTGCTATTTTATCTTTTCTGTTGCCATTATCTGCTGCTAGCTTTTATTGCATTTTATCATGTTTTGTTATGTTTTATTGTGTTTTTAATGACCTCTTTTTGTTTTATTCTGATGTGTTGTAAGCAGCCCTGAGCAGCAGTGTGCTAGAGAGGTAGGACAGAAATAGTGTAAATGAATAAATAGAAAGAATATTAACAATTCTCCTTATGTCTAAATGTGTCCAGGGGCGTAACTATAGGGGGGACAGGGGGGGCACGTGCCCCTGGCGCCACCCCGGCGGGTCACGTGGGGGGCGCCAAAAAGTGGCTCCCCCCACCGCCCCCCCCCTGGATCGCCCGCTGAGTGTGGTGGCGGGCATGTGGGCGGCAATTTGACAGCGGGTCACCCGCCGAGTGGCGGCGGTGGCGGGTCGCCCGCCGCGCCGAGTGCGGCGGTGGCTGGTGTGGTGGCTGGCCTGGCAGCGATGGGATGGCCTCCTCAGTGTAGCTGTAGCAGCCGAGTGGCGGCGCGGAGTGCAGGCAGCTACGCCGAGCCTGCCTTCTGGCCCGGCGTCGCTTCTGCGCAGGCATGTTCCCAACTGCGCAGGCGCGCCAGGCGCACATGCACAGAAGCGACGCTGGGCCAGAAGGCAGGCTCGGCGTCGCTGCCTGCACTCCGCGCCGCCGCTTGGCCGCTACAGCTACACTGAGGAGGCCATCCCATCGGCGCCAGGCCAGCCACCACACCAGCCACTGCCGCACTCGGCGTGGCAAGTGACCCCGACCCCCTGCCGCCACTCGGCGGGCAACCCGCCGCCACTTGGCAGGCGACCTGCTGCCGCGGCCCGCCACATCACCGCCGCGGCCCGCCACATCGCCGCCGCATGCCGCCACCAAATTGCCGCCACCGCCGGCAATCTGCTGCCTGGGGGGCGCCGGCGCCAACCCAGGTATGTGAGGGCCGGGGGGGCAGCAGGGGGTGCCATTTCAGGGCGCTTGCCCTGGGCGCCGTTTCCCCCCGATACGCCACTGAATGTGTCATATTTATTTGAACCAAGAAATCACCAGCATTATATAACATATATCCTTCAGGTCTTTTGCCTTATAATGCATAGACTTTGCTGGTAAATGTATTTTCTATTTAGTACTAATGATGCCGGGAGGCTGAGTTCCAATATCGCTTTCTCTTAAGCACTGACAAGTTTCTGTGCATATCCCATGGTCCTCTTCCAAACACACATTAAATCCAGTGAAGAGACATAATGGGATTTGGATCAATCAGCAGTAATGGACTTATGTATAATTCAGTTTATCTGAATTACCTGAGCCTTGTTATGCCATTTAGCAGGACTGTTATTCTACTGACATTTCTCAGCAATCTAATTCAAAGATCAGGAAATTCTGAATGGAAGCATGCATTTTTCTGGAAGAGTGATAAGCAAATGTTATGCCAGGAAAAAAGTATATATGTGGCTTGGTTATAAAATAGTTCTCAAAAAAAATTCTCAAAAAAGAACAAAACTGACAGACAACTGAAAATTCATAAGGGCTCCAAGATAGAAGATTTATAGCAAAGGGGTGTTGCTGCAAGGAACCAAATTTATGTAGCATCAGAAAATTTATTGCAGCAATACTGGAAAGGAATGCTGAAGGTGGAACATTATTCTTTTTAACGCTCAGGAAGGCCTTATATTGCTTCTTTGACAACGCTACCTTATCAGCCAAGGATATGACCTATACTGTTCATAACAATCAACCAGAATGTTTTTAGCAGTAATCCTGATCAAACCAATCTTTTAATCTCCTGTGTTGCTGATTTCTTAATATAACGGTACTTTTGTGAACCAACAAACTAGACTGCAAAACCTGTATCAGAGAATTATAATGGGCAATTCTGAAATTAGCTGCATCATCAGACAGAATACTTTTTTTGAGTTCTTTCATCTGATCCAACTTGAGGATAGCTTCCAGCTTGGAATTTAGTTGGTTTAGCAAGGAACCAAATTTATGTAGCATCAGAAAATTCATTGCAGCAATACTGGAAGGAAATGCTAAAGGTGGAGCAATAAAACACATTGGGAAAGGGAAGGATATAGACTAGAGTTAAAAATAAGCAATGTTCCACAGCCACACAGGTTGTTGATGGCACAGCATTAAGGAGGGTTGGGTCGTACAAGATCTACTGCTTTGGCCAACTAATTTTACATGTAATCCAACCAGTTCTGTTTATAGATTCATGATGAGTAGTCATAAAATAATTCTGTTTCTCAAACTGGAATATATTTGGAGAAAAAGAGATCTCCAATAATTCAAGGTATTATGGAGTACCCATGTACCCATTCCGCCACCCACCATGAGAATGCATGTGCACATATGTACTGCAAATACATATACAAGCCAAATCCCTGCCCTAAAGTGTTTCCAATCTAAATTTCAAGAGTGGAGGGGACAACAGAGGAAGTGTGGAAAGGGAGAGGCAGGGATAACAAACAGGGAAAGAGGAAGAATCAGAAGGACAAGGTGACATGGCACTGATACCAAAAATGCAGTCACAGCTACTTAGGCTTTGTTTCAGTTAGGAGTGAAGAATATGTGGCTAAACCAAAGCCTTCACATAAAAGGTGGATTTGTGGAGGAATCTGAAAAAGAGAAAGAGGTGGCACCATGGAGCTCTTTTTGCAGTGTCCAAGCATCTTTTCTCTGGGCCTTTCACAAACTTGTAACCAGGGCTCCCCCCTCCCTCAAAAAGCCCTGTCTGTTTTGAACAGCTGGGAGATTCATTTGTGTCCTTTTGCTTCTATTAGCTGCCTCTGTTTAAACTCCTTGTACAGTATGTCTGGTAGAATAATTGTAGTTTGTAGCTAGACATAGTGGTATTGCAAGTGTGTACATTAATTACGCACACCCATGACATATGCCATTTAGACACTGCTCCCGTCTCTGGGATCAAGCTGGAGACCAAAAGCCAAACTCATTTTCACATGTGTTCTGGGGCCTGGAAATCTTACCAGCAGTGCTGGCTCCTACTTTTCCCTAATTATGCTGCTGCTTATCCCTCCCTTCAGTCCACTGTCACACTATTGGTTCTCCCTGCCTATATATAGGAAATGCCAGCTAAGGAATTCTAAAACCTTACTTCTTTCTTTCCTAAAAGTTTTATTTTGTTTTATTCTTATCAAATAGAACAGGTATTTAAAAGAGAAACAACAAAATAACTACCAGAGAAGGTCGGCTGCTTCTCTCCCCACCAGCGATAGGTCCTAGAATTTCCAGATGAGTGCCCAAGGTCAGCATCTCACTGTTCAGAAAGTTCTTCTGTTTGACCACTTCTGATGGACTCTATGAGATTTTGCAAGATCTGGACACCCCACATAGATACAGGTAAATAGGGTTGCATGAATGTCCTCACAATGTAAATAAGGAATGTCCTCACAATGTAAATAGGGTTGCATGAATGTCCTCACAAACTATCTACAATTTAGCTTCAATTATTTTTCTCATGCTAATAGGCTTGCAAACAAGCAAATGAGTATATAAGGCACAGCTGCTGCTAAGACCCCATTGTAAGCTAACCCAGGATGTCATGCTGGTCCAATGCTTGTGGTTTGCCATTACTAGCAACAGCCACTATCTTCCAGTGCAGTACAGGGTTGACATGCCAAGTAGGAGTGTGCACGGAACTGTCTGGCTCGGTTCGGTTCGAGGCTGGATTGGCCTCGAACTGAATCGGCCCAGTTCAGTCTGCCCCCCTCATCAATCCCCTGCCTCCGGTCCAGTCCGGTCCTGGACCGGTCTGCGAACTTTTTAAAAAAAAATTTTTTAAAGTCAATTAAGTACCTGTAGCCCCTTTGGGGGGCTTGCTGAAGCTGCGGGGGGGGGGGGTGTTTGTCCAAGCAGGTTCCCTCTCCCTCCACCAGCCTTCATCATCAATGCCGTGGCTGGGTAAGTAATGCCTTTTCAGCCCTTTCGGGCCTCTGTAAGATCAAGCAGCCGCCATTTTGGCGGCTGCCGTGCATGCGCAAATGCCCTCTGGCAGCCGCTTGATCTTATGAAGGCCAAAAGGGCCGAAAAGGCATTACTTACCCAGCCGCGGCGGTGATGACAAAGGCCGGCGGGGGAGAGGGAACTTGTGCGGATCTCCCTGCGGCTTCAGCAAGGCCCCCCGAAGGGGCTATAGGTACTTAATTGACTTTTTAAAAATAAAATAAAAATTAAGTTTGAGGACCTGCCAGACCGGACCCGGCGGTCTGATTCCGGTCTGACAGAAACAGGGGTGGTGGTTCAGTTTGACCACGAACCCCCGGACCGCTGGACTGAACCGCCGGACCACCGGACTGGTCCGCACATTCCTAATGCCAAGCTGTTTCAGCCACAAAATTGAACCTAGAATGAACATAAGTCACCCCGCATTGATTTCTTCAGAGAGGCATAAGGGCTGTCACCCAGGCAGCAGAAGGCCCCCTCCCTCAGGGGCCCAAGGACATCCTCCCCCACCCTTGTTCATTTGTAGCTATGCCCCTGGCTCTGTACCTAACTGCCCCATCTGGCAAGTCAAGCAGGGTTACAAGTTCCCAAGAACTAGAGTGACTCCAATCATTCAAGCTGGGACTTCCTGTTCAGGAACTTTAGAACAGGGTAAAGCATCTTCTCCCCACTTCCAT
This sequence comes from Hemicordylus capensis, assembly GCF_027244095.1. Classification (NCBI taxonomy): domain Eukaryota; kingdom Metazoa; phylum Chordata; class Lepidosauria; order Squamata; family Cordylidae; genus Hemicordylus; species Hemicordylus capensis. The sequence continues at coordinate 99,658,961 of NC_069661.1, read as the reverse complement.
TCTTGGGCCTTGCATTCTGGGAGAAAGCCCCTGCATAAGGTACAGCAAGGGAACTTGGGTCTACTTGCTTAGGAGAGCAGAGAGCCTTTTGCTCAGCCCCAACACAGCATCCTTCCAGTGGCTGTTGCCATCTGCCTTATGTTTCTTTTTAGATTGTGAGACCTTTGGGGAAAGGAGGCCATCTTATTTATGTATTTATTTTTCTATGTAAACTGCTTTGAGAACTTTGGTTGAAGAGTGGTATATATATATTCTTAAGAACATAAGAACAGCCCTTCTGGACAGCGCAAGAGCCATCTAGTTCAGCATCCGGTTTCACACAGTGGCCCATCAGATGCCACTGGGAGCTGGCCTTGTGGTAGCAAGCATGACTTGTCTCCTTAGCTAAGCAGGGTCCGCCCTGGTTGCATTTGAATGGGAGACCACATGTGAGCACTGTAAGATATTCCCCGCAGGGGATGGAGCCACTCTGGAAAGAGCAGAAGGTTTCAAGTTCCCTCCCTGGCTTCTCCAAGATTGGGCTGAGAGAGATTCCTGCCTGCAACCTTGGAGAAGCCATTGCCAGTCTGTGAAGACAATACTGAGCTAGATAGACCAATGGTCTGACTCAGTATATGGCAGCTTCCTATGTTCCTATGAGGGTATGCCTTACTAGTAGTAGTAGTAAGTAGTAGTAGTAGTAGGTTGCTCACTTGGTAGTCCTTTTTTTCTGGAACTGTCACACTTTGGTTGTCATGTTTTATGGATGATCCTGATAACACTGTTGACATATCATTATATTTTAGTACTTTTTAGTTTTTACTAGACCTAATCTGTGGTAATATTTTTGCAATGAAACCCAACTGTCGCACCAAGATAGAGAAGCAAAGTGCGATTGAAAGTTTTCAGGGCATCTGTGCCTTTAATCAAAAGCTTTCTACTTCCAGGTTCAGCCCATTTTTTGAGTTCCTGTTGAGCAGAACTGAAGGATTCATGATGAATTTTCCCTGATTAGCTCTCCAATAGCCTCTCTTCATTGGCCTTTATTGACAGTTTCTGTTCCTGTGAGGGACAGAATTTTAATAATTGATTTAATTATTGATTTCTTCCTATTATTACTCTCTTTGCATTTGTATAGTGCTATTTTGCTATATAAAAATAAAATAAAAATGAGGAAGAAAACCGTAGCTATAGCACTGTGCTAAGTGCTGCCTGGGACCACTATTTTAATCTCATTTCCAGCTAATTTTGGAATAGCAATGCCTCTCAGCACTAAAGGGCTGCAGTGTGGACACAAGGCTGTGCAACTATCTATGTCAGGAAGTTAAAAAAAAAATAGAATGCCAGAATTACTTAAAAGGAGAAAGCTGAAAGTAAATTAGCCCTCTGATTCCTTTATAAACTAAAGGCAAGCAAGAACTTTTCATATTTTCACCACCATATTTTTGACTTTATGTTTCAAGGAAGGAAAGAAGGGGTTATTTTCTTTTGCATGTGACTTTTAGTTTTTAAAAAGAATCTGCATTTCCATCCATGCCTGCATTTTAAAGCTCTCCTGCTTTAAGTTCTCATGTGGCTAGAGGTCCCCCTTCCCCTTTCTTCTATATCTGCTCATGGCTCAGAGGATTAGGGCTTTATTTATTTATTTAGCTCCCATAAACGAAGATGTTGCTTGCTGATCCTCTCTTTCTAAAAAAAATTATTAGTGTATAAAGAATTGGATACTGCCCCCCCCTTCTTTAATTGGTTGTTAAAAGGTCAGACTCTGCAGCTGCTGGCTTTTGCCCCCCACCCCACCCCCACCCCTGCCTTCTCCACCAGAGACACAGTGGTGTAAACACACAACCACAACCTAGTCGTAAAAGTGATTCATGGAGGAGCAAATTAGCCTACTTTACACTACTTAGCCTAATTGAACCTATGGGGTCTAGAATGAACAATTCTAAAGGCTTACTGTGACTTTAATGAAGTCCTTTTAGCTGTTGCAAAAGCTAAACTGGCTCCTGTGTAAGACAAGCAGGGCAAACATGGGCATCTGCAGGAGGTAAGGGGGCCAGTAGCCCAGCCCCCCCCCCGCCTAGATTTGTGTGTGTGCATGTGCGTTGCACAAAGTATAAACTGTGTGTATATACACATAATTTCCCCACCCCACCCCATCGAAGAATTCCTACAGGTGCACATGATGGCACAACTCTCTAGCTCTGTCCCCATGCCTCTAGTAAAGACTGCCAAAGGAAGGCCAAAATTGTCCAGGCCAGGGCAAACTTGATGGGTTTTTCAGGGGCTCCTGGTTGTTTATCCTTTTAGAGATAAGGTTGACTACTTACTTAAGGGTTTTGAAGGGGGCTGCAAAAGCTAAAGGTTACCCTTAGCCTAACTAATGCCATTTTGCTTCTGTGAAATATTGCTATCAGGGAATAAAAGATAGAGAGCTGAATTGGGAAAGGGGACTTTTGTGTGCTGCGGTTTCAGGGCTAGAAACCACAAATAGAAGGGGATTTTTGTCACAGGAGGTATTTTAGTACTGAAACCACAAACAGGTGGTTCGCCAAACAGATGCTTACAAAATGCTTAAGCTTTGAAACCGCAAGAAGGAGGGAGACGGAAAGTTAGGGGACTTCCCCATGAGGTGTGTGTATGATAATATCTGGACAAACAACTTGTTTGAAATAGCCAATAGCCTTGCTTTGCAAGAAGGGGAGCTGGGTGGGCTTATTTGTTTGTCAAAAAGTATAAGAAGTGTTTGCAACTGCTTGTAAGGTGTGTCATCTCTCTCTTGGCATTGAGGTGGACACCCGGTAGCTTTGCTGGGCCGAATAAAGATACTGAAATATCTCCTTTCTGGCTTCTTATTAATTGGCTTATTAACAATAGGAGTCCAGAGTCACTACCCTACCAGGCTAGCTGGTAGGCCTTTGGCCTTCCCTGGAATTTGACCTCAACAGTTTCACTGATGGTTTTTGAATTCTCTGCCAGTTGCCACAGCACAGCAGCATGTATGGGCCAATAACTTTTGCTCGGTTGTTGGCATGGAGGAGGTGGTCAGGCTGTAGATTTATAAGGAGCTGGCCTTGGGGCCCTTCAGGGACCTGCCCCTTCCCATTTTACACATATTCCCTTTGGGTGTTGTCTCTAAGAAGACCCCAGGTGAGTTCCATTTTATATATCACCTGTCTTTCCCCAAAGGGTCTTCTATTAATGATGGGATACTGACCGAGCTTTGCTCAGTGTGGTATACATCATTTGAAGAGGATGTGTGCATTGTTTGCTCTTAGGGTCTGGCTGCTCTCCTGGCCAAATGCAACAAGAGTCAGTATTTTTCCTTCTGCCTGTCCACCTCCTTGATTTCAATTTGTTAGGGTTTGCTTCTACTTCTTCTTCTTCTTCTTCTTCTTTTTCTTCTTCTTCTTCTTCTTCTTCAATTTTTATTAGATTTTACAATAACTTTTACATTCAATTACATTCATTTCCTAACTCTGCACATAAATACATGTTGACTTCCAGCTCACCTATTTGCACGGTTCACAATAACTATACATGTAAGCCACTGCTATAATAGTTCAAAATATACAAACTGCATTCGATATTACTCGATTTTACCTAACCCAACCTGCTGCTACTATATTTCAAACCCTGCTGAAAAGTCCATATTGGAAAAATAATTATTTAAATAAAGCAAAAAAAGTTCCCAATCTTATTTAAAGCATTCAAAATTATCATCTCTTATAAGGGTTGTAAGCTTTACATTCTCTGCATATTCAAAAAATTTTTATCAGCCAGTCTTCTTTCGATGGCATTTTAGTGTCAGTCTTTCCACTTTTGCACATAAACTATCCTGGCCACTGTTTGCTTTTGAGGGAATCTATTATATTGTTCATGCCCTTCCAGTGGGTTTTTCAGTGTCTTGTTTGGCCTTTGAGGCATTCAGGTCTATGCTGGAATAGGCTCTTAGGAGAAAGACTGGGCTTCAGACCACTGCCCACTGCTTAGATGGCTTTCTCTTTGTTGGTTCATGCCATTCTGACCACTATGCCTATCTCTTGAACCATTTTCAGCAGGTTTGCAGGGACCTCAGTATTCCATTGGCTGCTGAAAAGATGGAGGGTCCCACTACTAAACTCACGTTTAGGTATCGAATTGAACACATTTCAAGGCTATTCCTGGGTCCCTATCGATAAACTTAATATGCTGCATCAAAAAATTAAGGAATGTCTGTCTTCTTCTGAAGTCACCTTGTCGCAGTTGCAGGTAGTTCTGGGGCACCTTAACTTTGCATGCATAGTAGTCGCCCTGGGGTGGGCCTTCCTAGTTCGCCTGTGCAACACTATGGTGGGCTTGATAGAGCCTCATCACAGGTTGTGAGTGTCTGCTTCCATGCGAGTGGACTTTAAGATGTGGTTTACATTTTTTGATACCTTCAATGGTGTGTCCTTCTGGCATCAAGAGCACCTACTAGAGGTGAGCCTGCAGGTGCATTCTGATCTGGCCAGAGGCCTTGGCTTCAGAGTGTACTTCCAGGACTGCTGGTGTGCCCAGTGATGGCCAGAGGAATGGGTGGCTTTGGGTATCATTTGAGTTCTTCTCCACTGTAGTGGCAGTCCACATTTGGGCTGATGTATTTAAGGATTCAGTGGTCAAATTCTGGTGCGATGATTAGGCCATGGTTTATGTTATTAATTCACAGTCTTCATGGTCAGCTAGGGCTATGATCCTTGTCAGGGCCTTTGTGTTGCCATGTATGGGCCACAACATTTCGTTTTTGGCCAGGCATGTGCCAGGCCTCCAAATTGTCACAGCAGATGCTCTTTTGCATTTCCAGGATGAGCATTTCTGCCCACTAGCTCCCTTTGCCAGATGGGACCCAGAGCAGATGCCACATTGGCTGTGGAACCTTGGCAGTTAGAGGCTCAGAGGAGTCTTTGGGCTTCCTTGGCTCCCAGCACCAGAGCCTCTTATTCTAAGGAGTATAAGGTCTTTCATATGTTCTGCACTCAGAAGGGTTTGCCTGTTAGTCCACTCCCCACTAAGCAGTATTTAATTAATCTGTATTCAATGGGCCTGGTGGCTGTCTGGCACCTTGTCGGGCCACATTTAAGCTTTGGCCTTTCACTCCAAGGCTCAGGGTTTTGCAGATCAGGCAAAATCCTGGCAAGGAGGATAGGGCTTAACAAAAGATTAAGAGATGTAGAGAGGTTTGGGTGGGGCATCTATACCGCACCCCCATATTTTATTTTCCTGCACTGAATTGTTCAGGGGTTATAGAGTTCATCTATCTCCTCTGGGGTCAGATATATTATGGGTGATTTTTGAAAGGGATTGGCAGTGTTTTTGTAGGGTTGGTGGGTGACCAGAGGGCCAAGCTAGGCTAACTCGCTGCCGTGGCAGCTACATTGTAAATTTGTGTTTCAAGTTTTATTGATGAGCATCTTAGGGTACATGTTTGACATCAAGAAGAATCCTTGTAAGTCCCTGGACTCTGTACAGCGCGGAGAGCTGTGGTAAGGTAGGACACAGACGCTGTACAGTACTGAGCGCTGGTAAGGTACTGTACGGTTCTTCTAATCTGCTGAAACACCACCAGCTCAAAATGCTGTATAGCTTGTTGCTGGTGGAGCAGAGGCAGTTATCTGGCCTTAGGTAATCTAAGGACAGCATCAGCTCTAGGCAGGATGCTGTCTGGAGCCAGGGTGTTTTCACCCTTGGTGTTATAAGTCAGGCTTGCCCACAGTGGAGAGTCTTTAGCGATGGCACTATAGTGGGTGGAGAGTCAATCCCCTTTTGAATCTTCTTTCAATCAATAATGTTGTGGACCTGTGAAGGAATAGTTGTCTATCCCACTGCTTTGCTACCACATGTGGAGGATCTGCCCTGCTGCTAACATGAGACACAGATCTCCCCACACATTACAAGTTTAACTGCTGCCAACAAGTAGCCCTTTGTGCTCTAGGCTGAGTCTACCACAACAGCCTTCTGTTTCAAAAACAAACTTTGGTAAGGTGGTAAGGCTGATAGGCCTGGGATAGAGTAAACAGAAGCTACAATTTTCCTTCATTGAACTCCAGGCTTCTATTTCTGACCTAGAGCAATAGTACTGAAGCTTTGGATGAGTGAAGGCGGGAGTGGAGGGGAGATCTCTATTGTTTATTCTGTCAAGAGAATTCCCAGCTGCAATTCTAGGGAAAATAGATGTATATAATTTCACAGGGGGATAATTTCACAAGGGGATGTGAATAATTTCACAGTATGAAGGAGTAGTCTATTTCATATCTTGTCAAATGAATGGCTGTCTGTCCGGCTACACGTCCCTGTCTCCTTTACCCAGCCTGGCTAGGCTTATCAGGTCGGGCCTCAGAGTAGGGCCAGGGAGAGGGTTGAGCATCGCCCTGTGCCTCCTTCATCCCAGGCTGCTTGCTCCTTGTGTCTGCCCCTCTCCGGGCGGCCCCGGACACTCCACCAGCCCACCTCTCATCCCCAGCCAGCTCCTTATATGCCTGCTCACAGGCTATGCATCTCCTGCCCCCAATTATGGAGCCAACGCCCCTCTTTATTACCTGTAATTGACTACACTATTCAGCTGTTGCCAATGCCTCTCCCCCTTCTTCCTCCTCCTGCTCAGACCCCCTCCCTTCAGGAGGCATGCTGCTGATGTTATTCTTGCACACCTCCCCTTCAGCCTTACCAGGGCTCTGCTCCTTCTCCAGTGGAGCTGAGTTCCTGCCCATTGGCAGTCTTTCCTCTGTCTCTCCCCGGCTGCCACCTGTCGCTGTCGCCTTGGGCCCTCTCACCACTCCATCCTCAGAGGTAAGGACAGCCAGCCTAGCTGGACACTGTCCTTTGTGGCTTTACCTGATGATTCCACACATTTCTTTAAAGTGATCCCTATATGATCAAACTTTGAGGTCTTCATGTTTCTTTTGTTTCTTTCTCAAAGTATGGACAAAATCCAGCCAAAGTTGACCTTACTAAGCACGCTTAGGACATGAGCACTTCACTCAAGCATATATGTTAAACTACCTTGCATTGAAATCTACAGCTCTGACATGCAATTAACCAAGGCTGGGGCCATATTCTATCCTCTATAATAAAGAGCTTGGTTGTAATCCCGTGTCCCTGCCCGTGTCTTTCTCGGGCGTTCTGGGCATGCGCGGAGCGCATGCTCAGAGCGCCCGAGAAAGATACGGCTGCAGGGACACGGGTGGCCATGTTGGCTCCCGGAGGGAGCAGGGAAAAGGGAGAAGGGAGCAGGGAAAAACGGGGCAGGGAAAGGCGGCGGCGGCAGGACCGGCCTGACCGCGGGGGGGGGGGGACGGCGGACCGGCCTGACCGCAGGGGGGGAACGGCAGCAGGACCGTCCCCGATGCAGAAACAGCCGCGGGGAGAGAAGAGGCGGCGGCGGGTCTTGCCCAGCCGCCGAAAAAAGAAGGGAGAGGAAGAAGCCGGCCAAGGCGGTGGCAGAGCCGCCACGGCCGCTGGACGTGGTGAGGAGGCAGTGGGGGAAGCAGAAAAGGGGAGGCTGGCGGTGGCGGGGGGCCCTTGCCCGGCCGGGGAGACCGGCCGCGGCATGGAGACTGACAGCGGCGGGAGGGGGAATGGCGGTGCGGGGCCCAGAGCACACAACTCCCCTAGCGCCCGTTATTTTAACGGGCCTGAAAAAACTAGTTTTTAAATAAAGACTTAGTTGCACAAAACAAGGCTGCACTGTACCTTTAAAAGCTCGCAAACAATTTTAAAAGCTCTTGAATGTTTTCATTGAAAAATACAATACCGGTTTTAAATGTTTGATGCAATGTGGGGTGTGTTTTTGTTTGTTTGTTTGTTTGTTTGTTTGTTTGTTTGTTTGTTTGTTTTTAAAGGAACATGATTCACAGGTGGAACAGCATGATGTGGACAGTGATCTCTGGCAGATATCTCATCCCTCCTATATAGATATAGATATCACTCCTATGTGCTCCTACACAAGGCAATTTCTGTAGAAGTGAGTGATCTAGTGTTTTGGCATTCTAACAGGCTCATGATCCTGGAATTCAGTGGCAGTTCATGGTCTCTTGAGGAACCAGTCTGCCTGTACTGCAAGTGACTGTCAGGAGTTATCCAGTATTTGCAAAACATGTGAGAAACCTCCCTGAGTACAAGCCAGGTATCTTTTTATTATTGTTTCTCTGGGAACAGCAAATCTGTAGTCCGGTTATGAACCTGGGTCATTTCAAATGACAACTTATTCCTTTATTTCCATCACAGTGAGGAGGCAGAGTGAAAATTATAGAGCATACAAGTCACCATGACAACAGAAAGAATCTGCAGCATCTGAGTTTGATGCTTTGCCTTTTGAAGCTTTTTTTTAAGAATCCCAAGATTCTTTTTAGCATGTGGACATCTCCTAAAACCGTTCTGAATTTTAGTTTAATGAAATATTACTACTCTTCTTTGTATCCCATTCTTCCTCCAAGGAGTTCAGGAAGAGGTAAATGGTTCTCTCTCCCTTCTCTGTTATCTCAGTTAGGCTGAGATATAGTGACTAGGCCAGTCAGCTAGTGAACTTCCTGGCTAGTGGGAATTTGAACCTAGGTCTCCCCAGTCCTAGTCTGATGTGCTAACCCCTTCACCATCTCTTCTGTGTTTAATGTGCATTTCAAAAACTCTTCTCCTTATCTCATTTAATGATTCACATTTAATTGTATTAAATGTTTAATTAACTGTTTATTAAATGTTTAATTTTATAAGCATGCATCTTGGTGTCATGGCCTTTAGTATATCCAAGAAAAGAGCAATAAGTTATCTTGTCTTCAATTGCAAGGCAGATGAAGAAGAGAACCTGAATCCCTGATGAATCTAAGTTGGGAAAAGCCTTTCATTGTGATTTATGCATAATCATACTTAATTCTGTTTCTTTAGACATACAAAGACATAGTCATTGTAGCTCAAGAACAGGTCCCTGCCCCAAAAGCTTCACAATCTGATTGTGATTTAATTTAATCTCATTATGGATGAATCTAAATGAGGCCAGAATTACCAATAAGAACAAGAAGAACAGTCTTGCTGGAGCAAGGGTCCATCTAATCCCGGAACCAGTATCCAACAGTGGTTAGCCAGCTGTCCCTGGGAATTTCATTAGCAGGAAATGGATATTCACCCCTTGTTCTCTGAATCTGGTATATACTGACCCTGCAGAGGTAAGTTCCATTCAGCTATCATGGCTAACAGTGATTGGTAGACCTGGGGCCAGCAGAAGGTTTACTAGTTAGGCATGATCCTAATGTCTGTCTACAGTAGCAGAGAGTGGTGTCTCATAGCCTTTATGTGCCTAAGGCAGGGTGCCAAATACCACCCCTATTGTGTGCCCCCCCTTTAAAAAGCAGGGGGCAGAAGGGCACCTTGCCACTTTGCTGGTGTCCTAATAATCTGCTGCCTGAGGCGATAGGCTCACCTCACCACATGGAAGGGCTACCTCTGCTAGCAGATTTAACATATTGGAGCAAGACCCCTGTTCAAGTCTATTCCTGGTGTATGTGAATAAGCAAAGCATACTACTTGTATGCAGGAATTCTGCATTAAGGTTTTAGTTAAGGTCTGGTTACAGTTGCCACCAGCTTGTCTGGTGGCGACTCAGGACCAGGCTTTCTCTGTGGCTGCCCCAGGGCTTTGGAATATGCTCCCTGCTGAAATAAGAGCATCTCCTTCTCTGTGTGTTTTCAGGAAGACCCTCAAGGCTCTCCTGTTCTTGCAAGCTTTTAATTAGAATTAATTTTAATAATTTTAATAATGTTATGTTGTTTTTATTGTGTTTTATGTATTTTAATCTATGATTTTTAAATATTAAAATTTGTACACTGCCCAGAGATGTACATATGAGGCAGTATAAAAACATGATGAATGAATGAATGAATGAATAGTTAAAATGTATGGCAATATCTTTAAGGGCACTTCCTTTATGTGAGTAAAGAGGGCATTCACCCAGGGTACTTGCCTGATCCGATATTATAAATGCTTCTGGATCAGCCTTTCTCAGTTGTCATGGTGTTTACATGGCTGCTGGATAACAAACTATGCATGTAAAAACTCTGTTCCCTGCCTTCTCTCCGCCCCCCCCCCACCTGTAGGGTTTTCCCTCAGACCTTGGCCCCCGTGGCTCCTGCTTCTCACCATGCTTCTTTCTGTAAAGCTGCATAGGATACAGATTCACAACACGATATATTTCCCCCCTGGAGAATATTCATTTCCCCCAAGAATCCTAACAGTCAAGTGAATTAGGGAGGGATCAATAAGAAGAAGTATTGTTTCTAGGACATACTGAGGCTCTACACACAATCCATGCATAGAGCCTAACCAGGCTCAATGGGGAGAGCGGGCTCACCCCACAGACGAGCAGGGAGTTCGCCCTGGGCGGCCAGATCGGCCACCCACACGACTACCGGCGCCATCACGGAGCCAGTAAGGGTGGTGGGGATCAGGGTCTGCCCATCTCCCAGAAGTCCCAGGATGCCCCATGCAAGTGTGCGGTGCATTCTGGGGAGACCCCCAAGGTGGGGAGACTTGTTGGAGCTTCCCGGTTGGGGATCTCTTCATGAGTCACTGTGGCACAGAGCCACACTGTGGCAACTCACAATCGCCAAAATGGGGTTAGCAGAGCGCTCTCACGACCGCTCAAAAGCAGGCTGGACTCCCTTAGCCCGCTTTCGAGCAGTCATGTGAATAGCCTCAGTAATTGATAAGCAGTGTTTTCCACACACACACCCATTACACTGAGCATAACTTCGGCTGAGCCAATGACTGTGCCTTCATAATGGGTTTCCTACTAAGACAATTGATGTTGCATTGACCAGTTGTTTCAAATAATACATGATTGTACCATTTATTAATATTTTTAATTGTAATTGTAGGTCAATCTCTTTCTAATACAGTATTCTCACAACTAAATTTCTGAAATGGTAATAGAATATGAATGAAATATTAATGAACCATCCAAACAACATCTTTTAAAATGTCACCATGTCTCACGAGATGGTGTATCACACATCCCTGTTTTTGTTGTGCTCACTTTTTAAAAAATCTAGTTCATTTCAGAAAAGCAGAGTTCAAAGCCTGCAAAAACAAGAAGCCCTGGTTTAATAAACAACTCTTTGAACCTTCCTCGCTGAGATGGAACACATTTCTAGAACAGCTACAAAGCACTGTTGTTCCAACTATTTCATACACTTGACTTGAGCAAAATGTTCAGTTTTGAAAATCAATAATGAGCTTGAACAAACTCAAACAGATGAGTGTGTTCCAGCAGTACTGTCTCAGAGAACTCTGTGGATGCTTATGAGTTTCATAATGTACTTCCTGGATTATGTAGTTGGTATCCCATTTATAATCCCAGTAGATTGGTCCTTAGCTCTTGATCACATTATACAGGATGCAAGTTGAAATCCCAGCTCAGCCAAAGGCTTAATATGTGGCCTTTGGCAAGGCAAAATCTCTCAGCCTCAATTATCCATTTATACTATATGAGGATAATAGTGGCCTACATCACAAGGGTTGCCAGGATAAATGAGAAAAGGAAATATTCACCCTGTTCTGATATATACACCAGCAAAGAGCCCATCAGCACAATGACCTCCAATAAAAGTCCTTCTTCTCTGCCTTCTTCATTCTTGTAACCTGCTGCTTGCCATTTGTTCTCAATGCCTGTCCCATTTTTCTGATCATTGGCTAATCTGCTCTGATGTCACAAATAAATTTGCAAGCAAAGTTCATGGTGCTATTCTATTTTTGGTGCCATTCGTGATAATTAGCTTAGCTGTTCTGATGTCACAGGAGGGCTGGTGTGTCTTGCACTAGGCAGCTGAGTGCTAACGGGGACTTTGGTGAACTTAGACCTTGAACTCATCACTAGACTCCTTTGGAAATAAAAATGCATATCATGTGTGCACAAGCTCAAATGGAGTTAACATTTGAGAAATAAACCAGTGTAAAGGGGAAACAATCAATTTTCCTCCTTTACTTTTCAAATTCATGGATATTCCCCCTTATTTGACATTTGACTCCAAGGCCACATTCGCAGGTAACCAGAGGTCCCTTTACCTCCGGTTTCACAAACCATACATCTGAATGTGGGCAAACACAGTTAAAGCTAAAAGTAGTTTTGCAGTTTCCCTCCTCAAACTCTATTTTATACTTTTGTTTTTTTCTTGGATTCACCACCATTAACTCCATTCTGCGGCACCCGTGTTAAGTCCAAATACTGGCACTGCAGTTCCCGCCTTAAGTAACCAGAGTTAAGGGAGGAAGCTCTTCCCTCACTCCAGTGCTATTAGCTGCCGGGTCAGTCCTTCATTACAGAAGAAAGCCCAGTAGCCAGCTTGCCCTCCTTTCTGCAGTCAGCGAGACTGGAGCTAGGTCGTTCTCCATTTTGTCTGCATGCAGACGGGAGAGCAGGAAGCAGAACTGTAGTTCCATGTTATGTCCCCCAAAGGCAGCCCAAGTGTTAGTTGCAGGCACAGGAGTTGGTAGCAATTTTGTATTTATATTTGGACTAAGCTGAAAAAGAAAGTATTTCCTTAAAAACGCTCCCCTTTTGGCAATTTCAGGATGTGGCTTCAAACAGAAACAAAAATGCAGACATTGCCCTCATTCTGAATGGCCTTCATAATGTAATATGACCAAAACTGATTTCTATTTGACATTGATGCAAAACCAATTCAGAGTGAAGACAAGAGGCACTGTCCTCATTCTGAATTGGTTGCATGGTGTCTTCTAGCTAATCAGATCTGGCCTATATGGCCCTGTATGATAAGCCACCTGGGGACCATTTGTAAGTGGCTTTGACCACTTTGGAAGAATAGCAGCATATAAATATAATTAATAAAAACTATGGAATTGTTCAGATATTACAAAAATGGTTTCTTAAGTACATGGAAGGGAAGTAAAATCAAACCCACTGTTCTTGCACATTCAGCATAACTTCTGGAAGAAACTATGCTCAAATGGGGCCCTGCTTTTTGTTGAAGTGTGCAGAAAACTGGTTTGCCTGGTTTGGTTCGAGTCCAAACCAGACTCGAACTGAACTGGGCATGTTTGGTTTTGTAGCACCAAAAACCACCACCCCGAACCAGCTCAAATTCAAAAATTCAAGCTAGCTTGGGGGTTCTATTTTTTTTTAATTACCTCACCACTGTGGGTCCGGCAGCCTCGGGGGGTGCTGGTGCAGCCATGGTGGGGTGTCTCTGCAGTCTCCCTCTCCCCTTGCTGGACCAGAAATTGTCACCAATTTCACTCCGCACACACTCCCTCTTGGTCCCTCTATCAAACAGCAACAAAAAAGGTTCCTCGCCTGTGATTGGTTGGAGAAAAACCGAGAGCAAGCTGTAGAAACGCACACAGGAAAAGACTGCAGGGATTGTGGAGACAAGCTGACCCCATGTGGACTGTCCCATTTAATCCCTGAATTGTGGTAGCAAGCATGACTTGTCCCCTTAGCTAAGCAGGGCCCACCCTGGTTGCATATGAATGGGAGACTTGATGTGTGAGCACTGCAAGATATCCCCTCAGGGGATGAAGCCGCTCTGGGAAGAGCAGAAGGTTCCAAGTTCCCTCCCTGGCTTCTCCAAGATAGGGCTGAGAGAGATTACTGCCTGCAGCCTTGGAGAAGCTGCTGCCAGTCTGTGAAGACAATACTGAGCTAGATAGACCAATGGTCAGACTTAGTATATGGCAGTTTCCTATGTTCCTAAACATTTGTGAATCTGCTGCGAAGCAGACTCGCTCTTCAGATACCCCGGGGCATAAAGGCATGTGTGAATAACTCCTGGGTAATGCTGGGAGATACTCCTGCCTGAAACCTTGGAGAGCTGCTGCCAGGCAGTGTAGACAATACTGAGCTAGATGGACAAATGGTCTACGCAATATAAGGCAGCATCCTAGGTTTCTATATCCTTTCTTTTATCCCTCTGTTTCTTCCACTCAGACTTTCTTCTGGTTCATTTTTCTGCCCAATGTCTGTTCTGCCCCCTTTCTCCTGCTTCCTTTGGCTATCTTGCCCCTTTTGTGAGCCATCTCAGCATACCGAATTGATCTGCCTCTCGCTGTCTCTCCTGTACTCCCTTGCTGTCTATAGGCCCTGTGTGATTATTCTATCCTTTCATTTAAGCTGAACTGTTTCTTATTGCTAGCTCATTCACTCTTAGATATTAGCACGTTCAAGTACATTCCATTACAGCACAACAGCTCTTTCAGTTGCTGGGAAGCTCATGGGCACCAAGCAACAGCCACAGGCTTAGGATCTTATAGTGATGTACAAAACATTTCAAGCTTGAAACATTTCAAGCTTGAAATGGGCCATTTTGAGTGTTTCAAACTTGAAACAAAACACTCTTAAAATAAAAGGCCTTTTTCAAGCTCAAAAGGAATGATCCCATTTCGATTCAAAACATTTTGAGTATTTTGAGCACCATTTTGGCAGGCTGTTTTTCCCATGCTCATTGGTTTCTGATTGACTTGTAATCTCCTTGCTTCTTGGTTGGCTTGTTAGCATCCAAATCAAGTGTTGTCATGGGCAACTGTGCCTGCATTGGCTGGGGGAGGGGGAGGGAGGGGAACACTTTTGGAGGGAATTTCAGATTCAGAATGTATTCAATGGGACTGGGAGACAGAGAGAGGGAGTCCTTATACCTCTCTTGAAGAGGAGAATACATCAGGACAGGAGGAAGGGAGGTTTGAGTTTGTTGTTTTCTTTTCTCAACACTGATTATAATATGCTTGCTGTGTTATTGCTGCTATAGCTATCTGGTTTTGCTGGATCTCATATTGACAAAGGGTGAACTTGGGTACCTACCTGCCTTGAGTTGTGGTTTATTTTGTTTGTGAGATAGTGTTGTGGTGAGAAATGGACAGTGGTGTGTGTGTGTAATATTTCTTGGCGATTGCTGTGATGAGCTCCATGTTTGGCCTTGAGACTAACTTGTGCTTCACTCACTGCAATCTTCATTGCAAAGTGTACTCAATCAAAATGTGGCTGAAGCTGCTCTAGTTCAGCGTATGGCTATGCTTGCAGCTAAGGGTGCTGCTGAGCAGCTGTTCCATAAGGAGTCCTAATTGTGTGTGAGAGAGCACCTTGTGCCAATGACGTTACTGCAGCACAGCCACTGTGGCTGGCAGTGGATTCTGAGTCAGTTATTCTTTTTTTGGTCCATTGTTGGACTGTGTTTGAAATGTGTGTTCTATATTGGGAGGGGTAGATTCCCCTTTATTGTTTGCTTCTGTTCTACAATGTTTTTGATTGCAAAATATGTGCATTCTGCTTGTTCCAGCCATAGGGAATAATGAAGAACTCAAAACACCCCATTGTTCCTCATGGGTAGCTCCTAGGGACACCAAAGTAGGTTGTCTGGTTGTCTGGTAGGGCATAATGGGCGCTACCTATCACCCAACCCACAAAGGAAATGGGCAATTTTAAACAAATGTTTAACCTTTCCCCCAATCCCCATAGGATCCTATGGGGTTTTGGGAGGGGGGAGTTAAAACAATTTTTTTAAATTCACCAGCTTGCCCATTTCTTTTGTGAGTTGGGTGGTAGGTAATATCCATCACACCGTACTACCCTACCCATTCAGGTGTCCCTAGGACCTACCAATGGGGTGATTAGAGTTCCCCATTGTTCCCTATGTCTGGAACACTTGGAACGTTTTGACTCTGCCGGCTCCGCCACTGTTTTGTTGAAACATTTCAAGCCTGAAGTGCTTTGTTTCGAGCTTGAAACAGAATGCAAAATCCATTTCATGCACACCTCTAGGATCTTATATAAACAAGATAAGATTAGGATCTTATATAAACAAGATATTTATTTAAACAAATTTAAAAATTATGCAAAGCAGTTGCCTGGCTTCATGAGCTTTCTCTCCATGCATGTCCGTGTGCATGTATATATGTTTATGTATACCACTAAGAAATATAATGAAATAGAGAGAGCTTTATCAGAGACCTATTTTGATATGTCCATTTCTTTTTTATGCTTTCATTAAAACCAGCTTTTTAAAAAAACTTGGGTGCAATGAAAACAGAGGGATATGGAGTGAAATTCAGCTTTCTCTGGAACTTTTTTATCTTCATTCATTTGATTCATCCTCTTTAGTTATTAATTTCCTAATTTTCTCTGATTTTGCCAAGTTCAGTAGTACCGAAAGCAAAGGTCGGATTATGCTGAATTGAACTGAAGAGACCATGGCAACTCACAGATAAGTAGCAAGGAAGGGAAGCAGCAAAAAGCTTCAGCCTCTTTAACAAGGCTTGCTGCAATCCACATTGAACTGACCTGGGCTACGGTATAATGTGATCAGAGCTCTGCAGTTATTTATGCTGAGTTTCTCCTGCACATTAGTCATCATCCATATTCCATCTACAGCCACTCTTCTTCACTGGTTCAAGTGCTTTTATTCATCACTTGAGGGCATTGTTGGCTGATCTTAGAGAGTGTGGTGGGGCCTAGCAAAAGGCAACCTCTTGGGTTTTTAGTTTTATTTATTATGCATTTCTTGTTTTGATTAAATTTCTATTCCATGTTTTTTCTTCAGAAAGAGACTTAACATAAACTGTAAAAGATCAACACAGAAAATTCAAGTGCAGCCTAAATCACTATAAACACACATTAAAAATCAAATTCACAAAACTTTAAATCACAGTAGGTTATTTAAATGAGAGAACCAGCATAGTGTAGTGGTTGGAATGTTGGATTAGGACTAGGAAGACCTGAGTTCGAATCCCCATTCAACCATGAAACTCACTGGGTGACTCTGGGCCAGCCTACTTCACAGGGTTGTTGTGAAGATAAACATAACCATGTACACCACTCTGAGCTCCTCAGAAGAAAAGCGGATATGTAAAAATTAAAAAAAAAATATGTAAAAATTAAAATAAAATAAATAAAAATTGATCATAAGTCATTATGATGGTAAAAAGTCATTGTGTCTGGAGGTAATGAGAGTTGTAGTCCAACAACATCTGGGGACCCAAGGTTAAGAATCCCTGTTCTAGAGGAATACTGGGAAGGCCTCTCATAAGGCTTTGTGGTAATAGAATTCCATGACCACTATGCAAGGTCCTAACCTTTTTGGGCTTTCTAGGCTGCATCCACCACCCTGAATAATGAATTCAGCATGAGTTGATTCCGCGTGCACTAAAAGAATATCTATCCCTACTTTAAAAAGACTATTTGGCCATTCACACAATCAAAAACTAGGTAGGACAAGTATCCTACCCAGGTTTGGGAGCAGGGATGTAGGGAGACTCCCAGCAGCCTGGAGACAAAGTTGTTTTGGGGGCTCCCTGTGCACCCTAGTGCCGAAGCCACACCACCTACTTTCCAGCCCCTGTGCCGACAGTGGGTGAGAGGGCTTCTCAGCACTCTGGCTTCTCTCCGGCTGGTGCGTGGGCCTCCCCATTCCCTTGCTGGCATGCTGGCTTCTCTTGTGCCTGCGTGTGGGCCTCCCCATTGAATAGAGGGAGCATTGCGTGCCATGATGTCACATCATGCAATGCTCTCCCTACTCAATGGGGAGGCCCACGGGCAGGCGTGAGAGAAGCTGGCATGCCAGTCAGGGAATCAGGAGGTCCATGTGCTAGCTGGGGAGGGAGGAGAGATCCACATGTCGGCCAGGGAGGGGGGAGAGGTCTACGCACCAGCTGGGGAGTGGGGAGAGGCCAGGGAGGGGGGATAAGCCTGCCCACCCACTGCCACCATGACCACCACCAAGGGTAAATGGGAAATGGTGGTGTGGGCTGCATGGGGGCGGCAGTGTGGAGTGCACGGGGTGGGGTGGCAGGGACCTTGTGGGCCCCTTGACCCTCTGGGCCCAGGGACATTTGAACCCCCTCATCCAATGGACGCTATACCCATGTTTGGGAGCTGTGCATGCTCCCACTTTTTGCTTGTGTACATGCAGACAACTAGACAGAAGTGTAAATGACTGAGGTTGTTCTCATGACCAGCCCTTTCTGGGTAGGGGTTATCTTCAGTACAGACGTTCGTCTGGAGCACAGAAACCTTTCCTTCCCAGTTGCTTCCCAAGTGGATAGTTCAGGTTATAAACCCACTTCAAAAGTTAGGTAGGAGAGAAACTGCATTTTCCATTTGGCCGCCTGTGCTGCCGTCACTGTTTGAAGTGCTCCTGGGGTCGGTGATCATAGTGTCCTGTGGAAAGTGTGGCCAAGAAGAGGAGCCATGCTGCATTGGTGAGGGCTGCTGCTTCACTGCCCGCACAGTGCATTGTGGGATGTGGAAGGATTTCCTCCTCCCGATCCCATTTCAGGAGTCCTCCACCACCATGCTGTTCATGTGGGTACGCAAGCAGGAGAGCTCCAAAGAGGCTTCAATAGTGTGAGAGAAGGTAGGTAGGATCCTGCCTTCTCCCCAGCCCTCCCCATTTGAACAACCGCATTGTGTGTGAGGCAGGGGCTGGGTAGGACAGCACCATCCTACCCACCTTTCATACCCAGCATTTTACCAAAGTAGAAGGAAAAGCTGTCCTACCTCACACACAATCACTCCCCCCACTCCTACCTAGTTGTTTACACACATAAAAATGAAAACTGGAAGCATACTCAGCTTCAGTACTGGGGTAGGAACTTGTCCTACACAGTTTTCGATTATGTGAATGGCCTCCGTATCTATGATCCTATTCGTATACTTA
Source organism: Hemicordylus capensis (assembly GCF_027244095.1). Lineage (NCBI taxonomy): Eukaryota > Metazoa > Chordata > Lepidosauria > Squamata > Cordylidae > Hemicordylus > Hemicordylus capensis. The sequence goes on along the minus strand of NC_069661.1, from coordinate 99,640,320 downwards.
CCCAGGCTGCTGGTTTTCTTTGAGGGGTACACTCCCTTTACCTCCTTCATTCACATAACAGAATCAGTGTGATTCTTCAGTCTCCAAAGCTGACAGGGAATGCTCCTGCAGATCAATTTAACAACATACATACAGGCCTTTGTGGGGCAGGGGCAGTCTCACATAATACATTATATGCATGGTAAGGGGTGTGTGCTGAAGGGATTTGGATCTCCACTGGCCTAGGAAGTGTATGCAATAGGCCTAGATCTCAAAGTCTTGCTTGACAATTAATTGCATATTTGTTACATTGCACTTCTGAAGGAATGGGTTTGGGGAAGGTAGTGTAAATACCAATTCTCTGCATTGCACTCTATCACATGTGTCACAGAGCCTTTATATGAGAAAGGGGGCCATGGTTCATTTTGTCCAACTTCTTCCCTGATGTCCTGACCCTAAATCCTGGATCATTTAATAGTAACCAATTTGTGCTCTGTTTTACTAATGAGATGGTGCTGTGTTCTCAGTATCCATTTTCATGAAATAGTCCTGTAGGATACTTTAGATGGCCTTTCACCTTCTTGATCTGTTGAGATGCAGATAATTCCTTTTCATTTGATTATTAAAGACTATCCATTGCTCTGGAGGCACTAAATTTAAAAAAACAAACAAACACACACACATAGCACAAGGTGAACATTATGCCTGGATCATATCCTTAATGCTATCTCTCCAATTTTTAAAATCAAATCTCTGTCATGAATAAGAACACTGCAATAGACAAATTAATAGGTGGTAGAGAATGGATGAAGACAGAACCTCAATTAAAATGGAAAACACATTCATACGAGCAGGCTACTATCATTACATCCCAAGCAAAGGATGTCTAATCTACAGGAGAAACTCGGAAAATTAGAATATCGTGCAAAAGTCCATTAATTTCAGTAATGCAAATTAAAAGGTGAAACTGATATATGAGACAGACGCATTACATGCAAAGCGAGATAAGTCAATCCTTAATTTGTTATAATTGTGATGATCATGGCGTACAGCTCATGAAAACCCCAAATCCACAATCTCAGAAAATTAGAATATTACATGGAACCAAGAAGACAAGAATTAAAGAATAGAACAATATCGGACCTCTGAAAAGTATAAGCATGCATATGTATTCAGTACTTGGTTTGGGCCCCTTTTGCAGCAATTACTGCCTCAATGCAGCGTGGCATGGATGCTATCAGCCTGTGGCTGATATTATGGAAGACCAGGATGCTTCATTAGCGGCCTTCAGCAATTCTGCATTGTTTGGTCTCATGTCTCTCATCCTTCTCTTGGCAATGCCCCATAGATTCTCTATGGGGTCAGGTCAGGCGAGTTTGCTGGCCAATCAAGCACAGTATACTGTATACTTTTCAGAGGTCCGGTATTGTTCTTTTCTTCAATCCTTGTCTTCTTGGTTCCATGTAATATTCTAATTTTCTGAGATTGTGGATTTGGGGTTTTCATGAGCTGTACACCATGATCATCACAATTATAACAAATTAAGGCTTGACTTATCTCGCTTTGCATGTAATGCGTCTGTCTCATATATCAGTTTCACCTTTTAATTTGCATTACTGAAATTAATGGACTTTTGCACGATATTCTAATTTTCCGAGTTTCACCTGTAAAGGGGTGATGGAGTTGCTTTCTGCTATAATGGAAATAATTATATACTGTACATAAAATATATACAAAATTGTGTTAAGAACCAGCTATGTTTCATTAAAAAGTTGGAAGACAATGAGTCAGACAGTGACCCCCCAAAGTTTGAAAGTGATGATGGACATCTCAATACTAGAATACTAAGAATTCATTATTATTCAGAATTCCAGGAATTCCACATTTATTGGCCATAATCCTGAATTCCTTGTGGAAGATAAGGTAGGTCCTTCTATCACACTATCTCACAGTGATTCTTGCCCTGCAGCACCAATATAAAATAAAGTGTGGTTTTTGATCACCATCCTTAGTCCTGAATTCAATATGCCGAAGGCATCCAAACAGTGTCCCACCCGAGAATCTCCAAGCTTAGTTTTGACAAAAGAGTTCGTATCATAATCAAATAATAGCCCTATTAATGCATCATGTTTGATGCACATGCAGTCTATATGTGCACATAGTTGCACATGTTCAGCACATGTATAGTAGGGTACTTCCACTCTGCATGCTGCATTTGTTCACTTTTAAATAGAACACTTTTTATTTATTTATTTTATTTTATTTATTAAAACATTTTTATACCGCCCAAAACTTACGTCTGCAGAGGCATATCTAGGGGAAATAGCACCTAGGGCAAGCACTGAAATTGTGCCCACTGTCCAAACATCTGACACCCATCTTTCAGATAACTTTACCATAATATCAGCTGAAAAATACAAGTCAAGCTCGTTAATCTTTTAGTCTTTCAAAAACTATTTAGAAGTGGACGTAGCCAGACCAAAAAATGCTGGAAAACTACAAATTTCAGTATGCTGGGGCTCATGAAATACCCAAAGGAGGTGTACTTGGAAAACTAAACAGAAGTGCCTGTCTAATTCTCTACTATGCATTGTAGCATCACTATTACATAAGTTTTAAAAATCAATGGAGAATTTGACTTTTCCCAGATACACTCAAAATAATTAAAGGATATATAGAGTAAACTGTGTCACTGCTTGGAATATATTCTAGTCTTTCAGAAAGACAGTTAAAATGAGAGAAAGAGAGCAAGAAACTTCCAGTGAGCCTTAATACTAAAGATTTCACACTGATTCAAAGACAAACTCACCATTAATAGCCATATACTTAAGACATCACATTTAACTCACTTATCACAAGAAGCAAAGTAAGAGCAAATGAATACAATCCTAGCTCATAAGCGTCAGCTCATTATTCACAAGCCCTGATTCTCTGTACATAGTGCCAATTTGAATATGTGTGCAGTGACATATTATATTAAATATTAATTTATTTTAACTTGTAGCCCCTTAGGGGGCTTCCTAAAGGTTGGGGGGGGTCTGTAAAGGTTCCCCTCCCCCTGCTGGCCTCTAGGGCCTCGCAGGGACCATTTGAGCATGTGCGGTGGCCATTTTTTAAAATATTTTTTTAAAATGGCCACTGAAAACAAATGGCCACCGTGCATGCTCAAATGGCCTCTGCGAGGCCTGGCATGGCCTAGGGCTTCACAGAGGCCATTTTAGCATGCGCAGTGGCCATTTTGTTTTTGACGGCCATTAAAAAAAAATAAAGAAATGGCACCCCCCTTCAAGTTGCGCCCGGGGCACAAGCCCTGCCCGCCCCACCCTAGATACGCCCCTGTCTCTGGGCGGTTCACAACAGAATAAAAACAAAGTAAAACATTCATTAAGACAAAAATGGAGGGGGGGGAACACATTACAACAATTTTAAAAATTTAAAATTTAAAAACAGCATTAAAACCATTAAAACAACATTAATTAAAAGCCTGGGTGAAGAGATGTGTTTTCAAAGACTTTTTAAAAGCTGTCAGAGATGGGGAGGATCTTATTTCACTAGGGAGCACATTCCAAAGCCTCGGGGCAGCAGTGGAGAAGGCCCGTCCCTGAGTGGCCACCAGACGAGCCAGTGGCAGCTGCAGACGGACCTCTCCAGCAGATCTCAGTGGGCAGTGGGGCTCATGCCAAAGAAGGCATTCTCTTAAATACCCAGGGCCCAAACTTTTTAGGGCTTTATAGGTTATGACTAATACCTTGTATTTTGCCCAGAAACATATCGGCAACCAGTGTAGCTCCTTCAATACAGGAGTAATATGGTCTCTCCTGGATGACCCAGAGACCAGCCTGGCTGCCACATTCTGGACCAACTGTAGTTTCTGGACTACGTACAAGGGCAGCCCCACATAGAGTGCATTACAGTAATCTAGTCTGGAGGTTACCAGCAGATGTACCACTGTTTCGAGGTCGTTCATCTCAAGAAACGGATGCAGCTGGCATATCAGCCGAAGCTGATAGAAGGCACTTCTGGCCACCGCCTCAACCTGGGAGACCAGGCAGAGGCTCGGATCCAGAAGCACCCCTAGACTACGTACCTGTTCCTTCTGGGGAAGTGTGACCCCATCCAGAACAGGCAGATCAACATCACCTCTCGACTCGAGTTCTGACCTTGCACAATGAGTACCTCCGTCTTAGCTGGATTCAGTCTCAGTTTGTTAGCCCTCGTCCAGCCCATCACCGACTCCAGGCAGGCATTTAGGGAGGTTATGCCCTCTCCCGATGATGCTGACATGGAGAAATAGATTTGGGTGTCATCAGCATACTGATAGCACCCTGCACCAAATCTCCTGATGATCTCTCCCAGCGGTTTCATGTAGATGTTAAACAACATTGGACACAATATGGAGCCCTGGGGCACACCATACAAGAGTTCAGATTTTGAAGAACAGCAGTTTCCAAGGGACACCATCTGGAACCTGCCCGAGAGGTAGGAGAGGAACCACTGCAAAGCAGTGCCTCCAACTCCCAACCCCGTCAGACACTCCAGAAGGATACTATGGTCGATAGTATCAAAAGCCACCGAGAGGTCCAGAAGGACCAACAGAGTCACACTTCCTCTGTCAGTTACCAATTGGAAATCATCCATCAGGCCAACCAAGGCAGTCTCAACCCCATAGCCAGCCCAAAAGCCAGTTTGAAATGGGTCAAGATAATCAGTTTCATCCAAGACTGTCTGAAGCTGGGAGGCCACCACCCTCTCAATTACCTTGCCCAGCCACGGAAGGTTGGAGATAGGCCTGTAGTTGTTCAAGTCCAAGGGATCCAGGGTAGGCTTCTTCAGAAGCAGTCTAATAATTGCCTCCTTAAGACAAGAAGGCATCCTACCTTCCCTCAGAGATGCATTTATAATCTCTACCAGGCCTTCTACAACAACTTCCCTGCCAGATAATATAAGCCATGTCGGACAAGGGTCAAGAGAACAGGTGGTAGGCCGCACCATTCCAATCAGCTTGTCCACATCCTCAGGAGTCACAAACTGGAACTGATCCAACCTAATCACACAAGAGGAGTTGCTGGACACCTCCAAATGAGACACTGAGGTAATTGTGGAGACAGAGTCTAAGTTGTCCCGAATATGAGAATTTCCCCCCACAAAGAATTCATTAAACACATCACAGCGGGTAATTGATGGTTCAAGATTCTGATTTAAGGGAGGAGGGGCACTCACTAGCCCTCTCACAACCCTGAACAATTCCGCCGGACGTTAACCTGCAGATGCAATACGGGCAGAAAAGAATCGCTTCTTTGCTGCATGTATCGCCTGAGCATAGATCTTCAAATAAGCTCTGTGTTGCAATTTGTCAGATTCAAGCCGAGTCTTTCTCCACTTGCGCTCCAGTCGTCTACCTCACCGCTTCAGCCCCCCTAGTTCTTCTGTATACCAAGGGGCCAATTTTGAAGCAGGTCGAAGAGGATGCTTAGGAGCAATCATGCCTACTGCCCCAGTGAGTTTGCTGTTCCAATTCTCCACCAGGGCATCAACAGGATCACCAGGAGACCTGACACTAAATCCCTCCAAGGCTTCTTTAAATCCTATAGGATCCAATAACCTTCTCGGTCGGATCATCCTAATAAGTCCCTCGCCCCTGCGGAGGTGGGAAGTGATTGTGAGTCCAACCTTAACCAGATGGTGATTCGTCCATGACAATGGGGAAATCACAGGATTCCCCACCCACGGAACACCACCCTGATCAGAGTGAAAGACCAAATCAAACATGTGACCAGCAATGTGCGTCGGCCCCGAGACCACTTGGGATAGGCCCATAGTCATCATGGCTACTATGACCTCCTGAGCCGCCCCGGACGAATTGGTCGCAAAGCGGACATTGAAGTCCCCCAGCACCACAAGCCTGGGGGACTCCAACACCAAGTCCGAGACCAAGTCCATCAGCTCAGTTAGGGACTCCGTTGAGCAGTGGAGCGATCGGTACACCAACAGAAGTCCCAGTCTATTCCTGGTCCCCAGACTTAAGTACACACATTCGATATGGTCCGACACCCTAACAGGGATCCTGGTAAGGGGAAGGTTATTCTTATAGACCACAGCCACTCCACCTCCCTGCCCACGGTCCCTCACCCGCTCCTCAACAGAGTAGCCTGGAGGAAGAAGCCGGGACCACACTGGGCCCCCAGCCTCCCCCAGACAGGTCTCTGTAATACATACCAGGTCATCACCTTCATCCAGAATCAAAACATGGATGGTTTCTGATTTATTCTGGACCAACCTGGCATTACAGAGGAGCAAAGTGAGGTTCCAAGGATGATCGGCACTGCTCCCCAAGGTCAAAGAGCTGGCAGGACAGCCAGAAGGGGAAACAGCTATTAGATTTCCAAGTCCCCTTCCCCTGTAACGGCCCACTGACCTGCCAACGCTGCTACTTCTGTTCCCCACCATGACCGGAATGGCCGCCCCACAGTCAATGGACACGCTCCCTCTCTCCCCATCTCCAGTTAAGCCCAGACACATTCTAAGATTATCTCACCCAGGACAAATTAAAACAAAAGCTCCACTATTAAATGCACCCCCTATACAAATACCTAGGCCAAGAGACCTGGCCCTTGCCCTTGCTGTCCCCCGAAGTGGCTCTCCCAAAGGGGCGACCCCACTGGTGGCAGGCCCGCCGCCACTGGCAGAAGCCTACAGAAGCTGAGCAGGCAGCTCTAGGCAGATGGAATGCAGGAAACTGCCAAGTCATTCTCCTCCCCGGCCCCAATCCTGCAAGGACTCACCTCAGCACAGCAGCCAGTCCTGGGGGGGGGGGCAGATAACAGACAGGGGGGCAGCAGGAGAAGCAAACAGGCAGGCACCCAGTCTCTCACCCTGGGGTCTACCTAGGAGCAGGTGTTGTCTCTCCTCTTCTCTCTCCTGCAAGCTTCTGGGTGGCTGAAGTCACTGGCAGAAGCCTATATAGCCCTGAGCAGGCAGCTCTAGGCAGAGCGAATGAACACATGTAAACTTCATACAAAAACATGTATAAGTGTACAGACACCTGTATGCATGGACAAAGTAATGTCTGAACAGGACTATTGCCAAAGTAGTATTCATCAGATAGCTCAAGGTCTGTGTCTCTAAATTAGGGATGTGCACAAGAAAAAAGAGCAGATTGTTATATGCTCCCCACTGCCCCATGCAGCTTCCTGCTGAGGAGGCATGCATTCCAGGAATGGTGGGATGGCGGCACACATCCTAAGTTGCCACCACACACATGGCATCCATGCATGCGCAGGTGCCATTTGCGTGATCAGCATGGTGTTGTTGTTGATTATGCAAATGGCACCCGCACATGTGCGGACACCACTTGTGTGCTGGCACCACACAGGGATTCTTGGAATGGAAGAAAGCTGCATGGGGAGGCAGAGGGCAGGTAAGGACCTGCTATCCTCTTTCTTAAAGCTCCGGGCGCTGCACTTGAACTGTGCTTGAACCGCAGTTCATGCACATCCCTGCTCTAAATTACTTTAGTAAAAAACTGCAGGCAGAACCAAACAGACTCACTCTTGGCTACTTAGTGTTTCCCAAATTTCTGGCAGCTGAGGGATGCTTTTTCTTCTGAACTAAAACTATATTTTACTCTTTTACTTTTTACTCTTACATCCCCAAAGCTTTACTTTTTATAGGGTGTACTGGCTTTTCCACATCTCAGGAAAACACACTCTAAAAAGAGCTTGCGAATAAGTATAAGATGAAATTACAGAGCATCCAGACCAGTGTTCCCTCTAACAGAGATACCCAGATGTTGTTGACTACAACTCCCATAATCCCCAAACAAAAGCCATTGCAGCTGGAGATTCAGGGAGTTGTAGTCAACAACATCTGGGAATCCCTCTTAGAAGGAAGACTGATCCAGACACTCCCGCAGATTCTCGTTGCCTTTTTTTCTGGGATCTGACAAGGAGGTCACATCGGAAGCAGGCTCCTTGGTGATTTCTGCTGTGCCACCTGCTGGCCAGTGCTTGCTTTCCATGATTTAACTCACATTCTCAGGGAAAATAGTTTGAAAATTGGGTGGGTTAATCGTGGAAAGCAAAAGCTGGCCAACAGGTGGCACAGTGGAAATCGCAGCAGGAGCTGGCTTCCCATGTGACCTCCATGTCAGATCTGGAAGAAACGATGACGATAATTGGTAGCCATGTTCGCATACTGTCCAGGCCTGCTCAACTTAGGCCCCCCCAGCTGTTTTTTGACTACAGCTCCCATAATCCCCAGCCACAGTGGCCAATAGCTAGGGATTATGGGAGTTGTAGGCCAACATTTGCAGGAGGGCTGAAGTTGAGCAGCTCTGGTGTATACTCTTGCCTTATACTTATTTGCAAGCTCTTTTCAAAGAACGTTTTACTGCCACCTGTAAAAGTGCTACTAGTAAGAATGACCTGCCCTCAGCGGAGCCCTCCACCATGCTTCATGTTTCTGTGTGTAATTCTTTGGCAGTGCCCAAACTTAATTTTACTGAGCCTGTACAAGGCCCCTCTTCCTTGTTTTACCTCCCCCCATGAAAGAGCAATTCTGTTTTTTAAAAAACTGGAAGACTAGCTGCCTTTAGCTTCCTTAGGCATCTTTTCCGATATGTTTGTGGTGACATGGAAGTATGGCATATGTGTATTTTAAATATGCGTGACTGACAGACACCCTTTAACCCTTTCCTGTCCCTGGGATTTAGTGTCAGCTCTCTGCACTCTGGAGTCCAGAAGCCTAGCTCATTTGCTCCCATATGTTTGGGGGCCCACCTATCAGCAGTATAGGTGCCTGCTGTTCCTGGAGTCTCAATGGCCCTCTTTATTAGGTTAGGTTTACCAACTGAGTGAAACTATTCCTAGACATTTCCCCTGAACATTTTTCACAATACCAAGCCATTAAAATCTTCACGGTTGTTTTAATTAGGCACCTAGAGATTGGTGCCAATTCCTGAAGACTCCAGACCAATCCTGGAAGGTTGGCAACATGAAATAAGCTTGCATAAACATTCTCAAGCAAGATCTACTCCTACCTCATGGTAATGGGCTGGAAACCTAGGCTGGGTCTCCCTGGCCTTGGTATAATGGGTGACACAAGGAGGAAAATTACTCCAAGTGGTCCAATAGAAATTAAAGTTAAGCAATTCCTAATTTGTCCTTTTAATTTCATTGGGACTACTCTAAGTAATTTTCCTCATCATTTCAGCCAATGTGCCTCCATAAGCTTGAGCCTTACTTTTCTGCATGTGCTTCCTGACGGGAAGAGAGTTAATTCTGCTTGATCACATCCAATCAGAATTGGCCACCCCAAGCAAAGCCTAACTGGAAGGAGGCAAGGACAAATCAGCAAGTAAACTCTGCTGTAGATGGGTAAGGTAAAGTGTGTCATCGAGTCGATGTTGACTCCTGGAGACCACAAAGCCCTCTGGTTGTCTCTGGCAGAATAAAGGAGGGGTTTACCATTGCCATCTCCCGTGCAGTATGAGATAGTGCCTTTCAGCATCTTCCTGTATCGCTGCTGCCCGATATAGGTGTTCCCCATTGTCTGGGAAACAACATACCAGCAGGGATTTGAACCGGCCACCTCTGGCTTTGTAGTCAAGCCATTTCCCCGCTGCACCATGAGGTGGCTCTTGTAGATGGGTACTTAACAATTATTTAATGTAATTATTTCTACAAGTGCTACACTTGCCATTCTCTTGTACAGCACTAGAGGGCCCCAGCTCAGTTTGGGTATTACTAGTTTAAAGGGTTTAATGGAGCAACATCCAGCCCTCCAGAGGAAAACTCTTTGAGAAGTGTTTGCAAGAAAAGGATGCAAAAATTCATTGCCCCTGTATATATAGGCATGTGATATAGCAGCTGTAGGCAGTGAGTGTGAACACCCTGCCTCACCTCTTGCTGTGAGCAAAATTCCATCCATCTTTTTTTGCCCTCCCTGCCTCTTCTATGTTGCTGCCACCACCCATCTTCCTGCTTCCCCCCACTCTTGTTGGCCCCACCCCCCTCACTGACCCAGATGCCATCCCTTCACCTCCAGCCTAACTTTCTGGGTGCACTGCCACTGCTTGCTATTTGCACACCAAAGAGGCAGTGTGGTGTGTGCTTCCTGCAGCAGCACCTTCGTCACTGCCCCCTCCACTGTGTTGCTGGACCAGCACCAGCTCTCCCTCTCTCCCCTCCAACACAAAACATGACTGCTTCGCTGGCTCAGCAACAACGATGAGGAGGGGCCAGCCAATGGAGCAGCAGCTGCTGCTGCTGCTGCTGCTGCTGCTGGATGCACACTCCCTGCTGCCTTGCTGGCATGCAAACAGCACATCAGAAGCTAACGCCAGTGGTGAGAGGGAAGGGGCCAATTTCTGGGCTAGTGAGGCAGGGGGTAGGTAGGTGAGGAGGCTGGTGAGGTCAGAAAGGGGCGGGGTTGGTGAAGGTGTGGGGCGGTGTCAGGGTTGCTTGTTGCTGTTCATCTCAAGCAGCAAAAGGAACAAGCTGGCACTGCAAGGCAAACATATGCAATAAAAAGAGACAGAGGACTCCTGAACAAATGTAGAGTACATGCACCAGGGATTTGAGGGAAGGGCTTCCAAATCAGATGGATCTGAGACACGGAGTCTCTTCTTTAGAATTCGGGCTCTGCAAAGAGGTCTAGCAAACACATTCATTGTCAAGCAGCAAATCAGATCATTTAAATTTAGGATGCCATAGATTCTACTGGGCCACTTGAAAATCCACAGACTGTCAATCTTCAGTGTACAACCACGGGTGGTGTCTTTCTCTTTCCGCCTCTTTCTTTCTCTCTCTTACCTGACAATTTAAAAATCATAGAACTATCAAAAGCCAGCAGCCTGATTAATAACAGGAAAATTATTACATATTAACCACACCCTCTGTGCCACCATTATTCAGATTTACCTTACCGTCTTTGCTCATATTTCTTCTTATTCTATTTCTAAAACACGGGCTAGGAAATAAGTTCTTTCCTGGGAAGAGCAGAAATGAGACACTTTAGCAATTACCCACCATACTTATGTATTAGAGGGCCAAGCCCTTATTCAAAAGCTGCCAAATTATGCACATCCATCAGACAGATCTTTAATTACTATTACAGCAAACCACTTGACACATCTTTAATTAAATCTCTGTCACTCTGGTGATGTACAGTCCTAATCACCCAGCACTCTAAAGATGATGTATAATAAAGGTAGTTTCCTTGATAACATGCGGCTGGCCAGTTACAGACTAAGAACAAGGACAATTATGCAATTTCAGGCACATGCCTTGAAGAAGAATGACTGTCAAGACTAGTCTGCTAATCTTGTGGCCCATGCATGAGGCAAGTTATTCAACCTCATTTAGGCTGAAATTTAGGTGTGTTTTAGCAACAAAAACTTGAAAACAGAAGAAAGCACAATAGGGGTTTTGTCTGGGCATAACAGGGAAAGAGCCTACTAACCTTTCACAAACAGTGTGTTCTCAGGCCTTGGATACCACTTCAGAAACAGAAACAGGGGTATGTGTTGGAGATGGAGTTCCAGTGCATTGACCTTTTGCACCAACCATCCTAATGACCACTAGGGGCATTGGGAGTAGTTAGTGAGGGTCTCCTTACCTGTCCCTGCTTGCCTCTAATGTATGACCCCTGCCCTGACTCTTCAGGTACTTCCTGTAGTGAGTCAGTCCTCTTCCTTTCCTCCTAGAGAGAAGATGGAAACATCTCTCTCTCTCTCTCCCTCTCCCTACCTTAGTAGTAATGAATACTTAGTATTCATTATGTAGCCGATAGACAGAATGTACTTCACCAATAAATCAACTTAGTATTTAGATTGTACAACAATCTCCATGCATGTTCTTTAAATAGTTGCCACAACTAAACTCTGCTCTGTAACTGGAGTGGGTAGCTTCTTTTGTTGACGCTTTGCTAAATAATTACAAAATTCCAACAGTTTGTGCTACAACTTCAGCCATTAGCAGACAGTTTGAAGTCTGTGGATTGAATGGGCCTGGTATAAATCCTAGAAGCCTGGCCTTCTTGCTATTGCCTGGCCAATGGAGCTGTACTGTCTGTTTGCTGCACTTCAGTCTCCAGCTGAAGTCACTGACTTCTGGGACCCTGACTAGAGACCCTCAAGGACTAGTTGTAGGTATGGCTGCCCATGGCAGCCATCCCTGCCATGAGATGTGGTGGTAGCCACTAACTTGGATGGCTTTAAAAGGGGCTTAGACAAATTCATGGAGGACAGGCCTATCAGTGGCTACTAGTCTGGTGGCTATTGGCTTCCACCAGCCTCAGAGGCAACATGAGTCTAATTACCAGTTGCAGGAGAAAAACAACAAGAGAGAGGGCATGCCATCTTGCCTGTGGGTTTCCCAGAGGCATCTGGTGGGCCACTGTATGAAACAGGATGCTGGACTGGATAGGCCTTGGGCCTTATCCATTCGGGCTTATGTTCTTATGGCAGTGGCTTGGCCTTGACAGGTGTAAACATCTAGAAGCTGAAGTTAACATTTGCCTTTCATTCAATTCCTCCCATAAATTTTCTTCTCAGAAATCATGGAGTCTATTTTGTATGTCTTTTCTGCAACAAAAGTATTTTGGTTAGAGAAAAATACAACTGCCATTTTAACAATCAAACATTTTGGGACTGCTCCAACATGGGGGATCTATATATGGAACATCTGCTGCTGCTGCTGCTGCTGCTGCTGCTACTACTACTACTACTATGAATATTTATATATTATTGTGATGAAATGACATTGGAGGGGCTGATGCTCTGTACTTTTATGCAAATGTGTTTGGAACCTTGCTGAGCTATCAGTCAAAATAATCCATTGGTGGTGGTTGGAGTATTAAAAAAAGTCATTTGAGAGTTAGTTGTGGCTTTGGGTCTGGTTAAGGACAGTCTCAAAGTGGGGATGTTCTGTGACACAAAGAATAAAACAGCTTGAAATAAGGGCTAGGTTTCTGTGAAACTACCGGGTTTGGACTTTCAATTAAAGCTTAAAGAGTACCTTGCAACAAAGTAAATAGTAACCTTATAACATCAACAAGTACAATACTCTGCAGCCTTGTAGAGATAAACAGAACTCCAGAAACATCCATTAGAAATAAGAATTATTCTTATGTGTTTTGAACCTCTGGTCTCTGTGTGTTCTGTCACTCATACTGGTCAAAGCTTTGTACGTAGTCCAGAAATTTCAGTCGGTACAGAATGTGGCGGCCACATTGGTCTCTGCATCATCTCAGAGACGCCGTATTACTCCTATGTTGAAAGAGCTACACTGACTGCTTATACGTTTCCAGGCAAAATACAAAATACAGGTGCTGGTTATTACCTATAAAGCCTTAAACAGCTTAGGCCCTGGGTATTTAAGAGAACATCTTGTTTGCCATGAACTAGGAGTGTGCACAGAACCAGCTGGTCCGGTTGGGTTCAAGTCCAAACCAGACCAGGCAAGTTTGGTCTGGCACCCCCTCGACCCCCCCCCGGTCCATTTCAGGTGGGGGTTCAGAAACCTATTTTTATTTTAAAACTTACCCCCTCTGGGGGTGTTCTCTAAGGTGGCGGGGGAGGGTCTGCGGAGGTTCCCCCTCTTCCAGCTGGCCTCCCTTTGGACCAAAACTGGCCCGTTGGGCTGCTCTTCCCCCCCCCAGCATTGAGGCCATTTTGGAGGCCGCCACGCCGGCACAATGGGCCTCTGCGTTCTTTCTTCCTGAAACTAGAAGAGAATCACCACTTTGAAAGGTACCTCTCTGCTTACTTCACTAATACATTAATGACCACTACTCTGGAACCACCCCTCTGTATCCACTGTCCTACTTTGGGAGCTGCATATGTAGCCAATGTTCTACTAAGATATAATTCAACTAAAATTGATATGATCATTAATTAGTTCTTTTGGTACTGTAGATAAGCAATAATTTCAGTGTCTCAGATGTTTGTTTAATGCTGAAATGTGTGTTCAGAACATGTGGCCCTTTGCTGAGTGTACCCATTATAATGGGCAATGCTGGATTTATTTATTTTATTTAGGATTTATACATCCACCTCTCAGCTCACACAGGAGCCCTCAAGGCCACTCAACCCCTCAAAACAACACACAAAACATAGACTGTGGCCACCTTCAGACATAGCGGCAAATTGCGGGTCCAACAGACCTGTGTTTGCCTCCATTTCCCCAGAGTGCTCCCAGATGACCATCCTTTGCTGTCTGGGAGACTACAAAGGGGGAGTAACTGGCAGTGCAAGCTTCCTTCAACACAAGGACAGCCGCAGCAGACAATTATGCTTGAGAGGGGGAGAAGCTTCCTCCCCTTAACTCTGGTTTGTGCAAGGTGCACAAACCAGAAAACATGTTGAAGGCATCAGACGCTCGGTTTTGTGAGTGAAACTTCATTTCAACCAAGGGTTCACTCCCAGGTTTGGGGGATGAATCGGAACTGTGGTTCCATGGTACATCATTAAGACACTCAATGAACAACAGAAGACTAAAGCCCTCTTTAGACATCATCAGCACAAGTAGTGCTCATGCTTACAGTGAGGAAAGAGGAAAGGATGTCCCATCCCACCATGATCACTCACCTCCTTTTGGGGATGCACACACTCATGGTACCATTTGTCTGAAAGGGGAGGCACTGTACTTATGTTCACTGGAAATTCCATGTGCTGCAGCCTCGATTCATTGAATACCCTCCTGGAAGAAATTTGGAGTACCCTTCCCTTCTGTATTTTGTCTAAAAGGTAAGTCATCTGATTTATGGACCTTAAAAAATAAATACATCAAGGTGTTTTATCACTGGGTTAGTTCTGCTATTAATATGGATTCACAGTGGTTTTATTGCCTGCTGTTTTATATTGCTTTTTAGGAGTTTTACTGATTTTTAGTGTTTTGCCACTTTTTGTATGTGCAATAGGAGAGGTGGAATAGAACTGTTTTAAATAAGCAAGTAAGGAAGTAAGTAGAACTGCACTGACGATCTCTCATATTTCAGTAAGACTGCCTAACAAATGATAACTGAAATCTTAATTGCTGTCATTCACAGTGATGAGTATTTTCTAGCAAGCTGACTCCAAAGCGTGATTTTGAAACTGCTTAGGAGCATTCTCTGGATTCTACATTTTGACTGTATTTCTGGTCTTTTGTCAATGCTCCTTTGTCAAGGGAAATAGCTAGCTATTTCTGCACAGTTCAGAGCTGTCTAAAAGCTATGTGAAATTAATTAGATAACTTTCTGTGGATATATTAATGTCACCAGGAACACAGAAAGGATCATCTGGTGATGTGTTTTATTGAAGACCTTCAATTAAAAGGCAAACAAACAAATATCTTCCATTTCCTTGAAAGAAAAATCAGTAAATATTTCATTATACCCAACCAACACACACACTACCATCTAAGTCACTTAGAATTGCAAGAATTGCCAGATGCAAGACTATACACAGTTTGCTCCAGTACTGACAGTCAGCATCACCTGGGCGCTTTCCAGATTAGACCCTGCAATGGGATCACAACATATCTCCGAAATGTGCTTCCACACTTCCTGTGTTGTGACACCACAGTCCCTACGCTGACAGCAGGGTGCTGTTCACATTTCTGATGTCTTGTTTCTGATTTAACCCCAGCTAACTGAGCAAAGAGGCACCTTTTAAAAGTGGTGATCTGCTTTATTTAGCAGGGCAAGAGCAACTGGCCCTATCCAACCCCAGCACAGCATCCCTCCAATGGCTGTTGTTGGTGTCTTTCTTATGCTTCTTACTGTGAGCCCTTTGGGGACAGGGAGGATTTAATTAATTAATTAATTTCTGTATGTAAACCTCTTTGGGAACTTTGGTTGAAAAGCAATATATAAATATTCATTGTATTCATATTTGTATTTAATCGCTGCGATTTATTGCTATAACTTTGTATGTCCTGTGTAAAAAGGTTGCTGTATTTTCCGGTGAGATTGCTCCCCCTGCTGGGTGCTTTGCTATTTATGTTTTGAATGTGATTTGCCTGAACTGAAGCATTTTGCCGCTGTTGAGCAGGTAATCTGGAAAGCACCCAGAAGCAGAGCCAGTTACGGGAATACTACTAATCTATGAACTTGATGCATAGGAGAAAGTAAAATTCCATCCAAAACAGGTTGCATACTATGGATGTGTACAGATCGATTTTTTTGATCTGATTTGTAACCAAATGAAATCGCCCCCGATTCATTTTGGTCCAAATCTGGCCAGTTCACAAATCCACAAATGTTTTATCCACAAATCTCCCGAAACAGGTAGATTTGGGTTCAAATCATTTTGTACCTGAATTGATTAATACAGACAGCAGGTGCAGGCAGTGATTCTCTCAGCAGCAGGAAGGGGGTGGAAAAAATTCTCTTCTCTTTTTCTCAGTCAGGAAAGCAGGAACAAAAAGCAGAGAATCCACTCAAGGCAGCAGGCAGTCAAGGTAAAGCAAAGCTCCTCTCTCTCTCTCTCTCTCTCTCTCTCTCTCTCTCTCCATGAGGCAGAAAGGCAGAATGGTGGCTGGCTGCCTCCTTAAGTACATTTGAAAATCCCGCCTTCGAACTCCCCCCACTCTTGTCCCTTCTTTGACCCTTCCCCTAGCCAATGCAGGGTCAGTCACCCCGGCAATACAAGATTTGAATGGAAACACTGTAAGTCACCAATCTGAACCTTGGGAGGGTGGAATTTTTTTTAAAAATTCCTGACACAAAATGGAGACAGCAAGAGAGATTGCAACAAAACGGAGGTCTGAATCTATGAATTTTTTTGATCCAAATCCGGGCAATTTGTTTTAGACCCAGATTTGGCCAGCTAGCACAGGGGTGATTGGTTGTGTTCACAAATTGCCTGAAACAGGTAGATTTGGGTACAAATAGTTTTGTACATGAATCGATTCACCCATCTCTATTGCATACCTGTTCCTGGCTTTCCAGAACCCCCAACCAACAGTATCTCCTTTTTGCCTAGATTAAGCTTCTGTTTGTGCACCTCATCCAATTCAAGACTGCCACTAGATACCAGTTCAGGACTACTACAGCCTCCCCATTAGGACCCAGCATAGTCCAAACTGCAACTGGTGTAGTGGTTAGAGTGCTGGACTAGGACTGGAGAGACCTGAGTTCAAATTCCCATTCAGCCATGAAACTAGCTGGG
Source organism: Hemicordylus capensis (assembly GCF_027244095.1). Classification (NCBI taxonomy): domain Eukaryota; kingdom Metazoa; phylum Chordata; class Lepidosauria; order Squamata; family Cordylidae; genus Hemicordylus; species Hemicordylus capensis. The sequence goes on along the minus strand of NC_069661.1, from coordinate 99,623,189 downwards.
TGACTCTGGGGCAGTCACTTCTCTCTCAGCCTAACCTACTTCACAGGGTTGTTGTGAAAGAGAAACTCAAGTATGTAGTACACCGCTCTGGGCTCCTTGGAGGAAGAGTGGGATATAAATGTAATCATCATCATCATCATCATCATCATCATCATCATCCCCCAGTGAGGTACTACCTTTGGGTGGTTGTGGGGCTTGTGTGCTCTGAGGAAGGTGAGAGCTATGCCAGAGGTCCAACCATACTGGACAGGTCTCACCAGAGGAGCCAGACAAAGAGTGCCTCTCCCATCAACAATATGGTGAGATGTAACTTTAATAAATCTATACCGGATCGGTCGTCGCCTGGGTCAAGAAGGACTGTGCCATGTGCTGGAGTCCCTGAACATCTGGTGGCAAGTGGGCAACAGGATCTTCAGTTGGGCAACCAGGGCTGAAGACAGCAAAGTTACTGGAAGAAATGTCGCTTAACCGAAAAAAATATATGAAAAATGCCAACAAGGAAATAATGATCTGCTATTACAAGTCTAGTCCAACTAGAAGAGGTTATTTAAAAAGAATGTACCAAATTTGGAAAGAGAAGCATCCAGATACAGAAATAACAGAACAAAGGCTAGCAGACCAGAGAAGATTCATAATAAGAAATAAAGTATTCACAGGAGTTGAGCTGGAAGAACTGCAAAGAGCAACACAGGCTCAAGATATGGAAGAAGAATTACCACCAACTGAAGCAGTTGCTCAGGCGCAGGTGGAGGAGGTGTTGGAAATAGAGGATACCACTGTTGCTGAACTGTTTCAAAATCAAAACCAGGCAACCTCCCCTTTGCCTTCACCTCAAAAACCCAAATGCCATTTAACAGAAAAGCAACAAGAACTAAAGCAAAAAATAACTGAGCACATGAATCAAACAACCACCAGGGTTCGACTTGCAGCTCTAAAAACAGTTGCCAAAAAACAACTTGCTCAGGCATTAAAAGATGTCAATGCTGCACTTGCAGAAATAACAACCAATAATTTGCAAGAAACAAACCAGCTAATGTACAGTGCAGCAACGATAACAACACAAGAGCTCAGATATAAGATCAATGGACCTGTCAAAAAAGAAAGTAGTAAATCACCTAAATGGAAGATTAGGTTAGAAAATAAAATCTCCAGGCTTAGATCAGATGCTAGTAAATTGAAAGATATGAAAGACAAGAAGCTGAAGAATGAAAATACCAAACAGTAACACCAAACAGAATGAAAACACCAAACAATAATAGCAGATGAAGTGATGCAACACTTACTAACTAACAAACAGCTTCCAGTTGAACAGAAAGGAAATTGTCCGAACACCAGAGGCACAAAAGACCAGCTGCTGATTGACAAAATGATTTTAGAAAATTGTAAGAGTAGAAAAACCAATCTAAGTGTTGCATGGATTGACTACAAGAAAGCCTTCGATTCATTGCCTCATACATGGATACTAAAATGTTTAGAAACAACTGGTGTCAGCAAAAACATTCAGATATTTATTAAAAAAGCAATGAGCATGTGGAGTACACAGTTAACAATCAATGGTGAGACACTTGGACAGGTTAGCATTAGAAGAGGCATTTTCCAAGGAGACTCACTATCCCCTCTGTTGTTTGTAATCGCCATGACCCCACTTTCACAAATACTAAACAAAACAGGCCTCGGATACCAAACATCTAAAACATCAAGTCAAATAAACCATCTGCTGTACATGGACGATCTGAAGTTGTATGGAAAGTCCCAGTCAGAAATCGAATCACTGCTAAACACCGTCCTTATATTCAGTAGCGATATAGCAATGGAGTTTGGACTAGACAAGTGTTCTGCATTAATAATGAACAGAGGGAAAATAACAAAAACAGAAGGAAAAGAACTGCCCAATGGAAGCAAGATCAAGAACCTGGAAGAGAAAGAACCTTACAAATACTTGGGCATTCTCCAGGCTGATAACATCGCACACACTGAAGTTAAAAGAAAAATTGGAAGTGAATACATCAGGAGAGTTAGAAAAATCCTCAAGTCCAAACTCAATAGCGGGAACACCATACAAGCCATAAACACCTGGGCTATACCTGTTATCAAATACACTGCAGAAATAATAGACTGGACCCAGGCAGAGCTAGAGACGCTAGATCGTAAGACCAGGAAAATCATGACCATCAATCATGCTCTGCACCCCCGCAGGGATGTCGATAGGCTATACTACCCTCGCAGCTCAGGTGGAAGAGGAATGCTGCAAGTCCATCAAACAGTAGAGGAGGAGAAAAGAGGCCTTGAAGAATATATCAAGGACAGTGAAGAAGATGCACTTCAAATGGTCAGTAATAATGGTCAATAATAATGCAGGCCTACAAGAAAGAACAAGTTAAGAACCCAGCAGAACAATGGAGAAATAAGCCCCTGGATTATCAACATTTGCACAATATAAGTGGAAAATCAGACATCACCAAGACCTGGCAATGGCTTAAGAATGGCAACTTGAAGAAAGAAACAGAGGGTTTAATACTGGCTGCACAAGAACAGGCACTAAGAACAAATGCAATAAGAGCAAAAGTCAAAAAATCAACCACAAACAGCAAGTGCCGCCTTTGTAAAGAAGCAGATGAAACCGTGGACCACCTGATCAGCTGTTGTAAAAAGATCGCACAGACTGACTACAAACAAAGACATGACAAAGTAGCAGTGATGATACACTGGAAAATCTGCAAAAAAATACAAGCTACCTGTAGCCAAAAATTGGTGGGACCATAAAATTGAAAAAGTTGAAGAAAATAAAGATGTAAAAATATTATGGGACTTCCGACTACAAACAGACAAACATCTGCCACACAATACACCAGATATAACTGTAGTCGAGAAGAAAGAAAAACAAGTGAAAATAATCGACATAGCAATACCAGGGGATAGCAGAATAGAAGAAAAAGAAATAGAAAAAATCACCAAATACAAAGATCTACAAATTGAAATTGAAAGGCTGTGGCAGAAAAAGACCAAAATAATCCCAGTGGTCACTGGCGCCCTGGGTGCAGTTCCAAAAGACCTTGAAGAGCACCTCAACACCATAGGGGCCACAGAAATCATCATCAGCCAATTACAAAAAGCAACTTTACTGGGAACAGCCTATATTCTGTGACGATATCTATAACAACAGCAACAACATTGACAATAAAATTCAGCCATCCCAGGTCCTTGGGAAGGACTCGATGTCTGGATAAAACAAACCAGTCAATAACACCTGCCTGAATGTGTAAATAAATAATAATAATAACCAGTATGGAGACACATGCCAGTGGTTGTTGGGGTTTGTGATTAACTTAGCAAAGCATCAAGAAACCTACCACTCCAGTTACAGAGTGCAGAGTTTAGTTGTTGCAGCTTTTTAGAGTAACACACATGGAGATCACTGTAGATTCTAAGTTACTTAGATTAGTTTATTGGTGAAGTACATTTGAGCTAGGAAAGACCTATCCTATCTATCAGCTACATGATAATAGGGAGGGAGAGAAAGATATTTCCAGCTTCTCTAGGAGGAAAGGAAGAGGACTGACTCACTACAGGAAGTACCTGAGGAGTCAAGGCAGGGGTCATAGAGCAGAGGAAAGCAGGGACAGGTACGGAGACCCTCACTAGCTACCTCTACTCGCAATGCCCCTAGTGGTCCTTAGGATAGTTGGTGCAAAAGGTTGATGCACTGGGACTCCATCTCCAACAGTGGTCAGGTTCTAGAGCTGGCAGATGATATTCTGAAGGGCCAGAAGCAGATGGTGTGGCCTGAGATAAGCTGGGGGTCAGCATGGGCAAATCAAGTATGGTCTAATGGGCTAGAAGGCTGATTCCAGAGTAGACAGTTAGATCTGAGAGATAGAGGCATATGCTTTGGTCCTGGATAGACTGGTTCTGGAGCAGACAAAGGGCAAAGCAGGGGACAACATTGTCTGTCTGGCATCCTCTCCTTGAAAGGAGAAGCTAGGGAAAAGTGGTTATGTGATGGGCACATAGGTAAGCGGCCCTATATAAGAATTTCCCAGTGCTTTGGGGAAACTACTCTCCTTGAAAGGAGAAGCTAGGAAAAAGCGGTTATGTGATGGGCACATGGGTAAGCGGCCCTATATAAGAATTTCCCAGTGCTTTGGGGAAACTACTCTCCTTGAAAGGAGAAGCTAGGAAAAAGCGGTTATGTGATGGGCACATGGGTAAGCGGCCCTATATAAGAATTTCCCAGTGCTTTGGGGAAACTACTCTCAAAAGAAAGAGGATATAGGAGTCTGGGCTGGGGAGGACAGAATTGCTCAATTTAGAGTTGCTGAATTCTTTATGTGAGGTGCAAAGGCTTGGATAATGGGCCACTCAGCATCCTGAGTGGTAACCCCTGGCTACTGTTATTCAGGTGGATGCTCATTTAATTCTGTGGAAGTTAACCTGGAAATATTACTGTTTATGGGAATGCATAGCCTCCGCTTTGTTCCCCCCCCCCCCGGCCCGGCCGCCCTTTAGTGAAGTGAAGATTAACAGAGAGATACTTCCTACACAATGACACTAACACATTAGAAGGATTATGTCTTGCTAGTACTGTTGCATTTTATTGTGTGGTAATTACTGTTATTTCACTGTATTGACTTGTAACTAGCAGTTGCTATGTTTTCTTCAGAACTGAATGATGTACACATTGAAAAAACACCCAGTGTACTGTCATATGGCATAAACCTTTCCAAACTAATTAGCATTGATGTCCTTTCCACAAATAAAATGGCGACAAAGAGCACAGCTTAAATGTTATTTTAAAAGTCAGCAGTAGCAATACATAAGGTTCCCTGGTGTGTGATTTTCAGCTAATCCCTATGGCACACAACAAAGAGGGGCTGACTTTTGGAGATAAAGCTTTTGATTGTTAGTTAACCCACCCTTATCAGCAATAATATGCACTGCCCTTCTCTCACTTCGTCCTCTTTTCTGTTTCTGGAGATGCATAGCCCCTGCTTTCTGGTTCTGAAACAATACTTCAGTCTTTATGTCTGACACATTTTAACAGCAGAACAAAGGGCCCTCCCATTAGGAGTATGCAGCCTCTGCCAGTCCTAATTTGGGGGAAGGGGAGAGAGGTAAGAGGAAAAACAAGATTCAAAGGCCTGCTCTTGGAAACTTCTAAGTTTAAACTGCAAATCTTAAATGTCTAATGAGGCCATTCACACAATCAAAGACTCTTTTCTACCCAGGTTTGGGAGCTGTGTGTGTTCCCAGTTCTCTGTTGTGTGGAAGCAAGGTAGGAAGAAAACCTGGGTAGAAGTGACTGTGTGGAAGCAAAGTATGAGGGGAAACTACCCTGGTTTTCTTCCTACCTTGCTTCCACAAACCGAAAATTGGAAGCTCCCAAACATGGGTAGAATACAGGTTTTGATTGTGTGAATGACCTCTAAGAATCTTGCTGGCTGTCACTTTTTTTTCTTCCTAACAGCTATAGGTCACACCTTCCTTTTTAAAGCAAATAAGTTTGTTCATTTGGCATGCATACATAGAACAAGGACCCCTTTAATTACTCAGCATGACTTAACATTTGAGGGCCTGTCTGTCGGGTGACAGACACTTATGTGTGGAATGCACATAAGTCTAAGCAAGGGCTGCTTGAAATAAGACTTGGTGCTCAACAACAACGGATATTTATATATCACTTTTTACCAAAAGTTCCCAAAGTGGTTTCCATAGAGAGAGAGAGAGAAATAAACAAAGATGGATCTCTGTCCTTAAAGGGCTCACAATCTAAAAAAAACCATGACAAACATCAGCAACAGTCACTGAAGCAATGCTGTGCTGGGGCTGGATAGGGCCAGTTGCTCTCCCCTTGCTCAATAAAAAGAATCACCATTTTAAAAGGTGCCTCTTTGCTCAGTTAGCAGGTGACTGCTCAGTTAGCAAGGGACTCAAAATGGAATCTTGGTTGACCAAAGTTATACAACTATACATTGAGTTCTGCACAGTGAGAAACCCATCAACCAAGGCTAGGTTATAGCCAGAGTGACAAGTGTGCTTTCTGATCGCCTGTGTCACAGGTTAGTGATTTCTGGGCTAGGGTAATAATAAACAAATTTTGGAAGTCAGTCAAATGATGAACTGCAGTCCAATTGAGAGAAAAGACAGTTCTGTTTTGGAAAAGCTAGTACCTCTTTTAGCAGTACTTTATGGATTTCATTGTATGTTCTATTTCCTTGATTTCTTACATATTCTTTAGAGAGAGAAACACAGCATCTGCTTTTAAATCACACAAATTCTGCATTTATTTCATGACTCACTGGTGAAAGACTTTTGGCTACAGAAGTGTAGTATATTGGATGCTGAGTACATGAGGAAAGTATATTTACAAAAGCACACTGATTTCTTAACCTATAAAAAACCAATTTAGAAAGCTCTTTCCTTTGTACTCCATAAGTCGCTCCATATGAAATGAGCAGAAACTGAAGAATAAATAGTCTTAAAAACGTAAGGTGAATGGATTTACTGATAACAAATACAAATGCCAAGACCCTGGAAATTGTGGGGAAATTGTGGGGAAATTCTGTGTACAATTCTGGTCACCACATCTAAAAAAGGTCATTGTTGAACTGGAAAAGGTGCAGAAGAGGGCAACCAAGATTATCAGGGGCCTAGAGCCCCTTTCTTATGAGGCAAGACTACAACACCTGGGGCTTTTTTGTTTAGAAAAAAGATGACTGCGGGGAGACATGATAGAGGTCTATAAAATCATGCATGGTGTGGAGAAAGTGGACGGAGAGAAATTCTTCTCCCTCTCAAATAACACTAGAACCAGAGGTCATCCCATGAAATTGATTGCCAGGAAATCCAACGAACAGAAGTACTTTTTCACACAACACATAATCCACTTGTGGAATTCTCTGCCATGTGGTGACAGCCAACAAGCTGGATGGCTTTAAGAAGGGTTTGGATAACTTCACGGAGGAGAGGTCTATCAATGGCTACAAGTCGGAGGGCTGTGGGCCACCTCCAGCCTCAAAGGCAGGATGCCTCTGAGTATCAGTTGCAGGGGAGTGACAGCAGGGCGGAGGGCACGCCCTCAACTCCTGCCTGTGGCTTCCGGCGGCATCTGGTGGGCCACTGTGCGAAACAGGATACTGGACTAGATGGGCCTTGGCATGATCCAGCAGGGCTGTTCTTATGTTCTTAAAGGGATCACTGTTGTATATAAAACATTATTCTTGTCTGATTAGTCAAGGACTCCTTTCCTTAGTTAAAACATGTAGTACAGTTTTCAAAGGAAATGAAGAGATAATTGATATGCAGACAAGAGACGAGAGGACTTCAAGAAGTGCAAGTGAAAAGCTTATTGAAATTAATTGCTGTTGATAATTCAACACATTAATTATAGGGTTTTTTTAACTCTCCTCTAGGGAAACTCATTTCAACACTGTCATGAGGTGCTGTCTCCTATACTGTTTCTGGTGTGCCTCAGCTGAGGGAATCACTACAACAGTGGAAGAGACTCATTAGGCTTTGTCAGTACAACATATCCAGGACACTTTCCAGATTAGACCTTGCAACGGGGTCATGGCATATCTCTGAAGTGTGCTTCCACACTTCCTGTGGTGTGACACCACAGTCCCTACACTGACAGCAGGGTGCCGTTCACATTTCCGATGCCTTGTTTTGGATTTAATCGCTGTGATTTATTGATGAAACACTGTATGTCCAGCGTAAAGGCTGCTGTTTTTTTGGATTGTTAGTTTTTGCGAGACTGCTCCCCCTGCTGGGCACTTTGCTATTTACGTTTTCAATGCGATTTGCCTGAATGGAAGCATTTTTGCCACTGTTGAGTGGCTAATTTGGAAAGCGCCCTGTTGATTAAAAAAACAGAGGTCAAGGCCTGTCCTGTTAATGAAAAGAGAACAATTGATGCAGCTGTCCCTATTTCATTGTGGGTTGGCAATTGCAGGACTCAGATTTAGTAAATGGGATTGATAATTCCTAATCTAAACTTTCCAAATTAATTTTTTAAAAATATTAAAGTCAGATATATACTTAAATATGATGGCCGACATCCAGCACAGCATAACATGGGTGGTGCTGATCCACCTATGCTGCTGCAGACTCACAGTGAAGTGCCAGTAGCCTTGCACTTTTGCACAAGAGTACAAGTAGCATGCCTATACCCTGGAAAGAGATTGGAAACACACTGCTGATGGTCAAACATTTAGAGCAGGGATTCTCAAACTTGGGTCCTCAGGTGTTATTGGACTTCAGCTCCCATAATCCCCAGCCTCAGTGGCCTTTGGTTGGGGATTATGGGAGTTGAAGTCCAATAACACCTGAGGACCCAGTTTGAGAATCACTGATTTAGAGCATAGACACACTACTTAAAGTATTTGCTTTCTTGTGCAAAAGAGCAAGACTGACAGTGAGGCTGTTCTCATGGGCAGCCTAACCCAGGCTAGGGACACACAGCCCAAGTTAGGCTGCACGTAAGAACCGCCAAGATCTGTGTGGATCCCAGCAGTTCCTTGGTGGATCTTAGTGGTACCTAAGGATGTGCTTGCGCCCTTAACCACATCAAACTGCTTGTGTGTCAGCACTAGTTGCTTGCAGCAGGTACTGAGACATTGTGGGGCTCATGGCCGGCACTGGGGAGGGGACCCCACAAAGCACCACACACGGTGGGATTTCTGGAGGCTGGGACAAGGCACCTTGACTCCCACACCTCTGCACTGCCAGAAGCAGAGGCAGGATTGTCTGTGGGGAAGGTAAGTCCCTGTAGCCTTCCCCACTGCCTGCCCTCAAGCCCTCTCAAGTCTACAGCAGTGCATGCGGATTGGCACTGCCCATGTTACCCTGAGCAGGATGTTAGCCAGTATAATGTATTTTGTCTGCTATCTCTTTCTAGATCTTTTCTTTTTCTTTTGCCCTGAAAAGCATTGTTTACAACAACTAGAACTCATTGAGCTCAGGTGCCAATTTGATGGTGGGGTGGCGTTACATTCCATTGCAACCACTTCTAAAAGCTCTTGCCATAAAGTGCAGGTAGTTGATACCTCCTCCAGCAGCAAAGGCTGGTTTTTCATGGCTTTTGTGGATTTCCCTTTACTTCCTCTCCCTGATGGTCTGCCTGCTGATCTCCGACTGCTCTCAACCAAGAGCAGTTTCCCCTTAATTCTCTATCTGCTCCAATTGGCATCACTTGCGCGGAGAATTCTGTTTTTCTCCAGCTGTGCAAAAACCCAATTTCAAGCTTATGAAACAGAGGGAAAGCACGGCCTTCATTTTGGGGTGGAAAATCATCAATCACAACTCTGAAGCAAGCAAAGGAAATACTGCACTGCCAGGGTCAGAGTCCTATGCAAATGAAAGAGGTGTGAGTAATGATCTGGCAATTTTAGGCTAGGCAGGAAAGGCACATGAATGGAGGATGAATGGATTTGTAAAAAGAAGAGCTGGAATGAAAGTTATCAATGAGAACTTTGGAGAATTTATGCTCACATGAAACTCTGAATGGAAGACCTAATATGTATGGGTTTGATACACAATAGCCCCTTTTAAACGTTAGGAATTGGCAAAGAGTTTTCCATTTGGACCTGTATTGCAAGAAAAACCTCACCTATTTTAAAATAGATTTTGCACTTACAATCAGTGCTGTTTGAATAGAAAGGAAGCTTTTGCGAAATGGACGACTAACACCAAAAAAGAGGCCTGGGAGCTTGTCTGTCTGAATGGACTAAAGCATCTCATTAACGAACAATCACTCTCTCCAAAAGCCAAGCGAAAAATATGAGTTGAGCAGAAAGGCCAGAGGAGCAACTGATCACCCATTCATAACCATAAAGGATGGTGCTTTTAAAACTTCCAGGAGAGAATATTATATGTTTTTTAAAAATGTTGTCAATCTGTCCATTTTAAAATGCTTTTGTTTACAGTTTTATGATAGTGGCTGACATACTGTGTGACACCCCACAGTTCCAGGAGCAGGGCACATGTGCAGCTTTTCGGCCACTGAACTGCCCATGCTCTCTGCTCAAGGTTCTGGTTTCTGTGCCTCCTACGGAGTTTAATTGCTGCTGTGCTGCCACTGCCATGGCATGGGTTGTTCAGTGGCTCAGGAGTTGCATGTGTGCCCAGTTCTTGGAGCTGTATGGTGCTGTGCAGTCAGTCTGTATTTTCATACAAATTGCACATATAGTGTACATGCAATAATATTCTAAAATCCATTTTTTAAAAAATCCATAAAAATGAAAATCCATTTATATCTCTCTATAGTTTGGGAGTGGACCATGACTCTCTCTATTTTTTATGATGCTAAATCTTTGTTTATGGCTAGCACTGCTGTGAAAGGATCCTTTTTTATGTTATACTCAGTGAAAGGACACTTCTAAAAAATTGGGAGTTCAAGTGTTTGCAGTTGCTATAGTAATGCCCAATGAAGTGTGTTCCTGATGAGAATGCATGCTATTTAACTCATATTTTTCTGAAGCAAAGTGGTTGCTACTCAATGCATTTCATGTGACAAAGCCCATTTGTTCCCAAGATGACAGTGGCAGCAGTGGCAGGAATATCGGATTATTGAGAAGAGACTTTAACGTCCTACCCTGACACTTCCTCACTTGAGCACACCACAACATACCACTACAGTTCTACACTAGGAATGTGAACAAAATGGATTTGGGGCCCTGTTTCAAGCTTGAAATGAAAAGCAAACGGCCAAAACATTTTGTCAAAAACAGTGGTAGAGCCAGCTCTTTCAACGAAACTCAAACTTTGGGCCATAGTGAACAGTGGGAAAACTCGAAAACCCCATTGTTTCCCATGGGTAGCTCCTAGGGACACCAAGTGGGTTGTGTTGTAGGGCATGATGGGTGCTACCTACCACCCATCATATACATACCAGGATCATATTGGTTTTTGTGGGGAAAGGTTAACATTTTTTTCATGGAGAAAGAAAGGTTGGGCTCGGGGGGACTGGGAAAGATGTAAAATACAAAATGTCAATAAACATTAAATTTAAAAGAATCACCCGCTTGCCCATTTATTTTGTGGGTTGGGTGGTAGGTAGCATGCATGATGCTCTACCACACATGGGGAACAAGGGGGTGTTTCAAGTTTCCCCATTGTTCCAGATGGCCAGAACAAGCTGCATTGACAGAGTGCATGCACACAGGTTTTGCATTAGAGATATGCACAAACCGAGGTTAATACCCCAGTTAGAAGCCAAACCAGTTCCTGCTGCTGCCAAACCAGTTCGGCCATCTGAGTGCCTCACAATCTCTTTGAATACATTTGATTCACTCCTTTTGTGTTTTTCCCCTCCCTTCCCCAGCCAAAGGGGGCACAGTTGCCCATGATAACACTTGATTTCTATGATAACAAGCCAACCATGAATCAAGGAGATCGCAAACCAATCAGAAGCCCATGCCAGAAAACCAATCAGCAAGGGAAAAACAGGCCTCCAAAATGGCACTCCAAAAATGGCACTTGGAATGTTGAAACATATTGATCAAAATGGGGTTGTTCTGCTCTGAGTTCAAAACAGGCCCTTTATTTAAAGGGTTTTCTGTTTTGAACTTGAAACATTCAAAACAGTCCATTTCAAGTAGGGGTGTGCATGAAGCCAAAAAACATGGTTCGGTTCAAATTTGAATCATTTTGAAATCAAACCATATTGCGCTGAACTGGTTTGGACAAACTGACTGGCTGGTCCAGTCTATTGAATTGAACTGGTTCAGCAGTTGGGGGACAATCACTTATAAAGAGGAATCTGGTTAGGGACAGAGTAAAGGGCTGGGGAGACGGCAAGAAAGGTTGTTAAAGTCTCTTGCCTGGCTCCCTGCTGGCCACCACTCAATGCCCCCATCCCCAGCTGAATTGCTGGTCAGATTGCTCTTAAAACACAGGCCGCCCATGTGACAGCGACACAGTTCCGGCCTCCACACATCCACGAGTTGTCATGGGCAACTGTGCTCCCTTTGGTTGGGTGAAGGGAGGAGGGGGAACACAAAAGTAGTGGAATTCAAAGGGATTGGGAGGCACTCAAATGACCAAATTGGTTCAGTGGCAGCAAGAACTGGTTCGGCTTCGAACCGGGGCATGAATCTCAGTTCGTGCACATCTCTAATACGAAACCTGTGTGTATGAGTGTTCATGCACTCTGTGAGTGCAGCTTGTTCTGGCTTGAAACACCCCATTGTTCCCCATGAGTAGCTCCTAGAGACACCAAGGTGGGTTGTGTGGTAGGTTATGGTGCATGCTACTTACCACACAACCCACAAAAGAAATGGGCAAGCGGTTAATTTTAAATACATTTTTAACCTTTCCCCCCAAAAAACCCATATGATCCTGGTATGGATATGATATGTGGTAGGTGTAGCCAGTGTTTTAAGAGGAATCCAGCAAGCAATTTGGCTGGGGATCGGGGCGGCAAGCAGCAATGAGCTAGATAAGAGACACTAACAACCTTTCTCGCCACTCCCCTGCGATGTAGAACTGGCTTGCATCAAACTGTGCTTGGTCCAGTTCGATTATGGACTGAACCAGCCCCAGTCTGGTTTGTGATCGTAGTGCCGAACCGGCCTGCTTCAGTGTGAGTCAGTTCTATGTTGAACGGTTTGTGCATCCCCCTAGTTTCAAGCTGAAATGTTTTCCCGTTGAAACATTCTGCTCATTGCTATACTACACCACACTAACAGAGAGATGACCCAGCAGTTATATTCCATCTGACCTGCGTGAAGAGAAGCCCTATCCTCAGTAACAGTTAAATTTTGTGCTGCTTCGCAATGCACTTTATAGGTGTGCTTATTTCCCCTGGGCTTGCTGCAGCAGTGGGCCACTGCTGGCACTTTGCCACCAAAGAGGCAACACTAAAGGGATTGATTTACTATTGGTGGCTGCCTGGTGAAGTTTAGCCCCTATTCTCTGCCGCTGTGGGAGGTCATATATAGATTCATTTACTCCCAGAAGATAATGAGCACCCAGGGATTTTCTGTTCTTCGTGAGTTTCCACTTGACATACCAGGCAAACTATGATTGATCTTGGGAATGGAATGACTGCTTATATGTTTGCCATTATCAGTCCTAGGGGTGTGTACAAAACCGGAAAACCCAGTTCAGCTCAAATTGAACCAGACTCAATCCAAACTGGGCCCAGTCCAGTTTTGTGCACACTTGAACTGGGCCTGGTTCGGTTCGAACTGAATCCGGTTTGGGGTGGGGGGGGTGAGGTTCAAAGCCATACTAGTAAAGGGGAAGGGTGAACCGGGGCCTTAACCAAAGAGAGCTGGGGCAAGAGGGGAGTTAAATTTACCTTTAAGTTGCTGCAGTAAAGTTGCGGCAGCTGCAGTGGCCATGGTGGTGTGTGCTGGTGGCAGCAGAGACTCCTCCCCATCCCCACCAAATCAGGCAGGTGGGTTCTGGTTTGGGTCTCTGCACGTGCATGGAAGTCATTAAATGGCCACATTCTTTCAGAGTATTTCTGTGTAAGATTGGTTGAGATAGAACATCATTATATTTAACTGGCCATTTACTTTACACAGGTGGTGGTGATTTGCAGTTCATTTAATTGCAAATTATTTGGCAAGAATATGACAGAAGTGATGGGGTTCCTTTATTTTATCTAACTCTTTGATGTCATCATTCAGATAGCTTCTCAGGGTAAGTGGATACTTAGAATGGTTACATTATTACACAAGACATTCAACCTTTAAAAATAACTGTCAATATGCAACCATGGGAATACCAATAGAAGGTGAAGATTAAGTTTACAGCAAACAACACACTAAGAGAAAATTTGTATAAAATGTAATTTTGTTGGTATCTCACTCTTGTGATGATTGCAAAGATGGACAATAAATCATCTGGAAACTGCTGGAAACACATGAACCAGGTGGGAACATTCTATCATATGTGGTGGATGTGCAGTAAAGCTCAGCAGTTTTGGAAGACAATTTATTGCAAGATGCAACAAATTTTAAACATCAATTTGCCTTTCTAACCAGCTATTTTTTTGGTTAAATATCACAAAACCTTATATACCTGTAAAATATACTGAGTTGTCTTTATAGATGATAACTGCAGGTAGGATTCTTTTACATTGGAAAGCCACTTCAACCCCATCATTAGATGAATGGCAATTTAAGATTTGGGAATATTCATCAATGGTGAAGATTACTTCATAAGAGTCCCTGGTGGTGCAGTGGTAAAACTGCTGCCCTGTAACCAGAAGGTTACAAGTTCAATCCTGACCAGGGGCTCAAGGTTGACTCAGCCTTCCATCCTTCCGAGGTCGGTAAAATGAGTACCCAGAATGTTGGGGGGCAATATGCTCAATCATTGTAAACTGCTTAGAGAGCTTCCAGCTATAGAGCGGTATATAAATGTAAGTGCTATAAATAAAGAATAAATCAGGATAAATTTGTTTTAATGTGGGAGCCGTTTATACATTATAATTTGGCACATGTTTTAATGTCACATCCAAGATTTGGATTTTCTTTGTAAATAAGGCCATAAGCTTTGCATTTTCGATTTTGATGTTTATTCAAATATAAGTAACTGGACGTTACTTATTTGTCTCTGAGTAAAATGAAATGATAAGAGCAATCACGACTGGGAAGTGAAACCCAAGTTGATGTATTAGACAATTGTGAGATGTCATGTGGTTGGATGTTATTGTTTTTTGTTTGCTTATCTGTTTTGTTAGTTAGTTGTTTTTTGGTTGTTCTAAATTAAAATAAAATTATTTTTTTTAAATATAAGAACTAGCAATTGTTCGCTAAATCACACTTTCAGAAATATGTCACAGTCCTCCCTGGATTTCAGATGAGGAGCTACATGTTTCAGGGCTCGCCCACTAAAAAAATCATTGCCACCTCCCACCATCAGAGGTATATCATAATATTTTCCCCTAACCTGCTAGCATCCCATGAACAGGCTGCTTTTGATATGGAGGAAGTATTCAAACATGCAGCTTCATGGGTGGAGTCTACCTCTTCCTGGCCCACCAAGGCTGCATCCCAACAAGCTCCATAGCACTTGTACTGCCAGACTGTGGGCAAGGCATCAGAACAAGAGCCCTAAGCATGGCATCTTCTGGCATCCCCCACTACTTGCTGAGTCCCTCCCAGTTGTAATCTCGCCCTGCCTTTCAGTTTGGATGTCCAGTTTGGGAGACCAAAGCATTAACCTCTTTAGTGTCGCCACAGAGCAAGGTGCCCCTATACCCAGGCCTATAGGGCCTACAGGAAAATCCATCTCTGGGTGGCTTTCCACCCGCAATCCAAGAAGAAACCCTGAGTTGGTCTCTTTCCCCATGAGTTGCAAATAACATGTAGGAGAAAAGAGTCCAGACTTTTTAAATTTTGTTTCTTCAGTTCATATATTCAGAATATGGCCTGAGTCACGAACAGTGTTAAAGGTCTCACAGTTCTCTGGAAGTTCACACATAGGGCACATAAGTTCATGCTCTTAGCTTTAGGAGGAACTATATATTATGCTCAGCACAGTTCTTCCCCATTTCCTCCATAACTAGGTATACTCACTTATGTACTGATGTCATCACTTTATACATTCCACAATTCTGCGTTCCAACGGTGTGAAAATATAGTAGGGCAATGAGCAAAGTTATCATGTGGCATGGGTTATTGTGCCTAAGTGTTGTATTCTTGGGTGATCCTTTATTGACTATAGCAGGCTTCCCCAATCTGTGGTTCTCCAGATGTTGCTGAACTACAATTCCCATCATCCCAGCCACAATAAGTTATAGCTGGGGGTGATGGGAATTGTAGTTCGGCAACATCTGGGGGCTGGGGAAGCCTGGACTATAGCATGCCATTCCACTGCTCTGTGTCAAAAGGAAAAGGATAATCACCACAGAAGCGTCTTTATATTGAGTCAGATCATAGGTTCATCTAATTCAATATTGCGTATGCTGACTTCAGAGAGCAGCCACATCTGCACATAATGGCAAACTCAAGGTTAATTTTTGTATCCATGGATCACATCGCAGACGTTTGTCCAACCACAGCCCAGCAACCTCCAGCCACTCCTTCTTCCTGGTTGGCCAAGGCCGCATCCCAGCAAGCGTCATAGTGCTTGCATTGCCAGACTGTGGGCAAGGCATCAGAACTTCTGCATGGCAGCAGCCATTGGCTGTGATCTTCGAGGGGCTGTGCTGAGCATTGGCATGCCTTTTCAGAATGGACTGCCCACCCTCAGCAGGTAAAGGCCATTTAAATCCCTTTACATGACATTGTAGCCCTTCTCATGACAGCAATTGCACCACCTGCCTTGTAAGAGCCCTGGACCAAAACACTCTCTCACAAGCGCAGTTACTGACAATGGGGGGTGGGGATGAAGAGGAGCACTATTTTCCTGTTACTCTGGGAAGGGATCGTGATGACTTCCTAGGAGGGAATATATATATATGAGGGAGGGCAAAGGATCCTGGGGTTTGGTCCACTGTGAACAAGGATGCTCTTGAGATGGCAGACCCCAGCAACACCCAAATCCAGGAACATCCAAGCACACTCCTTCTCCCATTTTGGCTTGACCTCTCATGAGGGTCAGTCCACTGGGAAGAACCAGAGATTCAGTAAGCTTTGGTCATGCATCAAACTATGCATCTATCCATCAGACTTTGGTCATCCATCAGACTACCACTCATGAGGTAGGCCATCCAAACCAAGGGGGCCCAGCTTCTGTGGGGCCCCCTTTCTCTCTGATAAATAATACAGTAGAATTTGTACACCAAGAACCCCTCCTCTCTAGGTAATCCTTTAATACCCCCAAAGTATAGTGGCCACTCCATGTGTCTGGGTGGTACTTTGTGTTGGGAATTCTCTCTGGTAGGAGAAATGCTTTTTTATTATAGCAGAGTGCACAGAGGCACAACACAGTGGAGTTTAGTTAGGCATGCATGTATGCTGAGAGTAAACTAACTTGGAGCCAGTTCATAGTTTCAAGTCCATATACATGGCATTTATTAGAGAACTCCATTCTAGATAGGAAAGTGAGGAGTTAGGATCTCTAATCTAGCTAGCTAGCTGGATGCAGATGGATTCTGCATCTCTGCACACATGGTGCAGGGGAGAGGAGCTTGCATGTTGCAAGGTAGAAGGAACAGGGAGAGAGGAAGTGCAAAGCAGGAAGGAAGGGAGTTAGTCCCTAAGAGTCACAATCTACATTCCAAAGGGATAGTGTCAGAGCAGTAGAGAAGGGATGACCAATGTCTTGACCCTCTAGCCCTCTGACTCACTAGTCTGTCCTCCACTGTCATTGAGATAAGAGACAGCGCAAAGTCCTTCACTTCCAACACTTTGTGGGCAGACTAGGGAAACCGTGGGACTGGGGATAGATTTTTACTCTCATTCAGATTTCCCGGGTTTGGAAATGCCGGCATGAGGAATCATGGGAGGGGGAACCCCGATTGTCAGCAATCCCAGGAAAGTAGTGTCTCCATCCTGGGCAAAAGCAAACATGGATATGTGCCAATGGACAACCGGACTGGCAGATGGACTGCTTTATCGCAGCAGTAGCCAAGATAGGGAAAGGTGTTGCTGGGGTTCCCGGCTTGTGTCAAGCAACCAGGCTGGGTGGTGTCTGCCACCTGGCCCTCACGGATGTCTCCATGGCCTTTCACTCTCATGAGAGAGTGGTCCTTGGGAGGAGGGACATTGCTGCACATTATACATGGTTCAGCCCAATCCCTGTGTCCCCACAGATGTTTCTTCTCATGAGTAATGCCATAGAGCGCATGCTTGCACCCAAGGGGAAGGGACTGGGGCCCCCTTCTCCAACTTTTTGTACAAAAAATAGAGCAGAGACATTCAAGAATCTCTTGGTGGGGCTATCTTTTAAAGCCCACATGGGTATTGCTGTCCTGCCATTTCTTATCTTTGCCACAATCTAATTGGGTTGCTCGGTTTATGGCACCACCATGATTGCATGTGCTTGTGAACATACTTATTGAATGATTTCTTTTTGGTGACCAAAACACATAGTGCCCATCTTGCCATCCCGTTCCCTTTTTCTTCTGGTTGGCAGAGGGGGAAAGACAAGACGCAGTAGAAAGCAGGCCTCCCCCAATGTGTCTTCTCCCTTTGACAGCCCTAGAAGCTTGGGAGGGGACAAGGCAGCATCCCTGTTGTTGGGCAACAGCTTGAGGAATGCGGAAACAGCAGGCAGAGCAAATGCTTGGAGAAGCAGCCATCAAGAAGCACAGCAGGCAATATCTGTGTGCATTCCTGGATGGATCTGGGCTCCCTCTCTATGATTTTGGTTCCAGAGGCAGCACAAAATTATGGTTATGGCGGCATCAGCATTCTAACATAACACTACTGCCTTCAAACCTCAGGTTGGAACAGTGAAACTCACTACAAACCCAAGATTCAAATTGGAGTTTGGTGAGGGAAACTGCAGGTGGCTTTTGCCTCAAAGCTGCAGTTCCATGCATTCAGAGGTACACAAATCCCAACCTCTGCCCCATTCAACTCCAGTTTTGCATTACATGCAAATGAGCCCAGGGATTTCAGATAGGGGTCTTTTCCAGCCCTATGTGGAGATGTCAGGGACTGAACCTTGTGCACGCAAAGCAAGCGGGGGGGGGGAGGTTACGTCATCTAATGTATTGTATAAACCCCTTATTATTGACCCCACAAATAAGTGGCATTTGATTAGTGGGCAGAGTATAAAAGTGGTATTACGTCTTCCCCCAGACTTTTATTTGAGAACCTAGAAACACAAAGAAGGTTATAATCATAATTACTGAAGTGAAAACAGATATGAATAGCCCTTCCTTGTGAGAGGAATATGCATTCCAGGAATACCTTGCATTACTTTCTGCTTAAAGCCTCTCTGATGATGTCACAGCTCTATCAAGCTGTGGTCATGTGCTTGCTTTGAAAATCGTTCATTTTGTTAAAATAAAAATAAAAATGAGCCCACCCCTAATGTTTCCATGGAGATCAGCAAGAGATAGCCAAATGACGAACTTCTTGGCTGTACTTTTGCTTCGGTTTCTATGGTTTCCAGATTGGGGGTGGGGGGGAGATGAAGTTGCCTATTTTCTAAGATATAGAAGGTCAACAAAAATTGAAAGAGGGAGCCTTGATTACTGTGTTGTTTCACCAGTAAAAGTGGGGCGATTTGCAGAAGTCATGCTGTTCAACTCTATGGTTTTTGTACTTATTTTAAAGGGGAAATCAGATATATCTCTGCAGCACTAATGGTGTTATTCAATCATGTATATAGCACTTTGGCTCCAGAAGAAGCTTCACAATTTTCATACCCATTCTCTCAGGCAGGCAATTATTGCTGCTACCCTTCTATTACTTGGGGAACTGAGAAAAGGAGCTAATTGCTTAGGCCACCCAGTGAGTTAAGGTAGAATTAGATGTTACAAAAGTCAGGAGCCTATTCAGACATTGTATTGAACAAGTGTACAGACGTCTGTACAGTTGTACATGGTTTTATGTGAATGGCTGTACCTGTATTCATTTTAAAAGTGGACCTGGATACAGGACCCCTGAAATGCAGGATACAGTTAGAAAATACACTGCTGTATTGAACATGTGTGACTCACTGTACCTGTGTACATTGTGCACTGGGTTGCATGAGTGTTCAACATAATGTCTCAATAGGGCTGGAGGTGCTGAAAAAAATGGCAGCCGCTTGTGTTCTCCCCTTTACTCCATGTCCTGACATCACATGACCCATCCTCATTTCACATTAGCAACACAGGAAGCTGCCATATACTGAGTCAGACCATTGGTCCATCTAGCTCAGTATTGTCTTCACAGGCTGGCAGCAGCTTCTCCAAGGTTGCAGGCAGGAGTATCTCTCAGACCTATCTTGGAGAAGCCAGGGAGGGGACTTGGAACCTTCTGCTCTTCCCAGAGCGGCTCCATCCCCTGAGGGGGAATATCTTACAGTGCTCACACTTCTAGTCTCCCATTCATATGCAACCAGGGCAGACCCTGCTTAGCTAAGCAGACAAGTCATGCTTGCTACTACAAGACCAGCTCTCCTCTCCTCATCATTGATTGCCACTGGGGAAACACACAACATGAGGACACCAAGGCATAGAGTTGGTATATACACAATGGAGAGGAAGCAGTCATACAGGGATCCTGTTTTCTGTCATAGAGGTTGTGCATACAACCGCTGGTCACCACTCTGGAGGACTGAAGGGAAGGCAGGAGCTTGCCTGCCTTCACTGGCAAATGAGTGGCAGCTATCTGTGCCTTCACTGTACTGTGTACCCACACGAACAACGGCACAGTGAATCCTGAAGCTGGGAGTGGGAGGACTTCCCCCCTCCCACATCCCAGGGTGCATTGCATCATGAGCATGGCGGTTGCTCACATTAGAGTAGCAGCCATGCTCAGTGTGGCTGCTCCCTCCCTCCTGGCTTGCTGCCCCAAATGGCAGTGGGCTGGGGGGAAGCCTTTTAACCCAGCAGCAATCGTTCTTATGATTGTCTGCCGAGGTTAAGCAACCTCAGGCTCCTTTAACCTCAGCTAAAGGCCGGGGTTAAAAGTTGGGTTGGGCAGGAAGGCAGTGTCAGGATCAGGCTTGATCCCAGCACTGCACATGGGCAACTCAACCCAGACTTTCCTAGCCTGGGTTAGGCTGCTCATGTGAATAGGCTCACAATCTTATGTATTTTGAGTGTTCAACTCTGAGTGTGATCAACTCTGCTCAGCACTGAGCAGAGTGTTCAACTCTGCTCTTGGCAGCTAAAGTAGGATTTGAATTCAGGACTCCCTGATCCAAAACAAATACACCATACAATGAACCACACTGATTCACATCAAAGCGATAAATTCTAAAGTCAATGGAAAGAGCCATTTCTATAGCTAAAGAGGTTGCTTACAATGATATGTTGGCTCCCAAACTGTGCGACGATCCACCAATCCAAGCATGAGGCGTGCTCACTACTTCTGTGGCATTCCACACCTTGCCCACTCTCTTTGCAAAGGCAGGCTGCTCTGTGGCTACTGTGTCATCGCATTTGTGGTGCTACTTCCATACTACTGCAGGTGCGGTGAGCCCTAGAGTGACTCCACCTTGGGCATGATGGGGAAAAACAAGGGCTGACATTTTGACTATGGAAGGCTGGTGCAGCAAGAGGATCAGAACAGCAGCACATCCAAACTAACTGCATTGGTGCACTGGGGAAGGGGTGATTTTTTTATAACCTCCCCTTCCCCAGCATGCCCTCTGTGCCACCCAAAAATATATCTCTGAGTCTGCACTGTTGTAAACTTCTACCCTGCAAGAGCATCATCAAATAGTTGTGGACTATCAAACAGTACTCCAACACAACCTTCCCAATTTTCCAGTCTTTCCAATGGGTTCTCCCTTTCCTCCTTTCAGTGAAACTTCTCAGCTAAAGGGCAGTTCTCACAGGTTGGACCTTCCATACTACCCCATTCCTCCCCTCTGTGCAACTCATAATTTAGAGAAGGTCTGTCTCCAAAGCTAAAGACTTCTACTCCTCCAAGTGGTCACTTCCCTCTCTATGACTCATTCTCTGGGACTGACTGCCAGGGACACCATGGTTTGAACTGAGATTCTCAATGTTTGAGGCTGTGCCCTAACCAGTTGAGCAGCTGTGGGCAGTGTGTACTCAACCCTTAAGAATAAGTCGATATGTCAGTGATTCAATGCACATATTAACTCCAAACTCTCAGCAAAAAGACATTTTTTATTGCTCACAAAGAAAAACTAAAAGTTGGTAAACATAAAAGCATAAGACGTTTCAATGTGACAAACCATCCCTTTCCTTAAGGGAATTTGTTAAGTAAAACAAATGAGCACAGATGGAAATCTCAACCTTTAAGTCTTTCTTCAGGTGAAAAGGAAATAGGGATGTGCAACATCAGCCTCTACAATTGGCAGGCAATATGAAGCCTCTGGACTGGCCAGGATGGAAGCTATAAAGTTTCCGGGCCTTGTGCCTTTGCCTTGTCCACAACAGTAATTTTTGACTACTATACTTGAGGTGCCAGAAATTTTTGTTTCCATCTCAAATATCGGACATCAAGAACCCTCAGCTGGAGAACAAAGTCTTCAAGTCTGAATTGGATGTGGCTACCTATGACTGTGTTCTGGCTCTTTTACGCTGGCATAGTCACTCAACACCAGCACTCAATCCTAGTGCAACCCCCAAGCTCATCTCATGATGTTTCATCCCATCTGGTCTTGATGGTATACACACAAGGTCACTGGCCTCATCCTGAATGAAATCAGAGATGATGGATTGTGAGGGTGAGAAATAGTAAGAGTGTGGAGACTAATATGAGGGGAAGATATGGAATAATGAACAGACACCATCTAAAGTAAATCACAGTGAGACAAGCTGTCATTGCACCTGAAAAGAAACCTGCTGATGCTTTTTTGAAATATGGATGAATGTTAGAAAGATTTTCATGAATTATAGAGTTATAGAAATCAGCAATCACTTCTTTTATAAGCTTTCACCTTGCTGGCTGACATTTTCAGGTCTTTCCTCCCATATGATGGTGATTTTTAAAAAGTTGTTCAAAGGAAAATAGTCATTTTTTGAGCAACAAACAAGTGGAGAGAGGGACACAAACTGATGAGTACTGTTTTTCTCATAAAATAATGGCATGTAACCTTACATTTTTCTAAGAAATAGAAACTATTGAATTGACCTGGGGTAGTCAAATTAAAATAGATTATAGATAACCCATGAGAATTTGCTCAGCTAGCTATCAGCACACAGACAGAGAAATGGAGAAGAGACACTCTAAGGGAGACTTGACTAGCAGCTGGCATTCTTGGGGGGGAAAACCACTAGAGGATTGGCATCAGTTAAATATAAGGTAGATGTTCTTTTGGAATCCCACTTCTCCAAGTGATAAGTTCAGGGCAATCTTTAAAGGAGACCTATGGTGTCAATGTGAGGGTCTCCCTATTTCAGGGTATTTCTGCTGCCAGCACTCAGATCTTTTTTGGCAGGATCTGAGACCAAAAATCACCTTCTTCCCCCTCTTATTTGTGTGATAGAGTGGGGTAATCGACCCCAGAATGGGCAGAAGGATAGTGAGAATGGTAGACAAAAAGCCAAG
Organism: Hemicordylus capensis; assembly: GCF_027244095.1. Classification (NCBI taxonomy): domain Eukaryota; kingdom Metazoa; phylum Chordata; class Lepidosauria; order Squamata; family Cordylidae; genus Hemicordylus; species Hemicordylus capensis. Next base: position 99,600,105 of record NC_069661.1, on the reverse strand, counting down.
GACAACTTCCAAAGAGATACAGTACAAGCTGAACTCCAAGGTCAAGGTCCATCAGTGCCTGATCACACCATCCATCACTTTTTGAGTGACAGTGGGCTCAATGGAAGAAGACCTAGGAGGACTCCGCTGTTGGAAGAAAAACATTAAAAAGCCAGACTGGAATTTGCTAAAATGCATATTGACAAGCCACAATGCTTCTGGGAGAATGTCCTTTGGACAGATGAGACAAAACTGGAGCTTTTTGGCAAGTCACATTAGCTCTGTGTCTACAGACAAAAAATGAAGTTTTCAAAGAAAAGAACAGCATACCTACTGTGAAAGTCTGTGCAGGGAACAATGAAATCTCAAGACTCTCAAGACATTCTGGAGCGAAACGTACTGCCCAGTGTCAGAAAGCTCTATCTCAGTTGCAGGTCATGGATCTTCCAACAGGATAATGACCCAAAACACACAGCACCCAAGAATGGCTAAGAACTAAACATTGGACTATTCTGAAGTGGCTTCTATACGCCCTGATTTGAATCCTATCGAACATCTATGGTAAGAACTGTAATATGCAGTCTGGAGAAAGCACCCTTCAAACCTGACACAGCTGGAGCAGTTTGCTCTGGAAGAGTGGGACAAACTACCTGTTGACAGGTGCAGATGTCTCATTGAGAGCTACAGGAATCGCTTGTTTGCAGTGATTGCCTCTAAAGGTTGTGCAACAAAATATTAGGTTAAGGGTCCCATCATTTTTGCCCATGCCATTTTCATTTGTGTTATTATTTGAAATATTCTGTTGCATCAAAACTCTAAATTAAAGACTAATTTTTGTTAAATGTGGAATAAACAATGATGGGTGCCAATTACGTTTGTCAGTTTCAAGTTATTTCAGAGACGATTGTGGGTTTTTTCATGGAGGGGTACCAACACATTTGTCCACGTGTGTATCTGACCTCAAAACCACAATAAAAGAAGCTCAGGTGGAACATAGGAACATAGGAAACTGCCATATACTGAGTCAGACCATTGGTCTATCTAGCTCAGTATTGTCTTCACAGACCGGCAGCGGCTTCTCCAAGGTTGCAGCAGGAATCTCTATCAGCCCTATCTTGGAGAAGCCAGGGAGGGAACTTGAAACCGTTCTTCCCAGAGCGGCTTCGTCCCCTGAGGGGAATATCTTGCAGTGCTCATGCTTACACATCAAGTCTCTCATTCATATGCAGCCAGGGCAGACCCTGCTTAGCTATGGGGACAAGTCATGTTTGCTACCACAAGACCAGCTCTCCTCCCTAATATATATACTATATATACAGGAATATATACTAAGAAGGAGGAAAGGTACAATCAAGTTCAGGAGGATGCCAGCATGGACAGAGAGAAATTTTTCTTCCTCTCTCACAACACTAGAACAACTGGTCATCCCCTGAAACTGAAGGCCAGAAAATTTAAAACTGACAAAAGGAAGTATTTTTTTCACACATAGGAACACCTCAATGGCATAGTTTGTGATGATGTCATCCACCCCGATTCAAGATGGCGGATGTGTACACTTTCGACACGCAAGTGGGCTAACTTGTAAACCACCTAACTGATTTGAACCAAATTTTCTACAGCTGTAGGGACACATAGGAATGCCCCAATGGCATAGTTTGTAATGATGTCATCCATCCCAATCCAAGATTGTGAACTTTTAAGTACAAGTGGGCTAACTTGTGGACTGTCTATCTGACTTGAACCAAATTAGGTACAGTTGTAGTGAGTGACACACAGGGACACCTCAGTGCAATGGTTTGTGATGTCATCCACCCTGATCCAAGATGGTGGGTACGTAAATGTTAGAGGTGCAAGAGAATAACTTGTGGACCGCCTAACCGATTTGAACCAAATTTGTTACAGATGTAGGGACACCTCAATGGCGTAGTCTGTGATGATGTCATCCACCCCAAATCAAGATGGTGGATGTGTAAACATTAGAGGCGCAAGTGGGCTAACATGTGGACCATCTAAGCAATTTGAACCAAATTTGATACAGTTGTAGTGAGTGACACATAGGAACACCTCAGTGGTGTAGTATGTAATGATGTCATCCACCTCGATCCAAGATGGCAGACATATGAACGTTTGAGGCACAAGAGGTCTAACTTGTGGCCCACCTAACCAATTTGAACCGCATCTAGTCCAGTTGTAGGGATAGTGAAAGAAAAGTAGGTGGCTTAGTTCTTACTAGAACAACTTGTTTTAAATAATAATCGCCTATAGTTGTTTCTCCAGTTTGCAGCTAATGCAGAGCAGCTGCCATAGGAGAAGACAAGCTTGAGTTCAGGCTCAACGACAGATAACTCATCTGCCTATAAATCTTTAATGTATTATGACAAAGTACGAGCAATTTGAAGATAAAAATAGATTCCCCTACTGCTTTTATTAATCTATTCAGTTGACTTCTATGACTCTAAAGTAAGAAGGTGAAAGAGATATTATTTGTCTAAAAGTGACTAACAAACCTTCTTCAGGAGAAAAGGTGCTGTGCTTTGCTTTCACTTCCTTTTAATAGAATTCTTGCATTCTTATAAGAAGCACTAGTACCTTGTCCTCTCCACAGTTCCTTTTCAAGACAGTTGATGTCTCCACATAATTATATTTTGGGTTCTTTTCAGATAGGAAGTACTGGGTGCCATTGCTGAGGCCTATATTTATTTATTTATTATTTATTTATTTTTACATTTTTATACCACCTTTCGTTAAAAGAAAACCCCAAGGCGGTTTACAAAAATTAAAACATACAATAAAAGCAGTAAAGCCATCAAGCTAAAAACATACATAAAAATAAGACAGCAGATAAAACACACACAAGAACAGCAGTAAAAAAACGATTATGTAAAAGCCTGGGTAAAAAGCCAAGTCTTTAAAAGCTTTCTAAAAGCTGTGATGGAGTCCGAGGAACGAATGGCCACCGGGAGAGCATTCCAGAGTCTAGGAGCAGCAACAGAGAAGGCCCTGTCCCGAGTGCACGACAGCCGGGCATCCCTCATTGTCGGCACCCGGAGCAGGGCCCCCTCAGATGTCCTAGTCAAGCAGGCAGCAACCCTTGGGAGCAGGCGGTCCCTCAAATACCCCGGGCCCAAACTGTTTAGGGCTTTAAAGGTCAAAACCAGCACCTTGAATTGGACCCGGAAACAAACCGGCAGCCAGTGCAGCTCTTTCAAAATGGGGGTGATATGTTCCCAGCGGGCAGCTCCAGATAAAACCCTCGCTGCCGCATTTTGCACTAGCTGCAGTCTCCGGATATTCTTCAAGGGCAGCCCCACGTAGAGCACGTTACAGTAATCCAGCCGCGACGTGACTAAGGCATGGGTAACTGTGGCCAGATCTGCCTTCTCGAGAAAGGGATGCAGCTGGCTCACCAGCCGAAGCCGTGCAAAGGCACCCCTGGCCACCGCCTCCACCTGAGCTTCCAAAAGCAGAGCCGGGTCCAGTAGTACCCCCAAGCTGCGTACTAGCTCCTTCAAGGGGAGTGCAACCCCATCCAGAACCGGTAAAATCTCCTCATCCCGATTGGCTCTCCTACTGACCAACAGTACCTCCGTCTTATCCGGATTCAATTTCAGTTTATTAGCCCACATCCAACCCATCACGGCCTCCAGCCCCCGATTCAGGACATCCACCGCCTCCCTAGGATCAGATGACAAGGAGAGATAGAGCTGAGTGTCATCCGCATATTGCTGACAACTCAGTCCAAATCCCCGGATGACCTCTCCCAGCGGCTTCATGTAGATGTTAAACAGCATGGGGGACAAGACCGAACCCTGCGGGACCCCACAGGCCAACGGCCACGGGGCCGAGCAGTAGTCCCCCAGCACCACCTTCTGGACCCTCCCCTCAAGAAAGGACCGGAACCACTGCAACGCAGTGCCTCCGATCCCCATACTCGAGAGGCGGCCCAGAAGGATACCATGGTCGATGGTATCGAAGGCCGCCGAGAGAGCAGTAAATATCTTTTTCAGCATTAAGAACTGAGACAGACATAAATGTCACATCAGTGTGCATATCTTACAATTGTCATTTTAGATGGTTAATCTCTTCCTGTTAAAAATTCAAGAACTTCCCATCACCTGTAAAATGCTACTGAGAATTTTAGTACCCAAATTTACACTAAGCTTTGCTATGGCCCATTCCCTTATTAGCCCATGCAATTAAAAGGGGGACATGCCGAGAGCGTACCCATTGTAACGTGCTCCACAGATATCCTGATGCCCTCCTAGCATTAGTCATGTGCACGGACCAGTTCGGAGGCCATTCTAAAGGCCTCCAGACCGGTCCGGACACGGGGTGGTTTTGGTTCGGGAAGAATGTCTGGGGGGTTCCAAAAAGAATAGGGGGGGCTTTACTTAACCCTCCCAACAACCGCGCTGTATTTCTCCGAGTAATCGGGCGGCAGGATAGCTCCCTGCCGCCCCCTTCAAAGTCCTGCTCGGCTGGCGGCCGCCCACAAGAAGACCCGTGGCGTTCAAACAGACCCATCGTGAAGTAAATCCATCGTTAAGAAGATCCATCGTTAAGAAGATCCGCTCTGTGTAGTCCCCGCTTGCAAGAAGTCAAGACTCCCTCCCATTCCAAGTCACAAGAGAGGGCGGCGGGAGAACTCCCCTGCCGTGCCCTTCCCCTTTGCCGGTCTGGCTGCAAATGGCTTCTAAGAAGCCTTTCGCGCACGTGCGCGAAAGGCTTCTTAGAAGCCATTTGCAGCCAGACCGGCAAAGGAAACGGCAGCCTGCAGGGAGTTCTCCGCCGCCCGTTTTAAAGGAGCGGGTGGTGGAGAACTCCCTGCAGGCTGCCGTTTCCTTTGCCGGTCTGGCTGCAAATGGCTTCTAAGAAGCCTTTCGCGTGCGTGCGCGAAAGGCTTCTTAGAAGCCATTTGCAGCCAGACCGGCAAAGGGGAAGGGCACGGCAGGGGAGTTCTCCCGCCGCCCTCTCTTGTGACTTGGAATGGGAGGGAGTCTTGACTTCTTGCAAGCGGGGACTACACAGAGCGGATCTTCTTAACGATGGATCTTCTTAACGATGGATTTACTTCACGATGGGTCTGTTTGAACGCCACGGGTCTTCTCGTGGGCAGCCGCCAGCCGAGCAGGACTTTGAAGGGGGCGGCAGGGAGCTATCCTGCCGCCCGATTACTCGGAGAAATACAGCGCGGTTGTTGGGAGGGTTAAGGAAAGCCCCCCTTATTCTTTTTGGAACCCCCCCACCCCAGTGCCGGACCGCAGCTCTGCGGTTCCGTGCACACCCCTACCTAGCATGTCTCTTTACTGCATGTGGGAGCTGTTCATCTACACACACGGCAAGTTCTTGTTTAAACAAGTATTTGGAGCACCTATAAGCACCTATGAAAGGGTGATTCAGATGAACAGACAGCCCACACACATACACACAAGAAAGGGATGTGCCAGGAGGGTGTTCAGATATCTGTCAAGGATGTTGTGACAGATACACTCTAGTGTCAAAGTGTGAAGTATCTAGTGTATATTGTCAAAACAGTACAGACATACCTCGTTACTCGCAGAAGTTCTGTTTCTCGCCTACCATCACAAGTAATGAAACTGTGAGTAATGAGTCATTATTAGGGATGTGCAAACCCTACATCAATGACAAACTGGTTCAATGTCGAACTGGTTCAGTGTTGAACTGGTACAATTTGAGGGTTCAGTTTGAGTGTCAAACTGGTTCAGTATCGAACTGGTAAAGCTTGAAGGATTGGGGTGGAGCCAAACCACCCCCGGTTCAGCTTGACTCTGGACTAAAATATACACACCCTGGGCATTCGAGGGGTTCATAAACTTTTTTACATTAATTTTTTTAAAAAATGTACTTACCCCCTCCAGGGGGCTTCTCCGAGGCCACGAGGAGTGTCAGTGGAGGATTCCCTTCCCCCTGCCAGCCTCCGCTTTGGGCACTCTTCAGCCCATTCTGGCCTTTCCTCCATTGTGGAAGCCATTTTGGAGGCTGCCACAAATGCACAATGACCCCTGTATGTCCAGGTCATGACCCAGGCCAAGCAGAGGCCCATCGCACATGCACAGCGGCTTCCAAAATGGCCACTGTGAGGGGGGAAGGCCCAGAATGGGCTGAAGAATGCCCCAACTGGGCGGTTTTTGCCAAAATGGAGGTTGGTAGGAGGAGGGAGAATCTCCACAGATCCCCCTCCATGGGCTTGGAGAAGCCCCCCAAAGGGGGTAAGTACTAAAAAGCTTCATGGAAACTCCACCCCATCGAACTGAACTGGGGGGGGAGGTTCATAGGGGGGCAAAACCAAACTGGCTGGGTCATGACAATGACCATCACGCAGAGGCCCATTGTGCATGTGTGGCAGCCTCCAAAATGGTCACCATGAGCAGGGAAGGCCCAGAATGAGCCAAAGAATGCCTAAACTTCGCGGTTTTTGCCCAAACGGAGGCTGGCAGTAGGAGGGGGAACTGTTACGGTCCAGGCCTGTTTTATATGCTAAATATGCTCATTAGCTAGCATACAAAATTAGGCCTGGCTCATAGTGTCACCAAGTGACCAAGTTCTTTTATATGGTGACCATGTAGGATCTGGGCGCATGGAAGAGAGGAGATCAAACCAATCCTCAAAGATTCAATGGGCTTTATTGAGTATAAAAGAATAACCACATCAGTTCTAGTTGAGCAGAAAGCAGAACACTCTATCAATATTACCAACAGTATTTAAACAGAATATCCTAGCCAGTACCAATATTCAACCAGTGTTTCTAACTAACATATGTGTGTGTATTAAATCTTCCTAGAGCCTAACATAATTCAGATATAGACAGAAAAAGGGGGGGGGGTAAGGAGGGCTGAGGGCTGGCATGGTTTGGGGAGATAAAGAATTAGTAGAGGATAAGCGGGGGGAGGAGAAGAAGGTGAAGGGATGAGGGGATCCAAGGCTTGTAAAGGCAGCATATTACCAGGATCAGAGAGACTTGAGAGCGGTGGATCTCTTCAGCTGAAGGAGCGAGGCTCTTGGCTGGAGACCGGAGTTTTAGTAGTTGCTCAGATCACGGCTGAGAGTCAGAGCACCATGGCTGGGGAAGTCTTGACTTCTCACTGCGCAGTAGAAGTCATAGACAGCTCCTGTCCATGGACAGAGTTCCTGCTTGTTGCCCCGCGGCTTAGCAGCAAACTCTGGGATCGCGTGTGAGCAGCTTTTGCATGTAGGCAAAAGATTGCCCGTAGGCACAAGACAGCTAACTCTCTGTCCAGTAGCCTCATTCTTTATAGTGTATTTTCCTTTGATCTATTCAAATCTCATCTTTTCCTGGGTCTTCAAAAAGTGACAACTTGCTGCTACCTTCTGGATAATGTATTTTAATTATTCAGGATATTGGCCAGTCCAGAGAGATCTGAATCTCATCTTCTGTAAACTGTGCGCTTAGGAAGAGGGGGGGAAACATTGCCCAAAGCAAATCTGCATCTCTGAGTTGCAAATGGGTCCCTTCCCAAAAGGTGTTAAAAGTCAGGAGTTAGTGAGAGAAATAGTTCTATTTGTGTGAGACAGCAATTTCATTATTTCTTGTGTACTTCTATCTAGTGTGTAATTATAACAAGAGAATATTTAAAGTAACATAAAAAGGGGTACATGTGTGAGATGAGTTAATCAATACATTTGACTAAGGCAGAAGCATCCTGTCAGTGAGGTAAGAATTAAAGTCTACAGGTGTTTTCTTTGTATGCATTTACCTATGTTGGATCTCTATAGAGAGCAATTGAGTTCATCGTTGACAAGGATTAACGCTGACTTCTTGCAACAGGAGAGGTGAGATCAGCCTCTGGCCTCTTCCACAGACATTATCTGGTAGTGAGTCACATTTTAGCATTTGGATATAGCATTCAGCATTCAGGCCTGGCTTTTGTACTCCCTTGAGTATCCATTTCACAATACAATGCTGGATTGCTTCCTCCTTCACAGAGCAGTTGAGATCTAGTATGTCAATTCACCCTGAGCCCAGGTATTAATTGAACTCTTAATATAAAATGAATTCAGACATAGGCCTGCATTCCATATACTTCTGGGCTGGTACCTCTGGTTCTAATATGTTGGGGTGGGCCGTCCGTAACAGAACCTCCACAACCATGGCCTCAGAGAAACCCCCCAGAGGGAGTTGGTTCTAACAAAAAAAAAAGTAAAAAGGCTTGTGAACCCCCTGAACCAAACCAGGGTAGTTTGATGGGGGTCAAAATCAAACTGGTCTGGTCTGGTACGGGTCCGGTTCAGAGTTGAACCGAACTGGGCCAACCAGTTTTGTGCACACCTCTAGTCATTATGCCTATAGTGATGGGGGAGGCAGGATCCTGCGGGGGGGGGGGGGCAAGTTGAAAAAATGGCAAAAAACAGTGAGTATTGTACTGTGCTCTGCACATCTCCATGTGTCCAGCAATGCCCCCCAAAACTGTCAGTGTGAAACTTTGGGCAGCAATGCCCCCCAAAACTGCCAATTTCTTGTGAAAAATTGTGGAACAAAACCTTTTTTAAAAGCAGATGAGCCACAAAATGGCTCCCCGTCATAAAATGACGGCTGGAAATGACCTCCAAGGTCATTTCTGGTCAACTTCAAACTGCAGATAAGAGAAGTTAACCCCTTATTTGCCTGGTTTTTCTCACATATGCTGAGGTTGGGTTTCAATCCCCTGATAGCAAATATGCGCATAGTGATCACCTGTATCACCTCATTTCTGACCTCAAATATTTTTAAGTCTCCAAGAAGCTCACAGCCTGAATGCTCCTCCCTAATTTCTTCTCTCTGGATGACATATTGTGCAATGTTACACATGCAGTGGAACATAACATTTGCACAGTTGTGCAAGCTGTTGAACAAGTGCAAAAATTGTGCAAATGGAGTTGCATGGCAGTTCAGATATATATGTCTGCACTGTCACACAGCTTCATGTCTGCAATGTCTGCACTTGCACAACAGCACTCTTGTGCATCTGTTGACAAATTACATTCTACCACATGCATAACATTGCACAGTATGTCAGCCACTGAATCCTATGTCAATGTAATAACCCAAAATACTGAAACAATTCTTGATCCTGGGGTTATATTTTAACTGATAGGTTTGACTGCCATGAATGAAAAGGATCGATCTGATCATTTCAAATACTGAAACACACTTTGGATCCCCCACTTCCATGTGTGGAGCCCAGGGTAACTGCCCTTCCTCTATCACACTACATTCCCCTGATCACACTACATTTTGGGTTTTGTAGTCTTCAAGCTTTGCCCACATTTTGTTGTTTTTGCACAGTCATATTTCACTCATCTCACCTAATATCATAAGGTTGGGTGCAAAAGGGTTAGACTTCCACATGAACGCAGCTGTTCTGGCATGAAAATAGTTCTATCTCAGGAATGCTAATATCACATGAATCATGTAGACATGATAACCATGACAATTTCCTGGTCATGTTGAATGTGTGAGGGATGCTCGAAGAGTATAGTAGATTTGTATATTGCTACTATAAGTCTCTGAACATAATGAGGGGTTGTGAGACTGCAGGATTCAACTACAATAATTCCATTTATTGTTAATCTATTGTTAAGCTTGGACATATAGTGGATTTGTAAGGTGAGGGGAGTTAAACAGACAACACATGCCCCTTGCTTCACAGTTCTCACTCGCACATTCTGAATTGCAAACCAATTTGAGCATAGTGCATGTACAAATAAAATAAAATAAGTGTATTTAGATGTTTACAGTTAGCCCTACTTTCACTAGTTGTGAAGTACTCTGTGGATAGAGGGAACTCTTTCTGGCAGCTTTACTGCAGTAGGAAAAATTATTCAAAGTCATGAAACAAGCCACTTATAGGACTTTTTAAATATATATTTTTAGAGGGGGAAATATTAAAAACAATGTGTCCAAACTATTTCAATTCCAGTATTCAGAGCTCTCCCACCCTGCCCTATATCTGTGCCCGATATCAAAGCCCTATGCCAAGTCATTCCAGGTGATCTAAAGGGTGGGGCAAAAAGTGGGGTGCTTTGACCCATTTTATTTGTTTTACTAGTGAATGTAAGCCCGTTAAATTAACGGGCACTAGTAGACCGCTATTGCGGCTCGCTCTTTGGGGCTGGCTGTTCCCTTCTCTCTCCTGCCCCACTCTCCCTCCCTCCCTTCTGCCCCACACTCTTGCCTCTCTTCCCCTCCCTCCCACCCCACTCTCTTGCCCTTCCTCCCCCTCCCACCCCTCTCTCTCACCCTCCCCTCCCTCTCAGCGTCCTGCTCCAGTCCCTCCTGCCCTCCCCCGCCCCACTCCCTCTTGCCCTTCCCTTCCCCCTCCCCCTGCCCCACTCCCTCTTGCCCTTCCCCCTCCCCATGCCCCACTCCCTCTTGCCCTTCCCCCTCCCCCTCCCCCACTCCCTCTTGCCCTTCCCCCTCCCCCTGACCCACTCCCTTTTGCCCTCCCCCTCCCCCTGACCCACTCCCTCCTGCCCTTCCCCCACTCCCTCTTGCCCTTCCCCCTCCCCGCTGCCCCACTCCCTCTTGTCCTTCCCCCTTCCCCCTTCCCCCTTCCCCCTTCCCCACTCCCTCTTGCCCTTCCCTCTCCCCGCTGCCCCACTCCCTCTTGCCCTTCCCCCTCCCCCTGTCCCCCTCCTTCTTGCTCCTCCCCCTGCCCCACTCCCTCTTGCCCCTCCCCACTGCCCCACTCCCTCTTGCCCTGCCCCCTCCCCCCTGCCCCTCTCCCTCCTGCCCTCCCCCTCCCCCACTCCCTCTTGCCCCTCCCTGCTGCCCCACTCCCTCTTGCTCTGCCCCCTCCCCCCTGCCCCTCTCCCTCCTGCCCTCCCCACTCCCTCTTGCCCCTCCCCGCTGCCCCACTCCCTCTTGCCCTTCCCCCCTCTCTCTATTTTGAGAGTTCTACTTACCAGGCCACCGCCGCTCCTCCTCCCGTGCGGCGATCAGGAAAGTCCCGCTGCCCGGTTCCCTCCCACATTGTCATTAGGCCTGTTGCCTTCACGGGCGCAAGAAGAGTGCCGCCGCTGCCGCGGCCGGGTGGCCGGGCCCGAGAGTGCCGCCGGCGCCGCGGGTGGCTGGGTGGCCGGGCCGAGAGTGCCGCTGTCGCTGTGGGCGGCAGAGCGGAGAGTTCCGCCGCCGCCGCCAAGAGTGCCGCCCGCCGCTGCCACCTCTGCCCTCCCCACAGTCCCTCTGTTCCCGCGGCCGCCGCTTCCGGCCTTACCGTGGCCAGGCCGGCAATCCAGCCAACATGGCCGCCTGGTGCCTGCGGCCGTATCTTCCTCGGACGTTCTGGGCATGCGCAGAGCGCATGCCCAGAACGGCCAAGGAAGACACGGGCGCAGAGACACAGGCGCACACACAGGCTCTTTATAATAAATTGAGGATTCAATATTGCATGATGTGTTGGGGGCATGAAATGCTCTTCTTCGGAGCCCCAGGGCTCCAGATAAGCAGAAGATACTTTGATCAATGTTATTTAAGTAGCCTCTGAAGAAGAGCATTTCACGCTTGAAACACATCACGGAATACTGAATAAATCAATTCATAAAAACACATCAGCACCTTTGGGAATCCCCCAAACCACCACCTCCCCCCCCCACACACACCTTTCTTTGGTTCTGATCTCTTCAGCCATTATTACAAGGGCATCTACTTATTTACACACTTATCATTCTGTCCAGTGTCAGAATTAGGAATGGAGGGAAAACATAAAAGGCCAAATAATTGCTTCAGAAGAGATTAAAAAGCAACTGCTGAAAGAGGGTAAAGATTTGAGAGAGGTTGAATGAATTCATCAGCCTCTCCGCAGAAGACGCTCAGCAGATATTCACATCTGAACTTTTCTTTTCAGGGAGGGCATCTGAAGAAATATCTCAAATAGAGGTGACAAGAAATGACATCCTAAGGTTAATTGAGAAATTAAATGTTAACAAGTCACCAGGCCCAGAAGACATACACACATATACTTCAAAAGGTTGACATCCAGAATAATGATACGCTAGCACAATGGACAAAGTTGCATGCAAACAAGAAGTCGCATAGCTGTGTGGATGCTCACAGTTGTACAATACCTTGCATTCCCAGTCAGCTTATGCAAGCATTGTGTTTGTGTAACCAGAATAGCAGAACATAATGCAAACACCTACTTCCACACCTTGTTGCACAAGTGCAACATTCTTTTGGAATGCAAATTCCCAGCTGCACAATGTGCTAGTGCAACAACCTTGCATTAGCACACAACATATTTGTGCAAGCAGGGCATTAGTCTGGATATCAGCCAAAGTGAATCCCTAATCCTTCCTTCCTTATGTATTTTTAATGTGTGTGTGTGTGTGTGTGTGTGTGTGTGTGTGTGTGTGTGTGTGTGTGTGTATATATACAGGGATATATATATATCATACTGCCATTATTATAATATATATAATACTGCCATTTTTATATATATATATATATATATATATATATATATATATATATATATATATATATATATAACTGTGAGAATTTAAAACACAATGACTATAAAATGGAGTAAAAACAATTAAAACAATTTCACAGAAGAAAAGTTAAAACTATTTCATAGGATAAAAACAATTGTTATTCCATGATTCCCCAACTGGGGAAACTCAGTAGCAGGCCTGTAACCAGCCTCAAAATTGTGGGGGGGGGGGGGGGGGTGGGGGGGGGGGGCGTGTGGATTGCAGAAGTCAGGGAAGGCAGGTTTTAAATGTTCAGTGAAAACAGTCAGTGAGGCTGGGGAGAATTTGGGGTGTGTGGCATGCACACACCATGCCACCAGCTGGCTATGGGCCTGCCCTCTTTATACCTCTTTATACCCTCTTTATACCTTCCTCTCTACCTTCCTGACAGTCTTTGTTATGCAAGATGGTGTATAAATATAGGAATAAATGAGGCCCTTCACATGATCCGTGTATAGAGCCTAACCGGGCTCTCCCCACAGATGAGCAGGGAGCTCACCCTGGGTGGCCAAACTGGCCGCTCACATGACTACTGGCTCTGTCACAGAGCTGGTAAGGGCTGCGGGAATTGGGGGCCACCTGCCCCCCCCCGAAGACCCAGAATGGCCCATGCAAGTGCATGGGGCATTCTGGGGAGACCCCCCAAGCCTCGGGGGTCTCTTTGTGAGTCACCACGGCATGGAGCCGCACTGTGGCGACTCGCGATCACCAAAATGGGGTTAGCAAAGCACTCACTCCACTAACCTCATTTAAGAGGGGGCGGGATTAAGCAGTTCACACCACCACTCGAAAGTGGACTGGGCTCCCTTAGCCCGCTTTCGAGTGGTCGTGTGAATAGCCTCCATGAATTTACCTATCTTACAAAGTTGCTGTAAGAACATTTAGGGCAATACATGTAAAGTACTTTGCACACACAGGATCATGTCACACGTGTTAAGTATTAGTTGTGTACTTGCACTCATTGTACAAGTATTTAATGTAATGTGTGAATTTTGTCTTATATCAGTGACAAAACTGAATTTTGGCAAATTCTAAATATTCTCTCAAATATTTGCTCCAGCTCTAGTAAAGAATACAAACTAAGGCCCACACTTCAGGATTTTGAAGACAACCAGAAAGCCTCTCATATAATTTTTCAGAACAGTTTTAGTGTGTTTGTTATAAACACCTTTAACCAACCCCATAATTATATGTTTTCTTCCATATGGAGTCTCATAATGCTACAAAGCAGATTCATCACTCTCCTCTCCATACCAAATATGTTTATCTATAATATAAAGCTGCTTGCTCCTCACTGACTGACTGACATGAAATTCCCAAACCAAACCACAAGAGATAGAAGCATGCCATTTTTGCAGATAGATTCCAGATCTCACTACCACAAAAATCCAAAACCCCACAAATATTCATCAGTGTCCCAGAAAATGCAGGGGGGAAAGAAAGCTGGAGGAATGATATCTCATAGAAAGAGGGAAAGACTAGAGTCAAAGAAAGATAAGATGTTCATATGCCTGCAGATTGAAAGTCCTTTTACTTATACAAATATGAACAAAAGAAACTGCCTTATACTGTCAGATTGTTAGAATCTATCTATCTATCTATCTATCTATCTATCTATCTATCTATCTATCTATCTATTCAATTTCTATACCACCCTTCCAAACATGGCTCAGGGTGGTTTGCAGAGAGAAATGATACATAAATCAGATGGATCCCTGTCCCCAAAGGGCTCACAATCTAAAAAGAAACATAAGACAGACACCAGCAACAGTCACTGGAGGGACTGTGCTGGGATTGGATAGGGCCAGTTACTCTTAGGGGTGTGCACGGAACCACAGAGCTGCAGTCCGGCACTGTGGGGTGGGTTCCTCTAAGGGTGGGGGAGGGTTTACTTACCCCTACCGCCGCTTTCCCCCCTCCAGCACACGTATTTCTTGTAATAATTGGGGCGGCAGGATACCTCCCTGCCGCCCGTTCTCCCTCTTCAATGCTGCCTCCAGGACGGGGTGGGCGGGTGCGCGGCGTGGCTCTGCGAAGGCGGCGAATGAGAAGCGGTCCGAGTCCTGCAGGTACTGCATCCGGCACAGCACCGAGCCGGCCTCTGTCGCCTCTCCGCCCGGCGGCTCCCCCATCCTGCGCCGTCGCCAGCAGCCACTGAGAGGAGCTCAGCCGGGGAAGACGCGCCGCCGAGCACAGCCAACCAGCCGAGCGCCGCCTCCTCTGCGCAGAGGCGGCGGCAGCAGCAGCAGCCGCCACGCCCAGCCCACCCTCACTTCCAGCTCCCAGGCGACTTCCCCCCACACAGCGTGGCCCGATGGGAGGAGGAGAAGGAAGGAAGGCCCCTCAAGGTGGCGGCGGATGAACCGGCCCCTTGCCTCCTCGGCTCAGCCCTGCGCGCACTCGCTGGTAAGAGGGACTCTGCCCCGCCTGAGGGGCACAACCCGAGCCACCGCCATGATGGTAGAGGCCGGAGGGAGCCCCACTCACACCCGGGTTGGAGGGATGCGGCCGGGAACCAGAAGGGAGCTGCTCTGCACAGCCCCGGCTCGTCAGGAACAGACCCGGATCCCCCCCGATGACAAGAGCTGTTTGGCTCCTCCTCGGCTAACGGTGGGGGAGTGGGAGGTCAGTCCTGGGAGCCTCTTTTCAACCGGGGGGCGAGTTCAATGTGGCGTTCCTTCCTGGGGACTGCTTTCCATGCATCAGGAATCCGCAACCATCATCTCCCAGTGCCTCGCTCTTGGAAGCGGCTTGTCCCAAGGCGAGGCGGGGTGTCTGTGCGCGCGTGCGCCAGAGCTCCATTTTCTGCTTTCCTTCCCGCTCCGCTCCAGTGTTAATAAGAACCATGCTGCCTGCAGGCTGCCTATTGAAGCTCACGCGCGATGTGCGCGTGCACAAAAGGTTTGCCGGAGCCTTTTGCATTGAAGAGGGAGAAGGGGCGGCAGGGAGGTATCCTGCCGCCCCAATTATTACAAGAAATACGAGCTCTGGAGGGGGGAAAGCAGCGGGAGGGGTAAGTAAACCCTCCCCGCCCTTAAAGCTACCCCCTCCACCCGAACCGAACCGGCCAGGTCCGGACCGGTCCGGACGATCCGGAGGCCTTTACAATGGCCTCCGGACCGGTCCGGACCCATCCCTAGTTACTCTCCCCCTGCTAAATAAAGAGAATCACCACTAGTGCATTATTGTCTACTCTGACTGACAGAAGCTCTCTAAAGCCTCGTTACCTTTTATCCTTAACTGGAGACAGACCCGTCCTTGGGCAGGGCGACTGGGGAGATTGCTCTCAGCCCTGTTCTCCTCCAGGCCCCACGCGCTTCCTCCTGGCAACAACCTGTGGCACTTCCTCTTCTTGTCCCCAAGCCGCCCAAGTGGCAGCCTCAAAGGAGGTGTGTGGGCCCAGGAGGGAGGAGGTGCATGGCCAGCAGAAAAAAACATCTTCTGTTCATGAGTAGGCAGAATAAACAACTATACTTTCCAGAGTCAGCATTGACCGGAAGAGCTTAGAAGCACTCTTTGTTTTAGCCTTGACTACTCTTTTCCTTCCAGCTACCTCTCACAGTTTACATGTGCAAAAGTGTGGAAAGGGCAAGGAAGGAGGGAAATTAGCTGATAAAAGGAGTGTCACTTAGCGGGCTGCACAAGCACTCTCTCCCCTGGCCCACCAACCACCTGCTGGCTGTAGCTGCTTTGGGCACTAAGGAGTCCCGACTCCTGAGGCTCGGAGCCAGGCAGCTGTATTCAGCGAAAGCACGCAGAGGAGGTACAGGCGTTTGGTAGCGGTGGCGGCTGGCCCTGTCCACTCTCTCCCCAGCAGCCACCACCTGCAGGCCATAGCCAGTTTCCTATTTCCCCCGCTGCTAGAGAGAGCCGAGCGGCTCAGACTCAGAATTGGTTTGGAGAAAGTGTGTGTCCCCTGTGAACACTCTCTTCAGCTGCCCCCAAACTCCTACAGCTAAGTAGCTTTCTCCCTTTCACGAGATGCTCAGAGCTGTGTGGGCCTGGAGGAGGCACACACACTCTCCCTCCCTCCCTTCCCCCACCATCTGTGGTTGTGCTCTGTCTCGGTCTCTGCAGCTGCACACCAAAAATCATAATCTGGCCACCTTGCTGCTGCTGCTGCTGCTGCTTGTTACTGCCATTTCCCTGCCACCATCCAGATTTGCCAGTCCATCCTATCCATTTGTTTTCTGTCTTTCTTTGCTTGCTGCTTCTATGGTTGCTGTCTGCATCAGCCTGCATAATGGCCCACCATCTTCAGTTGCTGCCTGCTTGCCCAAGTGAGTGTGGAAACACACATCACAGCAGCTTATAAGGAGGCTGCTGTGCACCCAAAGTACACAGTGTACTTTGGTATAGTGGTACAGTGTACTCAAAGTTTTTGATGCCTGCTCAGTTAATTTCGATCCTGCTCAGGTTGAATCAGGAAACCCCACTCTGAATGCACACACACACATACTGTGTTGATACTGCTGTCCAGAATAAAACTCATTCCTTGCACACAAGAAAAAAAAGAGAGGGAACACTGAAGGGAGAGTTGTTTAGATCCAGCTTGGGTTGGATCAGGAAGGCCCCACTCTGGATGCAAGCACATGCAAGCTTATATTATTATGTAGAGTATATTATGTATATTATGTATATTATATTGAAATGTTAAGGAGGCCCTTCACATGCTGATTTGCCTCCAGTCCCTAGCGACAGCCCTGACTGGAGAAAGCATTTCTAGAATGCCGGAGAAGCAGAATTGAGCTTGATACCTTACACATGCAAAGCAAGTTCTTTTCTACTGATCACCAGCTATTCATATTGCAAGACAGCTATGAAAGTATGCTTCCTAGGAAATAGTCTGTTGTTTGCTTTTCTTTTTCTTCCTTCAAAATAGATAAGCTTTTCTTACAACATTTTTTAAATGTTTACATGCAGAACATTGTCACATCCTTTTACCAACACTCTCCAGTAAATCCTTAGAGAACCAAACACCTTTTTGCTGTTGAAACTATGCCCAGAATTCTTCTTCCTCATACTATAAAGAGAACTATAGTACTGTTTCTGTTTCCCCCAAAATGTGATACATGATTAAGTCCGGGGTTTTTAGACACAACAAAAACCTTGTGTCTTATTCACAAAATCTAACTTGCTTCTGTTATCACCTGGAACCTATATGGTTTTACTTTTGTCTTCCTGCGGTAATCGCTAAATAAATATTTTGCTGTTGGAACACAATTCCTGTCAGAGGCTTCAGCAACTCCCCTGACTCAACCCAGCCTCCCAGCCTCCACCAGAAGTCAACCTTGAAAGGCAACAATACTTTGTTGCCTGCTCTTTCTCCAGATACTCGCCATTTGGGGAGCATTTGAGGCATGAGGCATTTCATCTGCCTGTTGCAATTTTCCTGGAGCTATTGTAGCAGTGAGCAGATCTCTAAAGGGCTTTGATTCCTGATAAACCACGTGGCATTCTGGTGAAACCAAAAGACTAGAATCTGAATATCTGAAGACACTCAAACTAAAGCAAATGAAAATGTGTCGGCAGAGTCATAGAATACATATTAAGTGGAGCAGCAACATTAAGATATGAAGAGTTTCAAAGTAGCCATTTATATCAGCAATTCATTATTTATTGTGAGCTGCTCTGAGTCTCTTTTAGTAAACTGGGGCATAAGTCTGCTAATTTTTTTAAAGTCTTTTAAGGAGGCTTAATATAGTTTTACACTCTTAAAAGTTACTTGCCCAGCTTGAGGGAAGCCTTGTGGCCTCACTCTGTCCCTCTCTTCATTGTCTCGTGTATAATCCCTGAATGTATACATTCTATCTTAAAGTGTCTCTCTTCTTTCTGTCCCAAATTAACAATATTCACAAATGAGCAATGCTCAGATTAACAAGGAATTTTAGGGCCACATATCCTTCAACAGGCCTACTTTCTGGCAAGGATGGCAGCAAAGAAAGCATATTGCTCTGCCACCATTGCATCTGCGGAAAGCTGTCCAGTGGAATTATTTCAAGTAGCTTGTGGTCTTGGATCACAATATCAGGTGGAAGATCTATCTATAGCCCACTGTGATCAATTTGCTAAGCATTTTGAAGATAAAATTGCTTGTATCCGGCATAACGTGGATTCTACATTAGCAGCAGGGAACGAAATGCCACCAGCATCTGCTTCTTCGAGTGTATTGGATCCTTTCCCCCTGTTCAACCTGAGGATGTGCACAGGATCCTTGGATCACTGAATTTGTCCACCGGCATGCTTGACCCTTGCCCTTCTTGGCTAACAAAATTGCAAGGAGAGGACTGGCTCAGTGGGTGGAGAGGGTAAACATCTCACTGGCAGAGGGTGTGGTGCCATCCTGTCTTAAACTGGCAGCTGTCTGTCCCCATTAAAGATGCCCTCTCTAAATCCCACTGTATTGGATAATTACCAGCCAGTCTTTAATCTCCCTTTTTTGAGCAAGGATTTTGAGCATGGGATAGCAATCCAACTCCAGGGACTCCTGAAGGAGACTGATTATTTTGATCCTTTTCAATCGGGTTTCAGGCCTTGTTTTGGCACTGAAACAGCTTTGTTCTCTCTAGTGGAACTTGTCAGTGGGGAGTGCATCCCTGTTGATTCTGCTGGACCTGTCAGTAGCTTTTGATACCATCACCCATGGTATTCTTCTGGACTGTCTGGCACAGATGGGACTAGAGGTACTACTTTGCAATGGAATACGGTTGGATGGGACTAGGGGTACTGTTTTCCCTTCCTTCACATCAGGAAGGTTCCCAAAGGTAGTGCTGGGGGACTTCTGTTCAAAACATTGGCCTTTAGAACATAAGAACAGCCCTGCTGGATCAGGCTCAAGGCCTATGTAGTCCAGCATCCCATTTCACACAGTGGCCCACCAGATGCCTCTGAGGAACCCACAGGCAAGAGGTGAGGGCATGCCCTCTCTACTGCTGTTGATCCCCTACAACTGGTATTGAGAGGCATCGTACCTCTGAGGCTGGAGGTGGCCCACAGCCACCAGACTAGTAGCCATTGATAGACCTGTCCTCTGTGAATTTGTCTAAGCCCCTTTTAAAGCTTTAAATTTAGATTTTAAACCTTTTAAATTTGTCAAAGCCCCTTTGGGTTATGGTGTCTCACTATGCTCTGTCTTGGCCCCCATGCGTTATAACATCTACTGAAACTGCTTGCAGAGGTTGTCTGGGGGTTTGGGGTGGGGTATCGTAAGTATGCAGATAACACCTAACTTTACAATTCACTGCCATTCCCATCTGGAAAGGCTGTGGTGATCCTGAATCAGTGTCTAGAGGACCTTTTTAACTGGATGAGGCCTTACAAGCTGAAATTAAATCCAGAAAAGGCAGAGGGGTTCTCCTGGTTAAAAGATCTGCTGGACTGGGAATGGGTCACCAGCCTGTTGTGGGTGGGGTTTGTTTGTTTGTTTTACTTAAAATGTTTATTCTCCACTCCTCCTGTACACTACTGCTCAGGGCAGCTCACAACATTAATAAAACAGATACAGTGTAAAATAAGACAAATAAAGTTAAACCAGTTAAGTTAATATAACAGGCTAAAACCACATTTAAAATTACATTATTAAAAAAGTTTCAAATTTGAAGTTATTTAAAAAGCTAAAAACCAAGAACTATAAAAACTAAAGAACCTAGCAGATATAAGCAGTTGATAAAACATTAAAAAGCCATTTTAAATAGATGTGTTAAGGTTTTGTGTTTTTTTTAAAAAAACACAAAACACTGAGGAAGGGAGTATGGCAGAGCTTTGGGGGGGGGCATTCCCAAGCCAAGGTTCCACAACCAAAAAGGCCCTGTCTCTAGTCCCCACCAACCAGATCTCTGTTAGTGGTGGGGTCATGAGTAGAGCCTGAGATGACAAGTAGAGGGCCCTGGCAGATTCATATGGGTGAATGAGGTCCAACAGAGACCCCAGCCACAAGCCATATAGAGTTTTAAAGGTCAAGGCCAGCACTTTAAATCTAGCCCAGAAGCGGGCTGGTAATCAGTGAAACTGCTGCAGGATGAGTGTGACACTCGTGAAGTGATTTGCACCCACAAGCATCCTTGCAGCAGCATTCTGGTCCAGCTGAAGCTTCCAAACCATCTTCAAGGGCAGCCCCATGTAGATCACATTACATTAGTTCAATCTGGATGTTACCAAAGCATGGGTGACTGAAGTCAGGTCTGACTTTTCCAAGTAGGGTCACCGCAGGAGTACCAGCCATAACTGGTAAAAAGCACCTCTGCACCTCTTTGCAATTGCCTTGTTTTAATGATAGTCTTACCCCACATTTCTATTAATTTGGAGACTGGTTTTACTCTGTTTTTGTAATGGATTTTGTTGTAAGTCACCATGAATTCATTTATGGTGGCGTCTTTTAGATAAACAAACAAACTAGGGCAGAGCCAAAATGCCCCTTCCATTTCAGCACTCCATTCTCAAAGTGGAAACCTGGTGCCATTTTGGCTGTTTTCATGTGAGAGAACTTGCTGCTCATCCAGCAACCTTCCTCTCAATGGCTAATAGGAGCTTCCACCCTGCCCCCCCAAAGAAGTCCTTTCGAGTGAGGGCAGGAATTGAAAGCATTATCCTCACTGCTAAGCTTCAGAACAACTCCATGGGCCCATTCACATAATTTGATTATTGTAGTGATGCTGCCGAATGTCAGGTGATGGAGGAGGGAGTAGGGAGGGCATGTGCTTCTGATTCATCTCGGCCATCTGCACAGTGAAAACAACTGGGAAGTGATCGTGTGTGCAGGTTCAGTCGTGATGGCTCAGCACAGGCAACCAACACCAGTGATCTTGGTGATATGAAGCAGGGTGACTGATGCTGGTTGCCATGTTGAACAACCATGATCGAACCCTTGCACATGATCACTTTCCAGCCATTATCACCACACAGCCAACCAAGAATTGGAAGCACACACACCTCTACCGTCTTCCTGATAAAACTGGGAATGCATGCACCTCTTCCTCCTTCTGCCATCTGACATTCAACAGCAAGAATTAAAATGAGAACCAACCCAGTGTGACCTAGGCTGTGTGTGTACATCCAGGTGTCTATAAAGCCCAGTGCCACAATAATTCCTCTTAGCCTCTCTTTGTCTTAATAATTTATGTTTCTGATGATAAAGCATTTTGCTTGACTCTTGGGAATGCCAGTCATGCAGATATGTTCCCAGATTCATCTGCTATCAGAAATATGGCATATGTGGTCACTTCATACAAATCTTATATATTTCCCATTCCTTGGTGATCAGTTGGGTTACACCATCTGAATTTTCACCTTGTGCTTTACAAAAACAATTAACATGATAGACTTTGCTACAGATCTATTGCTAAGAATTTGGCTTGGATCTGACATCTTGGAGAAGAGCTTGCTTTTGTAAAACAACAACAACAACAACAACAACCCACCAAGCACCTCCTGTTTTCTTAGAAGGGCCCTATTGCATCAGACCAGAGCTCTATCTAGTTCAACATCCTGTTTTCCATATTGGCCAAGCAAATTCACTTGGGAAGCCCAGAAGTGGGATATGTAATCAAATAGCCTTTTCCCAGAGCCTGTTTGGTCATAGCATGAAACCTTGGGTAGACGAACCTGTGGTTAGTCTTCAAAATCAGGAATCATGCCACAGATGATCAATCAAGCATAGTTTGGCAACCTCCAGCTTCTGGGCAGAGGAACCCCTCCCTCTTCCTGGCCTGCTGAGGCCACATCCCAGCAAGCTCCATACTGCACATGTCACCAGACTGAGGGCAGGACATCAACCAAGCAGCAACCATTGGCCACAATCAGTGTGATTGTACCTTTTCGGCATTAATCACCTAGTCTCAGAAGGGAAAAAACATTTTAACCCTTTCCCCATACCACTTGCACCACTGCCTTTGCAAGAGCTCTGAAGGTATACAATCTTGCACAAGCACAATTATTGATACTGGGAGATGGTGAGGGGCACTTGCAGATAGTGATGGGGTCTTGGAGGAGAGAACAGCAACTGAGAAATTGGGGCAAGGGGGCAGTAGGTTGGTGGATTGCATTATTTGCAATGTCGTTTATATTGTGAGGTAGCTTTGATGCCATGGTGTGAATGTACATATTGGTGGGAGAACCAGACCTAGGAACATGCCAATGAATCCCAGGGGAGTACCTCAGGTGCTGGAGCACAGGAAGGTCTGGGGCTAGTTTTCTGTTACTCCAGGAAGGAATCATACTGACTTCCTAGGAGGGAATATGTATGTCAGGGCAAACAAAGGATCCTGGGGTTTGGTTCACTGTGAGAAGGGATGCTCTTGGATTCACAGACCCAAGCCAAGCAGTCCAGGAAGGGCTTGCCCTCATACCGGCCGCGGATAAGACTTCTAATGAGAGGGCTAGTCTATTGGAGAAAAACAGAGGCACCATGTGTTTCAGCACTCCATTGGACTGTACTCTCATGATGTAGGCCTTCCAACTATAGGGGGGCCCACTGATGTGGGGTTCCTGGTATCTCTGGTTAATAACAGAACTCATACGCCATACCTACCCCTCTCCACTCAACCTTTCCAGACTTCCAGGGAGTCCAGTCTCTTTCATGTGTTAAAGTGGTTTTGGGTGAGCAGAGTTAGGAAAGAACAGGGATGGTCTTATGGCAGCAAGCATGACTTGTCCCCTTAGCTAAGCAGGGTCTGCCCTGGTTGCATATGAATGGGAGACTACATGTTGATCGTGAGCACTGTAATATATTCCCCTTAAGGGATGGAGTTTCTCCAGGAAGAGCATTTAGGTTCCAAGTTCGCTCCCTGGCATCTCCAAGATAGGGCTGAGAAAGATTTCTGCCTGCAGCCTTGGAGAAGCCACTGCCAGTCTGTGTAGACAATACTAAGCTAGATGGACCTATGCTCTGACTTAGCAATAGCAATAGCAATAGCAATAGCACTTACATTTATATACCGCTTTATAGCCGAAGCTCTCTAAGTGGTTTACAATGATTTAGCATATTGCCCCCAACATTCTGGGTACTTAGTATATGGCAGGTTCCTATGTTCCTGTGTTGGACCCTATGTTCAGAGCTATACAGACCAGGCTGGTACTGGCATAGAAGCATATGTAAATTGTCCATCACGGAACATCCTGGAGCAGGGCACCTGTGGATTAGAGCAATCCCTGGCTAACCAGGTGACTGTGTGCGTCAAACAAAAAAAAAGGGTATGGTTATGTGTTACGGGGAGACCAGACTGTCAGAGGGAGTGCTTAAACTCTTGGTCCATGGCATCCCTCTATACAGTTAGAGGGAGCAGTACTGTCCACCACAGGAACTTCAAAAATGCAATGTTCAAGCATGCAAGGCAACCAGTGTCCTGCTGCCCAACCAGACAACACACAGAACAGTTTGAAAAGGGTGCCTTGCTGATCAGCTGTGCTAGATTAGATGTTTTGTGAATGAAAGTGTTCTCTTGCATGTGTGCCTCTTCTCCTTCCCCTGATGGAAGCTGTCAAAACATTTTCTATGGTAATTCTAAGTAAAGATCTTGCAAGCTGGGCAATGTGCCAAGGTGAGCATTACAGGTTGCTCATGAAATAGGATCCTCTATCGCTCTTGGTGCCAAGCACACAATAAATCAACCACCCCCTTCTTCGGAGCAAGTCAGGCTTTGCCCATCCAGCCCTGGAACACTTTTCTTTCAAATTGCAGCACATGAAACATGCCACAGAAAACCTGACTTGCTAGCCTCCCACCACCTCCCAGAACACGTCCCACCATTGATGAGTAGGTGCAAAGGACAGAGACAGACACCAGATTTGTGGGGTGACATGTTGTCTCTTTAATTGACTGGACCACAGGAAGGTTGCTATGGCTGGGGTTTCTACAGGTGTATTCCTGATATAGCATTGATGGGAACCCTGCTGTGCATGGGGTCAGCACATTGGTATTTTTGATAAGTGCCATGGCATCACTCCCCCAACAGCCTGGCATATGTGCCGTTTGTGGGGAAACAACCTAGTTGTTTAATTTCTTCTGTTACCGGGGCTTCATGTGTTTGAGACCAAATCACTGCAGCCCTGCATTGCTGGAGACCTCTCTTACTGCCCCTGTTGTGTCATCCCATCCTTTTATTGCAGATGGACAAGAGGGGCCCATAAGACACAGGAGAAAACAGGCTTTCTCCAATGTGGTTGTTTTCCTTTAAATGCATGAACTCTAGAGACACAACATCCCTTTTGCCAAGCATCAGCAGGAGGAGTACAGAGTTGGCATAGGGTGTGGCACCAGCTCTGAGAGGCGGCCAGCGAGAAACATGGCTGGCATAGAACTGACCCATTTCTGGGCTGCTCTAAGCTGCCCTCTCGATGGTATTGGGAAGAGCCAGAGCACAAAACCCAGGTTACAGCGGAGACATAATTAGGATGAAACAATCGTCCTTTGGAACATAAGGTTTCAGCAGTGAAACTCACTTCAACTCGAAAGTTCAAAACCAGGTTTGGAAGCCAAAACAGAGCCACGGTTGGGTGACAAAACCACTGTTTCATGCATTCGGATGACCACAAACTCAAACCTCTGGCACATATTCCTCCGGTTTCACATTATGTCAAAACGCAGTCCCAGTGTTGCTTCCCAGTAACTGGTATTCAGAGACATGCTTTAATAATAATAATAATAATAATAATAATAATAATAATAATAATAATAATGGTCATTACATCTAATATTTAGGTAATTTTGTTCCAAACACCTATGTGATCCTGAATCTTTGTAGTATATATACAAGTGTGAAGTGATGGCAAAGGACTGAGTTAATGCTGCCAATGAACTGAAACCAAATCACAAATTTTGACAAGACTGTGTTCTGTACCTTGCAAATGGTCTTTGGGGGTCTGGTCAGGTTTGTAACCTGCGCAGGCTCTCTTTGACCCATTTTCAGTTGAAACGGTCTTTGTATCAATAAAAACAATTACTTGGATTATCAAAACATAGCATGAAGGCAGCATTTCTTCCACAATTTTAAGTCGCCCCAGGGTTCTATCCCTCTTTTGTTCCTGAAGTTTGCCTACATGTTCTCACAGTGTTAAAAGTTTAATCACCTTTACTCACTGACTTCTACTCACTGCACTGAGTATTATTGTCATACCTTCTTGCAGCCTTGACTCAACACCAACTGATCATATATGGAAGAGTCAGGGCTGTCTGCAGAGAGCCCTTTAGAAACAAGAACTGGAATGCCCCTGCCAGAGCAGCTTTCTGGAAGGGAAAGGAAAGGACTGAATCTGTCCCCTCCTTCTCCCAAACAGCTTTTTGCAAAAGAGCTACATGAGCACAGCCCTGATTGTTGGATGTGGAAGGAAAATCGTGTGTGTAATAACCTATTTGTGCAAGCTGTTCGCCATCCAGCTAGGCATATACACTTTCAGATAAGTAGCACCCAAAAGTGGACTGCGATGCATGTGAATAATGCTACCATTAAAAAGCTACCATTAAAAAATCAGGCAACAGTAGCTATTGTCACTTATTATAATTATTTTATGAGCACATGGTACATGTTTCACACTGTGAAATAACATTATAAATTACCCAATATTTGTGTATACCCAGAGGGAATACGGAACCTAATTCTGAGTACATTCGCTTGGAAGTGAAGCTCATTGATTTCAATCCACCTTATTTTCTAAGCAAGCACATGTATTTCAGGCCAAACCCTGATTTAAGAAAAGCGAGCCTTTTGTTAATACAAGTAGCAAATGTGACCTATGTTAAAAATCAAAGCATACACTTTATTCCTCAGCTTAGCAGCTCTTAGGGCTTACGGTGGGGCTCCTGTGCTTTTGAGCAGCTGCACAATGACCGAAAATTCATCAGGTAAGGTTTGCCCCCATTACTGTATCTGCATGCCATGAAACACATCAGTATTTGAATTGCTGTTTGACATCCAGCTGTTAAATGCAGAGGAACCATGGGGGGAGGGGGGACTGGTAACCCAAGTTGTTTTGTGAGAACATGTTTGCTATATAGAATTAAAGATTTATACAATTTAGGGCTACCTGAGGTAGGCAAAATAAGAATAAACTGACTCTACTCACGTAGAAGCAATTTCTTACAAGAATCAATTTTCTCATCAATTGTGTTTTTAGTAGCAGGGAAGCCAAAAAAAAAAAAAAAAAAAGCAAACACAGAATTGGGGTGTTTTAATCCATGTTCATTAAAGGCACATTAAGAAGAGAATATGCAACCTTTGAAAAAGTACCAACATTATTATTTTTTAAGCATCCTATCTTTCTCCTTCCAATATCTTTCCCTCTTCTTCATTATAGAACATTATTTAAGCACTTTGTATTAAACTAGGCACCACTTTTGGTGGAGAATGTGCTGCCAGGTGCACCAGGGGACATTTTTCTGACTAGGGCTGAAGTGGGGGAACATCCCTATTTCTACAGCAAATCTGGTAATCCAGGACCCTATTTCTATAGCAAAATCTAAACATGTGGCTTGCTGCACTAGTTTGTCTGTATTGGGATTATATAAGAATCTGAAGCGTAAAGGTCAAGTAATACACTGGAATAGTTACACTCTGTAAATCAGGATAATTATGTTTTGTGTAATTATGGGATTCCTTGAGCTCATTCACACAATCAAAAACAGTGTTCTACCCAGGTTTGGGAGCTGTGTGTGCTCCCAATTTTTGGTTGTGTGGAAGCAAGTTTAGAGGAAAACTGGAGTAGAAGTGATTGTGTGGAAGCAAGGTTAGAGGAAAACCTGGGTACCTTTTTCTCCTACCTTGCTTCCACACTATCACTTCTACCCAGGTCTTCCTGTAACCTTGCTTCCACACAAGCAAAAATTGAGAGCACACACAACAACTAAACCCGGGTAGAACACGGTTTTTGATTGTGTGAATGTCCTCAATGTTTACTACTGTTTACAATGACTGCCAACAGCTCTTCAGGTTTCAGTCAGGGATGTTTCCGAGCCTTATCTTGAGATGGTGCAGACTGTACTGGAACCTCCTCTATGCAACGCATGTTCTGTTTCTACCACTTATCCTCTTCACTGTCCAGGAACCTCTTCCCTGTCCAGGATCATTGCCACATGCCAATGATTGGGGCAGAGCCACCATTGAGCAAATTGATTCAAAGAACCCGGGCCGCCATTGAAAAGGGCTACTGAAGCCTCTGTTGTGCTTGGCATCACGTGCAAAAGGGGTGTGGTCTGATTGCCAGAAGGCCCGCCCCAGTCCTCCGCTTCTCATTTCAGACAGCATTTATTTCCCTTCCTCTCCCTCCAGCAAGGAGAGAGAGGAAGGGAAATAAACACTGTTAGGCAGCAAACACTGCCTGAAATGAGAGGGGGGGGGAGCTCGCTCAGGCTATCCCAAGTTCGAACCATGCCCCCGTGCACATGACATCACACACAAAGGGGGCATGGCCCAGGCTTGGGCTAGCCCATGCGAGCGCTCCCCCTCTAATTTCCAGGCAGCATTTGCTGCTTGACAGCATTTATTTCCCTTTCCCTCCCTCCCTGGGGGGAGAAGAAGGGAAATAAATGCGGTCAGGAAGCAAACGCTGCCTGAAATGAGAGGAGGAAAGTTCAGCTGGGGCTCTCCGGGGTTCGAGCCATGCCCCCGCGCACATGACGTCACATGCACAGGGCATCATTGGTGGAGCCGCAGGGCAGAACACAGGCCACCATTCGGCTGACTCTGCCACTGCCAATGATGACTCCAAGGGGTAGCAAGGAGGAGCGGGTGCTCCCCCCGCAAATATTTCCCGCTCCACCTTTTGTTTCCTCTGTCCACCAGAATGCAACTTTAAAGCAAAATGTCAGACAGCACCATTGTTACGGAATTTCAGTTTGTTACACTGAATCCTGACTTTAAAAGACCTGCCAACCTTAGAAATATTTGAACACATTCTCACACACACACCCCATATACACTTAAAATTGCAAGAAAATGAACATCCAACACAAATTTGATGTTGCAGCATATACATTTGGATTGTATTGCATTATTTGACACATGGATTCTAGGGATTTACATGTTTTGTTGCTCATTCATTTCTTTATCATTCTGGTGGCAACATTTTACACTTTATATGCAAAGTGTTACTATAAGTGCATAAGGTGTAAGAAAACAGAAAACCTGGCCTATATAACACATAACATGAAGTGCTGCTTTTTCACACACTGTGGTGACAGTTGTGCTATGTAAGGGCTATGGATTCTTTTGGGTCTCTGGGATCTGAATGAGCTATAGACCTACATCTAAAGATCTGGTTGGTTGGTTGGTTGGTTGGTTGGTTGGTTTTAATCAATATTTGAACTTTAGCTGTACTCTGCAGCTCCTTGCCATATGTATCTCTCTGCTCTGCCCAGTCTAACATCTTCTTCATTATATTTCCTTACACAAGAGTTTCCCTTCCCCTTCTGGGTAGGGCTGCCAAATCTGATTGAAGCTATTCTGAGAGATTCTCCTGCCTGCCCCACCCCCCAGTATTTTTCACAATATCCAGCCATTAAGATCTCCAAGAGTACTTTTCAAGCTTCCCTGGTGACTGATGCTAATTCCTGGAGACTTCTACTTCTAGAATAACATTTCTGCCCTGATGTTTGTCATGGTTATCAGAACCAATTTTACACACCAGAAAGGCACAGTTACCAGTGCAACCTTCAACATATGTCTAACTAAGCTCACAACCACACCTTTGTAATCATGGAAGCACCCACCATCATGGATATGGCAACTCCCTGTTCAGACAAACGCCACTCTAAGCATGAGCAGCACAGCGTTTGTCTGTGAGTGACAAGTCAGGGGCGGGATTGCCAACCCATTTGCACTGCTGTACATGCTGTACAGGGAGCCACACTTAGGGTCTATGTTCGCCCCTGCTGAGCAAAAGTGGTGGTTTTCTTTATTGATCAGGGGGAGAGCAACTGACTCTATCCAACCCCAGCACCGCATCCCTCCAGTGGCTGTTGCTGGTGTCTATCTGATGTTTCTTTTTAGATTGTGAGCCCTTTGGGGACATGGAGCCGGCTTTATTTATTTTTATTTCTCTGTGTAAACTGTTAGAGAACTTTTGTTGAAAAGTGGTATATAAATATTTGTAGCAGAAGTAGCCTATGGGAGTTGCTTGCCACTGGCTCCTAGGTCTTGCAATGAAGAACATTAGGTTACTGCATACAGTATGCTTAAACTGAGCTCTGTGAATTTGATACAAATCAGAGGTACGCTTGATAGAACTGATCAAATATGATGTTCACATTCCTCCTATCTGTCCCTGTTTGAACTGAGGATTAAACAGTGACTGTGCTACAGCAAGTACATTCTGCACCAAAGCAAATTTCACACATTTTGTAAGGCCTGGGGAAAATGATCTCCTTTTTGGCTCCTTCATTACCTTTAGCTGCCCGGATTCATTTTTCATTTTCACCTTTATCTGTGCAAAGTTGAAAGAGAAAGAACTTAAGTAATGTTACAAAAGGTCTCTCCTGTCATCATTTCCAACCCAGACAAAAATACAAAGTATCAGAAGTATCACCATAGAGTGCACCACACACTCTCATTCGCCTCCATTACAGCACTGTAATTCAAGGTAACTCACGGAATTCAGACTGGGTAACTCACGGAATTCAGACTGTCAGCCTCTGCTGAACAAAGTCTCAGAAACTGATGTGCGGGCCATTATTGAAGGTCAAAATGGAAGCACATTACCAAATCACTATGGCTGAGGTTATGCCGGGTTGCTCAATCATGTAAAGCCAGCCACATCGAAGCAGCTGGGAGAGGTTGAATGAAATGCTCCTTGAACAACCCTGCTGACATCAGTCCTCCATGTGCATCCATAAACTTGCTCAGTAGCTCTGTGATTGGCCTTCTACATAGCGGTGTATCCTAACTGGAGCATTGGCTTTCCATGCCGAAGGTCTCCTGTCCTCTCTAGCACCTCCAGAGATCTCCAGGTAGGGCTGCAAAAGATTTCTGCCTGGAACCCTGGAGAGCTGCTGCCACTCAGAACAGACAATAAGGCTGCTTTCATGAGCAACCTAACCCAAGCAAGGGCAGCCCAGCCTGGGTTCGGCTAGTGGTGTGCAGTGCTAGAATCCACAAGGATCCTGGTGCTGCCTGCCTGCTTACTTTGCACCCCAGCTGTTAGCCGAGGTTAAGGGCACAAGCATGCCATTAAACCCGGCGCCAGGATCATGATCACATAGAGTTGGGTACCTAGAGCACCGACTCCTGCAGGATTCCCCCAGTGCACTGCACTTATCCCGCAGGGCAGTGAGGGATATCTGGAGGCTGGGAAAATGAGTCTCAGCCTCAAACAATCTGGGCTGCATGGAGCAGTATGGATTGTCTGGGCACACAGTGGTGCACTGAAGACTCAGCAAAGAATCATCTGGGGAGAAGGTAGGTGATAGGAGCGTGCAAAGAATATGGTTCGGTTCAAATTTGCACCAATTCAAACCGAACCGTGTTGCTCCAAAACAGACCGGCCAGTCCAGTCCATTAGATCGAACCAGTTTGTGTACATTGTGGGGCCAATGTACTTATAAAGGGGAAATCAATGATGATTCGCCTTTACAAGTACAGAGGTGAGGGACCCTTCCAAGGGTAAGAGGCGGCCAAACGAGAATTGCAAGAGAGGGGCTGTTGCTCACCTTCCTGGCATGGCCCCAAGCATGCCCCCCTCCTTTACCAACCATCAGCTTGGCGGCAGATTGTTTTGTATTTGCGTGGTGTCTGCTCATGTGTGGAGGCCATTTGTGTGGCCATGAAAATTGTATCCGTGTATGTGCAGATGCTACACAAATGGCCTCCGCGCATGTAATGGAGGAGAGAGCACACCTGGGGCTGCACCAAGGAGGGCAAGTGGCAGCACCGGCAGCTGCAACAGCTGGGTAAGCAGCTTATTACCTCTCTCACTGCCCCCAACCAGCTGCCTCTTATCGTGCAGAACAGGTTCACCCAAACTGAGCCTGGTTCAGTTCGATCACAGACTGAACAGCCCCTGCTTCAGTCCGCAATCGAACCTTCGAACCAGACCCGGTTCAAGGCGAACCAGTTCAGCAGGAACCGTTCGTGCACACCCCTAGTAGGAGAAACACTGCCTTTGCCCCCGCCACCCTCCCCATCCCCACAGGGATCATGTGAATGGCCTCAATACTGAACTAAATGGTCTGACTCAGTACAAGCCAGCTTCCTATCCCATCAGTTGTTAGAAACATCAGTATATTACCCCACCACTAAAGGAGATTAACAAAAACCAAACCTCTATTGCTGGAAATCGCATCAACAGATCAACAGTCATTTCAATAACCCTGTGGCTTTCTAATCTGTCCATATGCCTATCATTATGGAAGAGGATAAGTGATAGAAGTGTATTTTTTTAATTAACTGACTCTTGCATAATGATCTGGGAGTTTCTCAGAATAAATAGTAGTGCTTGCCCTGCTTGAGCTAGGCACCTTAAAATTATCTGTGGCTCCGAACATAGTGAGGCTGTTCTCACGTGCAGCCAAGACCAGGCTAAGAAAGAACAGCAGGGATTGTGCCCAATCCTGGCAGCACTTCGGTGGCAAACCCACCTAGGGAGCCTGCCTCCTAAGCAAGGTAATGGAAGTGAGTGTTCTCTTAGCCCCCTTTTCTGGATCATGTGCAGTGCCCATGACACTGCAACATTGATGGGCACCCGCCCATCTCTGGGGGTAACCCCACAATGTACCATGCACTTGTGTGGTGCATTGTGGGAGTTCTGGGGACTGGGACAATGTATCCCAACCCCCACACCTCCACACAGCCGCAGGAAGCATCAGAGCATCTAGTTGCAGGGGATCGCATGCCCTGACCCTCTTGGCCAGGCAGCTAGATGTTCTGCGGGGAAGGCAAACTTCTGCTGCCTTCCCTGCTGCCCCCGGAAGCTCTCTCGTGCAATCGTGAGAAAGGGCTTGTAAGCTGCTTCCTCATGTGAAGGATTTGGAAGTGACCTTGAGAGGACATTTCAGGACATACAAGTTCAGGAGTAACACTGTTTTTATGACTCCTGAGTCTGTGCTTTTAATAGCAGTCTGAAACATAGAAATCTGATAGGTGAAGTTTTCTAGGGCATGGATGATGGGAAGAACCCACTTTCTTAACTTCTGTGTCATGCTGGATTAAAGGCACAGGCAGGGTCAGTAAAAGAGGAAGAAGCGGGTGGTACTAGCTGAAGTAGCAGGGAGTGCCCAATTTTGTGTGACTGCATTTTGTGCAGGTCCACATTTGTGTGTGAAGGCTAACTTCAAGAAATGTGGTATGCAGGTCAGAGATGACTGGAGTCTTAGGATATGGCTCAGCCTAAGTTCTATCATTTTTTTAGGTTGGAGCAGGGAGGCAGGGGCTTACCTTAGTGCAAACTGCTCTGTTTGCTGCTGCCAAATGAGACAATTTGGCAATTTTCCATTGTAGAAGTAACCAGACTTCAAGGAGAAAAGTCAGCATCCATCAACCATGGTCTGTTGCCTGGCTTATCAGTAGTTTGCAGGTGAACAAGCTATTTCTTCCCTTTTAAAACTCGTTTCATTTACCCAGTCCCTGATTTAGGAGTGTAAATATACACTGCAACCTAAAACTGACCCCTGCATCAGCCTCAGCGGATGATGAGTTTGAAAAGTCATTGCCCACCCCAGAAAGGGGAAAAATCAATTTTAAGCAAGAACAGATAGATGCGGAGACATAGGAGGAGGTGTTAAGCCTCACAGCTGGCAGCTGTGGCAAATTCAGCTAGAGTTGGAGGATACCTAAAGTCTCCCCCAACCAGGTCTCAAAAACAACCTTATTGGTGATGGAGTCCCAAAAATGGATCTAAGTCCAAAAGCTTGTCCCCTGCATTTTCTTTTCAGTTACCTGATTATCTGGAAAGCATAAAGGTACATTCACACATTGAAACCCATATTGCAAAATTGCCCGACTTAGCTAAAGAATAATTGGCGTGTTCATAGAAGGAATGCATAGAAAACAGGTGAAGATGTGTGGAACTCCTTCCTAGAATGTTTTGATTGATATGTTCCAGCAACCTGGAGCCAGCTATTTGTTAGGCCCCTCCTAACTGGGCAAAGAGGCACCTTTAAAAATGGTGAGTCTCTTATATTTAGGAACATAGGAAAATAGGAAGCTGCCTTATCTAGCCCAGTCTACACAAACCGGCAGCAGCTTCTCCAAGGTTGCAGGCAGGAGTCTCTCTCATCCCTGTCTTGGAGATGCCAGGGAGGGAACTTGGAACCTTCTGCATGCAAGCATGCAGATTCTCTTCCCAGATTGGCCCCTAAGAGGAATATCTAGCAGTGCTCACATATGTAAAGGCTGTTCTCATGAGCAGTCAAGACTGGACTAGGGCAGCGAAGCCCGGGATTGGCTGCCAGTGAGTACCAGTGGGAGCCAAGCATCTCCCACTGGTGCTGTGGTGGCAATCCTGTCTAAAGAGCCCACTAGTTAACCAAGGTTAAGGGCGCAAGCATGCCCTTAACTCAGCCTAACTGCTCATATGTGAATGCTGGCTGCTCCCAGCCGGTGCTGGCACAGGAGTGGGCTCCTGGCTGTCACTGGGGGGATCTCCACAATGCACCATGCACTCATGCAGTGCATTGTGGGATTTCCAGGGGCCGGGACCAGGAGTTCCAACTCCTGAACCACCATGCTGCTTAGGGCAGCAGCATATTGTCTGGGTGCGCGATCCACACGCTTTGACCTGCCCAGACCTAGCAACCAGATCATCTGCGGGGAAGGTGAGCTTCTGCTGCCTTCCCCGATGCGCGCCCTCAAGCCCTCTCATGCAATCATGAGAAAGGGCTCATAGTCTCCCATTCAAATGCAACCAGGGCAAATTCTGCTGAGCAAAGGGGACAATCCATGCTTGCTACTACAAGACCAGCTCTCCTTAGTGAGGAGAGAGCAACTGTCCCTGTGTAACCCCATCACATTGTATTTGTGGTGGCTGTTGCTGGTGTCTACCTTGAGTTTCTTTTTAGATTGTGAGCTCCTTTGGTGACAGGGAACCCAAAAATCTTATTCCTCTCCCCCCACACACACCCGCCACACTATGTACACCACATTGAGAACCTCTGTATTGAAAAAATAGTATATGAATATTATTTAATGGTACTATCTTGCTTGACTCTTGTCTGCTCACCTATAGAATAGGCAAGATTCCCTATACCCCTGTATTTCCCCATATCCCCCCCCCACCACCACTTTACCTCCCTTAAATGGAAACAGTCGGGTCAGGTTTTTTGAAACAAAATTTTAAAAACCCAGCTTTTCATAACAGCTTGCATGGGCTGAATCAGTGCTCCAGGTGGGGTGGTGCACACACTGGCTTGCCCTGGGCATGGCCCCAGGGGTGCTGGGGAAGATGTGATTGGCGAGATTTCAGCAGATGGGGATGGGAAGGGCTGAGAGAAGAACACAAGGAATGGGGGAAAGTACCAGAAAATAGATGGAAGTTATTATAGTGGATAGTTGAAATTATTCCCAAAATGTGTGTTCTTTTCCCCTTTTGACCAATCACACAAATGAGATTCTTACAGTTGCTGAGGAGCCAATAATCCTGAGAACACTGGCTTCATACCAGAAGATCATTCTTGCTGATTGCTTAGTATGTGAAGGATGGGATTGATTAACATTCCCATGTCTCTAGAGCCTGTATTTTTTTTGCCTATCATTGTGCCTTTAGATCATTTTGATTTAATATTCTAGGGTTCCCTCTGGGTGCACCCTTCAGTTCCAAGAGGGGCGTTCCTTATCTAAAATAAGGGCTTGACAGCTTGACAACTTGACAGAGGAACCCTTTTAAACTATGGTTCTGATTCAGAGATGCCTTTACTGCTGCAGAAAGATCTCACTCCTCCTCCCCTTGGTGAACAAATCTTTAGCATTGATCTGCAGGTTTTGGCAAGGGCAGAGAGAGAAGCTGGGAGTATCTAGATTGATCCCCCACCAAAAGATGATCAACCATCTTGTGTGTTCACAACGCAGGAGCATTCCAAGCATTCTTAAACATTTTATCTTTCCTTGCTTCAACAATATGCAGGTATGGGTGCAGATCCAAGAGATTGTTTCTGTACATGGATCATCCTTGCTGGATTGGGGCAACATATATTTATGTCTTCTCTATATAAGAGATCATGGGAATGTGCCTACTATTCAACCTATTGGCTTTTAAAAGATAAACACATGTGGAATTTAAGAACATCCTTAAACGAGATTGGCACTAGAGGGAGTAGTAGCTACAATTTTAATATCATTTAACTTTTAGATTCTCTCACCCTTCTTCTCTGTTTCATGGCTCATTGTTAGCCACACACTCACACCCAATCACACCCCCACAAAATATATCAGAAGCTTTAAGCAGCAAACAAGCCAAAGCATTCTCCATTCAAGAACTTCAGACATGTGCTCCAGCTCTAATGTCACTCCTGACAGTTTAATTGCATGCTTAACTCAGCAATCTCCGGGCACTTGAAGTACAACCTACAGCTAAGGCTGGAAACTGACATTTCTAATCTATGTGGATTTCTCACTATTGCACAAATATGGCAATCAGCTAATGAGTTGTGTGGTGGTGGGTTTTCTTGAAAAGCTAGGATAAATTACTATTATGCTTAAGACACGGTTTGCCTTGCAGCGGTGGTAGACTGAAACAGCAATTAACGGACGAGGGGATGGATTTGCTTTTGTCTTTTTTGTATACATCTTTTGAAAATGCAGGGAAAAGAGAACTCTAAAGACACAGGGTCATTGCTACAGTTGGCACAAGACTTCAGTGGGGCAAGCTTGATACGCCTCCAACTTGAAAAGTCCAGCTCCACTCTGAACAGGATCCACCTTCCTTTGAGCTAACCTGATTTAAAATGTGGTTCGTAACACACCCTGACGCTATCCAACCCTCCCTGCCAGTCCCCCTCCCTTTGGGATGAGGGCGTGGTCAGTGGTAAGGCACCTGTGTTGCATGCAGAAGGTCCCAGGTTCAATCCCCAACATTTTCAGATGGGGGGTGGGAAAGATCCCTGCCTAAAACCTTGGAGAGCTGCTGCCCATCATTGTAGACAAGACTGAGCTCTAAAGACTCAGCAGAATGAAGCTTTATATGTTCCCTAAACAAAATAACCCTTGCCATGGGGAAGGAGATGTAGCTGATCAAGAGATCAGCAATCAGGTTATGGAAAGGAAGCATTATGTGTATTATTTATTTATTTATTTATTTATTTACTTACTTACTTACTTATTTATTTATTTATTTTTACGTTTATATACTTATATATTTATTTATATTTTATATTTATTTATTTATATTTTATTTATTTTATATTATTTATTATATTTTATTATATTTTATTTATTTTATATTATATTTATTTATATTTTATATTTATATTATATTTATTTATTTATATTTATTTATAAAATATATTTATATATTTCATTTGTTAAAAGACAACCCCAAGGCGGTTTTCAAAAGTTAAAACATACAATAAAAAGGCAATAAAAACATCAAGCAAAAAATATAAAAACATATAAAAACAGGCATAAAAACAATACAACAGATAAAAACACACAGAAGCAGCAGTAAAAACGATTATGTAAAAGCCTGGGTAAAAAGCCAAGTCTTTACAAGCTTTCTAAAAGCCGTGATGGAGTCTGAGGAACTAATGGCCACTGGGAGAGCATTCCAGAGTCTAGGAGCAGCAACAGAGAAGGCCCTATCCCGAGTGCACGACAGCCGGGACTCTCTCATTGTCGGCACCCGGAGCACGGCCCCCTCAGATGTCCTTGTCAAGCGGGCAGCAACCCTTGGGAGCAGGCGGTCCCTCAAATACCCTGGGCCCAAACCGTTTAGGGCTTTAAAGGTCAAAACCAGCACCTTGAATTGGACCCGGAAACGAACCGGCAGTCGTGCAACTCTTTCAAAATGGGGGTGATATGTTCCCAACGGGCAGCTCTAGATAAAACCCTCGCTGCCACATTTTGCACTAGCTGCAGTTTCCGGATATTCTTCAAGGGCAGCCCCACGTAGAGCATGTTACAGTAATCCAGCCGCGACGTGACTAAGGCGTGGGTAACCGTGGCCAGATCTGCCTTCTCGAGAAAGGGACGCAGCTGGCGCACTAGCCGAAGCCGTGCAAAGGCACCCCTGGCCACCGCCTCCACCTGAGCTTCCAAAAGCAGAGCCGGGTCCAGTAGTACCCCCAAGCTGCATACTTGGTCCTTCAAGGGGAGTGCAACCCCATCCAGAACCGGTAAAATCTCCTCATCCCGATTGGCTCTCCTACTGACCAACAGTACCTCTGTCTTATCCGGATTCAATTTCAGTTTGTTAGCCCACATCCAACCCATCACGGCCTCCAGCCCCCGATTCAGGACATCCACCGCCTCCCTAGGATCAGATGACAAGGAGAGATAGAGCTGAGTGTCATCCGCATATTGCTGACAACTCAGTCCAAATCCCCGGATGACCTCTCCCAGCGGCTTCATGTAGATGTTAAACAGCATGGGGGACAAGACCGATCCCTGCGGGACCCCACAGGCCAACGGCCACGGGGCCGAGCAGTAGTCCCCCAGCACCACCTTCTGGACCCTCCCCCCAAGAAAGGACTGGAACCACTGCAACGCAGTGCCTCCGATTCCCATACTCGAGAGGCGGCCCAGAAGGATACCATGGTCGATGGTATTGAATGCCGCCGAGAGGTCTAGCAGAACCAACAGGGATGCACTCCCCCTGTCTAGTTCCTGGTGTAGGTCATCCACTAGAGCGACCAAGGCACTCTCAGTCCCATACCCGGGGCGGAAGCCAGATTGAAAAGGGTCCAGATAATCCGTATCATCCAAGACCCTCTGCAGCTGGGACTCCACCACACGCTCCATCACCTTGCCCAAAAAGGGAAGGTTAGACACAGGTCTATAATTATCCAGGTTGGAGGGATCAAGGGAGGGCTTTTTTAATAGTGGTCTTACCACCACCTCCTTGAGGCATGATGGCATCCTGCCCTCCCTTAATGAAGCATTAACGATCACCTCCAGCCATCTGCCTGTCCCCTCCCTGGCAGCTTTTATTAGCCATGAAGGGCAAGGGTCAAGAGCACACGAAGTCGCCTGCACACTGCCCAGGATCTTGTCCACATCCACATGTGTATAATGCAGACATACCTCTAGAAGACCAAAGCCTGATAGCACTGGTTAACAGGATGGAACTGGAGAATAGATTCTATTACTTTGATGCATGGGTTATTGGATATGACGGTCTTGGGTTGTCATCTTACCCTGTACTTTTATGGATTGATGAGTCTGAAAAAGAGGGTGAACACAGGAGAATCACCTTCTGCTACAGGAGCCATTCCCACCACATCATGATTCCTCCTTTTATGCTAGCTTAGTGACTGATGGGCAATACTGTTCTGTTTTCAGTGCTGTCACCTATACTCATATATTGGGTCCATCTTGCACAGTATGCCTTCTTTCTTGTAGGTTGTCCTTTGCTTATTTGCACTTCAAGCTGTTCAAGAATGTTGCTGAAAA
This sequence comes from Hemicordylus capensis, assembly GCF_027244095.1. NCBI lineage: Eukaryota > Metazoa > Chordata > Lepidosauria > Squamata > Cordylidae > Hemicordylus > Hemicordylus capensis. The sequence continues at coordinate 99,561,115 of NC_069661.1, read as the reverse complement.
TCCTTTTTTCTGCCCCATGACAGAAAGTAATTGACGTGTCAAAGAAGATAGATGCAATGGCTAAGAGCAGATACAGCAGAAATACCACCATTGCTCCTAAGAGCAAATAGGCCATGCCAAGGAACTAGTGCCAGGGAATAAATTGCTTTGGAGACCACCACTTGAACAGATTTTGGTTTGGGGTGTTTTTTCGGTGGCGGTGTGTGTGTGTGTGTGTGTGTGTGTGTGTATCCATTCCTCATGTCTGTAATATGAAACCTGCATTGGCTAGCTAGGATGAACATTTTATTTTGAAATGGCTCTCTTCCACTTTCTCTCCTACACTGATGTTGTTCATGATAGGTACAGGTTAGTCCAAAAGTTATTCTTAGTGATACTTGTAAACATACCATACGCCTTTGGTTTTTAATTGGTGGGTGAGTGGGTGGCACTGCCATCATTTTGGTATTTTTGTAGTTAACCTTTTTAACAGAAGTGGATGGATGGATGGATGGATGGATGGATGGATATAGGAGAAAAGTAGTGTGAGAGAGAGAATGGATTTCCTTTTTTCCAACAAAAGGAAGTACTTTTTCACATAGCGCTATGGAATTCTCCGCCACATGTGATGATGGCCACTAGCTTGGGTGGCTTTAAAAGGAGCTTAGACAAATTCATGGAGGGCAGGCCTATCAGTGGCTACTAGTCTGGTGGCTATAAGCCACCTCCAGCCTCAGAGGCAAGATGCCTCTAAATACCAGTGGCAGAGGAGCAACAGCAAGAAAGAGGACATGTCCTTAGCTCTTGCCTGTGGGCTTCTCAGAGGCATCGGGGTGGGCCACTGTGTGAAACAGGATGCCGGACTAGATAGACATTGGGCCTGATCCAGCAGGGCTGTTCTTATGTTCTGACAATATACTTGGCAAATAATTAAAAACTAGCTGATCCGGAGCAGACTATCTGCACCCTTAATTCTCTCTGTCATTCCCCCCGCCTTCTGCCCCATTCTGTTCTCTGTCCTCCTCCCCCCACACTTCAGCCCCAGTCCATTCTGCGCTTGGCTTTCCTTTCCCTCCCTGCCCACAGGTAGCGGTTTCCCTCACTGGTGGCATGGCCAGTGCTTTTCTTCCCCACCGGCCAGGCTGGGCCGTGGAAGCTTTCCATCTCTGCCCTCCAGCTGCTGCTGCCATTTTCTCCCCATTGCTGCCCCCTCAGGAAGCTGCTCACAAGCTCTCGCGAGAGCTGCCATGCATGGAATTAGTGACAGGTACGTGTAGGAGAATTATATATATAGATAAGTCTTATGCTGGAGTTTGGCCTTACATTTTCGTGTTCTGAAAAAGCTGAATCCTACCTATTCTGTAAAAAAAATGAGGCTCCTTGCTGATAAAACTTGGTTCCTTTGGAACAGATTATAGCAATAGCAATAGCAATAGCACTTACATTTATATACCGCTCTATAGCCGGAGCTCTCTAAGCGGTTTACAATGATTTAGCATATTGCCCCCAACATTTCTGGGTACTGGCTAGAGTTCAAGAAATTTGTAAAGCTTGGAAGAAGCTACAAGGCCATCAGCTTCCCATTTTAGTACACAGTCATTTAGTGCAGCCCCCATGTGGAAAGTTTCAGGTATAGTTTTTTTGTGGCCTCAGTGTAGTAAGTATAACGTATGAAGCAGTTCTCAAAAAAAAGATCGTTTATATGTCTGCTTTGTATCCTTAATTGTGTGAATATCAGGCCACTCATTGAGCCTGCTTTCATAAACCCTATGCTGCGGTGGGAATTCAGTGGTGTGCTCAGCTCAGAGCCTGTGGGAACTGCAAGGGCTGAATTAACACCAGCTCCCCAAAGATCCTTGTTGTAAGAAATGAACATGGTTCTCCCCTTGGGATTTGTCACAATAGAGATGATGATGTTGATGACAATGATGATGGTGGTGATGATATTATATGATATACTATAATGCTAAACAGGATGTTTTACAGAGAAACATGACAAAAAGAACATGTCCCTACCCAAAAGAGCTTTAAAACTTTCTGATTTTTTTAAAAAGAGATTTTCATTTATGAACATAAATACAATTACTGATGTCTCTTTCCTTTTCTTATGTCAGATTCTGAATAGGATAATCAAAACCAAGAAGGGTGTGATCCTGACCTGTAACAACTTCCCAGGAAACAGATTAGGACAAAAACACAGTGCCGAAGTAGTAAGAATAAGCCACAGTTGCATGAACTTCATACATAGGATCAATATAATAAGTCACAGTTACACAGTGTGAGAAAAATACTAACAAATCCACCTCATATACATAGAATTCTTCAGCAGCTATAAAACATGAAAACACTCCTCATCTTAATTATACTGGCACAACTGTGCCAGTATAATCTACTGACCATTATGCCACAAACTAAAGGGGGGACTTTGCCAGTGTTCCCTCTAATAGGGACTCCCAGATGTTGTTGACCTCAACTCCTAGAATCCCCAGCCAAAGGCCACTGCAGCTGGGGATTCTGGGAGTTGTAGTGAATAACATCTGGGTAACCCTGTTGGAGGGAACAGTGGACTTAACCTGTTGGCCTTTTTGCTCCTTTCTTTCTTTGAGTCTACCTACATTGGAAATGAGGCTGGATTGCAATTGCTCATAAGAGAACTTTCAGATGAGTTGGGGAATGCTGGTGAGTTGTATCTCACACCCAAACAGGGTGGGGAAGGCATTGGCAAAGTTGTGACAAAGGAAAGATTTTGTATTGTTTACCATGGGAATGACATGTTTCCTGATTATGCTGTACAATTTGCAACACATTTGTCTAGGCTTCCCCCTTTGATTATTTAGAGCATTGCTGTAGCCCCTGTATATCATGGCTTACTTCCCTGTGAATTTAATTAGACTCTCTGTTGCAGACAACAAATCAGGCTGATGATCCCTGGGAAAGAACAAAAGATGAATTATAGGGCAAACCAAAGCCAGCATCAGGGAAGAAAACCTGGGTGTCAGGAACATTAATTGAGACAAATACAAACTAAGGCATCATCAAGCATATTTAGTAGACAAGAACGTTCAGATAGGAATGCCAAAAAGCATCCCATGTATAATTTTCTTAACCAGGCTATTGACAAGCACATGCAGAAGGCACTCCTCAGTTGCTAGAGGCAAAAACATGAAGACATTTTTCACACAGAGGAAATGTGCAATCCATTTTTAGCCACATCCATAGTAATAATAATACTTAGCACTGCCAGCTGTTCAAAGTGCTTCAGCTACATTATCACCTTGCAGTCTTTACAACAACCCTGTGAAGCAGATGGACATTAATTTTCCTATAGTACAGAGAGGGTGTGCTGAGGGGCAGTGTCTGGCCTAAGGCCACCTAGTGAAGTCATGGCAGAGGTGAAATATGACCCAGGGGCTTCCTGACTTGTAGCTAATTATGCCACAGAATCGATTAAATGTGGTCTGGAAAAGGTGTGGTGCTGAAGTCACTTCATCTCATAGGACCCATCTTGGGAATCTGAGTCAGGCAGAGGAAAGGGGGCCGCATCAGATGTTGACATTGCTGAAATTGGCAAAGAACAATGTCACTCTGTACTAATATATGAGCGGGGGGAGGCAGCGGCCATTCTCAAACTTTGTGCCAAAGTATAGTCGAGTGCTGTGAGAAATCAGTCAATATATTCAATGATTAAGGGCTGTTTTGAGCTTAAGGGACCCATCCACAGAGGAGGCTGCCTTGCAACATCTTTTGCTACTCTAGTCTCAGCCCTCACTGGGAGCAGGGATTTCTGCCATGTCTCTTCCTCAGGTGCAATTGGATCCTTTGGTTGCTCCTGGTGGAGAGACGTCGAAAAACTACCCTCCCTCCTTGGGGGACTCTGCCTGCAACATCTCTGCATGAGTGACTGCGTTAGGCTTGTTTTCATCCACTCAGGAGATGCATCCCAAACAAGGAAGCTCTGCAGGGAGAGCGGGTTTGCCTGACCCTCCCTGCAGATGAGCACTTACCCTTCCCTGGGTAGGTAGATCGCCCACCCAGACAAGCGGCGGCTCACCTGTGGCATGCCTGGCAACTCCAGGCATCGGAGGCGGGGAAGCACCACCAGAACCCCAATGAGCGATGCAAGCAGCCAAGGCAGACACACGATTTTAAAAAATAAGGTCAAGGGAGAACTTGCTCCCTTAACCTCATTTAAGCAGCAGGCTTTATAGGCAGGTTTGCCATCGTATAGCCACCAGGATCAGGCCCGATCCCGGTGGTTCACACCAGTGTGCAAAACCGGGCTGGGCTTCCTTAGCCTGGTTTTGCATACTCATGTGAATAGCCTCAATGACTCATGCAGAAACCTACAGTAAGAGTCAGGTGTGGCCGAGGATGAGTCATCCGTATTCTTCCACATTTTGGAAGTAAACCTTTCCAGGGACTTTTATACACAGCAGTCTTTACCACGGGTTTACCAGGGGGCTTTACTGCAAACTCAAAGTTGTCCAAAAAAACCCACCCCGAAACAAATAGTGGATTTTTTAACCCTGGATATAAATCGGGCTACACTTTAACATTCTGTGAAAAACCCAAATTGTGTGTAAACTGCTCCCCGATAACTCACAGGGACTAAATCCGGCGATATGTGAATGCACCCCCTCCGTTCGGGAGGAGATGCAGACTAAAGGGCTTTAAAAACCCCATGTGAAAAACCTCAAGGTGTACCAGTAGAGAATGCCTCCCATTTCAATTCAGGGGGTGGGTGGGGGGCTGAAGTTTCAGAAGCTTGGAAAATGCTCATTTATAGAGTGGCTGGAACAAAATAACAAGTGGGCTCCTAAACTTTCAGTAGCTGAGAAAACTGGAGTAAATGCAGCTTGGAAAAGCTGTACTTGCTGAAACTCCTGCTTCTACTGAATTATTATTACATGTGCAGGAGCCCTGTCTTCCTTGGCTTCTGATCAGCCAATGTATAAGGCACTTTTTCCAGAGTGTTCCAAGCACTTTGCTTGCACGATCTCACTAATCTCCGCAACAATCCTGTAAAGTAGGCCAGCATTATTATTATTTCTGTTTTAGAAAGGCTGAGGCTGAGGCTAAGAGATACCGAAGGCTACCCTTTAGTTCATGGCTGAACTGAGATGTGAACTTCATGAGGACTTCCTAGACCATAGCTTAGTTTTCAACCCACTTGATACTACATTAGCTCTGTGTTCCTCTACTGCCACCTAGGGGCAGGAGGTGACACTATACTTTTCCAGTATCCCCCCCCCCACCCGCCCCGACAATGGGCAATAAAGAAAAATCAAACATCTTAGGAACACATTTTTTTAAAGGCTCTTTTTAAAGCCAGTGAGAAAAAGACTTTCAAAATAAAGTTTTAAAAGCTTTTTAAAATATCATGTACTGTTTCTATAATGTTTCTCATTGTACTAAGTTACTTTCCATTTCTATTTCTTGTTGCTCCAGTAATGCTTTGAAATATAACTTCCAGGGCTACCTATTGACAAATATAAAGATCTGAACCTGGGTCTCAAGCATCCAAATCCAGCACTGTGGACCAACTACAGAATAAAACCAGGTGGTAAATGAAAATAAATGTAGACTGTTTCTCACAAGGAGGGATGACTGAGAGGCATCATGGAGTAGAGATTGCCACTTTCCCCCCTGAAAGGGTTCTTATGCATTTAACAAGTGTGTGACAGACTTCCAACAAGTGGCTTTTGGAAAGACGGTGAGACTACTCTCATGAGCAGTGGAAGCTGGGCGCCAAGTCCGCTTATGGAGCCCAAGTTTTGGGCGTGAGCGCAGCCCCCAAATGGGTTACCAGATCATGGGTCTGCAGCCGCGGTAGACACACTCGGGGAGGGGGGAATCCCCGAAATGCACCATGCACTCGCATAGTGCATTACTGAGGCTCCGGGGGATGGGCCCTGGCTGTGATTGTCTGTGGGGAGGTCAGCGCTTTCAGGCCTCCTCCCCACAAAAGAGGGTAGCCTTCTCACACAATTGTGGGAAGAGCTGCGGTATCTGGTGAATTTCTACTTTTCATGTTGAAGAAACAAGCTTTGACGGGGGGGGGTTGTTAGCAATTCTACACAGATCTCCCTGTTCCGCCCCTCATTTAAAGTATTCATTATTTATTCAAATAAGAATAAATGGAATTGAGGAACAATAACTAATAATGCATGATTGAATCAGGTTTAGGAGCATTGTCCACTTTGTTCCTGTCAGACCCAGGACCTATTTTTAGCCTACTTTCCATATGGAAAGTAAGCTTATGAGGTCACCCAGCTTTCTGTGTGTGTCCGTGACCCTATCAACTTTGCAATGCCTGGACCAATTTGAACCAAATTTGGAACAGCTGTAGGGATACATAGGAACATCCCAACAGCATATTTTGTGGTAATGTCATCCACCCCAGTTCAAGATGGTGGATATGTGGACATTTGAGGAGTAAGTGGCCTAACTTGTGAAGATGGTAATTATCAATTAAGATTATAGTGAAAGGAAAGTAGGCAGATTAGTTCTTACCATAAATTACTAGAACGTAAGCCCAGCTTTTGCATCTTTCAAATTACAGAGATATTTCAAACATTTAAGCAGGGCTAAATGATGTAATAGATTTTTATATTGCGTTAATCAAGTTAAGGCACTGAGTTGCTAAGAAACCAATGGAGTCTTAGTATCTGCATTAGTCTTAGTATCTGCATGGAGTCTTAGTATCTGCAAGAGCCCCTGGTGGTGCAGTGGTAAAACTGCTGCCCTGTAACCAGAAGGTTACAAGTTCGATCCTGACCAGGGGCTCAAGGCTGACTTAGCCTTCCATCCTTCCAAGGTCGGTAAAATGAGTACCCAGAATGTTGGGGGCAATATGCTAAATCATTGTAAACTGCTTAGAGAGCTTTGGCTATAGAGCGGTATATAAATGTAAGTGCTATTGCTATTGCATTGAGCCTACAGAACAAGAATATTTAGCTGCTTTCTATTGAGTTGGATATTGGTCCATCCGGGTCAAATCAAATCAAATCAATTTTTATTTTGATCAAAGATCAAATTCATCAAGGTCAGCAATGTCTACTCTGAATGACAGCAGCCCTGCAGGGTTTCAGACATGGGCCTTCCCAAGCCCTGCATAAAATTTCCAGAGATTTAACATTTTTGTTGGAAAGCAGTACATAAATACTTGTCATAATGTAGTAATCATAATGCAAAGCATATGCTCACCCACTGAGGGTTGGTCCCTCTCCTTGAAATGCACAACAGCTGGGAATAACACACAATGCTAAGAATCAGGACTGCTTGCTATTTAAAATGATGGAAGCAGGTTTTCTTGTCACACAGGATTGTTCCTCAAATTGGATTCAAGTTGGTGGATTTTTTCCAGGATGGCCCTTCCTCATTCTTCACTCAATGTATCCAGGGGCAGAGCTCTAACTGGGCTGACCCAAGTTGCCCAGCTCCTGGGAACCACCTGGCTCACCCTTTGCCCCTTGTCCCTCCTAGGGATGTGCACGGAACCGCGGTCTGGCGGTCCGGCAGTCTGGCACTGGTGGGGGGGCCTCTTTAAGGGCTGGGGAGGGTGTACTTCCCCCCTCCACATTTCCCCTGCTGGCACGTTCGTTTAGTAAAGCTTTTGGGGCAGCAGGATACCTCCTTGCCGCCCCTTCCCCCAGTCGTCGGCAAAAGGCTTCACAAAGCCTTTTGCGCGTGCGCACGTTGCACGCTCACGTCACGTCTCTGAGACGCATGCACACACGTGACACTGAGATGTGACGTGCGTGCGCGATGTGCACACACGCAGAAGGCTTTGTGAAGCCTTTTGCCAATGACTGGGGGAAGGGGCGGCAGGGAGGTATCCTGCCGCTCCAAAAGCTTTACTAAACGAATGCGGCGCGGGAGGGGTAAGTACACCCTCCACCGCCCTTAAAGAGCCCCCCACACCAGTGCCGGACCGCCCTCATGTCCGGACCGGTTCGGAGGCCTTCAGAATGGCCTCCAGACTGGTCCAGGCTCATCCCTAGTCCCTCCCCCGAGCTCTGGCAGCCTCATTTCCTCGTTTTTTCATACTCAGCTTCCTTATAGGCTGAGTATTTTCTTCATTCTCTTCTAGTCTCCCTTGAGGGAGAGAACAAAGAAGACAAAGAAGACACCCAGCAGTGAAGCTGGCTGGGAGATGAGCTCTGGAGGCCTCATCCCCATCCTCCACTAGCCTTCCTGCTGAATGTATCTATTCAGGCTGAACCCTCACGTTTAGAGGTTTGGCTGAACTCCGCTGATTTAGAGGACACAGGTGAAACTGAAATTTAGAATCTATATCAGCAGCTCCCTAGCAAGCTGAAAGTTTGCTTCAAGATGGAGCCACATAGAAAGCACATTTGTCATAAAGTAACGATGGCCAGACATGCCAAGTGTGAGGAAAGTTGTCTGACAACAAATCCTCAGCCCTGAAAACAAATGCCTTCCTTGCTAACTAGGCAAAGAGGCACCTTCTCAGACAGAGAGGTCATCCACACAATCAAAAACTGTGTTCTACCCGGGTTTGGGAGCTGTGTATGCTCCTAATTTTCAGTTATGTGGAAGCAAGGTAAGAGGAAAACCTAGGTAGAAATGGTTATGTGGAAGCAAGGTAGGGGGAAAACCTGGGTAGCTTTTTCTCCTACCTTGCTTCCACACAATCACTTCTACCCATGTATTCCTCTTACCTTGCTTCCACATAACCAAAAATTGGTAGCACACAGAGCTCCCAAACCTGGGTAGAACACAGTTTTTGATTGTGTGGATGACCTCAGTGGCTCCTTAGCAGGAGTTAGCAATGGGACCGGGTCTCACGATCCATGAGACCCGGTTTGGGGCTGTGAGCGGGAAGGGAGCCCAAGGCGGCCACACGATTGCCGGCTCCGAGACAGAGACGGCGAGGGCTGGGAAGCTCGGGGGCCGCGTGGCCCCCTGAAGCCCCAGTATGCCCTGCACAAACACGCAGGGCATACTGGGGAGACCCCTGGAGTCGGGAGGTAGCTTTTCGCCTCCCAGTCTACTCACGAGCTACTCACGAGCAGATAGTCCGGGTTTGCGGAGTGCTTGCTCCGCAAACCCAGGCTAAGGGGCGGGCTACAGGAGCAGGCTAGCCACTCCAGAACCACCGGGCTTAGCTGCGAGCGCAGTGGTTTTGATGATCAGCAAAAATTGGGTTAGCGGAGGCTAGCCCGATTTTTGCTGATCGTCAGAATAGCCCCATGGTCTCTTCAGCCAAGCATAACATCCTTCCAAACATTGGCTGTAGTCCCTCTTGTATTCATTTTTTAGATTGGGACAGGGAAACATCAGAATGAGAGAGAGAGAGAGAGAGAGAGAGAGAGAGAGAGAGAGAGAGAGAGAGAGAGAGAGAGCTGTATAAATATTCTGAATCCCTGAATACTTAAAGTTACTTAAAGTGTGCCTGTGTGCCCTGAGATGAAGCAGAAGAAGAGAAAAACCTAGGCTTGGGAACTCATGCCATTAGTGGATGAAGAAGTCACTGGTGACTTGAGACAAACCTGCAGTTTTATAGTTGTGTAACTTCTTGAGGTCATTAACACAATCAAAGGGGCTATTCTGACAATCCGCAAAAATCGGGCTAGTGGAGGCTAGCCCGATTTTTACTGATCGTCAGAACCACCGGGCTCACAGCTGAGCCTGGTGGTTCTGGAGCGGCTAACCTGCTCCTGTAGCCCGCCCCTTAGCTCAGGTTTGCGGAGCGAGCGCTCCGCAAACCCGGGCTATCTGCTCGTGAGTAGCCGCGGCGCGGTTCTGCACCGCGGCTACACATGAGTAAACCTCCGACCGGGAGGAGAAAAGCCACCTCCCAGCTCCGGGGGTCTCCCCAGTATGCCCTGCGCACTCATGCAGGGCATACTGGAGCAGGGGCGTATCTAGGGTGGGGCAGGCAGGGCACGTGCCCCGGGCGCCACTTGAAGGGGGGCACCATTTCTTAAAACTATTTTTTTTAAAGGCTGCCAAAAACAAAATGGCCACCGTGCATGCTCAGATGGCCTCTTTGAGGCCCTAGGCCATACCTGGCCTCTCAGAGACCATTTGAGCATGCATGGTGGCCATTTTGTTTTCAGCTGCCATTTTTTTTTAAATTATTTTTAAAAATGGCCACCGCACATGCTTAAATGGTCCCTGTCAGGCCCTAGAGGCCAGCAGGGGGGAGGGGGAACCTTTGTAGCCCCCCCAGCCTTTAGAAGCTCCCCCAAAGGGGCTACAGGTAATTTTTTTTAAAAAAAAATTAATATAATATCAGTCACTGTACAGATATTCAGATATGTGATTTGTTTGTGACCTTCAGACTTGTTTCACTGATATTATGGTAAAGTTATCTGAAAGATGGGTGTCAGATGTTTGGACAGGGGGCGCAATTTTAATGCTTGCCCTAGGCGCTATTTTCCTTAGATACGCCTCTGTACTGGGGCTTCCAGGGGCCGCGCGGCCCCCGAGCTCCCCAGCCCCCGCCGACTCCATCTCTGAGCTGGCAACCGTGAGGGCGGCCGATCCAGCCACCCAAGGCTCCCTCCCCGCTCATGAGCAGGGAGAGCGGGCTTAGCCCGCTTTTCCAGCTCAGAGCCCCAAACCAGATCTCACAGATAGTGAGACCCGGTCCAAAAACTGTGTTCTGTCTGGGTTTGTGAACTATGTGTGCTCCCAGGTTTTGGTTGTGTGGAGCAAGGTAGGAGGAGAAACTGGGTATCTTTTCCCTGCTTCCCTGCTTCTTGCTTCCCTTACCCTGCTTCCACACAGTCACTTCTTCCCAGGTTTTCCTCTTACCTTGCTTCCACATAACTGAAAATTAGGAGCATACACAGCTCCCAAATCTGGGTAGACCACAGTTTTTGATTGTGAGATGACCTCTTTGTGAATTTGAATGGTAAACTGCCAAGGTAGAAAAGCAGTAAATAAGTGCAGTCTGGTTAAACAGACAGGAGCCTTGACATCCTTTACACATCTGGTCACCCTAAGCCACACAGAAATTACAATCATCTATGGCAGCAAAATCCTCAGTGTAGATGGAATGTATCAAAAGAGAGTTCAAGAAGTTCAAGAACAAAGCAGAGGTAACTTCAGATCCCCGCTTCCTTTCCTTTCCTTTCCCAAAGAGCTGCATTGCGGTAGCTTTGGGCTTTGAATATTTTGGGGTGGCAATCTTGCAACTAAGGAGCATTCAGCACTAGATAACCTGCATGTGTCCTTTCAAAGAGACTTGGGATTGTTGTTCGCTTTTGTACTGCTGCTGACTGGGCAACAAAGGCAGGGATATTATTGTCCCATGTGGAAGAAAATGGAGAACAAAGCCGAGACAGCATGACATGATTTGAATGAAAAAGGTATTTGACTAGAGTCGGAGATACATGGCTATGATTTGCATTGAGGAAAGGAGAAGAGGGCAAGGATAAAAACCCTTTGGAAAGAGAGGAGGGGAAATCCTTTAGCACTTACATGAAGCTTCCACATCCTAAGGCTCTCCAGTGGCTTCTTCAGGCTGGCCCTGTAACCTTTTAGGACTGACTAAAAGTTGTCACATTTTCCCTGGCAGAATTCCTCTGCCTTTTTAGCATCTGTGTGTGCCAGGCACACATTCAGCTGGTTATGCTATTCTCATTGCTGGGGAAAAGCCAATTCTGTTGAAGGCTGGCCTGCCTGCCACATGGCTGCTGTGTTATCCTGACAGTGCATAAGAGCACTGTCAGGATAAAAGTGATAATCCTAATCTTAAATGAGCCTCCTCCATTTCTTGAGTTGAGAACATGTACTCAATGAAGATAGGAAGCTGCCTTGTACCAAGTCAAACCATTGGCCCATCTACTGTTGCTCAGTATTGTCTACACTGCCTGTCAACAGCTCTGCAAGGTTACAGCCAGGAGTCCTTCCAGCCCTACCTGGAGATGCCAGGAGTTCTTGTTTGTTTGTTTGTTTGTCTGTTTAGATCTCGCAAAGAGGAATCCTCAGAGGATTCCCCTTTACAAGCATTAACCCAAATCGGTCTGTTAACCAGTTCGGCCCGGTTTGGCCGGAACTAGAACCAAACTGGCTATTCCATTTGTCAGAACACATGAAATCTAGTCTGAGCTGGAAACATAATTGGGTTGACTTTCTCCAATTTCCTTATTATCAGGAAAATATGTGTTTTTAATAAGTAATAAACATATTGTCAGTTTTAGCATCTACCAAGTGCCCCATTCTCTTTTTAAAATCCTGGTTTCAATGTAGGCCAAGAGATCCTGGAATCTTTAGTCCAAAGATTTCAAGAGCTGTGAGAATGCTGGCATTCCAGGGGAATGGAGAATGTGGTCCTGGGTGTAGCATTCAAAACATTTTAAATTTCATTTCATTTAAAACATTTAAATTTCATTTCAATTAAAGAAAAACAACTTTCTAGATCAGGGGTTCCCAGCCCTGGGTCCCCAGATATTGTTGGACTACCACATCCATCATCTGTACCCACAATTGCCATAGCTTGGGGATGGTGGGGACTGTAGTCCACAACATCTGAGGATCTGGTATAGTCCAGCATACAGTTTAGAGCGGGAGATGCTTCTTAGAGATGCACCTAAGAAAGGTGTTGGGTGTTGTAATGCCAGCTTTGGAGGCTGCGTACAGGAAAAGAAGAACTGTGCCTAAGTCTTATGGACATTATCAAAATTCCTGAGGGCCACTGTAGTCTATGACTGGATATACCAGGAGAAGTTTTTTCAGTGATCAGTAGGTGGTGGTTATGGGGCCTTTTTGGTCTCGGGAGGAGGAGAAAGAGAAAGAGAAAGAAAGAGAAAGAGGGAGTTAGCTGAATGGTTAGTTGTGCACCCTTAACCTCAGTAAAAGGCTGGGACAAAAAGTTGAGTCAGGCAGGCGGGCAGTGCCAGAATCCACATGGATTCCGGTGCTGCACAGGAGCAGCCTAAGTGTTTTACAGCAGAATATCGGAGTCCTCAACCAGTTTGGGATATCACAGTACTATTCAGGTAGCTAGGAATGCTGACAATGCTCATAACGCCCCTAAAACGTGGAGAGATTACATGTTGATTTAAAAACAACAACATGGCCATTAGAAACACGATAAAAGTAATTCTAACCCTAATCCAAGTGTGTGCATGTATTGCTTAGTCAGTTGCACTAATAAGCTATTTGGCAGAAAAGGGGAACTCAATCCAGTTCTCCCACTGCCCCCACAAGCCGGTGACCCTTTGAAAAGGGCTCCCTATGATGCTAGATTTAAAGGGGAACCACGTGCCTGGTATACATTTGTTCAAGCAATTTTTCATCTAGTAAGAGATATGTATAATCGCATGGAAGCCTGTGGCCTCTCTGAATAGGGGGGTGCCTAACTTTGCCCTCCCTGCTCATCTTTTGACTAACATTTCCTTATCCCTCCCTGGTTTCCCCAAAGACTGTTCTAGCAATAACTTTTTATAGTCTTCTGCCTTGCCTCTACTCCAGTCTCCATACCTGCCTCTGTGGCACAATAACTAAAATAAGGCATAGCATTAGATGGTTGACAATGACATCTGTCATTACCAGGCCTCACTCATCATTCTTTTAAAATATTTTTTAGGTAATTGCTTCTGAATATTTTTGTTCCCAGAATAATCTTGCTATTCATATTTGTTCCTGAATGCTTCATACAGATTTAGAACAGTCTATTTTCAGCTCATATTACTTTGTCATGTGTCAAACATGTCAAGATCCCCCTCAAAAGATAAGGCTTCTGAGTGATGCAGTTCAAAATAACGGCATGGTGGTGTAGGACTGGGACATAAAAAGAACACAGCCCCTTTAATTACTCTCTTTAAAAATGATATGATTTTGAATTTCCTGAAATGACAATCTATGCTTTTACGAAGGCAGTCCACGTTAGTTGAAAATAAACTCGAGCTTTTAATATTACTAGAAGTGCTGCATCCCAGCAACAATATTTATGAGAAATCACAGCGGGTGAGCAGAAGAAACAGAGCTGTTCTCCATTCTACTCCCTCAGCTAACATTTAATTTCAGTCACCTTCTCACACCCAATCACTCCCCCTTCTCTTATGCTACTCCTCTCGTCATACACATCTCTCCTCCAGTCACCTTCTTTATCTCCCATCTCTGTTTCTCCTCCTCCCCATCAACCACACTGATTTCCCACACTCATCTGACTGCCTTGTGTTTTTTCAGTAGTTTAGAGGGTGTGCTTTCAAGATAGAGGTGGGCAGGTTTCTTGATTTAAGGGAATGTGAACTTGTCAAATATGGTGCCATCCTAAGACAGTTGCCTTAGGAATCTTGGGAAACACTGTCTTGGTGGTGCTCTTCTACAGGGAAGGAGCTTCTTCCACAGAGAGGGACAAGTGCAGATCACTACATAATTAGGAGCAGGAAATGAAAACACATTTCCCCAAAAGGAGAACTCACATAATTGGAAGGATGGGGCATCTTCTTATAAAAAGAGGCTTAAGTGGTAGGGACATTTTACTTTACAATCTTGGGAGTGGGAAAGCAGCATGACAGACATTTAAAATCATGATTGATGGAGAGAAAGAGAATAGTAAAAAAAACTACTCTTTCCCTCTAAACATAGAACTTGGAATCACCCAGTAAAATTGACTGGACGGTCAGGAGGATAAACAAAAGGAAGTATCTCAGCCAACACAACATTAAGTGAACTTGAGAATTCATTGCCACAGGATGGATATTGTAGCCACTAACAAGATGGCTTAAAGAGGATGGTTTCACAACAATAACAAGGCTCCTGGTTAAAAAGCTAATCAGGATTAGTGGGCCTTGTGGAGTTAATTGTGAAAACACAGAGAGGTGCTTCACATGAGTAGTGTGAAGTGCTGAAAGGAGGTCTATGGGGAAAGCGGGTTTTCCCGACTCTCTCCGCAGACAATCCCTTACCTTTCCCTGGGAGGGCAGATCACCCACCCAGACGCGCAGCGGTTCTCCTGAGGGCAGCCCACGGCTCGGCTGGCAGCTCCGAGGGTCAGGTGAAGGGAAGTGCCACTATGAGGCACCCCACCCCCCAAGCCCAAATAATGCACCATGTGAGTGTGCAGTGCATTACTGGGAGCACCTCCCCCCCCGAGTGTGCCAGCCACAGCTGCAAGCAGCTGCAGTTTTAGGGTGCGCTCATGCCCCAAACCCAGGTTAATCAGTGGGCTACTTTAGAGGGCTCACTGCCACACCACCCCTGGAAGCCACTTGGCAAAAACCAGGCTGGGCTTCCCTAGCCTGGTTTTCACTGCTTGTGAGAAGAGCTTCGGAATTTCAATGCTATCCTGGTCAAACCACTCCAGTTAGCCAGCATTTAACCAGGATAGATAACCAGGATTCAATCTTGGCTAAATGCTGGTTAACTGGAGCAATTTGACCAGGATTCCCCTGAAATTCTGAGTCCTCACAATCATCTCCACAGGGCTCACTAATCCTGATTAAGTTTTTAACCAGGTGATTATGGGAACCCACCCAGAAAAGAGCTTGCTAGCTGCTTCCTCAGGTACACCTTGAATTGTACTGCTCTAGGTAGCTGCCTAGTCTGCCTCTCTGGTAGCCTGGCCCTGTGGCAGATGATATCATCCTATTTCTCTACTGCATAAGAGGGAATATAATGCAATATCAAGCAGTGTTCCACGTTAAGCTTTCTTATGCTATATATCATGCAGAGCAATGAATATAACTGGTGCCCCCATTGGAGTCACTTAGCAGAACATTCCCTTCTAGATCTCTTCCTGGCCCATTTCCCCCTGCTTTCAGAGTCACAGAGAAAAATGCACTACAAGCATAACATTCTGTAATAAGAGAAACGCTCCTTCAGCCTGATACATGGCTTCAGGCAATGGAGTACAATATTTTCCATTGATAGGAGGCAACAGGCTGACTTCTGCTTTTATTAATGCTGTGCAGATAAGAGGAGCGCACAAAACTGTAAGGTCGAAGCAATGTGCTTTGTCATTTGTTGCAGAATTTCAATTTTCTCCTGGATGAATTTTCTTTGGAGTTTTAAGACCGGAGATTTTGATTACTCTTGCAATAATAATCTCAGCTTTTCTGTGTGCAGGATAACAAAAGGAAATAAGTATGCTTGGTGAAGTAAGTGTGAACTAGAAACTTTCAAATGGTGAGACTGAATGTAAACAGACATTTGGATGTGTTGTAATGATGATTTGGGATAAAAAGAAAAGACTAAACACTAATTGAATTCCACTCGTTGATTGAATTATTGATTGCGGTAGAAAAACAGAATGCAGAAAGAAAGATGTTTTAGAATTGGGACTGAAATTCCATCCTTAAACATCTCATTACATATATGATTTTCAAATTACATCTGTGGATTACCAAAATCTCAATAGAAGTGGCTTCTTGGGCAAGGAAACCAATCAGTTCAAAACCACTGTGTGCTTAAGGCTGGCCCCAAATACTACCTCCCTCGCATGCACCCTCCTCCCCTTCTTCCCATCTCCTTTTCTAATGCAAGGGGATAGGGATGTGCTTCAACTGTTTCGACGCCTCCTTAGGGAAGCGCTGAATTGGCTCGGGCACCCACATTTGAATTGGTTTGGCAGGGCGGGGATTGGTTCCTTTTAAAAGCAGGTAGGCAAGTCCTTACCTGCTCCTCCACTGCCCCACCACTTTTCCAGGCGCGGTGCCTGCTTTTCAAAGGGCCATGTGCATCTGCAGCTGCTCTCAGCAGCATTGGCATGCACGTGGCCACCACATCTGTGTGGTGGCTATTTGAGGGGTCAGCAACACCATGTTGCCCATGCAAATTGCCACCATGCATGCATGGCAGCCTATATGAGGGACCTATTAGGATGGTCTGCCCGAGAAGGTTATTGGATCCTATAGGATTTCAAGAAGCCTTGGAGGGATTTAGTGTTGGCTCTGCTGGTGACCCTGTCGACACTCTGGTGGAGAACTGGAATAATCAACTCACCAGGGCAGTAGACAGGATCACTCCTAAGCTTCCTTTCCGACTTGCTTCGAAACTGGCCCCATGGTATATGGAAGAACTACAGGGGCTGAAGTGGTGAGGTAGATGACTAGAGTGCAAGTGGAGGAAGACTCAACTTGAATCTGACAGATTGCAACATAGAGCTCATCTGAAGATCTACGCTCAGGCGATATGTGAAGCAAAGAAGCGATTCTTTTCTGCCCATATTGGATCTGCAAGTTCATGTCCAGCGGAGTTGTTCAGGGTTGTGAGAGGGCTAGTATGTGCCCCTCCTCCCTTGAATCAGAATCGGGAACCATCGGTTACCTGCTGTGATGTGTTTAATGAATTCTTTGTGGGGAAAACCTCTCGTATTCGGGCTGACTTAGATTCTGTCTTCACAATTACCTCAGTGTCTGATGTGGAGGTGTCCAGCGACTCCTCTTATGCGGTTAGGTTGGATCAGTTCCAGTTTGTGACTCCTGAAGATGTGGACAAGCTGATTGGAATGGTGCGGCCCACCACCTGTCCTCTTGACCCTTGCTCAACATGGCTTATACTATCTGGCATGGGGGCGGTTGTAGAAGGCCTGGTAGAGATTATAAATGCATCTCTGAGGGAAGGTAGGATGCCTCCTTGTCTTAAAGAGGCAATTATTAGACCGCTTCTGAAAAAGCCTACCTTGGATCCCTCAGAGCTGAGTAACTACAGGCCTGTCTCCAACCTTCCATGGCTGGGCAAGGTAATTGAGAGGGTGGTGGCCTCCCAGCTCCAGACAGTCTTGGAGGAAACTGATTATCTAGACCCATTTCAAACTGGCTTCCGGGCTGGCTATGGGGTGGAGACTGCCTTGGTTGGCCTGATGGATGATCTCCACCTGGGAATTGACAGAGGAAGTGTGACTCTGTTGGTCCTTCTGGACCTCTCGGTGGCTTTCGATACTATCGACCATATTATCCTTCTGGAACATCCGAGGGGGTTGGGGGTGGGAGGCACTGCTTTGCGGTGGTTCCTCTCGTACCTCTCGGGCAGGTTCCAGATGGTGTCCCTTGGAGACTGTTGTTCTTCAAAATCTGTACTTTTGTATGGTGTCCCTCAGGGCTCCGTATTGTCTTTGATGTTGTTTAACATCTACATGAAACCGCTGGGAGAGATCATCAGGAGATTTGGTGCAGGGTGTTATCAGTATGCTGATGACACCCAAATCTATTTCTCCATGTCAGCATCATCGGGAGAGGGCATAACCTCCCTAAATGCCTGCCTGGAGTCAGTGATGGGCTGGATGAGGGATAACAAACTGAGACTGAATCCAGATAAGACGGAGGTACTCATTGTGCGGGGTCGAAACTCTGGAGACAATTTTGATCTGCCTGTTCTGGATGGGGTCACACTTCCCAGAAGGAACAGGTATGCAGTTTGGGGGTGCTTCTGGATCCAAGTCTCTCCCTGGTGTCCCAGGTTGAAGCAGTGGCCAGAGGTGCCTTCTATCCGCTCCGGCTGATACACCAGCTGCATCCGTTTCTTGAGAAAGATGGCCTCAAAACAGTGGTACATCTGCTGGTAACCTCCAGACTGGATTACTGTAATGCGCTCTATGTGGGGCTGCCCTTGTATGTAGTCCGGAAACTACAGTTGGTTCAGAATGCAGCAGCCAGGCTGGTCTCTGGATCATCCAGGAGAGACCATATTACTCCTGCATTGAAGGAACTACACTGGCTGCCGATATGTTTCTGGGCAAAATACAAGGTATTAGTCATAACCGATAAAGCCCTTAACAGCTTGGGTCCTGGGTATTTAAGATAATGTCTTCTTCATTATGAACCCCACCACCCATTGAGATCATCAGGAGAGGTCCGTCTGCATTTGCCACCGGCTTGTCTGGTGGCCACTCAGGGACGGGCCTTCTCCGTTGCTGCCCCGAGGCTTTGGAATGCGCTCCCTAGTGAAATAAGAGCCTCCCCATCTCTGACAGCTTTTAAAAGTCCTTAAAAACACATCTGTTCACCCAGGCTTTTAACTGATACTGTTTTGATTGTTTTTAATGTTGTTTTAGAGTATTGTTCTAAAAAAATTTAAATTGTTATGTTTTAAATTTCTTGTTTTTGTTTTTAACTAATGTTTTAATGCTGTTTTTATCTGTTGTGAACCACCCAGAGACATAAGTTTTGGGCAGTATAGAAATATGTAAAATAGATAGATAGATAGATAGATAGATAGATAGATAGATAGATAGACAGACAGACAGACAGATAGATAGATAGATAGATAAATGTGCATGCCAACGCTGCATGCAGTCTGCTGGGAGCAGCACTGCAGCCATGCACGGCCTTTTAGAAAGCAGGCGCCACACCAGGAAAAGTGGTGGGGTGGAGTAAGAACAGGTAAAGACCTGCTTACCTGCTTTTAAAAGGAACTGATCCCCCCCCACACACACACACAAACACAGAGCTGCCCAAGCCAGTTTGGGCACATCTCTACAAGGAGGCATCTTGCCATCTTGTTAAGATCTCAGTCATCTGTTGCTTGAGGCAACCACCTCACCTCATCTCATGGAAGGTCCATCCCTGCAGGGATCTATGAGATATTGTTCTGCAAATATTACAAATGCAATGTAACACATCCATTGGTTTGGATACTTCTATTTGTGCAAATAGAAGTGGTCCTTGTACAAATGGAGCTGATCCTATCCATTTATCCATTAAAGCAGGGATTCTCAATGTTGGGTCACCAGATGTTATTGGACTTCAACTCCCATAATCCCCAGGCCCAGTGGCCTTTGGCTGGGGATTATGGGAGTTGAAGTCCAATAACATCTGGGGGTCCAACATTGAGAATCCCTGCATTAAAGCATTATTTCATTAATTACCAATTACATTTATTAAGGTCTGCAGCCTTATCACTAATAGCATCAAATGCCCTTTATAAAAGCACAAAACGTGCTCTGCGTGTATGATCTCACTTTCACAGCTGTTATACCAACAGACCATAATCATTCTGTGTTTAAGAGATTTTGATCTGGCAAAACTCAGGGGCTTATGTGAGAATCTAGGATATGTACTCTCAAAATCCATCATTCTACTGGCTCACAGGGAAAACCTGTGAGTAGTTGTGCAAATTAGCAGTGTGTAAATTATCAGTCCTTCATTTGGAGTATCTTAACATGTATCCAGAAGCCAAATTCATTTCATTCCTTTTTATTTGGAACGAGGAGCTACTTATGTGTGTACAGAATCCTCCATTATTCGTTCTCTTCCATTTTAGTTTGAGGCCATTAAAGGATGGGGTTTCCCCAGCTTTTCAAAGAAGATTTTCTGCTTTTAAAAGGAAGGAAATCTAACGCTAATCAGAAAAAGAAGGAAATGTAATCCTATCTTGCCAATAGTTTAATAGATTATCATTAAACTCCTTATAGTTGTTCAGGTGTCAGGGGTACTTTGATTTATTCCAAAACTCCATGGTCGGGCTCTGGTTTGAAAACAGATGCCAGAGCTGAGCCTTGGTGAGCCTAGGCACAAATTATGCTCCACCGATGGGGTGAACATCAGCCAGCTGCTTCAAATGAAGCTCTTTTCAGTCAGTCAGCTCTTTGCAGCATATCCATTTCATACACTAAGCATTTATATTGAACTAGTATTTTTCAGCCCATTATAATAACAGGCGCTAGATTCCCCCCCCCCATTTATTCCTTCTTCCTCCGCCCCCCCACCTGATAAAGGGCCAAATTGGCCCAAACAACTGCCGCCGCCGCCGACCGCTTGCCCGCCCTCCCAGCTGCCCGAGTCCTCCTCACCCCCATCTTCGGCCCACGTCAGTCAGGTGATCAAGGTCCATAATCTAAGAAGGAGAGAGGAGCTCGCAAACAGAGCTCCTCTCTCTGCAAAGCCTCTGCCCGAACTGGCGCTTTGGGTGCAAAGGATGCCTGTTGCATCCTTTGCGCCCAAAGCGCCAGTTCGGGCACAGGCTTTGCAGAGAAAGGAGCTCTGTTTGTGAGCTCCTCTCTCCTTCTCAGATTATGGTCCTTGATCGCCTGACTGACGCGGGCCGAAGACGGGCTGAAGACGGGGTGAGGAGGACTCGGGCAGCTGGGAGGGCGGGCGGGCGGGCGGTTGGTGGCGGCGGCGGCGACAATTGTTTGGACCGATTTGGCCCTTAATCAGGTGGGGGGCGGCGGGGGCGACTGGTGGCGGCAAGTGAGAGAGCGGCTACTCTCACAACCCTCCCAGTTCCCCCGCTGCTGGCTCAGCCCTCCCAGTTCCCCTGCTGCTGCTTCACTTTTTCCCAGTCCCCCTGCTGCTAAAAAACATGGCCGCCCGTGTCTGGACGGCCGTATCTTTCACGGTCGTTCTGGGCATGCGCTCCGCGCATGTCCAGAACAGCCGAGAAAGACACGGGCCGAAGACAGGCACAGGATCACGCTGAAGGGTTTTATTATAGAGGATACTAATTAGTTCACTGCATTTTTTTTTTAGTTTAAATTTTTATTGATTTTAACAATATCTTAACGTTAAAAATTAAACAAATATTGACTTCCTGCTCACACCGCCTCGTGAATCACCAACTATAGAATTAACCCTTGCTGTAATAATAATTCAAAACATATATCTAAACCTTACAAACTCGATTTTAATCTACCCAACCTGCTAATATTACTAAATTTCAAACCCTGTTGTGAAATCAATATTAGGAAAGTAGTTCTTTAAGTATAATAAGAATGGTTTCCAATCTTCTTTAAAGCATTCCAAATTTTGGTCTCTTATCAGTACTGTAAGTTTTGCCATCTCTGCATATTCCAAAATTTTTATCAGCCAATCTTCTTTTGAAGGCAGTTCATTACTCTTCCATTTCTGCGCATATATTATTCTGGCCGCCGTAGTAGCGTACATAAAGAATGTTAAGTTGGTTGTAGAAAACACTCCTTGCATTATTCCCAGCAGGAAGGATTCTGGTTTCTTAGGAAATGTCATTTTGAAAATTTTCTTTAACTCATTATATATCATGTCCCAAAAGGCCTTAGCCTTCCTACAAGTCCTACATTGATGGTGTGCTTTTTAGTGTTCAGAGTCCTTCATATACATTATTTTGGTGATCTTCACAACAACCTTGAATGGTAGGTGATTTCACTGTAGACTTGCAGGTGGGGGTTCCGCCTACCACTTGCAACAGTGGTTTGATGTCCTATCCAGCTATTAGTTCTACTCTTCTGGTAGAGGGGACCTGCTGCCTCCAGTGGGACAGAGATCAGCTGGCTGGGAAATGTGCCAGTCTGAAAAGTAGCCTTTTCCAGCAAGCTGAAGTGTAACTGATGATGGACTTCAGCAGACCCACTGACTAGAGCACTTTTTAAAGCATATGAAGTCCATCTGCAGTTCTATCTACTCATGGGTAAGGATCTTACAAGCTGCTTCCTGAAGGTTCTGTACCTTTAATGACCAGCAAAACCCATCATGTATAGGTCTTCTCAGCATAAATATGCAGTGACGGTGTAAAGGTAAAGGGTGCCATCAAGTCGATTTCGACTCCTGGAACCCACAGAGTCCTGTGGTTTTCTTTGGTAAAATACAGGAGGGGTTTACCATTGCCTTCTCCCATGCAGTATGAGATGATACCTTTCAGCATCTTCCTATATCACTGCTGCCCAGTATAGTGCCAGTGGGGATTTGAACCAGCAACCTTCTGCTTGTTAGTCAAGCATTTCCCTGCTGCACCACTTAAGGTATAGTGACGGTGTAAACCAGTGTCAAATATACTCATTGGGAAGAAGCAAGTAAGAAGCAAGTAAGATTGCTCCCAGATGCAAGTAAGATTCTGCCAACTGCTGGTTCCTGGCACAAGCTGCAAATTGTGCTCCCCATGTGTTGTCCAAACCTGCCAGTGTCAGGTTCCCTAGCTGCACTTCCCTTCAGGAACCCAACATCTGGAACCAATTTCAAATCTAGGTTTCAGATGTTGAGTTCCCAGAGGAAAATTTGGCTAGGGAACTCAACACTGGTGCATTTGGATGACATGCCAGGGGTGGAACTTGTGGCTTGTGTTGAGAATGAATGTTCACCGGGAACTGGTGGTTGGTGGAACCTTACTTGCTGCTGTGATATGAAGCCACCCTAAGTGGTTCAAGTAAACGAGCATGTAAAATGTGTTAGAGAAAAAGTAGTGATTTATTTAGCTGTGTCCAAACTGATTATTCAAATCTAAATTTCTATCTAAACTTTCACATACACACTTTTTTTCCTGCTAAACTAGAGTTTTGTTTATTGGGAAGTTGTTGGTGTAGGGCAGTTATCAAACACAATGAAATACCATTTTAGCTCTCAGAACTTTCCGTGTGCCATACAATTGAGATGCTGCTACAACACTGGTATCTTGTTTTTCACATTTAAACATTGCCATTTTGCAGTCCGATCTTGACTTCCTCTAAAAGGTGCATGGGACTTTCTTCTAAGCAAGTTCACTTTGCACTTCAGAGTTAATAATAATTCAGAAGCATCCAGTTCTGGGCACCTCATTACTGAAAAGGCATTCAGAACTTGAAAGGCATTCTGAGAGAAACAAAAAGGAACATGGGCTGGTTTATGAGGAAAAATGAGTGCTGTGTTGTATCATCACTACTGCAGAAAACAAATATCTGCTATAGAAATGGCGCTGACAAGAATGAAGAAATTAAGAGAAATGAGGTGGTTGCTTGCCTACTAAAACAGTTTTAGGAGAAACCTGACCCAGTAGGATAAAGTGATAAAAACCTGATGGAACTGTTATCATGACTTGAGTTTATTTACTGTAAACTGATTCACAGTCTGTGCTGTCTGTTTTCTGCTGTAGTTCTTTATCTCGTATATATGATATTGTCTCCACTAAGTATGAAAAGTGCCTTATGGGCAATACCTTATTTGCACTCCAGCAAAAGAAATACTAACAATAACAAACAACCCAGTCTATGACTTCTCGTTCTAGCAAGCAAAGTCCTCAGAACGGAGAACATCATCTTGTGACTATGAAAGCTCCACACACGTTGAGAACTCTGTCTATCCATCTTCTGTTCCTGAACTATTGGCTGGTATGCAAAAAGTACCTGATGAAAGGGAGGGAAAGAGCAGCAACTATGTGCAAACTTTAAACGTGCAACTTTTCACTAGGGACAGAGACCCTACAATTTCCTGTTCCTTCAGGTAACTGCATAGGAGAATATCATCTCTTTCCATGGTTAAAGGAGACATCAGTGCCTTTGTGGCATCAGCAGCCTTTATACCAATCTCCACTCTCATCTCATAACTATTTGAATGCCTCGCAATTAGCACACTTCACACTAAGGAAAGGAGCAAAGGCTGGAATACACAACTGGCCTGGAATGGAAGTAAAGGGTCAAGAACAACTATGGGTACTCCACTGAAAATGAATTGCCCCAAAATGTTCAAACATGAATTTACTTGGGAGGGGAACTACCTCATAGACACTATGGTCTTAAGGCTGTGTAGAATACATTTTTGTGTATTCATTGTGCACTCTTATTGCTTATGTGAATTAAGATAAATGAAAATATTAAAATACTGTGAATAGGTAGCTCTTACCTTTTGCTATAGGTGGGCAGATCCCCACCCCCGCCATTTTGGAAATAATCTGAAGTAAATGGAGATTAATCTGGACCTGCAGATTGAATTTGCTGTGATTTCCAGCATCCCTGGATCCACTGTGCATACAAGGCAGCATGCAGAAACTTCAGGGCCTGCTATGGCATTAATCTCCAAGAACAAAGTGATTCCTGCTTCCAATAAATAGCCCAAATAGGGAGGGCCCCATTTGTGGTGACAGTGACTGACATACAGAGCAAAGACGAACTTGCAGCAAGAGAGCAGTCTAACAGGACTTCCCAACTAACTGCACCAGTGTAGTGGGGAAATGGCAATTTTTGACACCCTCCCCTTCCCCAGGAAGCCCTCTGTGCCACTCAAAATTATGTCCCCAAGGGTTGTGCAGCCCTTGAGGACATATTTTTAGGTGGCACAGATCTTGGGTTTCAAATCACCAACCCCCTGTACTACCCCAAAATATGTCCCTGTGTGCTGTGCAGCCCTCGGGGACATATTTTCAGGTGGCACAGAGGACTTTCTGGGGAAGGGGAGGGCATCAAAAATTGCCAGTTCTGCACTGCAAGTTGACAGAGTTGTTACCATCTCTGCTGTTTACAGATCTATGTTTCACTAGAAAGAATGAAGATGATTGGCATGAATGGGTTACAATATCATGGGAATATGGGTGGCACTCAAAGCCAAAATACAGTAAGTAAATAGATGTCATGAGAATATACTAGTATGCATAAGAAGACCGTCAAAAACATGGCAGAGGTTTTAATGGCCACAGTAAATTTTGGACCAGGGTTTGGAAGCAGTGTTCTACATGTTATGTTCTACATGATTCTGTGTGATTGTTTTTAATTTTAGTGGCAAGTCCACAATAAACCTTCATTGCAGTTATAGCAAATAATTTGCTTTAATAGTTTTATGCTTCTCCTGCCACTAGAGGACATAATGAGCATTGTAAAACAGAGGACATTTGACAAGGCTTCTCCTCTGAGAGGAATAACTTTGCTACGCTAACTGCCATTTCACTTTAACTATGAGGCATGATTCTCTAAACTTTGCTACAAATCAGACAAAAGAGATGCACTCCATTGCTTTAAAACTGGGAAAAAACTACAGCATTAAAACATTGTAATCACAGAAGCCAATATTATTATGACACAGAAAGCCAAAAGGCACATTTTCTGTATCTGCTGGGCATGTTTAGAAACTCTATGTGGATGCAAATCTAACTAAACAATCTATACTTTCCCGCTCCACCCCCCCCCCCACGCCCCCACCTCCTACCTACACAGACACACTGCTCCACTCCTGATGTCTATTTCTGGGAAAGACCCCTGCCTGAAACCTTCGAGAGTCATTGCCAATCTGTTTACACAATATTGATCTAGATGGACCAATGGTCTGAGCGCACGGTACTTCCAGCCACTTCCGGCTGAAAATGGGGACAGGCACAGCAGGGAGGTATGCTGCTGCCCCAAGAATTGCTTTTTTAAAAGGTGCGCTGGTGGGGGGAAAGCAGCGGGAGGGGGAAGTGCACCCCCACCCTTAAAGAACCACTCCCCCGACACCGAACCACAGAGGGGCGGTTCCGTGCACACCACTAGTGTGCAAAGGATTTCCTGTATGCTGAAAATGGCTATATAAGATTAGCTGGATGAGAAAACTAGATAATAACAACCACCACTTCATTTATAGGGCTGTCCCATAACAAATGGTTCTCTGAGCAGCTCAGAAAACTGTAAAATATACATTTTTTTAAAAAAGCACGCAAGTTCCCAAATGTGAGTAAAAAGACATAAGCATTTAAAATGGGGCTGCACAGCTCTGGCCCTCCAGCTGCTTTTGGACTACAGCTCCCATGATCACCCCCACCACAGTGGCCAATAGTCTGGGATGATGGGAATTGTAGTCCAACCTCTTCAGGAGGGTCAAAGTTGTGCAGCCCTGATGTCAAAGGTCTGGTTGAAAGATTTTCATCTGGTGTCTGAAAGAGCAGAATGATGATGCCAGGGGAGCATATAAAAAGCCAGCAGTGTCTTCTCTTCAGAACTTCTATTTTCCCTCAATGACTGGTTTTTTGAAACAACAGTCTGAGCCTGGCTGCTGTTCCTATACTGAGAGAAATGTGTCACAAAGCTCTTTATATTATCCTGCCATAAAATGAAGTTTTATTATAGTATTTTTGAATTATTGCATGAATGATCATTGTTTATATCCAAGGCAAACTGAATGCATGTAAGAGTTCTCAAGAAAATGATATTTGTGAACATTCCATGCAACAAAAGCTCTGAAACCCATCTATGCAGCACAAGTCTTCTATGAGATACCAGTGCAGCACAAGACTTCGTTGTACAGACCACCATTTTCCAGCACAGTGTCCATCTGAATTTGTAAATGGGTTTGAAAATAAAAGGCCTACTAGCCTAGACCTACATACCTTGAATTCCATCCACTGAAACCAGGCCCTTCTGCTGTGTCTAGAAGCAGCAAAGCAAATGAGGATGGGAATAATCTGCTCTAGAACTGTGCCTCTTCTTCCCAATATGCCAATTGGCCTCTGTATGCATGTCCCAGCCCTCACAGTGGAAAGATGATCAATCAGAGAGCAGTTATATCTGAAGGAACAGTCCAGGATTACTTTATGCCATTGCACTTTACACGATTGGCTGAAAATTACTATTTGCTGAAAAATTCTATTGGCTGGTCATTTGCCAACTCAACAGTTTCCTTGGGACATTTCCTGCCCAGAGGGGACCAACAATAGAGAAGCCAATTTGGCCCTCCTTGTATTGAAAAAACTGGAGCAAGGGGATCTTGTCATGTGCTCTGTAATCTGCAGGTCCCTTCTCTGCCAGCAAGCGCCTGGACTCATGATTCAGGCATGAGAGAAGCAATGGAAAAACCAAAATAAAACTAGGATTCAATAGTCAGCAGTTATTAAGGTCAAATAGAAGTCTTTGTTTAATTGATTTAATGCAATTAAATATTTTATTTATTCATTCATTCATTTTTGTCTTAGGAGGGCCTGGCCCCATTTGGCCTAATTTGGAATAGCCTTTGTTTTGAGTCTGTAGTTCCTGGTCCATCCTCTTAACGCTGTGCTGGATGTCAGCCACTGAGTTAGCCTTAGTTGTTAAATCTTCTCCTTCTATTTCAAGCAACAAGAGGATGAAACCTAAAGGCTTTATTGTCCACCTATTCAGGAGACCACTTTATTTATGTGTTCTTTATTTTTCTGTGTAAACCACTTTGAGAACTTTGGTTGAAGAGCAATATATAAATATTTGTAGTAGTAGCAGTAATCAGCTTCTTTGAAAGCCGATTTCTTTCTATCCCAATCTTAACCAGACAGACCCAGTTGTTCAATCTCATTTCTAATGCATAATATTCCCACAGAGAAGCAACTGTCAGGCATGATTTAATAAACAGGTCTGTTGTTGGCAACGGGTATGTATCTGGAAGACAGCTTGCTTTTGAAAAGGCAGTTCACAAATATTTTTTCTAAAACTTGGAGTTAAAAGAAGATTTGTGGGCTTTTTAATGCTAGTTGAAAGAAGGAGCTGTAGAACTCTTCCCAGCAAGAAACGGGCATCAGTGAGTTAGTCAAGAATGAAACCTATCCAGTGGTGCAAAAACTGACCTATTTAAACTTTCTGCCTCAATGAATGAGAAATCGCTATAACTGCTAACTTCACCCAAGAACTAGCAATATAAAAGTTAATTAATTGGTTACAATAGACGGATATAGGGGCAGACACCTGCTGAGCTGGCAGCCAGCGGTGGAGAACTGAAGAGCCCAGTGCATAGGTAGTAGACTAATTAATCTTGTTAAAGTAAGCACCGTGGAAATGGCAGATGGATTAAAACTGTGAGCACTAATTTCTCAAGAGGCATGTGAAGAATCTTGGCAAAGAATTTAGCTTGTAAATACATGTCCACATGTGAAAAGCCTTAATGTATTTTATTTTTATTTTTATTTTTTTTTAAACCTAATAGGTCCTTTTACTAGTGAGATATATTTCTCCCACTTAGTGGATATGGGGAAATGTGGTCATTAAGATGGACTGCAGCCAAATAGATAGATGAGTGCAAGACCAAACTTACTTTCCCAGTTGGCTTTGCCCCACCTCCTTTCCCTTTGACCTGCTTTCTCTTTCTCTCCATCCCTTGCCTCCTGCCTGGTCTGCTTCTTCATGTTCTGCACTTCGGAGGGGCAAGCAAAGTAGTCCTTTGGGCCAAAAGCCTTAGCCATCATAGCAGGTTTCTGAAGCAGTTGGCTAACCTCTTTATCTAAGGAACAGCCACAATATATTACAATCCTGGATATCTTACTGTATCTTAACAGAAACAGATAACGGCCTTATTTTTCCCATCATTGAAGACACTGGGAATCTAATAAATGTACTTACCAATTACATTTAGTCCTAGAAATGAGACAAAAGATGTGTTTGACATTGTAGCTTTGTACTGAACTGGCTAAAATGCATGTTGGAAATAGTTAAAATATCCAGCATAGTCTGCAGGAGTTTTACATGTCTGACTCCCTGTTACTAGAGAGTTGTGTTTCCATCATGTATGCATTTGGAGTCATAAACTGAGCATCCAGAGCACCATGTTGTGTCAATGGGCCCATGCAACACAGTCAAAAATGGCAACCTCTCCAAAGATCCACAATAATTTCAAGATATGATATACATAGTCTGTAGAGAATGCAGTCATCCTTTCAAAGCATTTGAACCTCATCTTAGTTATTTGTATTTATTTATATAGTACAATCAATGTGTACAGCACTTTACAAAGTACAAAGGGAAAGTTCCCTTCCCCTAGGAGCTTACAATCAAAAATTCAACATAAGTAGATACTAAAGGAAAGGGAGTGAGATGGGAGCAGGAGTAAACACAGGAAGAATATGCATTTATTTCAGCGTCATAGTTTTAGGGTCAAACTGAAAGTCAGTTCCTGTGTTGGCTGGACACAACTGTTGCAAGGTTAGCATTGGCTGACAAATACATATAGGAACATAGGAACATAGGAAACTGCCATATACTGAGTCAGACCATTGGTCTATCTAGCTCAGTATTGTCTTCACAGACTGGCAGAGGCTTCTCCAAGGTTGCAGGCAGGAATCTCTCTCAGCCCTATCTTGGAGAAGCCAGGGAGGGAACTTGAAACCTTCTGCTCTTCCCAGAGCGGCTTCATCCCCTGAGGAGAATCTCTTGCAGTGCTCACACATCAAGTCTCCCATTCAGATGCAACCAGGACAGACCCTGCTTAGCTAAGGGGACAAGTCATGCTTGCTACCACAAGACTAGCTCTCCTCCCTTACATGTGTTGGTTCCAGTCTATAAAGTCACCATTCTAGGAACACTGGCACTTTTGGTCTCTCAAAGCAAGAGCAGCAGAATCTAACGTGGGGACCCCCAAGGGCAGAATGCACTTTGATATCTTTCTCCCCAACCTGAAAGCACAGGCTGTGACACATGTAACAGCACTCTGGACAGCTCCCACTCCTTATGACAGAATTCTGAGGGCCTAACAATATTCTGGCAACCCAGGAGAGGACAGGGGCGTATCTAGGGAAGGGCAGGCAGGGCACGTGCCCCAGGCGCCACTTGAAGGGGGGGCGCCATTTTTTGAAATGAATTTTTAAAAAAAAGGCCACTGGAAACAAAATGACCACCACATATGCTCAAATGGCCTCTGTTAGGCCCTAGGCCATGCCAGGCCTCTCAGAGGCCATTTGAGCATGTGCGGTGGCCATTTTGTTTTCAGCAGCCATTTTAAAAAAATTAAAAATGCCCACTGCACATGCTCAAATGGTCCCTGTGAGGCCCTAGGCCTTGCCAGGCCTTGCAGAGGCCATTTGAGCATACGTGGCAGCCTCCAAAATGGCCACCATGCTGATCTTTGCAGGCCCAAACTGGCCTGAAAATCAGCCTGGGATGGGCTGCAGCAGTGAATTAAGAGGCTGGCAGGGGGAAGAGGAACCTTTGCAGACCCCCACACAGCATTTAGGAAGCTCCACCAAAGGGACTTATAATATAAGTCACTGTACACATATTCAGTTTGGCACGATGTACAGAGAATCAAGGCTTTTGAATACTGAGCTGAAACTTATGAGCTAGGATTTATTTCATTTGCTCTTTGCTTCTTGTGATAAGTGAGTTAAATGTGAGGTCTTAATAAGATGGCTATTAATGGTGAGTTTGTCTTTGAATCAGAGGTGTAACTATAGGGGGGCAGGGGGGGCACGTGCCCCGGGCGCCATCTTTTCTGGTCACGTGGGGGGCGCTGCCATGACAAAAAAAATTTTTTTTTAATTTTTTTTCCAAAAAAATTGTTAATACAAATGTTTCCTGCTCAGTGCAGCAGCGCTGCAGCAGTCAAGGGAGCGTGTCGGCGCCCCCTCCCCCATGAGCGGTCCCTTCTGCGCCACCCGCGGCCCCCCCCATTGCTTTGCTGGCGCCTGGCAGCCAGTCAGTGGCCTGGCTTGGTGGCGCCGGCGGGCGCTTGTGAGGAAAAACCTAAGTATAATGTAGTATGTTGGGGGGATGGGGGGCGGGGGGCGCCATTTCAGTGCTTGCCCCGGGCGCCGTTTTCCCTAGTTATGCCTCTGCTTTGAATCAGTGTGAAATCCTTAGTATTAAGGCCACTGGGAGTTTCTTGCTCTCTTTCTCTCATTTTAACTGTCTTTCTGAAATACTAGAATATATTCCAAGCAGTGACACAGTTTACTCTGCATATCCTTTAATTATTTTCAGAGTATATGGAAAAAGTCAAATTCTCCATTTATTTTTATAACTTATGTAATAGTGATGCTACAATGCATAGTAGAGAATTAGACAGGCACTTCTGTTTAGTTTTCCAAGTACACCTCCACATAGTATTTGTGTATTTCATGAGCCCCAGCATACTGAAATTTGTAGTTTTCCAGCATTTTTTGATCTGGCTACATCCACTGCTAAATAGCTTTTGAAATATTAAAAGATTAACGAGCTTGACTTGTATTTTTGAGCTGATATTATGGTAAAGTTATCTGAAAGCTGGGTGTCAGATGTTTGGACAGGGGGCGCAATTTCAGTGCTTGCCCTAGGTGCTATTTTCCCTAGATACGCCTCTGGGGGAGGAAGTAACTGCTGAGAAGACATGTGCATAGGAGGGTAGAAGCAGGGAAAGAACTGAGCACACTTACACTTTTGTGCTGCAAGTTGTCCCTTTCCAAACCTGCTTTTGCTCAGAAAAAGTGTCTGTCAGGAGTTGAAGGGGCCCCTATTCTGAACCAAGTGAAGTTTCTGAATGGTTTTCAAAGGAACCCCCATGTAAAATGCATTACAGTAATCCTACCTGTAGCTTACCAAGCCACTTATTATTATTATTTCTTGTTTACACAGACAGGTGTTATTGCCTGGTTTGTTTTATCCAGACATCAAGTCCTTCCCAAGGACCTGGGATGGCTGAATTTTATTGTCAGTTGTTATAGATATCGTCGCAGAACATAGGCTGTTCCCAGTAAAGCTGCTTTTTGTAATTGGCTGATGGTGATTTCTGTGGCCCCTGTGGTGTTGAGGTGCTCTTCAAGGTCTTTTGGAACTGCACCCAGGGCGCCAATGACCACTGGGATTATTTTGGTGGTTGTTGTTGTTGCTGTTGTTATTATGATTATTATTAATTCGATTTCTATACCACCCTTCCAAAAATGGCTCAGGGCAGTTTACACAGAGAAATAATAAATAAATAAGATGGATCCCTGTTCCCAAAGGTCTCACAATCTAAAAAGAAACGTAAGATAGACACCAGCAACAGGCACTGGAGGTACTGTGCTGGGGGTGGATAGGGCCAGTTACTCTCCCCCGGCTCAATAGAGAATCACCACATTAAAAGGTGCCTAATAGTGGCCAAGTCATCATTGTCCAGGATAGCATAAATCTGGCATGCAAATCAAATTTGGTGACAATGTCCTGTTATATTGTAACTTGGAGAGGAATGACAGTGAGTGCACTTTTCTTAAAGAAAGCAGAGAAGAGTTGTTTTACATCTGAAGTGAGAAGCTTCACCAAAATGCAGCTGCTGAAAACCACAAGGCAAGACACGTGCTTCAGACACATGACAGAGCCCATGGTGAGTCGTTCTGAAGATGACAAATATTCCCAAATCTCTCCTGGTTCTGTTTCCAAATTGATTATCTTGTAAATTCTGAGAGAAAGTCACCAGCAGAAGTTTTCAGTTAAAATTCTCTGACAAACTCAATAGGAAGCTTCAACAAAGGGGGAAAAAGAATCCCCACAAAATATTTGAACAAGATGATCAAAATTCTACCGCTGTGTTGTTTTGTTTTGTTTTAAATATATATCTTTAAAGCTGTCATCATTGTGGCAGCAGCAGCAGCTAAAATGGGTCAAGGAGCCACGGAATATTGTTTAAAATAAAGAGGGGGGATTAAATGAGCAAAATAATTATACTGGTTTCTGCAAGTGAGCTGTCTCCACTCTTGTCTGTATCAGACTGGATGATGTAATCCAAGACAGCATTGAGCAATCATTGGAGAAATATTTTGTGTGCTCAGATTTGACATTTTAAACCTCTGCTTTGAGTAGATGCTAACAGGTGATGTCAGAGCTTTCATATACTAACTGTATTGAATAAAACAGGGGTTCCCAACCTGTGGTACTCCAGATCTTGCTGAACTACAATTATTGTGGCTGAGGATGATGGGAGTTATCATTCAGCAACATCTGAAGTACTGCAGGTTGGGAAACCTTGGATTAAAACATGTACATTTTGGTTGTTATAATATTAGTCTTATAATTCTTATTAGAGTCTTTATAATTCCCAAGTGTGGACTGTGGATTGGTTACTCAAGCTCCAAAACCCATACTTCACCTCGACTTCTGGGATATTTGAGGGTTAAGAAAATTCAGATGTAATGTTTCATCATTGTAATGAAATCCACCAGCTCAGAAACTTTATTACTATATTTACATGAAACCAAGACCAGGTTTTTTCAAGTTTTTTTATATTAGAAATTAGGATATCATCTTAAATTCAGAGTCCTGTTTCATTTGAGTAAATGCATGTTGTAACGATCAGGCAGTAACAGCCTTTCCATTCCTGTAAAGAGTGAACTGGAAGTGTACCCTTTCCTGACTGAAAGGCTAGGGATCAGCCACTCAGCACACTGTGGGTGGGACCTAGAGGGCTATGAGGCAGAAAGAGAAGCGTGTCTTTGTTCAGAAGAAGCTAGGTGGGAGATGAGAGAGGATGGGTGGAAGGCTTAGTGAGCAGCAAGGGAGTTTTGCTGCCTCATGGTTAACAGCTAGCCTGGAGAATTCTCTTATGGAAGGACATCTGCAGATCTCTGAGAGACTGGATTGCAGGAAGCTTGATTTTTCTCCTGAAGTTTGGGGTGAGTTCAAGTGGGAAGGAAGCCAAGGCTTTTGGCTTCTGAAGGGTATAGCCAGGGAACAGTTTGTTAGTTAGCTTGCTTTAGATTACTTTATTTTGTTGTGATTTGCAAATTCTTACAATTGTTCTAAGCTTGTTTATCTGCAATGTAAGAAATGCTAAACCAAAAGTCTCTGTAACCTAAAGGGGCTTTTAAAGGTTCCTATATCCCTTTCATTGCAACTGGGGTGCTTTTTTGAAATATTCTTGCAACTACTGAACGTTTCTGTTACCTGTAACTAAAAGCTGAGAAAGCCTCAGATGGAAGTAGTCTGTAGTATTTTGAATAAAGTTTTTGTCTTTTTATTCTTTGTATGTTACCTGCCTCTGAGTGGATTGTTAACTCAGGAAATGGGGATTTACTCTGGTGCGAACACATCTTGTTTGACTGCTCAGCAACTCACTACCAAGTTTTCTCACCACGTGGAAGCTGCACATGGAGGGTTTTTTGTACTTTTCCATTGGTAAAGAGGAGAGTTTCCCTGGAATTTTGCCCACACTGGGAGCGGGGGGATAAACTCTGTTAAAAAGTGGGTGTGGCGGAAGCGCTACTGAAGAAGCAGTTTAAGTTTAAAGGAACAGCCTTTGTTGAGCAAACATGGAGGGAATGATTCAGCATTTTTCTTCTCCTCGCGTGAGCTTGCTTTGAGACAAAGGCTGGGTTAAATCCGCTACACAGGTATAGCCCATATTTAACCTCTACTTTTTAAGGAGGTGGTCTTAAATTCAGAGATGTCTTTGATTCGGGTAAATACTATACCTAAACTACTCTTAAAATAACTGCTATTGTTTTAAATAGATTGATAGATCAATTGTCTGATTCAGCAGAAAGGAGATTAATATATTTTCATATATTTTGCATATATTGGTAGTACATTGCCATACACTGATAACTGAAGGTGCTGCTTTTTAATTTCCTTGCATCTTCACCTGGCAAGTTTGAATTGGGAGCCCTTGCCCAGCTCATGCCTCCCCACACACCTCAACTGTCTCCCTCTATGCTAAAGTTCAGTATAAAAACTTAGGAGTCAATCAAGCTGCACAACAAAAATAATGCTGGAAAAACAGCTATGGTACTGATGGCAACAGACTGGATTTAAGGATTCTTTTTCAAGAGTATTCTTAATTATTTTTTTAAAACCAAATTCATTTGTGCTTAGACCTGTCTCTCAAGTTCTAAACTCTGATGACAGTCAGGACTGAAAGGATTTGAATTTTTCAAGATTACCCTTGAAAAAGAATAATTGGACTTAAAATACATCTAGCTCATTTAAAGTTAGAGAAATCTCACACAATCATGCTTCACACCTCTTTGAGTCTCTCTGTCAATCTTCTGCTGAGCCACTTTTGTGCTACATGTGGAAGTAGGATTGTCTGAATGCTGAGTATGGGCAGAAGGTAACAACTGTGTTTGAGAAATCTTCAGTCTTTCACTTTGAGGAGAGCACCCCAAATCCTTGGCACTGCATAAGAAAACTGATTTCCTCTGCTAAAGGGAGTTGCCAGTTCCTTTGTGATATCAGCAATTCCCACATGCATCTCAGACCTATTTGCATGCCTAACAATCACCACACATCTTACTAAGTACAGGCTGCTGTGCTTGATGGGCCTGGAAGTCAAGGGCAAGGAATCAATGTGGGCACAGAGAGGTGAGCTGTACACTGCAACTGCCTAGAGAAATACAACTGAGCAATAATACAGAACCTTGTGCAGAAGAAACTCATTCTCCAAGGTTTGGGCAGAGTAATGCCATGTAACTGCAGCATATCATTTCTGTGGAGTGCTCTGAAGTTAAGGTGATTTGTAACAAGGAATGTCCTTTACATACCAGGAGGCAGGGTGGATAGGCTGGGTATTTGAGTTTAAGGCACAAACCTTACATATACTGGGGGGTGGGGGGGGTGGTCTCATGGCAGCCATAGGGGAAGATGGGAGGAAAATGTGAGACTGATTTTTCTGGCCAAGTGCAGAGACAAAGGAAAGAGAGGACTCTTATCTGGGAGTAATTTGCACATGGCTTCATGCTGCGGGGTAAATGTTGAGTGAAGCCATGTCGAATCACACTCACGGCATTGAGGGAAGCAGCATCTCCTCTCTGCTCTCGGTTTTGGTTTTTGCAAGTTGACATGGCATGCTTCCATGTTTTCCTTCAAGCCAATGCGGGGGGGGGGGGAGTACTAAGGAGCTACATCTGCATTTCAAAGAGAGTATCCCTCTTATCATGCTAATGATTCTACATCAGTGCATCTCCCTTTTCAGAAAAAGCAGCTTAAAACCAGCATTTTAAAAATCCGGAAATACCGTGAGATAAGCTAGAATTCGCAAGAAAAAAAAACAACTTGTGTGTAGAGTGGGTCCAAGGATCTTGAAGGGACTTTGGGGTAAGTTTGGCTGGTGTGTGAACGCACACACACACTCCCGAAGGAGATTCGAGGTAGAAGCCCTGTCTGTAAAGTCTCCTTGTAAAAGTTTAATATTCCCTGTTGTTACTGCATTTCTCCATGAGCCAATGTTCTCAACTTCCCTCCTTCCAAACAGGAAGGAATCCCAGAGCAGGAACTCATGCAGAGATACAACAGGCAGCCACATCTGAAAACAGGTAATTCTGTTGTGCATCTAATCAGGTATGATCAAATGCTCCAATGGTAAAGGTAAAGTGTGCCATCGTGTTGGTTTCGACTCCTGGCAACCACAAAGCCCTGTGGTTCTCTTTGGTAGAATACAGGAGGGGTTTACCATTGCCTACTTCTATCTGAGGTAATAAATTGACAGAATTACTTCCTCCCAGAAAAGGCTAATTGGAAGGAGACAAGGTCAGAACATACCTAGCACACCATCTGAGAATTATAGTGCAAAGAAATTCAAAGAGTAAGTGCAGAAGTGCAGTAACGCCTCGCATGGTGTCAGCATGCACATGCATGAGCACCATTTGTGTGGTCAGCAACACTATGCTGACCACTCAAATGGTGCCCACACATGCACAGATGTGCATGCTGACACTGCACAGGGGGTTATTGGGATGTGTGCCGCCCCCAACAGGTAGCTGGATGCGGTGACAGAGGACAGGTAAATCACCTGTTCTCCTTTCTCTTAAAGTTTCCTTCCAAATTTCCCTAAAAGTGCTCGAACCGGCTTTGAATCGCACTTCGGGCACATCCTGACTACTGAGATGCCATTCTGATAGGCATCTGGTGATGTCTAGGAGAACAAGCCTTGAGACTGAAGTTATGTTCTCCCTCCATTCTGTTCTCCATTCTCCAGATAGTGGTGCCCTAAGTGGATGACCATTTCTTCCACATGTCCCCTACTCCCCACATAGCTCCAAAAGTTGTGTTTGCATCCAGAAAATGTGGTCAAATGGCCAGTTTGAAACTATTTTGAAACCATATTTTTTGAAACTACAATTTTGAACATACCAAATTTTTGTGAATATAACTTACACACAAGTATAACCCACATACAAGTATAACCTGCAGTTGATCCTCGCTTATGTTTTAAAAAAACCTTGTATTACCTGCACCCTTTGAATTTACTTTATATTATCCACTCCTTGAATGGGTAGGTAACAGCTGATCATCAATTATGTTAAAAAAAATCCCCACCCATTTGATTGATTGATTGATTGATTCATTCATTCATTCATTGCATTTCTAGACTGCCTCATCCTTTGGCTCTGGGAGGTGCACAACTAGTTTAAAAAACATAAAAACAAACACCATTTAAAACACACTGCTTAAAACAATATAAAAACAAATTCAAAACAATTCAGAATCATTTAAAACCAATTAAAATACTTTGAAAAGTAAATACTTCAAAAAGCTATATACTCTGCATCCTCTTAACTCCCCACACTCCCCCTCCCAGAATGCAAAATCTTGTATAAACTATGGGCTATATTTGTGAAAATATGGCACTCACCCTTTTAACATTTTCAGTAGTGCTGGGGGGGGGGGGACCTTCCCCTTTTAGTGACTTGTCAGCCCTTTGTGTGAAAATGTCACCTTATTTGTTGAAATGGCCCTCACCTGCCTGTGCACTCAATTGCCCTCACATGCTCTCAATGACACTGTCACATAATAATTGGATTGCCACTGACTGAATGTACTGATGCCCAGTGACATCGTCACATCAAACGTTGTGGTGACATAATTATGCTCACTGTGTAAACGCTGAAATGGGTAGGATAGCCCATGTGACTAATTCTAGAGGAAGGTAGAAGCAGCAGCTGGCAGGAAGCAAAATGGTGCCAAAGTAGCAGCAGCTGGGGATACAATGGCACTGAACAGGATGGCGGGGGAAAGGTGAATAGCCATATAATCTGGAGGGGGGGGGGTTCTATTCTATCAAAATTGCTGCTTTATACCGCAATATTGCATAGTGAATATTCAGCACTAGAAAATTTGCATTGAAATGCTCATAGCGACTTAGCTTTAAGCTGATACCAAGAGTGTTGAGACAACTGAGCCAGAAATATTGGTTTACTCTTAGCACTCTTTCCTGAACATATTTTCAAACTGCTGCACATTATTTTTCCCTTTTGAGACTTCTTCCTGTACAGAAGACAAACTGTAATAATACTTTCTGCCTAAGGGATTTGTTCTTCCATCTTATTGAAGTACCAAATAATGTTTAGCCTGGCAGAATTCTTATCTATACCCAACTTTTGTATCCATGTGCCTAAGAAAACATAACACTTGTGAGGCAAAAGCCGTGCTCTTCATGTTGCAAACTAAGAAAAAAATTCAGTGCCGACAAGATGTATAAACCATTGCTTGCTTCCATATATATGAAGGAAAGTGTTATGAATAATACATTTTCACACCTAGCTTGACTACCTGTT
This sequence comes from Hemicordylus capensis, assembly GCF_027244095.1. Lineage (NCBI taxonomy): Eukaryota > Metazoa > Chordata > Lepidosauria > Squamata > Cordylidae > Hemicordylus > Hemicordylus capensis. The sequence continues at coordinate 99,522,361 of NC_069661.1, read as the reverse complement.
TTTTGATTAACTATTTAGTGCAGCTCCTTCCAAATCAATGCCAGCCTTAGAGGATGTCGATTTTAATTGTTCCATTGGTCCTCTAATTGGTTATTTCTATGCCCAGGACACACTCCCAATTTACACCCACACACAGGCAATTTAACCCTGGACTGCCACCTTGGGAGCAATTTCTAAGATCTGGAAAGAGTCGCATATTTCTTCTCAGCCTGCAGTGTTTAGTGGTCGAATGTGTTTTGTGTTAGGCTGCAGGAACTGGGTGAATAAGAAGCTCAGGGATACCTCTTTACTTGCCTTATCAAAGCCCGCACCAAAGCAAAGACCTAGTTTTTCATCCACCATCATGGAAAATGATTTAGTCCAAAAGGAAAAGAAAGCACATAATTTAATATGATTTTTAGAATCAAGATGTTAACATGATAGTCATTGCGCATTTGGCTTTTCCTTCCAGGCTGCACGTGATGCTGGTGCCCCTCTCATGTGACGTTGATGCCCACCAAGTAACACTGCTGGGTTCTCCTCTCTCCCATTGCCCAGCCCCAAGCAGGACTCCAGAGTTGCAGGTGGAGGAGGAGGCTGGACAAAGTGACTGGAGTAGAATTGGGGAGGAAACACTTTAGCTGCACAATTTGTCTGAAAGCTGCATGTGGCATCTTTGAGTTGTGAGCGCATAACCAACTTCTGTTTAAATGCAAGCCTTGATATCTAGTTGCCAAGGAGCAATCACAATGAAACTGCAAAAGGAAGCCTATTTGAAATTCACACACATTCTGACAAGATCACTACCCTTCTGCTAATTAAGCTGTGTAGAGAGGATAGCAGACTCCTTCAAGAACAGCCAGCATACCTTCCTTGAAAGCTGTGAACAGAAGGAACTTCCGAAGGTAATCTGGAGGGGGCAAAGCACGATGTGCACTATCTCCATCTTTCAGAGGAAACTGAAGAACTTCCTATTTTGGAAAGTGTTGTACTCAATTATCTGAATGCATTTTATTCTTTTTTCTGCCTGATTTTCATGGTTTTTAATTCTGCTGTTTTAAATGGTCATTAAAAATTAAATTTTATGTCTGATCATGTGCAATGTTATTACAAAGTGAGGCCAGAAGGCCAGAATGCGAGAGCTATCTCTGACACAATTACACAGTTCCTTTCCACAGAACCTGCTTGCACAACTTGTGACCTACCAGTCATGGATGTTGATGATCCAGATCTTGGGCAAATAGCAAAAAATGGATGTTTATAAAGACCCCAGTGGGTCACCATACATGGCTGGAGTGTTGCGCGGACTTGGTGGCTCACAAGTTGTCTGGACCTGCCACAGAACAAAATAAAGCACAGTAACTCATGCAGGCAGACTAAACTAGGGGTGCGCATGAACCATTCGACAGCAAACTGGTCTGCCATGAACCGGGCTGGTTTGACGGTCCGATCACAAACCAGACCTGTCTCCAGGAGAGATGGGTTGGTCCATGATGGAACCGTACCAGGCCTGGCCCATGGAGGACTGGGTCACCACAGTTTGATGGTTCGAGGGGCTATGCTTGCAAAGGGGAATCCAATGACGATTCCCCTTTACAAGCAAAGGGGAATCCTGGGTTGAAAATGCTTTCGGTGGGTGGCTGGGGGGTGGGCAGCAAGAGGGTATGTTTAAAAGTAGATGTAAGGTGCTTATCCATCCTCAAAACTCCAGTGCTCCCCACCCCCAGCAGCCTGCCAGTGTGGCCACGGTGGCACAGTTCTGAAACTAACCTGGCCTCCACGCATGCACGGAGGTAAAAACACATGTCCCCCATGCATCTGCAGAGGCCAGGTCAGTTCCAGAACCATGCTGCCACTGAGTGGGCAGACTACTGGGTGGACCGCCAGTTTTTCGAGGCCAGCAAGCATTTTACATCTACTTTTAAAGCTGCTCTCTCACTGCTCCCCACCACCCACCCACTGCCCTTTAGAAGCATTTTCAAGCCAAGATTACTCTTTCCTTGTAAAAGGGAATTTGAACCAAACCACATAAATCAGTCCATGCACACCCCTAGACTAAACTGTTACTCAAGGGGCCATGAATGTTGTGAAGGGAAACAGCATGCATAGCCACAAATCCATCAAGCAGACGCCATCTATACTGAACACTAATTGGCACCAAAATGAGAGAAAATATTGATCCTGAAGGCAGACACTGGACCAAGCATTCAGCAGAATTTCTAATTGGCTTATCTTTTCTCGTGCTGGCCTGACTTGAGCTTAGGAAAGACAGAATAAAAATAGCTTAAATACATATAAATGGAATACATTTAAATAAACTAAAATTCTGCTTTTTGACAAGTCCTAGATTTGCTCCGTTTTAGGACAGTAGCTATGCTTTTGTCCAGATGTTGTCAGTGCACATGTGCATTGACACAACAGAGAATATGAACAGCATAACTGGATGAAAAAGAGGATACGGTCTGATCCATTTAATAATAGTGCATGTGCAATCTCCCCCCCCCTTGTGTTGTATAATTCTGTATAAATTATGAAATTAAGCATTTATAATGTATGTCCTTTATGCTTCCACCTAATCCTTAGAAGAACAAGGAGCCATGGATGAGCACTGAAGCCCTATCCTGTGTTGACTGGAAGTCCTACCATACTTCAACAGAGAGTTCATCAGATATAGCCCACACCCTTTCAAGTTTATTTTTGCAGCCGTGTGGATGAGAAGCTTGCTATCAGGGCTCTGAAGGATTGGGATGGATTGGGATCTGGTTTTGGCCAAGGATATGGGGACAATGGAGAAAGGAGGGGGGTGAGCATCCCTGGGCCACCAGGGTCCGGGGGGGATTGCCAAGGCCCCCCTTGCCCCTCCCCCAGGGCAATCCCTTACCCGCTCCCACACCCAGCTGGCAAACGAAATGCTTGCCAGCTGGGAGCACAGCAAGGCTCTAAGGATGTGCACAAAAACAGTTGGCCCGGTTTGGGTTCGAGTCCAAACCAGACTCAAACTGGACTGGATTTTGACACCCCCAAGCCTGGGGACTGGCTTGGTTCAAATTTGAACTGGTTTGGATGCAGTTTGGGGGCACCAGACACATTAAAATCAGTTTTTTTAAAGGCAGACTGCCACCACTGAGGGCTTTCAGGGCCTTGGGGGGGGGGTGCTGCTGTAGCCACAGGGGTTCTCTGGCAGTCCCTCCTCCCCCCAGCAGCTTCCCCCCCCCCACTCTTCTACAGGGAGACTGGCTGGGTTGGCCACACTAATGGCCCATACGCATCTGTGGCATTGCACTCACAGAGGGCTGAAACACCCCCCAAATGGGCTGAAATGGCCCACTGGATACCAGGGGAGGCTGACGGGGGGAGGGGGAACTGACAGAGACTACCCCTGCAGCCACAGCAGTACCCCCTGATGCCCCTGAAGCCCTTGGCAGCAGTAAGTCCACTTTAAAAAAAAACCCTAATTGTAACATATCTGGTACCACGCAAACAGGCTGAGAGGTTTCAGCTGGATCTCGTGCTGAACTGGGCCCAGTTTGGTTCTGTTGGAAATTCTCTGTGGTGAGAAAATCCCGTTCTCATTACAGCAGAGTGCACAGAGGCACAACACAGCGGATTTAGTTAGGCATGCGTGCATGCTGAGAGTAAAGTAACTTGGAGCCAATTCATAGTTTCAAATCAATATAAAAGGCATTTATTAAGGAACGCCATTCTAGATAGGAAAGTGAGGATTTAGGATCTCTAATCTATCTATCTAGCTAGATGCAGATGGATTCTGCATCCTCTCTGCACATTTGGTGCAGGGAGAGGAACTTGCCATGTTGCAAGGTAGGCGGGCAGGTAGCAAGAGAGAGAGAGAAGGTGGAAGGAAGTTGAATCCCCTGAGATTAGCAATCTACATTTCAAAGGGATAGCATCAGAGCAGTGGAGAAGGGATGACAAATATCTTGACCCTCTAGCCCTCTGACTTACTAGTCTGTCCTCCACTGTCTGAGGCAAGAGACAGCGCAAAGTCCTTTAACTTTCCAACAGGTTCGAGGTTGAGCCCCTCGAATTGAGCCAGTTCGAGATTGAGCCGGCTCGAGGTCTAGCTGGCTCGCACATCCCACAAGGCGTGCCCCTCTCCTGCCCAGCCATTGCTTCCTTCCAGCAGTGCCTGGCTGGGGGCCTCTTTCCCTGCATTGTGAATTACCAGACTGACTTGAAAGGAACTGAAGCTCTTTTCAGAGCTGGTGGTAAGAAGCAATGGCACAATTACACCCACTAAAGGGTGGCACTAAACATTATAAGAATCACAGGGCTGCTGTCAAAAATGGCAGCTCCATGTTGAATTTCCCTGTCACCCTCTGTAACACAATACAAGATGGAACTGTCCTGTGCATTTCCCCATCCTCATGGTTTCCCCTTCCGTTGTTTCTCCATGATGTTGGGACACTAGCAAAGTTGTACAATTATGGAGGGCAAACTTGGTATAGGACTACAACACATGGTGTGAGCATGGCATCGAAGTTGGGAAGCAGAAAGCATTGTTTCCCATTTCCATTGATCTTTAGGCACAAAGAAGATAAAGTGCAAAAACTGAAACTACAATTACAGGAAACATGTTTTTGAAAACAATGTTGAAAATGCACATTTACTTGTTTCATTTGCAGGCAGAGAATTAGCCTAATTTGTTTCACTCTTAGCTGATTAATGTGCCGAGCTGCATCTTGACAATATTAGGATGCTCATAGGCTTGTATGCCAATTCAATGAATTATACAGCAGTTTAACATGCATCGCCTCACTGATGAAGCCCACCCTCTCATCTGTCCATGTGCAACATCTGACTGATGAATTGTCTGGTTGCAGAATTTAACGACTGCAAAAGGAGCCTTCCCCAAGATCACTATCTGCAAGCCATCTCGCTGCTCCAGCCAATTACTGAATGGCAAACCTCTAGGAGGGAGAGTGGGGAGGGGTGTGTATGGCAAGAAGGCAAACAGCAGAGACAAATTATGTCCCCCAGAGAGGCCAATCAGGGGAGCCTGGGCCAGTTGGTTTCAGGGGCAGGCCTTTCCTCCAGGGGTGCAGCTATAATTGAGCAGATGGGTTTAAAGAACTTGGGCGGGGCAGCTCCTAAGGGCCCCCCAGCTCCACAACTATTTTCTTCATTATCTTCCTTGCTCCCGGGGGCCACCAGGGAGAGGGGCAAACACGGGCCCCTTCTCCCATAGCTACGCCCCTGCTTGCCTTCTACAGTAATGATGGTGTTCTCACGGGAAGTACCTGTGTTGGTTGTTGTTGTTGTTCTCACATGCTGGGCAGAAACATGCAGGTGCTTGAGCACCCACCCACACTGCTACATGTGTAAATCCTGCTGGCAATGTTGTGGAATGGGGCAGTTCTGCTCTGACTTTAAAACTGTGCAAACAAAGTTGCCTGATGTGACTGACATCATTTCAGCCACCCATTTCTTTGCAAAAAGAAAGCATATTTGCCTGTCTTTAAACATTTTGGCGTATTGAAGCCTGCTGACTTTGTCCCATAGAACTCTGCAGGAGCTACTGAAAAACAAGCCCGCTCTTGTGTGCACAGTCCTGACCCTACAGCTGCATAGCCCCACCCTGGGTTCCATTACTTTGCCATGCTAGCTTAGGCACTACCTTAGGCTGGGCTTGTCACATGAGCAGGTCAACATGAACATATCTTGAGCCTGGACTGAAATAAAGTTTTCTCAAAGTGAGCTGTTCACCTCCAAGGATGTGTATGAATTCCTGACTCTAGTTAGTGCCCAGGAAAATGTTGGGCACCACTCTGTTACTGCCTTAATCATTGGTGGTGGGCACTGCATGGCTGGAGTGAGGCAGAAAGATACCCTTTGTGGCAGAAGGCACAAAACTGAAGTGCTTTACTCTTTAAAAAAAAAAAAATGCCTAGGGTTAAGTGTAATCTTAAAAAAAAAACACTTAAAAATCTGCCCGATGGTGAATCCTGTGACCTGTTTAAATTATGCCAATTAAGCAGAGTTACAGGAGTTTGTTTGTTTTACATGTTCCCATGCTTGTGGTCAGAAGCTGTTCCAGGTACTGCAATGCTAATCTTTACTGAGTAACGTTTCTGGCTTTTGAGATCTTGGCAGATGTTTCCCACACACATTCAGGCATAGAATTGCAGCCATGAGGACTAGTGTGTGTGTGTGTGTGTGTGTGTGTGTGTGTGTGTGTGTGTGTGTGTGTGTGTGTGTGTAAAATAAGCTAGAATCTGTGGGTGGTGAATTCTGTGGTCAGCAGTGCATGGAGGAGAGCTGGGCTTGTGGTAGCAAGCATGAATTGCATGAATTGTCCCCTATGCTAAGCATGAAAGAGAGACTACATGTGAACACTGTGTTTCACTTAGGGAATGGGTCCACTCCGGGAAGAGCATACGCCTGCTTGCATGCTGAAGGTTCCAAGCTCCCTCCCTGGCATCTCCAAGATACGGCTGAGAGACACTCCTGCCTATAACTTTAGAGAAGCCGCTGCCAGTCTGTGTAGACAATACTGAGCTAGATGGACCTATGGTCAGATTGGTACATGGTAGCTTTCTATCGAGCTGAGAGATAGCTTGTATAGATACTCCTGGGCAGATCTTAGTGCAGCCGTATCCCCAAGACCAGTGTGTTATTTCTCCATACCAGTGAATGAATGGCAACCACAAAAGTAGTGTTCTTCATTGTAAGGGCCAGGTAGCCTCCATCAACCATAAGTGCAGTTCCCTGTTTATTGGACCTATGTGACTCTTCAGCCAAAGCTGCACAGTCCCTGTCTCCCCTGTTACCCTTCTTGCTGTTCTGTGTAAACTGCTTTGAAAAATTCAGTTGAAAAGTGGTACATAAATATGCATTGTATTGTATTGCATTATGTTGTACCTTCATTCACACTTGTACACGTTTTTGTGTCAATGATAGTATCTGCATTCGTGTTGAAAGTGAACCTGGGTACACTTGCCCTAGCCCAGTCTTGGCTGCTCATGCGAACAACCTCAACTTGTGACTAGGGTTGCATTGGTTAAATGACTGAGCTTTCCCTTGATCTAATGTTGCCTCTAGCAAGAACTCCCTTGGTGACTGTATTATTTATTTATTTATTTATTTATTTATTTAAACACATTTTTAAACCACCCCAAATGCAAGTTCTCTGGGTGGTTTACAAAAAGAGAATTAGTTCAAGGTGTGGGATACACTTACTCTTATCTAGTCTGTAGACAACCATTCATTCCCTTTGGGCCTCAGCTCCCCAGCTGAAATATGGGGATAACTGTACTTACTTGCCTTACAAGAGAGGAATACATGTGAAATGCTTTGAACACATATGCAAATGCAAAGCGTTATGGTTATGATAGAGTTGGTGGACCAGAGGCCAGATTGTCCACCTCCTTGTTGCAAAGCAACGATCTTATTCTAGACCACCTTGTGCCACAATCACAGCACCAGGCATGCTGCAAGGAGATCCACACATCTGCTGACAAACATGAGCCAAGCAACATGGCAAGCAGTTAAGAACTCTCACAATATAGTATTTTATTGACATCAGCAGCATACATTGGAATATAATAGGAACAGTTTTGCACAACCTTTCCCTTTGGAGATGGATGTTCTTATTCTTTTTTTTTTTTTAAGACACATGTTCATAATACAGGTAAGGTAACAATTAAGCTGCACAATACCAAAACAAATTTACAATTAATTTCACCACTCTAGATTTTTGTGGTTCTCTTCAGGTGACCAGCACTGAATGAATGTGTTCAGTTTCATTTTGTAGCTTTAAACAAAAACAAAAACCTCATTAATACTCTGGGCATATTGTTTTGGTCCCTCAAATGGGTGACTGATGAACTGAGCCTATATTGGATATGATGACTTAGATTAATCTGCTGGTGCCAGTAAATAAATAAACAAACCTCAAATTCCATTTTAAGAGTCAATTGAGTTTGCAAATAAGCCATACCTGCCTAATAGCATATGTAAAGTTTAATTTCCCCTGTGTAATCCTGTGTAGGAAGGGGCCTGTCATACCCTTCTCTCTGACCAGGCCCTTTCCAGGTTGTGGTGGTGGCCTCCTCGCTCCAATGTTTTCTCTAATATTTATGCTAATCTACGTTGGCCAACATCCAAACTAATAAAGCACAGGGTGCACACTAGGGGTGTGCACAAAACCACCTGGTCCGGTTCAGTTATAGTTCTAACTGAACTTGAACTGCACCGGGCCAGTTTGGTTTTGGCCCTCTTTGAAACCCCCCATTTTGTTGATCATTTTTCGTTGATCATTGATCATTTTTGGGGAATATAGATATATAAATTTACCCTCACCACACTGTGAAACACGCCCCCCCCATGTATTTGAGGGCCATGCAGCCCTCAGGGGCATATTTTCAGGAGTTACAGTGGGCTTTAGAGGGAAGAGAATGTAGATGAAAAGTTGATGTAGATCATCCCTCCTTGTAGCACATGTGCAGTGTGCACTAGGGATGTGCAAACAGGTTTGAATTCAAACAGGTTTGGTTTGAAGGTTTGGGGTCGAGCTGAACCACCCACAGTTCAGCTCGACCCTGGACTGAACACCCCTCCCCACAGCTCAGGGGTTCATCAAACAATTTTGAAAAAGGTTATTTTCTTTTTTAAAAAACTTACCCCCTTCGGGGGCTTTTCCAAGGTGGTGGTGGGAGGTCCGCAGAGGTACCCCCCCTCCCCCCGCCAGTCTTCTTTTTTATAAAAAATCACCCAGTTTGGGCATCTTCAGCCCTCCCTGGGACCATTCCCCAGAAAGGGGGAATACTGAACAGGTTTGGATTCGAACATGTTTGCACATCCCTAGTACATACTGCTCATGTGCTACAAGGAGGGGTGATTTTCTTCTACATCCACTTCCCTCTGAAGCCAACTGTAACCCCTGAAAATATGCCCCTGAGGGCTGCATGATTCTCAGGGACATATTTGTGTGTGGGGGGGGTCATAGTGTGGTTCAGAGAGAAAGGGATATAAAAAATGTCACTCCCTGTGATGCACATGAAACATTAGAGCACCAGCACTTCATTCATCTGGATGTTAGCCACAGTTACTAGGCTAAGATGCAATTGCTGTTGGGTTCATTCATGCTTTAAGCTGCTCTGATTTGCCATTCACAAATCCATGCATCTTGAACGCCTGTGCAATTGTAATTGGTTCACACTGTAGAGCTGGAAGTTGAATTCTTTTTTTTCAGTTTTAAAGTTATCTACCTATTAAGAGGAACGACTCTAGTGCCTGACAGATTCAGATTTCAAATGGAGTTGGAATTTTCTATCATGGGGTAATTTCCTGTGTTAGTTCTTTTGTCAAAGAACTTGTGTTTGGGCACAATGGAGGCTCCAAGCTAGCCTTCTAGTTATAGATTTGGAAAGTGAATTTTTAACTTTTAGAATCCTGTAACAATACAAATATGTGCATTATATTTTTATAACATCTTAGGACAAAGAAAGTTGCTTTTTAGTCAGTTTTAGAAAGGTTTCCTGAGGATATATGGTATCCTTAAAGGATCTTAGGAGGTTAAGGGTGGAAAGTGGCAAGTATCAAAACACAGACATCAAGAAGGCGATAAAACTGGAAAAATTACAAATCAAAGCGAAAGACCTTTGATGGCTCCTCTTTCACTCCATCTACTAATTCAGGCCTTCTATATTCTTTTTGTTTGTTTGTTTGTCAGTATTCCAACATACATGTTTTGTATGTACAAGGTCCAAAGTTCAATCACTGATATTTAGGAACATAGGGAACTGCCATGTACTGAGTCAAACTCTTGGTCCATCTAGCTCAGTGTTATCTACTCTGACTGGTGGTGACTCTCCAAGGTTTCAGGAAGAAGTCTCTCCCAGACCTGCCTGGAGATGCCAGGGATTGAACCTAAGATCTTCTGCATGTAAAGCAGATGCTCTACCACTGAGCAATGGCCCCATCCATTTATAGTTAAAGGAGCTCAGATCTCGTCCACACATGGGTAGATGAAGTAACAGTATCCTGAGGTGGCAGAATGGATTGTACCAGTGCTTGTGGAGGATGCTATAGTGAATGTGTTGTTTTTGTCTATTTTGAATACTCTGTTTTGTATTCCAAACAATACATTCATTATAACTTATCTGTGAATATAGCCTGATCTATATGCCACTTCCCTGTGGTTCAGTTCCTTTTATGCAGATAATATGTTCCTGCATGACTGAGTGGATCTTGCTGAAATATTCACATTATTAGTACTAGAGAAAGAAAAGAATCCAGGGGTAAAAGTGTATTCTTCAAGCATAATGACCTTGATTAATGTAGCATATAACATGGAAACCCAAATGCATTATGTCCTGTCTCCAACAGGCAATGGTGAAAATGGAAATAGCATCAAATGATGTCTGTGGATGGAGCCAAATCAGGGGCATAACTAGGGGAGAGGGGGCCTGTGTTCACCCCTCTCTCCGGCAGTCCCTTGGAGTGAAGGACAAAATGAAGAAGATAGGAGTGGTAGAGCTTGGGGGCCCAGGTTCTTTGAACCCATCCGCTCAATTATAGCTACACCCCTGGGCCAAATAATCTGAATAGGTATACTATGGCTTGAATTTTTTAACCCTCCATACCTTCCCTATCCCATTCATTGTCTCTGTAATTAATTTGTGGACTGATCATTCACCTGCTTTGAAAAAACAGAAGTTAGGGGGGGAAATTCTTCCCTGTAAGCAAGTATGATCTCACAAGTTTGCAATGTTTTTTTCTGCCACTGAATAGTTATAGTAATTAATAATTCTATCAGTTTTAACTAAACTAGTATATTTTACCACAAATGACAGAAAGCAAGAGATAGGTTCATAGATGGGCTTTAATTTAACAATTTTAAATAGGGACATTTTTAATGTTCAGGATGTAGGAGACCGAAAGTTATATTCCACACCAGAAGATATATTCATACCCAGATTTATAGCTGACACATCAGCCTTGTCAATGGGTCGTTAAGCAGCTCTGATTGCCAAAAACTGTGGTAGTGCTGCTTGCACTACTTCTCATTTTGATCAATGTGCTTATAAGGCTGCAGCAGCCGCAGGAGGCAGTATTCTGACGATGTTAGTCACCATCTTTTATTTGCTGTGAGATTCCAAGTTACCTACTGCACCTTAAAATTGAACATCTGAAATGAAGGTTTCAGATAGCAAATCCTGGAAACTGAACTGCCGAGAATAAAAATTTAAATGTTCTAGAACATTTTGAATTTCAGTGTGTTTCCCATGCCAAACAGTAGCCCATAAATGGCCATGTGTTTCAAAGGCAGCCAGTACTGTCAGCATCAACCTTTTGTTTGTTATACTGGAGTGCTCAGAGAGCAAGAGCACACTAGGGATGTGCACAGAACTAGTTTTGCTGGTTCAGTTAAAATCCAAAATGGATTCAAACTGACTCAGCCAGGTTCCAGTTGAATGGGATCCAGTCCTGTTCAACCACTGGAATGGTGTGAACTGGTTTGGGATCTACTGGTAAAAGGGTATCCGGTGAGGATTCCCCTTTACCAGGAAAGTGGCAGTGGGGCTTCCCTAAGGCTAGAGAGGGGGAGGGAGGGGAGTCAGGCGTACTTAATTGAATTTTGGGGGCCGGAAGCAGTGGGGGCATATTCTCTCCATCTCCATCAGCTTCCCCCAGAGGAGGCTGGTGGCAGCCGGGTTCAGGCCTTCTCTGGCCCATTCTAGTTACCTCCACGCATGTGTGGTGGCCATTTGCATGACCACACAAATTGCATGGTCATGCAAATGGGGGGATGGGCCAGTTCCTCCTTTGGTGTGTCAGTCCGGTTCGAACTTGGACTGGCTGAACTGGGCGGGTTTGATTTAAACTGCAGTTCGAATTGAGCCAGCTCGCACATCCCTAGAGCACACCCCCCCGCCAGTGAGCACTGCTAAATACTAGGGATGTGCGAATCGATTCAGATACAAATCGATTTGTACTCGAATCTAGCTGATTCGGGTGATTCAGAGACAAAACGAATCACCCCTGTGGTCCACTGGCTAGATTTCATTTTTTTTAAAAAAGCTAAGCTTTTTATAGAAGTGGAGTTATGGAGCAAAATGTGTGGTCACTATTTTTCAAGTGTTTGGATTCTTTGGTGTATAATAACTTTCACTCAATGAATCCTTATGAGGATTCATTTACACACCTTCATTTCTTCTATTCACTTTGACTATCTTTTAGACAGTGCCAATTGTCAACTGCCATGTGCCAACTACACCCCACTCCCACCCGCAAGGCAGTGAGGTACTACTCAGTTTAAGTTAAGTGCCTAATGGGTAAAGGCTACCACCCAAATTGCAGAGGGATTGGGCAAAGGGCTGGTTTTTGGTGAATTGTTGAAGTTTTCCAGAGGAAATCATGTAGGTTTCAGCAGCCCCATAACTGCACTTGGGGGGTGCTGGGGTAGCCCAGAGTGAGTGGTGGTGTAGTGAACAGAGGGTGCCAGCCACACCCATGGGTTTCTCATCCATGGGGTTCAGGGTTCTGTTGTTTCTGAGGTGTTCTGAGAGTAGAGTCTCTGGTAGCAAATGAGATTTTCAATACAAACCATGAACCCACTCTCTCTCTCACAAACCATGAATCCACTCTCATGTGAGCCCTTTGGGGAAAGGGAGCCATCTTATTTGTTTGTTATTTCTCTTTGTAAACCGCCCTGAGCCATTTTTGGAAGGGCGGTATAGAAATTGAATTATTATTATTATTATTATTATTATTATTATTATTATTATTATTATTATTATTAGCTACCATAGAAACTACACTCAGACCACCTCAGAAACAACAGAACCCTGTACCCCATGGGTTAGCAACCCCATGGGAGTGGCTGGCACCCTATGGGCACTACACCACCACTCACTCTGGGCCACCCCAGCGCCCTCCAAGTGCACTTATGGGGCTGCTGAAACCTCCATTATACCTTATAGGGAAAAACCTTAAAGATGAGTAAACGTCAACTATTCACCAAAAACCAGCCCTTTGCCCAATCCCTCTGCAATTTGGGTGGTAGCCTCCACCCATTAGGCACTACCACCTCACCACACTCTTCCACCCCAGATCCAACTTTATGCCCCAAATCTGCCTCAAAGACACTAAACCTTCAACTATTCACCAAAAACTAGCCCTTTGCCCAATCCCTCTGCAATTAGAGAACCAGCATGGTGTAGTGGTTAGAGTGCTGGACTAGGACCAGGGAGACCCGAATTCAAATCCCCATTCAGCCATGAAACTAGCTGGGTGACTCTGGGCCAGTCACTTCTCTCTCTCAGCCTAACCTACTTCACAGGGTTGTTGTGAAAGAGAAACTCAAGTATGTAGTACACCGCTCTGGGCTCCTTGGAGGAAGAGCGGGATATAAATGCAATAATAATAATAATAATAATAATAATAATAATAATAATAATAATAATAATAATTTGGGTGGTAGCCTCCACCCATTAGGCACTACCACCTCACCACACTCTTCCACCCCAGATCCCACTTTATGCCCCAAATCTGCCTCAAAGACACTAAACCTTCAACAGTTCACCAAAAACCAGCCCTTTGTCCAATCCCTCTGCAATTTGGGTGGTAGCCTCTACCCATTAGGCACTTAACTTAAACTGAGTAGTACCTCTGTGCCTTGTGGGTGGGAGTGGGGTGTAGTTGGCACATGGCAGTTGACAATTGGCACTGTCTAAAAGACAGTCAAAATGAATAGAAGAAAGGAAGGTGTGTAATGAATCCTCATAAAGATTCATTGAGTGAAAGTTATTATTATTATTATTATTATTATTATTATTATTATTATTATTTTTACATTTACATCCCGCTCTTCCTCCAAGGAGCCCAGAGCGGTGTAATACATACTTGAGTTTCTCTTTCACAACAACCCTGTGAAGTAGGTTAGGCTGAGAGAGAAGTGACTGGCCCAGAGTCACCCAGCTAGTTTCATGGTTGAATGGGGATTTGAACCCGGGTCTCCCCGGTCCTAGTCCAGCACTCTATAAGGATTCATTGAGTGAAAGTTATTATAAACCAAAGAATCTGAACACTTAAAAAATAGTGACCACACATTTTGCTCCATAACTCCATTTCTATAAGGGCTAGAGCTTAGCTTTTTTTAAAAAATGAAAGCTGGGAATCTGGGGAAATTAATAGGAGAGATCCAAAACCCGAATCGATTCTATTCGGATCAGCCACAATTCAGATCCGAATCGAATTTGGGGTGATTCAGATGGGTCAGATTCGGATCCAAATTGAATCAGGGTTGTTTTGATTCGATTACAAATCAAAACACAGAAAATCCGAATTGCACACCCCTACTAAATACCCATAATTCCTATGAATAGCACAAAGCAACCGGCTCTGCTTAGCCAAAATGTACAATATCACTCTATCTCTTCCCTCTGTTTTTGTGAAGGTAATGGAAAGTGATACAAGGCAGCAATTTGTCCCCTAGTGCCAGCACTGGGTGACCAGTAAGTCTGCTCTTACATGCGGTTGCCTCAGTGCAGTAGCTGTAGAATCAGACCATTAAGGCTAACACTAAAGTTAGACTATCCAGTTAGCCACTAAAGATTAACTGGATAGTCTTGTTGCTTGAGAATCAATGCCCCTTCAACTGCTGCCCTCTTGAATGAACACCATGAAATGCCACTAAGGCTGAGGATGGAAGGTTTAGGACATGAACTCATATTACCTCATTCCACAAAAAGTCCTCTGTGGACATATTTATGATGTAAATCAATTACATACCAATATATCAAAATATTGGTATTTATAACATTGATATATTATTAAAATTAAAATTTTTAATAATTTGTTTTAACGACTTGTTTTATGCGATTGTTTTAATTGTGTTTTATGGACTTTTAATGTTTTTACTTTTTATATTTTAAATTTTGTAGACCACCTAGAGATGTACCTATTGGGCAGTATACAAATATGATAAATAAAATAAATAAATAAAAACCACCTCTGCTAATTGGGTAAAAAGGCACCTTTTAAAATGGTGGCTCATATATATTTATCATATATATATTGATCAGGAGGAGAGGAGAGCAACTGTCCCAGTTCAGTTCAGTATCCTGTCTCTCTACAAAGGATTGAGACGATAGCTATTCCAGTGTGCTGAAGGTGCTCTGAGAGAGGCATCATTGCCCACCTCTGTATATTCATCCCACTGTGGCCTCTGATGAACAGATTTGTCAGGGTTTTGTGATGCTTCAAAAAGCTGAAAAACCTGTTTTATCAGGCAACAGTGGGTCAAAAGAAATTAATGTTTAAAACATGAGTAGCTGTGATAACTCTGCCATGCTATTTTCTCCTCTTAAAAACTATAGTCCATCTCCAGCCATTGATTAAAAAAACCAACCCTAAAGCCAGCCGATAAACATGTCTCTTTTCTAATTCATCCTAAACAATGAATGAAGCACATACACAGTCACAGTTTTTCTCCTGAAAAATACATTATTCATAGCTCCTCTGATGAAGTCTCTCGCAATGAAAGTGAATAAGCACACAGCTGCCAGTAATGGCAGACTCTGACGTTAATTGGCGTAATGATGAGGTTCATAAGCCCTTCAGCTGAAATATGAGTAAAAGCAAAATATTCGTGATTTCTAAGCTCCCTGTTTTCTTGTGTTCTCACATAACAAGACAACAAGCTGTCATCATTAGAGTCAAGACAAGCCAGGCTACAATTTTTTAAACATAGGAAATGATGGAGCACAGTAGTCCAATTGAGCAATTCATGCAGATTTCTGCTTCCTCCATCAATCTCCATTCCACCTATTTTTTTAAAAATGTGTAAACATGCTTATAAATAATAGTGACTTAAAAGGAAACACCTTTGTACTCTCTGACAATCACAGTTGTATCTTGTTGCTTTGTAGAATAACACAGTGGCTTATGCTATTCACTGCAGTAGACAATGTAGATACAGAACTTTGGTAAAATGCACTGCATGCATGCTGAAACCAGATCATCGGCAACAGTTAAAAAAAAAAAATCCAGAGTAGATCAACAAAACATTCACATTTATGGTGTGAGCCGCCCCAAGCAGTATTGTACTGGAGGGGCAGGGTATAAATATTTTAAACAAACAAATAAATAAATAAACAAACAAATTTAACTCTAGTAGTACACAATACATTAGTTCTCTTGTCTTGTATCTTGTGCTTCTAGACGCCCATAAGACATTTGATGTTATAAATGGAAGTAAAAAAGGAATCCATTTAGAATGAGCTTTGATTGCTTAGGTACAAACGTGTGTGTATGTAACCTTCTTGTAACCTTATATATCCAGAGAAAGTTTACTGCACCTGGGAGGAATCACAACTCACTGAAATCCTATAAATTCCAATGGAACTTAGATCTGACCAACCTCTGAATCAGGATCTTAAAGACTATAGCTCTGATCCAACTCAAGGTAGACATGACTAAGTCCCACTGAAGGCAATGGAACTTGATTTAATCACTATTAACTTGTTCCACTGGAGTCAACATCACCAAGTCACACAACTAACTAAAGCTGAATTGACAAATGTTCTTGACAAATGTTCTTTGGCTCTAGGAGCAAGTCCAAAAACTTAGGGACCAGCCATGGTGGGAGTGGGGGGATTACCACATCACAGCAATACCATCCCACCATGTGGGGTGGAGTCCCTGCCTTGCTGGGCCCTGGCTTGCTTGCTCACTCATACTCCAGTTATGTTTGTCTGGCTCAGGCAGCTGATGTAGAGATGTGACCAGGAGGAAGAGTGAGCAAGCAAAGCAGGAGCAAGTTGCTCACTCCTCCTCTTCCTGATCACATGGTAATTGTTGAGCTCTGTACTAAGCAATTTGTAATGAGCAGGTCCCAAGCATTTAGGTCCAGTTCATATTCATGGTGGTATAACATAAGCACCTGGGGAGCATGTGCAAGCTGTTTTCAGGCACCATCATGAGAAGTTTTGAGAAGTTGAACAAGTGCCTCCATGAAAGGGTGGGGGGTATGTGGAGCTGTGATTTGCATAATGGTGGCTACATACAGAGTCCCCGCATGGAAGTGCCCATCCTTACAAAATATGGATGGGGTCTGCCAATGACCTTCACTTGCTCTCAAGGGGATCCTGGAAACCAGGAACTTTAGTCTATAGGATTTACATTAAAAAAAAATAATGACAGATTCATGCTGCCCTATGAAAATGCCTTGCTAGATTTGGGATGTTTTCTAATAAATTGCTTCACAGAATTGCTTCTGATCCTGAGGATCCTGGTGTGTTTGTTAATGTACAAATAAAAAAAGAAGCAGCAGCAATATGATTATCTCATTACCTTTTTCAGGAGGATCGAGGATACCGTTTGACTTCAAAAGCAGAACGCATCGAAATGAGCTTTACTTTCTGACAGACTGATTTACTTTGAAAATATTTGTTATGGAATATAGAACTACGTCAAGAAGGTAAATCAAACTGCATATTATAAAGCAACAGAACTTTTTTTTTTAAAGCATCTCAAATTGTTAGATTCAGTATTGGAAACCAAACTCAGATGTCATTGTTTATCCTCCCAACAAAGAATGCATTTCACTTTGGAATTTTAAAGCTTTGAATATTCAAAATGTACTATATAAATGGTTAAGAACTACTGGTACTTTTGTCTTGGAACAGAATGATATTTATCTATATTTTTGGATGCCAGCACAAGTGTTAAGAGGTATTTGTGCAATATCTTGGCAAATAAAAATAATTATGGTAAGATAGCAAATTTTGAAACAAGAACATTCTTGAAAACAGCCTCAACTTCAGTCAAGAAGGGCTATTTTCAGAACACCCTCCTACATAGGAGAGCATTAAAACATGTGATCCCTTGCCTGCATCCTGAAGTGATCCCATCTCCTGAAAGTGATGCCATATGCTTTTCCTGAATATGTAGATAAGCTCAGTGTGATCAACCAGTTATACCATTCTGCCTTCAGTTCCTGGCCATCAGTATGACGTAACAGTAGACATAACAGTATGAGGATAGGAGGACACAGCAGGAGAATCTAGTGCTTCACTCATGCTTCCTCCATCATAAGAAAAATGGCCATCAATGGGACAAAATAACACAACATCATGAAATTACAAACACCACCCAAATGGAGGAGGAGGTACAAGGGAGTAAGTATCAGATATGAGGAGGGTTAGGGTAACCTTAACAACAGGGCACAGCCATAGTTGCCACAGATATGGAAGGCACTCAGAATCGGTGTCCCTCTGGACACAAGCAACTTTTAGGCAACTCAATATTTCTAAAACAAGAATTTGAGGAAAAGGAGGGCAAGCAAACCATTTTGCATACTTTCCATGGTAATGGGCCTATAGACAATACAGATTCAGTGTTTTGTGGGTTGTAACCCCACTTGGGCAGCTGAAGGGAGGGAGCAGAGTTGCAAGTTCTTAATTCTTGTGGGCTTGCTACTTGTCAGGTGAAGTTGGAGATAGAAATGGTGCAATGAGGAGAAGGATGTGTAGGTGCCAGGGAAGATGGCATACCTGATGGATGGGGTTACAAATAGGAGTCAGGTAGGCATAGGTGATTTCTAGGTGGTCCAAAAGATCTGGTAAAACAAGAGGGGGCTCTGGTCCAATTCATACAAACAAATATTACTTTTTCCTCTGCACACTGGTGTACTTGAATACTTGACCATGTAAAGAAGCTTCAATGTGAAATGGTTGCTTACACAGGGACAGCTGCAGCCATTTTCATGATCATGGCTGCTGATTTTCAAGTCACCATGATTACAGAAACAGCTGCAGCCATCCCCAGCAAGCAACCAGTTCACTCTCAGGTAGCCCAATACAACTTTTGACCCACCGAGCCAACTGCAACTCACAAACCATGTATCATGATCTGACAAATGTCAAAAGGCCTGTCCCCGCCTGTTTCTGCAGTTCAAGGCAGGCAGCAAAATAAAGGCAAATAACTGTATCAAAACCTTGGTGGTCTGCATACAGCTTGGTTGGTCATCAATTTGTACAGGCTTGCTCTAACTCTCTCCACACAGTTGAATACCAAGACAGCATACATGACATGCTGCCTTGGGATTGTTTTAATGAAAGGCAGTATATAAATTTAATAAATAAATAAATAAGCACTGTTTGTTTATGTCAGTCAGATATGTGAGTTTACAAAACTGGGGAGGGGGGCATTAATTTAACTCATACAAAATAACTCATACAAAATGTTTTTACTGTATACTTTTCAGTCTTTGAAATCCTTAAATCATTACAGTGAATTTAGAGCAGTACCCCCAAATTCACAAGGCAAAATAGAGAAGAAAGCTATTGCAAATGCCATTTGTAATCCATGGATTTTCTGTTTCTGGCCTTAGCTTCGTGTATGTTTGACCTGGATCAAAATGGACACTAAATATTCCATCTGGACAACCATAAAAGATGGGAATACCCAGTATGCAGAGTTGCAGACACATAACAATGTAACTACATATTCTACCACACATGTCTCCCTGATGTGTGCTAGAATCCCCGATACTAGGTGGCAGAATTATTCAGACCACCAAGTATCCCCGGGGGAGAGGGCAACTACCTCAAGGGACTATGGTCACCTGTATGGACACACATTTGCAGCCACAGATTTTTCCACCTGCTTCTAGCATACCCTAAACTATAAAAAAGATGGGAGCAAAATTATGAAGGCATTATCTATATATATAATTCTCCAAACGTACCCGTCACTAATCCCATGTGTGGCAGCTCTCGCGAGAGTTTGTGACCAGCTGCCTGGGGGGTAGTGATGGAGACATGGGGAAAAATGGTGGTGGCAGCTGGTCAGGCAGAGGGAAAGTGCCAACTGGCCAGCGAGGGAAAGCGCCAGGCCGGCTGGCCAGCGGGCAGGGAAGGGAAGCAGCGGCCAGGCCGGCCGGCGAGAGAAAGTGCTGCCAGAGGGCGGCGGGGGGGAGAAGCGCCGGCCAGGCCAGTCAGCCGGCAAGAGAAAGCACTGTGGGTGGGGAGGAAGATAAAGCGCCAGCCAGGCCAGCGGGCAGGGAAGGGAAGGAAAAGCGCCAGCCAGGCCAGCGGGCAAGCAAAGCAAAGGTCAGGCTGGCTGGTGAGGGAAAGTGCTGCCGGCGGGCAGGGAGGGAGGGAAAGCACCGGCCATGCCAGCCAACGAGGGAAGGCACCGCCAGAGGGAAAGTGGCCTGGGAGGAGGAGAATGGACTGAGGCTGAAGGGGGGGATGAACTAGGGGCGCAGATGCTCTGCACCGGATCAGCTAGTAGACACTAAATCACTTAACTCCCATGGGTCTCCCACGCATGGAACTCTGGGAACAGAAGTTTTACCAGCAGCAGAGCTTCTAATTCTTCCAGGAAAGGCTCCCTCTGAAGACAGATGCTCTAGCAAGGTGCCAAGCTTGGGCCCATCTGTACCACTATGTTAAAACAGTATGATACTAGGTGAACAGCAACTGATTGGAAATCTGGTAACTGTAGTTTTTTGAAGGACCTGAAAAATAATCCATTTTTACAGAAAGCATTCTTTAAAATTCATCTTCATGCTCACTTTAAAGAAAGCATTTCAAGTATATGTATTTAATATCTTCTTACAAGTCCATCAGGGTAGCACATAAACTTTGAAACAAATTGTCCCTGCTTTGCAGTGTTCCTTTTCTGTTTAAAGGATGCCACATCACTGCTTTTAGAAGGAGTTGTGTTTGCTGTTTAGGGGCAATGTTGGTGACATTTACCAATTCAAGTGGAACTATGCTGAAATTCTACAAAATTGGTTTTAAATATAATTTCTCCCTTAGTGTTTACATCAGGACAGAGTGGGGGAGTATGCTTATTTAGGGGACAACAGCAGCATTATCAAATCACCTCTCTAGTCAAAATTGTATTGGGATGAGACTGTATTTAGGTTACATACAGTTTATGAAATAAGCAGCAGAGCGATAATAACCAAAGGCAACTGAATGGTGAAAAATTAAGCACAAGGAGTGGGAAGAATCAAAGACAGATCAAGAAGAGCTGCAGCAATGAGAGGAGACAGGAAAAGAGAAAGAATTTTGCTGGAAACCAAACTTGGTGAGGATGATTTTCCTTTCCTTTTCAGAGCAGCACAGGTTGGATTCCTCCAATATGTAAATTTAGAAGTAGTCTAAAGAAATTCCCTGAAGACTAGTGAAGGATACCCCAACCCTAGACTTTTGCTAGTGTAATGTTCTGTAATAATTTCACATTTGTAGGTTTGCACTGATATAGCCCATCTCCAAGGATTTATTGGCTAGTGCTACAAGCCCCATGATTCGTATGAACCATCCTGAAGTGCTTAAAGCCAGTGGAACTTCTACTAAAGGCTTGTTTCATATGTTACTAGTGTGGTATGGAAGTCACTTCACTATGGTCCGGTTCTGTGCCAGTGGGGGAATGGACAACATTTGGTGACTCCTCCATACGCACATTGCTAGAGTGCATGGACAGGACCACAGGTAGCAGCTCCAACACCTTTATGGCAACAAGTTAATAGGCATTGAGTTACTGTGAGTAAGGACATCCAATATGGAACAATAACCACACCCTGTGTTTGAATGTTCACACATTCAAACTCAAATGGATTAGAAATTAAGAATAGTTATGACACACGAAAACATGAATGACAGCAGTGAAGCACTTACACCCAACACTGAGGAATGTTACTATCAAGTTGGCTTCAGTGGGAGAAGAGTCAGTTTACTAGACCCAGACACACTGGGTAACGGTAGACAATACATTAAACATATCACCATCTCCCCCATATTTCTTTTTTCTCTCCTTTAGAAATAGCTACCATGGTGTGGGGAGGTGATCTGGATTAGACCATGATGTGTGGGTTCTGACTCTTTCTCCTTGTGTCATTTTCCCATCCCAAGCCATCCTCTCTCAGCTGCTATTTGTCCGCAAAGGTGCTATATGGTGTAATGGCACCTTCAGGGGCAAACAGCAACTTAGCAACTGGGGGGTGGGATTTTGAGCAGGTAAATCAGGGGAAGGGGAATGGTCAGACGCCCCAGAGTATGCTGCATTCCCAGGCCAGATCAGGTCCCTCCCTTGGGGCTGTTTCTTTAAAAAAGTGTGGAAGAAATAATGTGTTTAATGTTTTCATGTACTCTGGACAACAATTGAGCGCCAGTTAAGCACTGTTGTGCTCAATTAATTCCACTGAGAACAATTAGGACTTTGTGTTTAACTTTGGCTGGATCATGACCCTAATTTGTTGGTTAAAAAGAGCTTGTTCAGGTGGGTTACAGCCTCCTTAAGATCCACCCATCCTTAGCTCACAGCCATAACAACTTGTGGAGTGGCATATGAAACTGCTAAGTGAAAAATACCTGGTGTGTGCCAGCAATGTCACGGAATAAGGCTATACTCAGAAGTGGGGAGCGGGCGGGGGAGGGAGGAAGGGTTCCACCTACCTTGCCCCAGATGATCCCCAGTGTCTATGTGGGTCTGCTGTCACATGTCCACACGATCCGCACTGCTCCATGCAGCGCAGATCAGTGGCAGCCGGTACAGCGATGAGCATGGGGCACTGGGGAATTCCCCTGGGAGTGGGGCACTTTATGCACCTGACTCTGTGTATATTCAGGCTGCGTGCAACCTGAGCATACACATGACTCCATACCTGGGGTAAAGGGCGTGCTCATGGCCTTTAAGCCAGGTAGAAGCCCAGGTACAAAACCTGGGCAGGTGGGGAAGGCAGTGCTGGGATCAGGTTTGATCCCGGCACTACACGTGAGCAGCCTTACCAAAGTGGGGCTTCCCTAACCTGGGTAGGGTTGCTCGTGTACATAGCCTTAATTGTTTTTTCCTTCAGCATCCCAACATATGTCAAGTTCTTTTGTTTATTTCCCCCAGTACCATTCTTAATATGTTTGATATGGGAAGGACTTTACTGGCAGAGACCTGAATAATGTCCAAGTGACAGTTATTATAACTCATACGCAAGCATATAGTGCTACAGCTAGGCCATGAAAATACAGATCTCTACTTATCAGCAAGCACGTTTGGAAAAGTCAGGCCATATTTCCTACATATCTGTATGTCACTGAAATCTTATTTATTTGGGGTTGTTGGTGGGGGTTTTTTTGTATCCCTTCTCTGTTCTTCCCAAAGGCCGAGCATATTTTGTTCAAATGAAATGCCATTTTGGGAAGGCCCGGAAGACAATGTTCATATCCGTTTTTCTCATTGCGGAGTTATTTACCTAATAATATCTGCCCTTTACCATGGGAAAACGAGCACAGAGCTTTTTTAAAAAATAAGCATTATAGGTTTCTTTTTTAAAAAATAGTTTTAAAAGAAGAAACTCTGCATTCAAATAGGTTTAGAATAAATTTCAGAAAAAACTACTACATAGCAGCAAGACTACATCAGACTTTCCGATTTTTCCATGGTGTCTTTGGATAGATATACCACCCAGTAGACCATGTTAAATGCTCCAAAAGTGACAGGAAACAAAATGCGTGCATATTTGTCTATCTTACTGGTGTCAGAGCCTGAGGGTGGGGGAGCAGGAGGTGGAGGAGGAGGTGGAGGAGGAATGATGGCTGACGGCTTTGCAGATGCTCCCAGAGTATTTGCTGTGGTCTGAATCTGCTCCAGTCTAGTGCCAAGTAAATGATGAATGGATGGAGATCCAGCTGGGACTTGCTGGGGTATGTAACCAGTTAAAACTGGGGTAGACGGAGGAGCCGAAGGAACAGCTCTTGCAGAAGCCAATGTTTCCGATATGCTAATGCGGCTGAATGGGTTTGGACTTGATGCCGAAGGAGATCGGGGCGTAATGTCTGAAGGCCCCTGAGTTACTGTAGAAGGTGGCATTGAGCTATTTCCTGTGTCAATTCTCTTCATAGTCTCAGCTTCTGTTTGCACTGTGGCATTAGTTCTTTTCCGCACATTTGAGCTGGAGTCTGTACTCTGTAGTGTTAGAAGGAACATCAGTTACTTTGGATGAAATGCTCACACCAAGCAACATAATCTCCAGTTAAGTGCAGCTAAGTGCATACATGGCAGTGGTCAATATGATGTTCAGCAGTATGGAGCCACTGTGCGCCATGTCAGGGATGCTGCAGATCTTAGTGGCAGCTCTGATGCTGTTCAGAACTGCCAGTTGGGCAAGCAGCATCACCACATATAGTACCATTCACAGCAATGGGACTGAATGCGGTAATACTGCTTGTGCCACTGCCATTCTTAGCAGCATTGGGGCTGCCTTTCAGGTCCACATGAGCCCCAATGCAGTGTGCAGCAACTCTGTACCACTGCACATAATGTTCAGAAATCAGCATGATCTTACAGTTTAAAAATATGGTTAGGGGATCAAATGCAATTCCACTGGTCAACACTACATCTCTCATACTTGTAATGTACACACATAAATAATCATACAGAAAGTTAGACATTCATTGTTATTTTTCAAAGCCTAGATTTACTAGTATATCTTATCTTCCAAACTGGTAATGTAATGATAATGTAATGTACATACCAGCCAGCTGTCTTGCTGTTGGTAATTAATAAAGTTGCCAATGATTGGGAGCTATTTTGCATAGCCATTTCCTCATACCTCATGTAAACCACATTGAGAACTTTGTGTTGAAAAGAGGTATATACATATTTTTAAATAAGATCAAATCAAATCAAATCAAATAATAAATAAATAGATAGATAATACCGTGCAGAATGAGGTAGTACACTGAGGTGGGTAGAATTCCAGACTGTAGAACAGTCTGAAGAGCAGAGGAATGTCATATTGTTTAATGTCCTCCTATATAACAAGCTCCCTGCATGTGATAAAGTAGCATATTAAGGAGATGACTATGCTAACACTTTCTACCTGAAGAGCTAGTTTACAACACAGAGGTGTTGGAATTCACCTTGACTCTGACTCAGAAGAGAGCCTATCAAAGGAGGGTGGGGGAGCTTGCCCCAGGCTGGCTCTTTAATGCCAATGAGAGCCCTCCAGATCCTTCAGACCCAGAGCAGCCAGAGCCAACTGCCCCCTTGGAGGAGTCCTAGAGCACTGGTATTTGGTAATCTGGTAACTGGTATCCCAAAATAGGATCTTCTTCACCTGCAATCAGAGTTGAAACAGTTCAGTATACCACCATCTCAGTTTACTATCTCCTTCTGTGCAATGCATAGAATGGCAGTGACAACCAGGGCAACGTCCACTGAAAATGTCTGCAGTACAAGCCACAATGAAATTACTGGAAAGAACAGATATTCCGCTATGTATGTTCTAGCACTATTCTGAATTGGCCTTTCTAAGGTCTGCGTAGATGTTTCTGGCAAGTTCTGCCCCCATATAGTTCATGTGAACTGAATTTCAAAACTGGGCATAAAGCTTGTTCATAAAAAAATGAACATGCAGATCTTTTAGTCTGACACTGCCTGAATGCTTATTCCAGTGTGAAACAGTACAGAGTGACTGACCTTAATACTCATGACGGCAGCTAAATGTAAATGGCTCAAATCTGAATGTCAGTGATCAGTTTTCAAGGAGGAAAAAGCACTGAACAGAATAGAAAGTAATGGAAAATCTGAGCATTTCTTCAGCTTGATAAAATAAATCTTGATTCAAGACAATAATCTTCCAGCCAGTACCAAGTAACACATGAATATGATGGTACACCACAAACAATGCACTTGACCTATTCCAGTAAATGCTATTTAAAAATTATGAGTATCCACCACACTGCTATTTCTATTCTCTCAGTAAGCATTTATGGTATTATCTTCTCTAGCAAATATTGTTATTGGGAAGAGAGAGAAAAGAGGTCGGTCTAACAACAACAACACCTGTATGAATTTAGTGTATGTTTCTCTGACTCATAATACAAGCATAATTTCCTTTTGCATCCACCTGTATATAACTGTGAGGTCAGGTTCATGAAAACATTCTAGCCAGCAATGCAGCCAGTCAGAATGAACTAGAGAGAATGCAGCAAGGGCAGCATGATCAGACATTTATTCACAGAAGCACTAATCACTACCTCTCACACAGACGAAATCTCTTCCACAGAAGGGAAACATTCCTATCACTGATGGGATTTCGGGATATGTACAGAACCAGCAGGGGCTGGTTTGAAGGTGGGGGGGTGGGACAACTTTAAGGGCAGGGGAGGATGCACTTACCCCTCCCTCCACTTTTCCCCTGCTGGCGCTCGCTTGAAAAACGGTCCAGCGGGACGGCAGTGTACCTCCCTGCTACCCGGTCCACTCTTCGGACTGGAAGCAGGCGGACGTAACTCACGCACATGCGCACGCCCAGTATGAAGAGCAAGTGCCGGTGGGGGGAATGCGAAGGGAGGGGTAAGTGCATCCTCCACCACCCTTAAAGTTGTCCCACCCCTGCCTTCAAACCCCTTGAACCACCAGTGTTCGAACCTGTTCGGAGGCCAAGGGCCAAGTATTTGCAACCCCACACCTTTTGTAGGCACAGGCAGGCAGCAATCCTGAGCTCCTGGTGTGACACTGTACCTGGCTGGTGGGCTGGATTGAGCCTGGTGTGTCACAAGATTCACAGCTGTGACAATGTCTAAAACTGCAAGAGCAGGGTAAAAACACCAAAGTTGTTGGCTTCTCTTCAGTGGGCAAAACTTTCAGTTGGTGGTTCAGGGCCCATAAGGGGTTCACACACCAAGCAAGGGTGGATTGCACCAATGGCACATCCCAATTTTTTCTTTTAAATGACTGACATGATGTGAAGTGGCATGCCAGTTAGGGATGTGCACAGAACTGGCTCCCTTCAAGCCAATGGTAGGGCGGGGGTGGCTTTAAGGATGGGAGTGCACTTTAAGGATGGGTGCACTTACCCCCCCCACACACACACATGCTTCCCCCTCCAGCGCTCTGTGTATAAATAGATTGGTGGGGCAGCAGCATACCTCCTTGCTGCCCTGGTGCTGTGTAAGCGGTGTTGTGTAAGCGGTCAGTTCTGCAATTACTTCAACAAAATCCATGAAGTTGCACAGCACTACTCTCGTTTCTGCAATACCATCAGGGCTGCCCTTCCCACCATGCTGCAGCCCTGGCAGAGATCCCTTATGCTGGTGTACCACTGCACATCATGTCGTCCAGTAAAAGGAGAAAGCAGGGGAAATAATATGGAGAGAAGCAGGAGGCAGGGGAGAGGGTTACTAAATGCAAAGGAGGCCAGATCTCATTTACCTTGAACGAGGGGAATTTTCAGCAACCTGTTTCATAATGAGGCAATCGGTTATCAGGGGGCAGGGAACATGAGAGTGCTCTACCACCTCAATGTTTTATGGTTTGATGGTTTTTAATAGTTTTGTTCTAAATTTTAAACTGTTGTGATGTTTTCACTTTTTTATTCATTGTTTTTATTGTATTGTTGTAAACTGCCCACAGATTTGCATTTTGGACAGTATACAAATATGTTAAATAAATAAATAATCAATCAATCAGATTTAAAAAGCAAGAGTGGGGTAAGGTAAAATGGAAAAGTGGAAGAAAGGAATGGTGGGGAGATGTTCTAGCCCACCACATTCCTCTCCTCTCCACCAGGTGCCATCTGGTGTCCTTTCTTAGGTGTTCAAGGACCTTGGGCCACTCTTACAGCACGTACAGTTTTTCTTATCCTTTCATGACAAGCAGACACTGTCAGCATCTGTGCCCCTGCCCCCTTTTTACTACTATCAAATATAGCAGAACCCTGTCCTCCAATACCTCTCTGGTCACACTAGAGAAAACAGACATTTCATTCATTCATTCATTTGATTTATATACCACCCTTCCTAAAGTGGCCCAGAGTCACTTTAAACACATAATAAAACAAATAAAAAATTTTAAAAATTAAACTGGATCAAAATTAAAATTAAAACTATATATCATTAAAAGCCAGGCTAAAAAGATGGGTCTAACACTGTCTTGAAGGCCTCTAAGCAAGATAATCTTATCATGTCCATGGGGAGTGCATTCCACAATCTAGGAGTGACAACTGAGAAGGCCCGATCCCAGGTCACCACCACATAAACCGATGGCACCTGAAGATGGACCCCTCCTGATGACCTTAATGAGTGGTGGGGATCTTGTAGAGAAAGATGCTCACTCAGGTAACCCAGACCTAAGCCATTTAGGTCTTTAAAGGTAATAACCAGCACTTTGTACTTTGCCCGGAAACATATTGGCAGCCAGCGCAAATTTTTAAAAACAGGCATAATGTGGTCTCTCCAGGAGATACCGCATTTTGGACTAACTAAAGTTTCTTATAGATACACTTTATTACGATCATAGATCAGACTGTACAACAAAAACTAAAGTTTCTGAAGTATGTACAAAGGCAGCCCTACACAGAGTTCCTTGCAGTAGTCCAGCCTGGATGTTAGCAGCTGGTGTATCACTGTTTTCAGGTCATTCTTCACAAGGAACAGGCGGAGTTGTCGAATCAATCACAGCTGGTAAAAAACACTCCTGGCCATAGCATCAACCTGTGGCACCAAGGTGAGACCTGGGTCCAAGAGCACTCCCAAGCTACAAACCTGTTCTTTCTGGGGGAGTGTAACCTCATCCAGAACAGGAAATTCTATCCTGTCTTGCGGATTATGACCTCCAACAATGAGCACCTCCATCTTGCTTGGGTTACGGTTCAGTTTATTATCCCTCATCCAGTCCATTACTGCCTGTAGGCAGGCATTTCAGGGGCTAACACAATTTCCTGAATTTGATGACATATTTGGGTGTCAACAGCATATTGATAACACCCAGCACCATATTCCCTGATGACCTCACCCTGCGGTTTCATGTAGATGTTAAAAAACATTGGTGACAGAACAGAGCCCTGAGGGACTCCAAATAGAGCAGCTGTCCCCAAGCACCACCATCTGAAATTTACCCAACATAGGAGAGGAACCACTTTAAAACAGTGCCTCCTATCCCCAAATCCCTCAAGCGATCCAGGAGGATACCATGGCTGATGGTATTGAAAGCCACTGAGAGATCCAAAAGAAGCAGCAGAGTCACATTCTCTCTGTCAGTTCCCAGGTGAAGGTCATCTACCAGGCCGACCAAGGCAGTCTCAACCCCATAGCCCACCCAGGGGTGTAGGGAGACTCCCAGAAGCCTGGGGACAAAGTTGTTTTGGGTGCTCCACGCGCACCCCAGCGCTGAAGCCATGCCCCCTATTTTCCAGCCCCACCACCGCGCTTCCCCCTCTATTTACCTGTGCTGGTGGCGGGCTTCTCAGCGCACCAGCTTCTCTCCAGCTGGAGTATGGGCCTCCCCACTGAGTAGGGAGAGCGTCAAGTGCTCAACGGGGAGGACCATGCGCAGGCACGAGAGAAGCCGGGGGGGGGGAGAGGCCCACATGCCAGGCGGGGGGGGGGAGCCTGCCTGCCTGCCGCCACCAACTACAACAACAACAAAGGTAAATGGGAAATGGTGGAAGTGGCACGGTGGCGTGGGGGCGCATGGGGGCGGGGTGGCCCTTGTGGGCCCCTTAACCCTCCAGGCCCAGGGTCATTTGCACCCCCTCATCCTATGGATGCTATGCCTATGAGCCCGCCCTAAAACCAGTTTGAAATGTGTCTAAATAATCAGTTTTCTCCAAGACCGCTTGGAGTTAGTCAGCCCCCACCCTCTCAGTCATCTTACCCAACCATGGGAGGTTGGAGACATACATAGTAAAAAGTGAAAAGTGGGTCCCATAAAGTTGGGATTAAAGGTGGGTCCCTGTTTTCCAAGGCTGAAGACTATTGTGCTAAACCATCAATGGAGAAGGGTGCCATGACCCCTTGTACACAAATTTCAAAAACACAAAGATATAGTTTAACAGTATAAAATGGAGTTTTTATATTAAGGGTGTACTTGGAAATTCACATGGCCCATTTAAAAAGAATAATTCTAGCTCTCGAAGTAGTAAGGAGCTATTGGTTTGGTTTGGACTTTATACTTTAGAGCTTCACATCTGTTCAAGCTTCACAAGCCTTTTGCAGACATTCAATGCCCATAGCCCGATATGCA
Organism: Hemicordylus capensis; assembly: GCF_027244095.1. Taxonomy (NCBI): domain Eukaryota; kingdom Metazoa; phylum Chordata; class Lepidosauria; order Squamata; family Cordylidae; genus Hemicordylus; species Hemicordylus capensis. Next base: position 99,492,382 of record NC_069661.1, on the reverse strand, counting down.
TGACTGCACAGCAAATGCACATTCATTTAGTGTCTCATTCATTGTAATGTGTTTAGGATGCTTAAAATGCACTTTTCTGTCCTTGGGTCATAAACAACCCACGTATGGAGAGAAATAAATGGCATGCCCGTGTAACAGGGCTGCACATGTTGGAATGTGACTCAGGCTTTCTACATCAAATTGAGTCATCTCTACTGCCTGCCATCAGTATCATTTTCTGTTCTTATTTTATACAATAAACTCAACCTTTTATTGTTAATGCGGTGGCATCACAAATGAGGACAGAAAATGGCAATTAGCGGCAATCAGTGGAAGGCGGAAATATTCCGATGAAGAAATATGCCAAAACAAAACTGTCCACCTTCTTTCTGTGTATAATCTATTACTGCTATTGTGAATGGTTCTTGAGGATAATACTTCAAGCATCTGATAAATTGTGCTCTAATCTAAAAAAGCTTATGCTGTAATATATTTGATTGTTTTAAAAATACCACAAGGCTTTGATGTTTTTCTGCAACAAACTTAACATAGCTGTCTCTCTGGACCCTCTTCCTTGTAACTCCAGTGTGACTTTCTCTCAAAGGTACTGGTTTTCAAATCATTTGGGGGGAACTCTGGGGTTCCTCAGAAGGTTCTCAGGGTTTCCACAATGAAAAGATCAATAATAGTGAACAAGCTTCCCTGAAAGACAATTGGCTCACCACCAATTTCCCCCTGTATTGTGCGAGAGTCTCTGAAGTGTTCTGGGCTGCACTCTCAGTTAACACAGGCTCAACTCAGATGTAATAGGAAAGCATGTGTTCTTCTACAAGAATAAGCCTAAAGAAACAGCAGGCTTATGCATCCCCCCACACCCCACATTCCCTTATGCATCATGCACTAGAGGAAGAGATGGAAAGCTCTGGTTGTGACACAATTCACAGTTCTGCATTACATATGAATTTGGGAACTATGGTTTAATTCAAACTACAGTTAGGGAAGTAATCAAGGGGGCTATTCTCACAATCAGCAAAAATCGGGCTAGGAGAGCCTATCCCGATTTTTGCTGATCGTGTAAACCACCGGGCTCGCACGTGAGCCCAGTGGCTTACAAGCAGCTAGCCCGCTTTTGTAGCCCTCCCCAAAGCCCGGGTTTGTGGAGCGAGCGCTCCGCAAACCCGGGTGGTGCGGCTCCGTGCCACGGTTACTCATGAGTAGACCCCCAGAGGGGAGGCGAAAAGCCACCTCCCGGCTCCGGGGGTCTCTCCAGTATGCCCTGCATGCTCGTACAGTGCATACTGGAGCTTCCGGGGGCCATGTGGTCCCCGAGCTCCCCAGCCCCTGCCGGCTCTGTCATGGAGCCGGCAATCGTGTGGGCGGCCGCCCAGGGCTCCCTCCCTGCTCGTGTGCAGGGAGAGTGGGCTTAGCCCGCTCTCCCTGCGCACTCTCAAGAACCAAGATCTTCAATCACAGTTTGGGCCTGGTTTGTTTTGGTTTACATCAAAGCAAAAGCTGAAGTTTTCCCAGTCCTTCTCCTGTATGTGGAACAGCAGAAGGGACAATACAAGGCTTCTTTATACCAAATGAGACCACTGGTACAGCTAGCTCAGTATTGCCTACAGTGACTGGCAGCAGTTCTCTGAGGCTGTTTACACGAGCAGCCCTACCCAGGCTTGGGCAGTCCTACCTGGGTAGGGCTGCTCATGTGAAGTATTGGGATTGAGGCTAATCCCAGCATTGCCTCCCCGCATAGCCCTGAATTTTTACCCGACCTTTTACCTGGGCAAAAGCACCCTTATACCCAGGTAAAAGGGTCACCCCTCAATGCACCACCATGTGGTGGTGCAGTGGGATACCTTATCATATGGTGCATTGTGGGATACCTTGAGGGCAACAAGCATTTTCCTGGCCTCCAGAACAGCATGCATCTTACGGCAGCACCTGTTGTGTGGGTGCATGAGCTGCGTGGCTGTAATTGCCACTGGATCATCTGGGGGGAAGGTAGGGGCTATTCTGCCTCCTCCTCATCCACCCTCCCCAGCCCAGAAAAAGATCGTGTAAATGACCTTTCCAGGGTTTCAGGTCGGGGTCTTCCCTAGCCCTGCTTGGAGATTATAGGGGTTGAACCTGGGATGTTCTTCATACAAAACAGTTGCCTGCCTGCTGAGTCACAGCTCCCATCAGAGGCTTGTGCACATTTTGGAAAATGATGATTTCATTGTTCATATGGGAACTGGGCCAGAGGGTTAAATGGAAGCCTAAGAGAGCTTTTACCAACTCTCTGTATGAAATGGCTGTGTGCTCTAAAACAGGGCAGATAAAAATAGAGGCTTTTTTAAAAAAATCAGTTTTCTCCCCCCACCCTTTCTTTTTTAAAAAAATTAAGCTGAATTTTTTTTAGTTTGTTATAAGAAGTTTCTCTTTTTTAAAAAAATCTGATTTAAAATGAAATCTGAACTTAATATTTGCAAGCAACATTTCAGAAAAAAAAAACATTTCTTAAAAGTGAATTTAGGGTGCTTCAATGAATTTACGAAAGACTGCTTTCCTTTGCAAAGAAAGAACAGTGGGGGAAACATTTTTGCCAGTCACAGGATAATCCCACTCTGCTGCCACGTCTGCCACGCCCCTCCTGCGATGTTCAAAGCTTACACACAGTGTTCTCTCTAACAGAGATTCCCAGGTGCTGTTGACTACAATTCCCAGCATCTCGAGATGCAATGGCCTTTGACTGGGGATTCTGGGAGTTGTAGCCAACAACATCTGGAAATTCCTGTTAGAGGGAACACGGCTTACACAACCTTCAACTGATGCGGCTATGGCTATAAGTGTCATGGTGGGCATTTCCGTGAGCAGGGGACCTGGGTGCCCAAGTCGCCTGCTCACAGAAGCACTTACCATCATGCTGACAGCCTTTGTCACTTCAGATGATAGCTATGTAAATGCAAGTGCTGTGGGAAGGGAGTGACAGACACAGCGACAGGGCGAGACGTCCATTCCCATCTGGGACAGAGTATTTGAGTACACCATCCTTTTAAATAATGCCTGCATGAGGCTAATAAAATGGGTGCAATAAAATGCTTGGGGATTCTGGGAGTTGTAGTCAACAACATCTGGGAATCCCTGTTAGTGGGAACACTGGTCCCCACCCACCACAGAATGTGGGACATGAGTGCACACATTCTAACCCTCCTAACATGCCATCCCGCACCACTCTTCACACATGATTTAAATCATGAGGCGAGTCTCACAATCAGTGAGACTCGCCGGAAGAGGGGTTGCAGGGAGAGCGGGCTTAGCCCACTCTCCCCGCAGAGGATCAAAAGGCAGCCCTGGGTGGCTGGATCAGCTGCCCACACAACTGCCGGCTCCATCATGGAGCCGGCGGGGGCTGCGGGGATCGGGGGCCGCACAGTTGGGGGTTTACTCGGGGCTTGATGCCTCCCGGTTTGGGGTCTACTCGTGTGTCACCAAGCACCGCGGCAACACACGAGCAAAAAGATGAGGTTAACGGAGCGCTTGCTCTGTTAATCTCATCTTAGGGGAGGGGTTTTTTTGAGAGCTAGGTGCCAAGAGCCGCGCGACTTCCGTTGCAGCACACAACCGCCCAAAGGCAGGCTAGGCTCCCTTAGCACACTTTTGGGTGATCGTGAGAATCGCCTCACTAAAATAGTTTTCAGGCAATTCAGACAAACCACCATCCTCCACATGATTACGAGGCTGAGGGGCAGTGTGCTGGGAGTGGGGCCGGGACAGATGTGCGCACTCATATTTTGCATCATTTGTAAGCTGGGCCATTTGGGCAGCTATTGTCTGAACCAACCCAGATAGATTAGAAGTTGTACACAGGTACAGCTAACTTCACAAATTTTAACCTCAAAAAAAGGGAAAGGTCAATGTGCCTCAAACATGAAGACACACTTGTGCCCACTTTATGAACATATCGCTTCATGGGTCATAGGAATATAGGAACACAGGAAGCTGCCTTATATTGAGTCAGACCATTGGTCCATCTAGCTCAATATTGTCCACACTGACTGGCAGTGGCTCATCAAAGTTTCAGCCAGGAGACTTTCCTAACCCTACCTGAAGATGCAAGGGATTGAATTTGGAATGTCCAGCTGTGCAGCCCAGGGTAAAATTGCTACCTAGAAATCCTTGACTATAGAATGATACAAGCCTTCAGACACACACAGAAAAATTAGTTTTAGCTAGCACCTAACTCTTCAAAAACAAATAAATTAAATAGTATTCTGTATTCTGAATACTGAAAAGAACTTAAAAGCTAAAGAAAGAAAATATGTTTTGCTTCTGATAAGAATTAGTTACATCTGGAGAAGCATTAAAAATGGAAATATGATTTTGTACCACTACAGCACTGTATAATAAACAGAAATCGCTATCACAGGTGACCTTTTGAACACTACTGTTATTGACAGTACTTGCAGTTATTTCTGTGCCCACTATAGAAAGTAGTGTGCAAGCAGAAAAGGAAGAGGCCCTCAAGATATTAGTGGAGAGATTTGTTAAAAGTATCTCTGCTTGTAACATTAATATTAACATTAGTATTGTTTGTTTACCAAAGTGGAGATTATGCAGATATGAACAAGGTACCCTTTTAATATTGCCTCCCACAACAACTGATATGAAGTACAATCAAATGAAAATGCTCTCCTCATGAAATAAAATTTAGTAATCCAAAAACCTTTGGTTTAAGATGAGAGAAGGTGCTTCACATTTTCACTCTTGCCCTAAAAAGAATGGAAATATGCATCAAGCAGAAGTTCTTAGGGGCATCTATAGGAAGTGGTTAGAGAAACTGCACCTGTTTAATGTCTGCCTGGATGCATCCCTCCCCAGCCCAATGTCCAATTGAAAGATCAAGGGATATACAAAAGGCACTTTTCTGGCATGCAGTCTAAAGGCGGAAACTATGCAAATGGAGTACAAAATAATGGTAAGTACCACTTCCTCAGTCTGAGGAAAAGTCGCCAACCCTTTAAACCCATTCAAAAGGGGAAAAAATAAACTGCTCTATCTAAGCCATTTTCCAATGGATCTTCACCAAATGTGCAGGGGAGGTGTCTCTTGTCACCCAGCGAATGTGTGCAGATGGCCAGGCAGATTGGACAAAGGGTTTTGATTTTATAAGCAAGAGAATGTTCAGGGCTTATTATAAAGGTGCAACATTCAAAACACTCTCCGCCTTAATTATACTGGCACTATTGTGCCAGTATGATCCCAAACATCCTATTTCACTGAAGTCAGGCTACATTTCCTCATAAATGGGCCAATTTTGGCCATTTGCCCTTTATTTCAGATAGACAGAAACTGGTATTATGAAGACTGGCATGAGTCCCTGCCTCCTAATTAGAACCACCAACTGCCTGTACGGAGGAGGAGGATGAGGAGGAGAAAGAAGTAGCAGTTATGGGGCAGGGGGGGGGAATTCACCATCACCACCTCCACCTCCTGCTGCCCTTGAAATCACCCTGGAAGAAGTCCCTCCCTCCTCACATAGAACCTACTGCCTGTGAGAGGAATGAAGAATAACCTCTTGGGGGGGTTTTTTGCTTGTTAAAAATGTTTTATTGACATTCTAAAATGCCTTGGAGTCTATGGACATGTTGTAGGGCCTGGAGTGTTCCCATCAGCCATGAAACTCACCGGGTGACTCTGGGCCAGTAATTTAGCTCTCAGCCTAACCTACCTCACAGGATTGTTATGAGGATAAACATAAAAATAAACACCACTCTGGGTTCCTTGGAGGAAGAACAGGATAAAAGTTTAAAAATAAAAAAAAACAGATAAATGAATAAATGCAACAAAGAAGAATCGTTGACTCTTGAAATCCATTCCCAAAAAAGCATTTAGTTCTCCCCTGTTCTGAACATCTGCTGAAATGCTCTGAATATTGTTTCGCATTTTTAAGGGGACTCTTTTTTATACCCCAAAATGACAGTTCTTGACTTCTTAATTTATCTCAAGGACACATGCAAGCCACCCTTTTCAAAGCACAGTTGATGAAACATTATCAGCTTTATTCCACACAAAGCTAGGATAACCAGGCACATTTCCTTGCAGGCATGTATAAATATTGTAATTAATGCCATAGCCATCTCTTTCCAAATGGAAGCACATTAAATTGACCGTGTGTAATGCAATGGAGTATGCCATTGGCATAATTTGCTGCAAATCTGTCTAATCTATTGTTAAACATTATTGCAGTTCAGTTCAAAAAGATAGTGTGGCTCACCTTAAGTACAAATCCATCTTGATGCAAAAAGAAAGATGGGGGGAGTTCCTAATCTTTCTGTCACAAAGTAACTCATAGATCATTCACTATTCCCACCCATCCCCAGTCTAAACTCTCTGGATATTATTGTTTGCCACCATGGTTAAGTGCTGATCGAGTATGAGTCAATCCAAACTCTTCAATTTTTAACAAGGTTTGCCTGTTAGAAACAGCTGTTCATCTGCACTGCAAATTTTGTAGGAAAAAAGTCCTCTTGAGTATCCAAATCCTCCACTTGAGCCAGAAAAGAAAGTATTAGATTATTTTGCATGTATTACCAGCTTATGACAAGCAAGTCAATTTTGCACTCCAGTGAAGTCAGATTGCAAATTTAGCATGAACTGAAACTGTATCCTAGCAAAAGTTGAGGTTTGCAGGCACCAGTGTGCTGGCATATTAATCAGCCCCACTGCCGTGACAAACATGAGTCATATTGTTACACAACAAAGAAAACAAACAAAAGGCATAGTGGCTAACATACAGAGAAGGTTGCACCAATGCAGTGAGAGCGCAGTCTAACAGAACTGCCCAAATGCACTGCTGCAGTGGGGGGAAAGCAATTTTTGACACCCTCCTCTTCCCCAAGACGCTCTCTGTACCATTTGAAAATATGTCACTGAGGGTTGTACAGCCCATGGGGACATATTTTCAGGTAGCACAGAGGGCTTCCTGGGAAGGAGAAGACGTCAAAAATTGATGCTGCACTAGTGTGGCTACTTGGGAAGATCTGTTAGGCTGTTCTCTAACTAAACCAGTGCATCCATGCCCCAAATGTCAGTCAGTGTATGTGTTATAATAAACATCTTGAGGAATGCTGGTTTTTTTACATTCAATTCAGATGTACGGACGGGGGAGATATATGGTACTTTTTTCTCAACCCTAATTTACACATTTGAGTAAAATGATAGAAAATGAGATTGAAAATTAGAAAATTTCTAGTCCTGGTGTTTTTTGGAGATGATAGTGAAGATAAAAATAATTCAATTGCATTTAAAAACCAAGCATGGTACCAAAATTAAAGGAACACGCCCTGTCTACACACTCATAAGTGTTAAGGATGAAAGTAAAAGAAGGCAGGTAGTATCTGTTATTGGCTCTGAGACATAATGGGATCTTATAAGGATCTAGTGGCTATGGTATTTTTTCACTCTCCTTGGGTCTCTGTGGGCCCTAATCCCATTTGTCTGCCCACTAAAAACTAATACATAGCTTTGTTTAGGTTGCAAAAGAATTATTTTCCTGAACAGGATGAAACATCATCTCGTTCCTCAATCTGTCTCCAACAGTAGTCAACCTAAAACCCTGGATATTCATAAACAAGGCACAGCAATATCTCCCCCCTGATGTTTATCCCCAGCATCTGGTATTCATAAAGGTCTGCTGTCAGCAGACATGGAGACTATTACGACTCTGCTAATTATAAAGAGAAACTTCTGCCTTTTACAAAGGCCACCTTAACACAAAACCTGTTAAAGTTAACACAAAATTTGTTCGTTCTCATTAAGGGAACGAACAAATCCCTTACACTTACTTTTGGCCAAGATGCTCTGTGTCACATTCCTCCTCCCCACTCACTGTTGTGGCTATTTTACAGCTGGAGCACTACTTTTCAGTTACATAACTAAGCTTTGGTAATACCCTCTAAACTTTGTCAGGACTGACAGCCTGGAAGCCAAGCAAGCACAGAGCAGGCAAGCATATATGGACAGCCTGAAAGAGCTTTGTTTTCATTCCAGAACCAAATCGCTCAGACTGAGGAGGCAGGCCAGAGTCTGAGGCTTGATTGTGCCCAGTAGAAACCTACTGATCCCCTTGTATCATCTGCTGAACTGGAAGCTGCACTGGGGTCAAGGAAGTATAGCAAAGAACAGGGCAGCTGCTTCCTCTTCGGTCAAGTTGCCCCAGTGGCACAAGAGAGTAAGACATTCCCTTACCAGAGGCCCTGATGAAAGGTCATCAGCACTTGCTGAGGTTTTACCCTTCGTATTAAGATGAACACAGGAAACTGCCTTCTACTGAGTCAGACCACTGCTCTGTCCACCCGTGTACTATCTCCTTCAACCAAGGGCTGCTCTTCAAGATCTCCGGCAGAGGCAATGCATGTACCCTGCCACTAAGCTATAGCCTCTCCTCCATGACGCTGTCCGAGGAGCCGAATTAAATGTGATCTCATCAGAGCACACAAAGAAATCATATTAGCATAATTTGTGTAATACACAAAGAGGCAATTCTCACGACCACCAAAACGTGGGCTAAGGGAGCCTAGCCCGCTTTTTGGCGGCCATGGGCTGCAACGGGAGACGCGCGGCTCCCGGCAGCAAACTCTGCTAATTCTCCCTCCCCGTTTTTTTTGGTTGTGTGTTGCCGCGGTGGAGTATCCTGAATTGCTTGTGCAGGGCATCCTGGAACTTCCGGGGGCTGCGTGGCCCCCGATCCCCGCCGGCGCCATAACGGCGCCGGCATTCGTGAGGGTGGACGATCCAGCCTCCCAGGGCTTCCTGCCTGCTCGTCTGTGGGGAGAGCAGGCTAAGCCCGCTCTCCCTGCAAACCCCCTAGAGGCGAGTCTCACTGATCGTGTGACTCGCCTCAGAATCTTTTCCCCACAAGTTGATTGCCTGGGGATGGGGAATGTTGCTCTTTTGACTCACAATAAATCAAAATCTCTGCTTAGACGTCAGGCCTATCACAGGAACTATCACAGAACTTGGCATCTCAACTTATACTTAAAAAACAACAACACGCTGCCCTATTTATTTGAAGCATTAAGCATATAATTAGCTCTCTTCCATGGAAATCAATGAGACCTAAACATGTTTAGCCATGGCTGGATCACACAATGTGTTTTATAGTTGTATGACATACCTGAGGAACATAGTAAGCTGCCATATACTGAGACAGACCATTGGTCCATCTAGCTCAATATTATCTACACAGACAGGCAGCGGCTGATGCAGAATATGAGTTGTCCATGTGGTTTTCAGAACAAACACCAGTGCAAAGTTTAAGATAACTTTACTTGTGAGACAAACAAAAGAGGCACTTAGGAGATCCGTACAGAACTTGCTGACTCACACAGGAACAGGAACAGGAAGGAGAATAGAAACTCCTAGCTAGCTCAACCAGTACTGAGGAAGCTACAGTGCCCCCTCTGGCTTCATAGCAGATTACATGCAAACTATACACCGTACGTTAGGCTGCAGCTGTTGCATATCCCAACAGCGGCTTCTCCAAAGTTGCAAGCAGGAGTCTCTCTCAGCCCTATCTTGAAAATGCCAGGGAAGGAACTTGGTACCTAGATGTTCTTCCCAGAGTGGCTCCATCCCTCAAGGGGAAGTATCTTACAGTGCTCAAACATGTTGTCTCCCATCCATATGCAACCAGGGCATGCTTAGCTAAGGGGACAAGTCATGCTTGCTACCACAAGACCAGCTCTCTTCCTCCTACCTTGCAAGCATGTGGGCAGAATCTGTATAAGACTTAGAGACTATAAAGGCCTAACGAGATATTACAGGGACTCATGGATGCCACCAATACACACATCCTTATGTCTCCACAGCAATATATAGTAAAAGGAAGACATAGGGGCTATTCACACATCCATGCTTGTATGCGGTTGGGTGGGCGTGGGGGATAGTGGTGTGCATGGAACCATGGTGTTCCAGTTCGCAGCCAGGGGGGGCTCTCTAAGGGCGGTGGAGGGTGCACTTACCCCTCCTGCCGCTTTCCCCCTGCTGACTCTCCTTTTTTGAAAAGCATTTGGGGCAGCAGCATACCTCCCTGCTGCCCCTTCCCCCATTCCTCGGCAAAAGGCTTCAAAATGTGCTATTGTGTGTGCGTACGTCACACGTGTGCACATCTGATGTACACACACATGTAATGCACACACGCAATTGCACATTCTGAAGCCTTTTGCCGAGGAACGGGGGAAGGGGTGACAGGGAGGTACGGTGCTGCCTCAAACGCTTTTCAAAAAAGGAGCGCCGGCAGGGGAAAAGCGGCGGGAGGGGTAAATGCACCCTCCCTTGCCCTTAAAGAGACACATATACCTCCGGCGTCAAACCATGAACCGCCCCCCCTCCAGCCAACCGGTTCGCAGGCCTTTAGAATGGCCTGCGAACCGGCCCATGCACATCACTAGTGGGGTGGGTGGGAAGCAGAGTTCAACCTACCTTCCCACAGATGATCCTCTGCAGCCCCTGTGGCATGCAAGCCACGCAGCCACACGGCCAGCGCTGCTGGGAACAGCGTGGATGACTAACTCATTATCCTGGCCTCTGTGAATCTCACAGTGCACTGCATGCCAAGCGCAGTGCTCTGGGGGATTCCCACAAGGAATGGGCGCTCTAGGTGCCCGTCTCTGGGTCAGCTCGTGTTGACAAATGAACCCGGGAGCTGGGTTAAGGGCATGTTCACACTATGAGCCAGCATAGCATAGAGGTGAGAGTGTTGGACTAGGACTGGGAAGACCTGAGTTCAAATCCCCATTCAACCATGAAATGCAATGAGTGACTCTGGGCCAGTCATGTATCTCTAAGCCTAACCTGCCTCACAAGGTTGTTGTGAGGATAAACCTAACCATGTTTCTCTGAGCTCCTCGAAGGATAAAGCAGGATATAAATGTTAATTAATTAATTAATTAATTGAACCCAGCTAAAAGCTGGGCTGCAGCACAGCCATGCCCAGGCATGGCTGCTTATGCTTAGTCTAGGCTGTTCATGAGAACAGCCTCATAATGTAACATCACTGCATTCAGCATTCCACCATCCTCACCCCACCAGCAGCAGACGTAGAGGCTGGCATAGGGGTGAAGAGGCATTCAATGACTCCTTTTGCTAGATGTTACTAGGAAGATGGGTGGGGGCGATACAGGTTGCCGACAGCCATACAGCCCCCACAACAACTACCTAGGTCCTAAGAGGGATCTAATGAGAATTGTGATTCTTTTCTTCATGTTCTGAGTTAGGTGCCCCTTATTTTTATTCCAATACATTCTATTTAAAGATGTACAGGGGTTTTTTTTATTTTTTAAAAAGCCATTTTAATAAAGAGTTTCATTGTGAATCAGGGTCACAGCAAACTGTTTCCTTTTCTGGTAATCTCCTAATCTTTATTAGCACAATCTTTAACCCTTGTCATGTACCCCTGGAGAGTACAATTTAGAAACTAGGTCAGCTCCAAGCAAACCCTCTTCCACAATTCTGTGTGTGCTTAAAATTAAATGAGATATTTTCCAAACCTAAAGTTAGTGGTAATTCAAAGAAGCTCAGGTTCTTTTACAATCTAGGCTAGCATCCCATGCAGAAAGTTTACTTGAGGTTAGGATTTGACGTCTGTACAAAACCAGCACAAAGGAAGGCATATCAATGACCTTTGTCCAAAATATTCCTTTTCTGCTAGGCACATTTCTCTTGCAGTGGTCCTCCAATATTCTCTTCACTCTGCCACTAGCAGTACATTGCCATATTTACCCAAAGACAAGTTGACTCTGAGGCTGTTCTGATGGGCTAATAAAGCCAAGCCTGGTCTCGGCTGATCCTCAGAACTACCGGGAGTCCCGTGGCTGTTGGCAGGAAAACCACCTCTGGAACCCACCTTTAAAATGAGATTGTCTGCCAGCCCCGGCTGATTGCAGCTGGGACTGGGAGACTCTGGGGCTCCCGGCTGACATTGGGGGATTCCCCATAATGTGCAGCACACTCGCATGGTGCATTATTAGAGTTCCAGGGACTGGGACGAAGTATCCCAGCTCCCAAACCTCCATGTTGCCAGCGACTGCTGGCAATCATGTGGACAGGTGATCCGCCTGCCAGGGAGCCAAGAGGGATCATCTGTGGGGAGCTAAGTGCAAGCAGCCTCCCCCCACCCCACTCTTTTCTCACCAATCATGAGAAAGGGATCTCTGCATTTTACAATAGTTTAAAAACCCAAACAGATAGGTTTTAAGGGCTCTCCTGAAGGGCAGTAATGAAGTCAAATTATGGATTTCTGCCGGAAGTGCATTTCGTAGCCCAGGAGCAGCTACAGAGAAGGCCCTCCTCTGAGTCGCGACCAGACGAACCGGTGGTAACTGGAGATGGACCTCCTCAGATGACCTTAACGTGTGGTGTAGGCGCTCTCTAAGATAACTCGGACTTAAGCCATTCAGGGCTTTAAAGGTAGTAACCAGCACTTTGTATTTCGCCTGGAAACATATTGCCAGCCAGTGCAACTGTTTCAAGGCAGGCATAATATGGTCTCTCCGGGTTGCCCCAGAGACCAATCTGGATGCTGCATTCTGAACTGACTTAAGTTTTCGAACTACGTACAAAGGCAGCCCCACGTAGAGCGCGTTGCAATAGTCAAGCCGGGAGGTTACGAAATGATGCACCACTGTTTTGAGGTCATCCTCTTCAAGGAATGGGTGCAGCTGTCGAATCAGCCGAAGCTGGTAGAAAGCACTCCTGGCCATGGCCTCCACCTGAGATACCAGGGTGAGGTCTGGGTCCAGGAATACTCCCAAGCTGTGCACCTGCTCCTTTTGGGAGAGTGTAACCCTATCCAGCACAGGAAGATCTAACTCACCCCTCAGATTCTGAGCCCCCACAACGAGCACCTCCATCTTATTTGGATTCAGCTTCAATTTGTTATCACTCATCCAGCCCATTACTGCCTATAGCAAAGCACATAGTGCCCGTCCTGTAATCCCGTCCCCTTTTCCTCCTGCTTGCCTGGGGTGGGGGGAGCAAGGGACAGAGTGGGAAGAGGGAATGCCCCCATGTCTCTGTGCCACTTGAGAGGATGACAAGCCTGCAATGGGATGTGACCATGTTCCTGTTGCCGGGCAACTACATAGCTGCAATGGTGACAGGAGGGGCGGAGCTGTTTCTCCAAGAGGTGTCCAGCAAAAGCTGTGGCATGCATAGAGCAGCCATGTCTCTGGGTGGGTCTGCGCCGCCGCCTCTATGATTGCAGTTTGAAAATCAGCATAAAACTGTGGTTATTGCGCCATCTGGAGTCAGATATAACACTTTGGTGGCCACACCAGAGGTCCTGGTGGCAAACATTTGTGCTAATCGAAGGTTCAAATTGGAGTTTGGCAAGCCAAAACACAGGTTGCTTTCAGCTCAAAACCATGGTTTCATACTTTCAGATGTAATGGAGTTCCAACTTCAGCCCCATTTAACTACAGTTTGGCATTATGTATGAACCAGGCCTCAGCGTGTAGAGGTTCTTTCCCCTGGAGGCCTCAGTAATGAAAGGGAGGGGATTTTATCACACACCCGATTCCTCCTCCCCCCGATGGCTGTCAGCTCTCCATGTCTCTACTCCTCAGCCTCTTCCCTTACATCTCCTAATATCACCTCCCACCCCCACCCCGTGGTTTTGAGAGAGTGGCTCCCTCTCTGCTTTCACAAGATTCCCCCAAGAGCATCCCCAGCTACGGCCTGGGCAGTTGCCCAGACAACCCTCCTTGTGTGATCCTCCTTGTGGTGTGGATTGGAACCTTCCTTGTGGCACTGAACCCTTCTTGTGGTGGTGTTTCCAGCATCTTTGGCAGCATAATGTTGGCCAAGTGAGTGGTCGATTTCCCCCCCAGCCACAGTTGGAGGTGATTTTCAGTTGGAGGTGATGTTCAGGCCTGGAGACAGGATGGTGGGTGCAGTAAGGGGCTGTGAACTCCTGACATTCAGTTAATGCAGGGTACACTAGGCTAACTCAACACTCTCTTGTGTCTGCATATTGTAAGGGAAGAGTAGAAGTGTGGGAAAGCTGCCACTCAGGCAGGGGCTGCTCATAGGCAAACAGGCTTTTGCCACTGCGGGGAGCGGAGAGCAACGGGAACCGCCCCCCCCCCCTTTGCCTCTAAATATCACCCACTGCCATGGCAGGATGGTGTGTAGTGTTGGTGGCTGGCTGCAGCGAGGGGGGGAGGGAAGCGTGCCCCTTTTTAAACTTTTTAAAGCACCAGGAGCAGTGGTGGCCTGTCTCCGGCCCCCCCAGCCCCTCCAGTAACATCCTGCGCATGGGGCGCGGCTCGCCACTTGGGCTCCAAAGCCGAGCAAGCTCTCCCCCTGTCTTTTCAGGCAGCATTTGCTGCCTAACAGTATTTATTTCCCTTTCTCTCCCTCACTGGAGGGAGAGAAAGGGAAATAAACGCTGTCAGGCAGCAAACGCTGCCTGAAATGAGAGGGAGAGAGAGTGCTCAGGTTCTCCAGAGCCTGGGCCACGCCCCCTTTGCATGTGGCATCGCACGCAACCCTAACAAGGTTCCTCATGTTCCCCAAAACACAGTTTGGAAACCACAGGTTGATGCTCTCCTAGCCGACATACATTTAGAAAAAGTTGGAAAAGGTACAACAACCTTCCTCAAACTTTCCAGAAAGCAGGATATTCATCAACCAGCTTCCCACAAATCATACCACAAAGTCCGGACCACAATGTCACAAACAGAGAGTGAACGTGCAGAGGCGTATCTAGGGGAAATAGCGCCTAGGGCAAGCACTGAAATTGTGCCCCCTGTCCAAGCATCTGACACCCATCTTTCAGATAACTTTACTATAATATCAGCTCAAAAATATAAGTCAAGCTCATTAATCTTTTAAAATTTCAAAAACTATATAGCAGTGGACGTAGCCAGACCAAAAAATGCTGGGAAACTACAAATTTCAGTATGCTGGGGCTCATGAAATACCCCAATACTATGTGGCGGTGTACTTAGAAAACTAAACAGAAGTGCCTGTCTAATTCTCTACTATGCATCTACTAGCATCACTATTACATACGTTTTAAAAATAAATGGAGAATTTGACTTTTCCCAGATACTCTGAAAATAATTAAAGGATATGCAGAGTAAACTGTGTTAAAATGTCAGTTAAAATGAGTAAATGACAGTTAAAATGAGAGAAAGAGAGCAAGAAACGCCCAGTGGGCCTTAATACTAAGGATTTCACACTGATTCAAAGACAAACTCACCATTAATAACCATCTTTTTAAGACACCACATTTAACTCACTTATCATAAGCAAAGTAAGAGCAAATGAATACAATCCTAGCTCATAAGCTTCAGCTCAGTATTCACAAGCCCTGATTCTCTGTACATAGTGCCAAACTGAATATGTGTACAGTGACTTATATTAAATCTTTTTTTTTTACCTGTAGCCCCTTCGGGGTGCTTCCTATAGGCTGTAGTGGGGGGTCTGCAAAGGTTACCCCTCCCACTGTTGACCTCTAGGGCCTCACAGAGACCATTTGAGCATGTGCAGTGGCCATTTTTAAAAATAATTGTTGGTTTTTTTAAATGGCCACTGAAAACAAAATGGCCACCATGCATGCTCAAATGGCCTCTGTGAGGCCTGGCATGTCCTAGGGCCTCACAGAGGCCATTTGAGCATGTGCAGTTGCCATTTTGTTTTTGGTGGCCATTTAAAAAATAATAATAATTTTAAGAGTTTGCGCCCCCCTTCAAGTGGCACCCAGGGCACGTGCCCTGCCCGCCCCACCCTAGATACGCCCCTGTGAACGTGTCACAGCAAGGTGCTAACAAGGCAAACAGCAATGAGGTTTCCTCTCCTCCTGCGTCCAAAGATATTAAATATATAAAGGCAATGTTAATAGCCCTAATTTGAAATACCATCATAAGCAAAAAGGCCTTCAAAGCAATGATGCCATACCCATATTTCCTACTGATGATCTTCTGAGAATTTTTATTTTTCAATTATCTTCCACAAATGACAATAAGTATAATAATTAGCAATTGCAGGCCAATTGTTGTTTATGGATTCATTGTGAGAAATACAACAGTTTTCAACTCTAACAGCACTCAGAGGCCAAATGAATTATTATACACTTCTGCATAACCTGCTTTGATTTCTCTCTCTCTCTCTCTCTCTCTCTCTCTCTCTCTCTCTCCCTCCCCCACCTCTCTCACACACACTCACATGTACATGAATAGGAGAATGAAGCTTATGAATGCTGTGTGATTTTCTACCTTGTGGGAAGCAATTATTCACTTACTGCCTCAAAAATATTGGTAAAAAAATAGCAATTTATATAAAGTAGCATGGCAAACCATTGTTTTGCTTCTATTATTTTATGGGAAGCTGGGGACAAATAAATGAGGGGAGTCCCAGAAAAATGCATAAAAAGCTAATTGCTTCTGTAGTGTCCACAAGGAAGAAGCTAATATAGCCAATACAGGATAGCCATTGTACATATAATACAGTAAAGTTACCCAATTTAAATCAGTTTCCAAGGAAAGTGTGAGAACTATAGTCTTTGGAGCCCTGTTAACAAGAATTATTATGCAGGCTGACCATGAAAAACTTTAAATTGCTTAAGTTATAGGTAAAATGTTGCTATTTTCAGGGGATACAGGGAGAAAGTTTTAATTACAGATGTAAAATAATCTCAGAAGCAACCAGAAGATTTAAAAATATTTCTAAGTCCTCTGATAGCAGTTGCAGATGGTCCAAACCCAGAAATGGCTTCTTAGGCCATTTGTGATTTGTGCATCCAATAAATATAAAGCAAGGTAACTACAGAATAGGATTTTTATATTGGAGTTTACTGTATTTTCACATGGTTCTATACAAGCAAATACTGATCTTCTGTGAGAAAGACAGGCCCAGGCTCAGCTATGGGCTGTGTAGGTTCTAAAGAGCTCAACTTTAGAACATGTTTTGAAAAATAAGGTCTAGCTATGACCAATGGTCAGATCCATATGATTGTTTATCACACAGTGGGAGTCAACATTTGGTAAAGCCATTGTCTGTATCATTTTGAGGTGAGGTTTACATCACTGCTTGGCAGATGACAGAGACAACCAGTTTACCAAGTGAATGAACAGAGGAAGCTGCCTTATATTTAATATATGTGCTCTTACCACCAGCTATGGTCCTTGGTAAGCTACAGCTATGGTTGTCTGAATCTACCCTAACTGAAGACTGCAATAAGAAAAGTATATTTCTTACTTTAAAAGCCAGACAGCAACAGTGTTATGCTAGAAAAATTAATCAACTAGAACTTAATCTCAGATTAACTCTCATGAACACAATCTATGCCAATTAATTACTGAAGTTGCTTATTGGCAAAGACTCTAGGATTCAATGTCCTGAAATGCTGAGCTAGATGCATCCTCCTTTCTTTCTCAAAAGCTCCCTACAACAACTATTCCTGCCAGTTGAAATCAATAGCAACACATCTTTTAAATCTGGATCATCTGGAATATTTATATCCTCGAAATTGTTTACTCTTGACACAATTTATTTTATCCCACAGGGTTACTGTGATAGGAATGGTCTGTATTCCCAAATGTAATATAGGGGTGTGCACAAAACTGGAAAACCCAGTTTGGTTCAAGTATTACCAGACTTGAACTGAACCAGGTCCAGTCCGGTTCTGTGCACACTAGAACCAGGCCCGGTCTGGCTCTAGTCCAAACAAATTCAGGCCTGGCTCAGGGGGGAACAAATTTTTTAAACCAAAAAAATGTTTTTTAAACATTTTAAACATGGTGTTTTATCACCATTGTGGAGCTTTTGTGGAATGAGGGGAAAATGCTTTTTCTGAAAGCTGCTTTGTAATTACTTTGTTCTCATGGAATGGGAAAGTGTCTTTACAATCCAGTGCCTTCGTAATCGTTCCATTCTCCATTTTCCGAGATAGAAACTGCTCGAAGTTTTAGGGTGGTGGTTCAGCCGCAAAGCGCGTGAGACAGAACTCAGGTTTGCACTGGTCAAGAAATGGTTAATAGGGTTTGCAAGTTGCCTTGCCTAATTGCAAGTTGTAAAACCATAAATTTGCTGACCTAGCTGGAATGTGAAGGAGGCCCCCCTTTCCTTGTATCTCCTGATAGCCAAGCCTGCAAAAGCCTGCATAAGTTACACCTTCAAGGACACAACATCTGGCTAAGATAAGGAGGGACAGCTTGCTTATCAACATGTAGAGTAGAAATGCTTCATTGTACTAGAGGAATGTTTGTCTAATTAGCAATGATTATAATATTTGTAATATGACTGTGAAGTGATGTTGACCAATGAAGATTGTATGCACAGAATGTTGACACCCAACCCTTTTAATGTATAAAAAGCTTGTGACGAAGGCAGCTGGTGTGACGCTTTGGAATAGCCGTGAGGCACAGAGCGGTCACCACCAGCGCTGGGGCTGTAAAGCAATAGTGATTTGCTTCCTTCAACTATCCAAGTCTCCTAGTTTATGGCTCTCCAGGTAACACTTTGAGGGGTGCTGCTGTGGCTGTGTGGGTGTGGTGTCTCCAAGAAGACAAGGATTGTAGAATAGAACAATATCGGACCTCTGAAAAGTATACAGTGTACTGTGCTTGATTGGCTAGCAAACTCGCCTGACCTGACCCCACAGAGAATCTATGGGGCATTGCCAAGAGAAGGATGAGAGACATGAGACCAAACAATGCAGAAGAGCTGAAGGCCGCTAATGAAGCATCCTGGTCTTCCATAACACCTCATCAGTGCCACAGGCTGATAGCATCCATGCCACGCCGCATTGCGGCAGTAATTGCTGCAAAAGGGGCCCAAACCAAGTACTGAATACATATGCATGCTTATACTTTTCAGAGGTCCGAGATTGTTCTGTTCTACAATCCTTGTCTTCTTGGTTCCATGTAATCTTCTAATTTTCTGGGATTGTGGATTTGGGGTTTTCATGAGCTGTACGCCATGATCATCACAATTATAACAAATTAAGGCTTGACTTATCTCGCTTTGCATGTAATGCGTCTGTCTCATATATCAGTTTCACCTTTTAATTTGCATTACTGAAATTAATGGACTTTTGCACAATATTCTAATTTTCCGAGTTTCACCTGTATTGGCCAGATTTATCCTGAAGTCTCTGTGAGTTATTGGGGAGCAGTTCACATGCAATTCAGGTTTTTAACTGCTCGTTAGAATGTAGCCTGATTTTTAAAAATCCACTATTTTGCATTGGTTCTTTGGGACAACTTCAATTTTGCAGTAAAGCCTCCCAGTAAACTTGCAGTAAAGCCTACTGTGTGTAAAAGTCCCAGGTAAGTGTGTGGAGAATTACAGCCTCAGACAGCAAATCTAACCACATTTAGCTGGAAATAAATTTCAATGAAACCTAAAGCACTTACTATCAAGGAAAGCATGTCTACTTAAAAATAAACTCCATTGCATTCAACTGTCTGAGGTCCTTCCCTGGTAAGTGCATATATGATTGCACATGCTCAGGATGTAAAGCAAACCAAACTAATTTGTGCTCCCAGCATATTTTGCTCCCTATAGAAGACCAGTAAGTCCCACTGAAGCAAGTAAGATAAGCGGGGAGAAACAGAGAAAATAGCAAGAATTGACACCATTCCTCAGGAGGAAAAGCGGGGGGGGGAGAACGAGGAATCTGCCCTCGGTCCTAGAAGTCATTCTCCCTGCTCCCCAATGTGGAAATAGGGCTGGTTGTGATCTCTCACTGTACTGCGATAAAAACCACTCTCTGCAGGTGCTCAGAATCAGGGTCATCCCTCGTGGGGTGCGGGGCTGGGGGGCAAATCAGCATGTGCAGGGCCTCCTTAACATTTCATATCATTACAGAGTCATACTGACTGATGACATACAGTGTAAATAGTGTGAGTGAGGTTTTTGGACATGCCCAACCGGCTTGGCATTTCTAAAGAAAAATAAAATAAAAGCACAACACATGGCTCACAGTTCTCACTCAGACCTTCTGGGTTGCAAAACAACTTGAACATAAGTACATTTATGAATGAATAAATAAACAAACAAACAAAATATTGTTTGTTCTAGAAGTTTTTGAAATTTTCTGCCATGAAACAAACCACTTATAGGACTTTTTAGATAGTTTTTTTTTTTTTAAGCAAGCACATTTTCCAATCTGTTTCAAATATTCAGAGACTTCTTGGTCTCTCTCCCCACCTCATATCAAAGCCCTATGGCAAGCAGATCCTTAGAGATGGGCGGGGGGAGGGTAACCACAAAAAGGAATTCACATCATACCTCCATTACTAAGCAGGCAAAGGCTGGTCTGTGCTGGGCAGAGGGTCTGCAGAGAACTGTGGTGGGTAAAAGGCAGCCAGCCATGGCCACTCTGCCTGCCTGCCTGCCTGCCTCCTTCCTTCCTTCCTTGCCTGCCGGGGCACTCGAGTTCAGGCTTCAGGGAGGCCTGCACAGAGGCCTCTCTGGAAGCCCCGCCCACCCGCTGATCTGCTGAGAGGCAGCAAGAGAAGGAGCTCTTTAGCAGCTTGCTGCCTGGCTGCTTAGATTGCTGGCCAGGAGGGCTGGCTGAGGGGCCTTGAGGCTGGGTGGGTGGGCAATGGGGAGTCATGTGACATGTCTCAGGGGGGCCCTTCAAGGCAGTGGGCCCCCAGACGACTGTCTCCCCTTGTCTAATCACAGTTACGCCCATGCAATGGTGGTATGTCCGCCTTTTAAAAATAAACCACCTCAAACTGGCCCCGGACCTCAAGCCAAGCTGGGCCCGTTCAAGTGCAAACTGGCTCGATCTCAAGCTGGCTCACAAATCTCTAATGTAATGGAAAAGAAGACATTTAAAATGGAGTTTCCTTGTAATAATGAAGATATAGCTTTTGTTTAAATTGCACAGTATCTCACTGTTCAGTAGCTCACTGAAGGAAACTATTCTTTCCTTCAGAATTCTCAAAATTGCAGTCTTTGAGAAACAATCCCTTTCCTTTAGAAACTAAATGAAAAAGTGTAGAAGCAGTTGCAAAAATGTGGGAGCACCTGCCGTGTGGCTCTCTCTGCTATTGCTTAATTTCAGTACAGTTTCCTACACTTCTACTCCAGCTCCAGTTTGAGTTTTAAAATAGTAACAAAGTAGTTGTCACTTTAAAGATCAAACTGGAGCTGGGGTAAAGCTACGGGAAGTTCTGCTGAAATCAGCAGGTTCCAGAGCGAGCTGTGCCACATCTGCTCCCATACCTGCTAGTTAATATAAGGAGGAGTAATGAGTCTTTCATTCAACTTTTCCTTCCTCTGTGCATCCTATAACACAGAAAACGTTTCTGCACCCAAACCTTTCTTTCTTGGATCAGGATTCTAATTGCTTGACTGAAGTAACCAGTATATAACCTTATGATTGCAGGCTTGGAGGTAGCCACCCTTCTGGACACTGTGCTCAGTAAGAATCTCCTCTAGGCTACCTGACAAGGAACCTTGGTAGGCTCTTTTGTTTTTCTTTCAGATTGCTGATGCGCCACAAATTACTAATGCATATGTGTGGGGGCTAGTACATTTTGTGGGCTTAAGACTGTATTTACAGTATGTGATAGAAACAACATCTTGCAGGTAGAGACATCACAGGCTTGCAACTATCTCTCTCAACTGTGCAAGAACGCCTCACAGTTAGCAAGAGACACTGGGCTGGATGGACAGGCCCAGCGTCACTTCAGCCACCGCTGGGGGTGAGGGAAGAAGGACTGCTTGGCTCACCCCCCGGCAGCCACCCCTTGGCTGAGTGATGGCTGAAGTTTAAAAAAACACTGAGGTTCAGCATAGGGGTGGCAGGTGCAGGCTGGTGAAAGGAGGCCACTACCCCCCCCCCCCAGCCATTTGGAGGCCACCCAGACCTTGGAGGCCACAGACCGGGGCCCCAAAGGTCCAGGGGTTAGAGTGCTTCTGGTTAAACCTGGACCAATGGCTGCACTATTAGGGTGCTAATAAACATGCCTCTAATTAAATTAAATTCCCAGATTTCTGAGCTGTGCAGCAACCCTATCCTAAACATAAAGCAACTTGTTTCCCCACTTTTTCCAAGCTTCAAAATAAGTGCAATTGGTGAACAACCTCTTCATGCAACAACATATACCCAGCCCTGGTGGCCAATTTGATGGTGTGATTCTACTTTGATGATGTAGCTTTATCTCAAGGTCAGCCTCAATGAACTGAGTTTCTCTTTTATAGAAATGCTTTTCATTTGGCTATCTGATTCCAATAACACTTTAAAGGAAGGCAATTTCCTTGTTTTCATCAAATGAAAACAAAACACTGTATAGTCCCTGTTCATTTTATCACACTCTTAATACTTGGTGCTAAATAGCCATTTTATATAATTAAGCGCCACACTGCAGTATCCAATCCACAGTATCCAATCCACTCTGAATTGTGCCTTTTTACATCAGTGATGCTTTCTGCGCTGTGAAGAATTGGCTCTAAAAAGGATTTTTAAACCTACTTTCCAGTAGGCTTAAGAGATCACCCAGCATTCCATGTATGTATTTCTGTGTCCGTGTATGTCCCCCTATCAACTTCACAATGCCTAGACCTATATGAACCAAATTGGGTACAGCTGTAGGGACACATAGGGACACCTCAATGGCGTGATGAAATGGTGATGTCATCCACCCCAGTTCAAGATGGCAGACACGAGAACATTTGAGGCTAACTTGTGAACTGCCTAACCTATTTGTACCAAATTTAGTCCCGTTAAAAGGATAGTGAAAGGAAAGTAGACAGATTACTTCTTACTAGAACAACTTGTCAATATTATTGTTCATTCATTCATTCATTCATTCATTCATTTGAATATATTTGCTTTCTCTGCAGCTCTCCGGTAATGGAAGGGGGGCTATGGATCCACAAGAAACTTTGAGTGCCTCTGAACTGAGGGTTTCTTGACATAGCACAGCAAGCATGGAGGGAGAGGGGGAAATGAATGTTGTCTCTCCCCTCCCTCCAGGAGCCGTTTCCACTTGTATAAGTATGTTCCTGAGGGCTGTGCAACCCTCAGGACCATATTTGTTCAGGTGGAAAGAGTTTTTGAAGGGAGAAGAGTGATGTGAAAATTGCTTTCCCTCCCACTCCGCACTCGGTCTGCTGTGCAACGAACCCTTCAGCACAGAAAAGTTGAAGGCTTCTTGTGGATCCACAGGCCTCCTTCCATTGCTGGAGGGCTGTGGAGAACCATTCTTCATAGATGGTAGCCATCACTTTAAAAATTTACTGATGTGAGAAACCTGTTCCTCATTTTGAAAACTCTGGCTCAAACTAATCTAATACTGCAGTAAACAATCAGATGGGCACATTTTATCTCTCCCAAGTGGGTCAGCGGGCAACAAAGTAGAACAGGTGAACAAACAGATGGAATTTCAGGAAACAGGCATAGAGGAACAGCTTGGAGGACTAACGAGCCACTCAACCACCACCTCAGAGGCTAGAACTTTTGAGACAAGGTCTGCCGATTTATCAGGAGGCTTGCCAAATAGTGTTGGCAGCCAATCAGGCTGAAACTGGTCAGCAAGCAGCAGAAGGTGCTGAGGCAAGGCTGACAAAGATCCGCAGTGAGTCTATCTGTTGGTCTATGCCAGAGTTGTACAACTTCAGCCAACCTGAAGATATTGGACTACAACTCCCATATTTCCTTACTATTAGGCCTGTGCACACATGTTCAGAAAACTCTGATTTGGATTTGACCTAATCCAAATTTGAAAATATCAGATCCTGATTCTATGGGATCTGGTGATATTGGATTGGTGAATTCTGACTTGTTTTCATCCCCTGATTTTGGGTGATTTTTTTTTTTGACATTTTTCTTTTTAAATGGATAAAAACGGTGAAATATGGCTTGTTTCAAGCGAGAATTTTACAAAAGGTTCTGTATCTGAAGCCTCTCCTTGGACCATCATTCCACCCCATGTGGAGGAAAAAGAATATTCCTTTGATTTTATATTAATTTTTTCTTCCCTATTGCAGGAACAAGCAGACCTTTTGAAAGGGATTGAAAGGATTTCACACCTTTTAATCCCTTAATGGCTAGAACGGAAAGTGATAAATTCTTTCTAATCACAAAACCAGATACATTCAAAAGTATTTTCACTTTTACTGACTGTGCTTCAGCAGTGGGGAAGCCAAAAATTAATATAAAATCAAAGGAATGTCCTTGTTGCTCTACATAGGGGTGGAATGATGGTCCTAGGGAGGGCTTCAGATCCACAACGTTTTGTAAAGTTCTGGCTTGGAACAAGCCAGTCCCCCCCCCCCACCCCATTTTTCTTTTTCAAAAAATCCCCCCAAATCAGAGGAGCTACCCACAGCCTTGAAAAAAACCAATACCAATAACACCAGTCCTGCCAATGTGGACTTCATGCAATTTGCTAGATTTCATAACTGTATGCCAATCCATATTAAAGGGGGGGGAGGCGCATGTGGAGGAATTTTCATGAAGGCAAAGGGCAAATTGCTCCACATACTGGTGGAATGATGGTCCTAGTGGCATCTTCAGTTTCGGAAGGTTGAAACAAGCCAGATTTCACCATTTTTACCAAAAAAAATTAAACATTAACTAAAAATCAAGAGATTGACCAATTTTCTTCAAATTTACTATAGACAGCCCTGACCTCCTTACTCACATGTGTGGCAAGTTTCAAAGCTCAAGAACCAAACAGTGAATTTTAGTGATTTTTTCCCCCCATTTCCCCATTCACCTCTAAGGGGCAAAATCCTATTCCATTTTGCTAATTGTGAAATTTTGAAGTATTTCCAAAATTAATTTGATAGTTCAAAATTAATTCTGACTTAATTCTGACTTTATCAATCTGGTTGTTTTTTAAAATTGGATTTGGATTTTACTGATTTTGACTAAAATCCAAATTTCCGAACCTGAATTTGCACAGGCTAACTTATTATTGACCACTGTGGCTGGGGATTATGGGAGTTGTCATCCAAAAAGAGATGGAGGGCAACAGTTGTGCAACCCTGGTCTCTGAATTATTCTAGAATGATATATTACCACTATATAACCAACTATTTCCAGTGCTTTGAAAGAATTGTACCTTTCCTGATCTTATATAATATCACACACCTCTGTGAGACTGTTGGTCCACAAATGCTGGTCCAATGGCTTTTATTGCTTTCCTAAGTATATTAAAATGTTGACCTCCCCCTCACACTTGTCTTATCACAGGTCAAGATGCCCCAGACAGCCAGCAGAGATCAGAATGCTCCTGATCATGTTCCCTGAAATGTAGGGGATCTCATCTGGCCAAGGAGCTGCCAGCTTGCCTCTCCTCCCAAACTGCCCCTCCTCTAGAATTCAAGGCAGAAACTGGGAGCAACTATGGAAGTTGAGGCAAGCACCCCTGGAATGTTGGCCCTGCTGTCCACTTACCCTTCCAGAACCATTTTGCTGACATGGACTTGAGAGCTACCATCAGAAAGCTGAGGAGAAGAGAAGGTACATTGTGGTTGTGGAACCGCCACTCTTCACCTGGGAGACAGCTTCCCAAATGCCGCTTCCCTCTAGAAACTGCATAGGGGAACTAGGCTGGTTTCTACTGCTTTAGGGGAAAAGCAGAATCTTTGTGATAAAACGTCAGCAGTTACAAATTCTAACCTCTTTGCTTGCCTAGCAGATGACAAACCTAAAGGAAGGAACACAGAGGTCTGAGATAATGGTAGGGAAACTGGCATAATGGCTGCTGATGTGATAACGGCACTGCTTTCCTCCTTCCTCACAAGGATGCTGGAATGAGCTACAGACAAATTGGACTGGCAGAAAGAATGCAGGGAGGTAAGAGGGCAGTTGAGACCACATAAAAAGGTGAGAGTCTCAAGCAACATGGTGGAGGTTGGGGCCAAGGAAGTCAGCTGAGAAGGGAAATTGGGACTAGTATTCACCTGCCCAGTGCCCACTCTAGGGATCATCTTTTTGACATATGTGGTAATTAAGTTCTAATGTGTATTAGAGTGGTTTTTGAGGCAGGGGAAGTTCTAATGTGTATGAAAAACTTATTACCGTAGGTGCCTCCTCTGTACAATTTTCCTTCTGAATGGGAGTCGCTGGAAATTCAGGGACGGCTTTTGCAGCCTTCCTTTTGGCTTTTTCCATTTGAATGTTAGTGAAATAGTTGACAGCTGCGAACTCAATAAGTGCAGAGAATACAAAGGCGAAACACACAGCAATGAACCAGTCCATGGCAGTAGCATAGGATACTTTGGGTAAGGAATGCCTTGCGCTGATGCTCAGAGTTGTCATGGTCAAAACTGTGGTGATTCCTTTAAAAGAGAAGAAACAAAGCAAAGTTTCTTGTTGCATTTATTTACTACAGAAGAAAATCAGCATTTTAAATCCTCCTATATATTTGATGTCATAACCAAGCCCCAAAGAGTTGAAAAAA
Source organism: Hemicordylus capensis (assembly GCF_027244095.1). Lineage (NCBI taxonomy): Eukaryota > Metazoa > Chordata > Lepidosauria > Squamata > Cordylidae > Hemicordylus > Hemicordylus capensis. The sequence continues at coordinate 99,465,986 of NC_069661.1, read as the reverse complement.
TACCATGTAAAATGCTCCAGTCCATATTTCATGTATTCTCTTGCAGCAAGGGGGTCAATTGCTCTGAAGCATTTCAGCACCCTTCCTTTCTTTTTCTAGCTTTATTTGAAGATTTCACTAACAGATCATTGGAATCAATTATTCCAATGAAGCCACAAAGGGGATAATGAAAATATTGTATGAACAAGATATTGGTGTCTAATTTACCCCAGCATGGTAACAATTCTCATTTAACACAACAGATACTTTATGTTGATGCAACAGTTAAAATAAGGTATTAACCATTTAGGGTTTTCCCCCATGTCTCCAGGAGGCATCAGGGATCTGAGATACTTCATAGGAATTCACACTGGAGGTGCATCATTACAAACTCCAAATATCATCCCCGTGTAAGTATTTGTTCACTATAAACACGCGCTAGCAGCCAGTCTAAATTACTGTGAGTAATCCTATTGAAATTAATGGGACACAGACAGGACTAACTTGTCTCATTATTTCAATGGGGCTACTTATGAGTAATTTAGTCTGGCTGTCAATCATTCGAAATACAATTTCATATACTTTTACTTCAAATTGAAATCATTATGTTTGTTCACAACTTCTTAATTCTATGCTAAATCATGGCCATTGTCAAATACATCTCTCTTTTAAAATGATTTAATTGTGGTCTATTGGACCCCAATACCAACTAATGTTAAGTGCTTTTTTCAAGTGCAGCAGTTTTTAAAATAGTTAAGGTTAAAAATATCAAAATTGCTTAATAGGTTGTTGTTTTTTAGTGCTTTACAGTTGCAAATTTAAGTTTATCTTTTATTCAGTTTATCTAGAACTCAAAATGACAATGATTCCACTGCAAATTCTTACAGCTTTTTCTTCTTTTTCTTTTCTCCAGATGGTAATAAGGAAAAATGAACTCAATATTGCTTTAAAAGAATATAGGAGACTATACATTTTAATAAAGCAACAGAGGAGACAGCAATATGTGACCAAATACAGCAATACAGTGCTTCTACTGACAGTTTGGTAATATAGCTCTAATGATTTGGAACAATCCATTTACAGAGCCTGAACTGAGGCTACAGCTTGAATTAGTACAGAGTGTAATCACTGCAGGGCAAAGCTCTCTGTTCTACAATTCTGCATGTGTGTGTGTATATCCACTCACCCACCCCACACACATCTTGATCCAGCAAGAGAAAGCTGCACATGGATACTCTGAGCAATAGATCAGATGCACAGCAAGCAGGAGTAGCACATGGCAAGGTTTGCTCCTTACAGCAAGTTAAGGAGTTCATCCATTTGTCATCCTGATCCTGATGAAACATCCTTACAAGATGAGCAAGTAGGTGGCCAAGACTGCTTAACGTTCTTGTCTCTTCCAGCCACCTGATGTATATACTCTCTGAACTGGTTTTTGGTTCACATATATTTTATTTTATTTATTTATTAAAATATGTTTATACCGCCCAAAACATACGTTTCTGGGCAGCTTACAATAGAATAAAAACAAAGTAAAACATTCATTAAAACAAAAATGGGGGGGTGGGAGCACACACATTACAACAATTTAAATTTTTTAAAATAATATTTTAAAACAGCATTCAAACCATTAAAACAACATTAATTAAAAGCCTGGGTGAAGAGATGTGTTTTTAAAGACTTTTTAAAAGCTGTCAGAGATGGGGAGGATCTTATTTCACTAGAGAGCGCATTCCAAAGCCTCGGGCAGCAGCGGAGAAGGCCCGTCCCTGAGTGGCCACCAGACAAGCCAGTGGCAGCTGCAGACGGACCTCTCCAGCAGATCTTAGTGGACAGTGGGGTTAATGCAGAAGAAGGCATTCTCTTAAATACCCAGGGCCCAAACTGTTTAGGGCTTTATAGGTTATAACCAGCACCTTGTATTTTGTCCAGAAACATATCGGCAGCCAGTGTAGCTCCTTCAGAACAGTAGTTATATGGTCTCTCCAAGATGAACCAGAGACCAACCTGGCTGCCTCATTCTGGACCAACTGTAGTTTCCGGACTACGTACAAGGGCAGCCCCACATGGAGCGCATTACAGTAATACAGTCTGGAGGTTACCAGCAGATGTACCACTGTTTTGAGGTTGTTCACATCAAGAAACGGATGCAGCTGACGTATCAGCCGAAGCTGATAGAAGGCACTTCTGGCCACCGCCTCAACCTGGGAGAACAGGGAGAGGCTCGGATTCAGAAGCACCCCTAGACTGCGTACCTCTTCCTTCTGGGGACGTGACCCCATCCAGAAAAGGCAGATCAAAATCATCTCTCGAGTTCCGATCCTGCACAATGAGTACCTGCGTCTTAGCCGGATTCAGTCTCAGGTTGTTATCCCTCATCTAGCCCATCACCGACTCCAGGAAGGCATTTAGGGAGGTTATGCCCTCTCCCGATGATGCTGACATGGAGAAATAGATTTGGGTGTCATCAGCATACTCATAGCACCCTGCACCAAATCTCCTGATGATCTCTCCCAGTGGTTTCATGTAGATATTAAACAACATAGGAGACAATATGGAGCCCTGGGGAACACCATACAAGAGTTCAGATTTTGAAGAACAGCAGTCTCCAAGGGACACCATCTGAAACCTGCCCGAGAGGTAGGAGCAGAACCACTCCAAAGCAGTGTCTCCCACTCCCAACCCCCTCACACACTCCAGAAGGATACTATGGTCGATAGTATCAAAAGCCGCCGAGAGGTCCAGAAGGACCAACAGAGTCACACTTTCTCTGTCCATTGCCAATTGGAGATCATCCATCAGGCCGACCAAAGCAGTCTCCACCCCATAGTCAGCCCGAAAGCCAGTTTGAAATGGGTCAAGATAATCAGTTTCATGCAAGACTGAAGCTGGGAGGCCACCACTCTCTCAATTATCTTGTCCAGCCATGGAAAGTTGGAGACAGGCCTGTAGTTGTTCCAGTCCAAGGGATCCAGGGTAGGCTTCTTCAGAAGCGGTCTAATAATTGCCTCCTTAAGACAAGGAGGCATCCTACCTTCCCTCAGAGACACATTTATAATCTCTACCAGGCCTTCTACAACAACTCCCCTGCCAGAAAATATAAGCCATGTCAGACAAGGGTCAAGAGAACAGGTGGTAGGCTGCACCATTCCAATCAGCTTGTCTACATCCTCAGGAGTCACAAACTGGAACTGATCCAACCTAATCACACAAGAGGAGTCGCTGGACACCTCCACATCAGACACTGAGGTAATTGTGGAGAAGGAGTCTAAGTCGGCCCGAATACGAGAGATTTCACAAAGAATTCACCCCACAAAGAATTCATTAAACACATCACAGCGGGTAATCCATGGTTCCAGATTCTGATTCAAGGGAGGAGGGGCACTCACTAGCCCTCTCACAACACTGAACAACTCGGCCGGACGTGAACTTGTGGATGCAATACGGGTAGAAAAGAATAGCTTCTTTGCCACACATATCACCTGAGCATAGGTCTTCAAATGAGCTCTATGTTGCAGTCTGTCAGATTCAAGCCGAGTTTTTCTCCACCTGCGCTCCAGTCATCTACCTCGCCGCTTCAGCCCCTGTAGTTCTTCCGTATACCAAGGGGCCAATTTTGAAGCAGGTCGGAGAGGACGCTTAGGAGCAATAATTTCTACTGCCCCAGTGAGTTTGCTGTTCCAATTCTCCACCAGGGCATCAACAGAATAACCAGCAGAGGCAACACGAAATCCCTCCAAGGCTTCTTGAAATCCTATTGGATCCAATAACTTTCTCGGGCGGATCATCTTAATAGGTCCCTCGCCCCTGCGGAGGTGGGAAGTGATTGTAAGTCCAACCTTAACCAGGTGGTGTTCCGTCCATGACAATGGGGAAAGCACAGGATTCCCCACCCATGGAGCACCACCCTGATCAGAGTGAAAGACCAAATCAAGCATGTGACCAGCAATGTGCATTGGCCCCGAGACCACTTGAAATAGGCCCATAGTCATCATGGCTGCTATGAACTCCTGCGCCGCCCCGGATAAATTGGTCCCAAAGTGAACATTGAAGTCCCCCAGCACCACATGCCTGGGGGCTCCAACACCAAGTCTGAGACCAAGTCTGTCAGCTCAGTTAGGGACTCTGTTGAGCAGCGGGGCAATCGGTACACCAACAGAAGTTCCAGTCTATACCTGGTCCCCAGACCTAAGTACACACATTCGATATGGTCCGACACTGTAACAGGGATCCTGGTAAGGGAAAGGTTATTCTTATAGACCACAGCCACTCCACCTCCCTGCCCACGGTCCCTCACCCATTCCTCAACAGAGCAGCCTGGAGGAAGAAGCCGGGACCACACTGGGCCCCCAGCCTCCCCCAGCTAGGTCTCTGTAATACATACCAGGTCGGCACCTTCATCCAGAATCAAATCATGGATATTTCTGATTTGTTCTGGACAGACCTGGCATTACAGAGGAGCAAGGTGAGGTTCCAAGGATGATCGGCACTGCTCCCCAAGGTCAAAGAGCTGGCAAGACAGCCAGAAGTGGAAACAGCTATTAGATTTCCAAGTCCCCTTCCCCTGTAACGGCCCGCTGACCTGCCAACGCTACTACTTCTGTTCCCCACCACCACCGGAATGGCCACCCCACAGTCAGTGAACACGCCCCCTCTCTCCCCATCTCCAGGTAAGCCCAGACACATCCTAGGACTATCTCACCCAGGACAAATTAAAACAAAAGCTCCACTATTAAATGCACCCCCTATACAAATATTTAGGCCAAGAGACCTGGCCCTTGCCCTCACTGTCCCCTGAAGTGGCTGCCCCAAAGAGGCGACCCCCTTTGGTGTCGCCCCTTCGGTGGTGACCCTGCCGGTGGCGGGCCCGCCGCCACCGGCAGAAGCCTATATAGCCCTGAGCAGGCAGCTCTAGGCAGATGGAATTCAGGAAACTGCCAAGTCACCCTCCTCCCCAGCCCCAATCCTGCAAGGCCTCGCCTCAGCACAGCAGCCAGTCCTGGGGGGGCAGATAACAGACAGGGGGGCAGCAGGAGAAGCAAACAGGCAGGCACCCAGTCTCTCACCCTGGGGTCTACCTAGGAGCAGGTGTTTTCTCTCTCCTGCAAGCTTCTGGGTGTTCATCACATGATGAATGAACAGCTGCATACTTAAAACCACTGACAGAACCAATGGTGTTCACAGGAATAATTCTTGGATGGGGGAGACCATTAATTGGAACTACATGCCCATAGCCTGCAGACCCAGTCCAAGTCTCACTGGCATTTGAGTTGGCTTGGTGAGCTGCCCCCCCACCCATCCCCTCATGCAACGGTTCTCTCCTCGGCACAGCCCGGACCTGTCGTCTTCCCCCTTCCCAACACAAAACCCTATCCACAACATGCCACAGAGGAGTTTTCTCTCGGTGTGTAATTTAGTACATTAAATGGTGCTAAAGAGAAACAGCTGGCTGTGCTGTGCTTATAGGTGGTTGCATAATATAGTATAATAAATGTCAAATCTAACCTATAACAACTTTGATTTGTCCATTTAACAACAATACAGTAATGCTCTATGCAGCTTTATTTTGTGTGATGTTTCACAACTCATCCCTTGAGTCAGATTTAATTTTAGCCAAGTTATTCTTAAAAGAAAAGAATAACTAATTAATAATTTATTTTATTTTAAAACAAAATAAAAATCTGATTTAATATTTTTCAAAATATGATTTTTAATTTTTAAAGAAAAACATGATTGAGTTTTATCCACTCTGCTATACAATAAACTCCCAGATCATACAGCTCATCTTCCACCTTCCATTACTCCATCCATTTCTTCATTCTACCTAAATAGCAATCAAATGAGCACTTGTCCAGTTTTGCCTGAACTCCTCTGCCTGCTCTGTAACGCTATCTGAATCTTCCAGCTTGAATACAATAACCACCACTGCTACCCATTTCTCTTGTCCCAGTATATAGCCGATTCTTGAATTAGCCTCTAAAGTGGAGATAAAATGCACGAATGGCTAAAGCGCTAATCTCCCTCTCGGGGCACGTTCAGACACAACATCAAAGCTTGATTGAATTTCTGCATTCCTTGCTTGTTTGTTTTTTGTCCAAAAGCACCTCTTAAATTCAACCAATGTTCAATTTGGCCCAATAAACTGACCTTTATAACCATAAGTTTGTAGTTGGCTTGTTTTAACCATGCTTCAGTTCACCATCATGTTGTGTCCCAACTAACCCTGGTGGTTTATTCTCAGCTTGTTGCAAGAACTCCACCTCTGCCCACAGAGATACTGGCACAGAGCGGCTGAGAACCAGCCTCTCTGTGGTTTTTCCTCTGCAAGTGCTCTGGTGAAATCTCCCTAGTGACTACTGACGTCACCACTACCAAAAACAGCCCACAACAGCAACTCTGTTGCATACTAGGCACAGACATTGACCAGGAGTTTCAAGGGTAGAGAGGAAGGACAGGGTGACTACAGGAGCTGAAAGTAAGCTGTGAGAGGTGCCCATCTTCCTTTCCTTCTAACCTAACTATTAAAAGAAAGCTTCATGATAATAAGAAAGCTGCAGGCTACCCATCTTTGTATAGGCGTGCCACAGTTAGGCTCTAACCAACCAAAAGCAATGAAGGATGGGCAAAAATAGCTGAAGCAGCTCATGGAGCTCTTCCACACCAAGCTGATAACCAATGGTAAGGGAGAGAGTGACAGGGTGAAACATTGCCATGAGTTAGGCAGGCATGAAACTCTAGGATTGCATTCAGGAGGACTGGGGAAATGGAGGGGCCAAATGGGGGCAGAGCCACCATTGGGCGAACGAGATCAAAGAACCAAGGCTGCCGCCCCCAGGGGCCACGCCTTGCGGCCCCAGACACACACCCCGCATCTGACGTCATATGCGGGGGCTGTTATTTCGCTCTGAAATGGGGCCAAGCGGCCCCATTTGGAACCGAAATCGGCACATGCTGCGTTGGCAGCGCAGCCGGAGTGACTCTCCCTGCCTTTTAAAAGGCAGGGAGAGCTGCTCCTTTTAAAGGCAGGGAGAGCTGCTCCTGGACCCACTGACAAAGCAGAGGGGCCGCTCTCCCTTCCAAATGGGGCCGCGCGACCCCATTCGGGAGGGAGACCACATCCCCGTGCCTGACATCAGACGCGTGGCTACTGGCTGGCCCCCTGCAGCTGATGTCAGATGCGGGGAGTGGAGCCAGGGGGCTGCTGCAGCAGCCAAACATGGGTTGCCACCAGCCTCTCTCTGCTCCTGGGGCCAAACAAACCACCAGCAGCAAAAACAAAAACCAAAAAAACCCAACCATGCTGTTGCTGATCCTCTGTGGAGCTAATCTCTGCTTGCTTTTAGAAGACAAATTTACTCTTGAATTACAGTTTTGGATTACTGATATGTGTTCTTTGTCTGCATTTGAACTGGGTGGTTGTTGTTTTTCATCACCAAGGTAGAGAAGAATTCTTAGTGATTCAGTCAAACTTCAATGAACTGTTTGTGCTTTGAAACATAAGCCAAATACCCTGAGAGAAGGTGGTTAAAAAAAAAAATCTTCTCCTGTGTTGGTTGTATCCTATCATGTTAAGCTGTGTTAAGGGATCGATCTTTCTTTCTTTCTTTCTTTCTTTCTTTCTTTCTTTCTTTCTTTCTTTCTTTCTTTCTTTCTCTCACTCATATTTACATGTATTATTATCCTTGATTATGTCTATATAATGTAACCTCATAGCAATAAAGGAAAAAGGAGTAATAAAAAAAAATAAAACTTGGTTTTGCATTGCATCTGATAGGACTCTCGGTCTCTACTTGGGCAGGAGGGAGGTCTAGTATCTGAGCAGCCAGGGCAGAGCTTTAAGCAGAGCATAAGCTAGGGAGCAGAGAAATCGATATATTTGACTAGGGCCCAAGGAAGCCCAGGCTGGGCTTTTGAGAGCAGGTTTTTTACCATGAGATAAAACCTGAAGCTAAATTGTAGAGGATCATGCTAAAATGTTCATGCAAACTTATACCACACTATGTACATATAGCATTTTATTAACAGCGTCTCCAGATTTTGAAAGATGTGCAGGAGCCAATCTGGAGCAGTATAGAGAGACCAGCAATATCTTCACTAAGAAAGGTCTCTGAGATCTCACCAGGCTTCCTGCAGAATACTGCAAGTTACTAGAGCTCTCTAATTTCCATATCATTAAAAAAAATCAGTAACATTTAGAATTGGGGGAAGTACCCATGGACAAAAGAACCAGCTTGAGCCTCCAGTTAAACAACATTTCAGAGAGGAGGCAGAGGGAAAGTCTCTATGAGAAATGCTGGAGAGCCACTGCCAGTCAGTGCATGAACCCAAAACTGCAGTTCAATTCGAATTTAATCCAAACTGAACTGTGTTCTGCCGAACTGGTTCGTTTGGACCAACAGGTCTGGTCTGTTCAATTGAACCAGTTTGGAAGTTCAGACAGATATATTTGTAAAGGGGAATCCATTGAGGATTCCCATGTACAAGTAAAGGGGTGGGGGAATCCAGTGAAGGGCAGCGGGGAAGCAGGGAGAAAGATAGCCTAAGCTTCTTACTGGCTCACCGCCCCACAGTAAAAGTCCAGTCGCCAACAGATCACTTTTTAAACAGGCTGCATGTGCTGCTGCAGCACTCCGCAGAGGCTGGAAAGTGCCACTGCCACACCAGCAGCCTGTTTAAACAACAATTTGGTGGCAATTGGACTGTACCGGGGGGGGGGGCAGCGAATGGCAAGCCGGTGAGAACCTTAGACAATCTTTCTTGCAGCTTTCCCGCTGCTGGCCCACTCCCCTTCGACGTCCAACCAGCTTGGTTCGGTTTGATCACAGACCAAACTGGCCCCAGTTCGGTTCACGATCAAGCCACAGAACTGGCCCAGTTCAATGTGAACTGATTCAACATCGAATGGTTCATGCACACCCCTACCAGGTAGTGTAGGCAGTGCTGGGCAAGAAGTAAGTATCCTCTGAATCAATATAATGTAAGAGGGCAGCTCCTTATAGGAACATAAATGGTATTGCATTGTGTCAACAAGGATTGTATCCTACTGTAAGGCAATTACTTTATTTGGACATTTACATATTTTATTTTAAAAGGGCCTTTCAGCTTAATGTAGTAATTCCAAATATATGACAATATGCTATTAATCCTTCTGATTCTCTCTGTGCATACACACAAATGCACAGCAGAGAGGTGTTCCCAATGTCTCTTATTGTTAAGTATTATCCTATAATGTATACTGTTAAAACCAATTCCTTTTAAAAAAAGAAAAGAAAATTAGATTGTTTAACTGGCATGCAAGTGCTAATATATAATGTAGTAGCCTAAAGCTTCCTTGTACGTTTTCTTATTTCTCACATAATCCAAATAGAAATGATGACATCTACATTACAGGAAACAATTCATTTTGGTGCTTAAGAAAAATGGTGGGATTATCATGGGGCACTTTAATAAAGCAGCTCTTTATCTGTTAAACTTTTGTGCTGAAAGTCTCCAGAAGATTATATTCAATTGGAAATATAATGAAAAGAAAATCAATTTAATGCAAGCATTCAGGAAGGTTTCAGTTGAAACAACTATAATTCTTTCACACACTGAGGTTGTTCTCATAATCAGCCATTGACCCAGTGGGGCACTGTTATTCCTGGATATAAACTTTACAGAAGGGATAGGGAGGGGAGGACTGGGAATAGAACTGTATATTAAAGAAGAGATAGATTCCAACAAGCTAGAGAACCTGGGTGGACTGGAGTCCTCTGCAGAATCATTATGGGTAACAATATGAGGACTAAAAGGCAATATTTTACTAGGAACATGCTACTGCCCTCAGGATTAAAACGCTGAGAGTGACCTGGAGTTGGAGAAGCAAATAAGAGAGGTATCAAAGAGAGAGAGCACAGTAATAATGGGTGACTTCAACTACCCACACATAGACTGGGTATATTCACATTCAGGTAATGAAAGAGGCCAAATTTCTAGACATGCTAAGTGACTGTGCCCTACAACAGTTAGTCATAGAACCAACCAGAGATGGTGATGCTGGACTTAATCCTGAGTGGTGCCCAGGACCTGGTATAAGATGTCAGATTTGCAGAACCATTGGGGAACTGTGACCATAGTGCAGGGGTGTCAAACTGAGGCCTTCCAGATGTTGCTGGCCTACAACTCCCGTCATCCCTGGCTACTGGCCATGGTGACTGGGGATGATGGGGATTGTAGGCCAACAACAGCTGGAGGGCCACAGTTTGACACCCCTACCATAGTGTGATCCAATTCAGCATATATGCAAGTGGAGAATTGTCAAGGAAGTCCAACATAGATGCATTGAACTTCAGAAGAAAAAACTTCTCAAAAATGAGGAGATTGGTCAAATGGAAGCTGAAAGGGAAAGTCAGGAGGGTCAAATCACTCCAGAAAGCATGGAACTTTTAAAAACAACAATACTAGAAGCTCCGTTGGGCTGTATACCAAGAAGGAGGAAAGGTTCAGGAGGGTGCCAGCGTTCACCAAGTTCAGGAGGATGTCAGCGTGGCTTACAGGTAGTCAGCAAAGCTATAAAAGGGAAGATTTCCTTCAGAAAATGGAAGTCCTGCCCAAATGAAGAGAACAGAAAGGAACATATACTCTGGCAAAAGAAATGCAAAGGAACAATAAGGGATGCAAAAAGAGAGTTTGAGGAGCATATAGCTAGAAGTATCAAAGGGAATAACACTTCTTTAAATATATTAGAAGTAGAAAACATGCCAGGGAGGCGGTTGGTCCCTTAGATGATGAGGGCATGAAAGGGATTATTAAGGAGGATATGGAGGTTGCAGAGAAGCTGAATGAGTTCTTTGCATCTGTCTTCATGGATACCGACCATATACCCTCTCCAAAATTGAGCTTCTCAGGTTTAGAGGCTGAAGAACTGGGCCAATTTGAGGTGACAAGGGAAGATGTTCTAAACTGTCTTGAAAAATTAAAAATTAACAGATCGCCAGGGCCAGAACCCAAGAGTTCTGAAGGAATTCAAATGTGAAATTGCTGATCTCCTAGCAAAAATATGTAACTTGTCCTTACAATCAGGCTCCGTACCAGAGGGCAGGAAAGTAGCCAATGTAACTCCAATTTCCAAAAGGGATCCAGGGAGGATCCGGGAAATTACAGGCTGGTTAGCTAATTTCTATGCATGATAAATTGATGGAAAGCATATTTAAGGACAAAATTGTTATACACATAGAAGAACAGACCTTGCTGAAGGAGAACCAGCATGGCTTCTGCAAGGACAAGTCTTGCCTCACTTGTCAACAGGCATGTGGAAAAAGGTGATCCAGTTGACATAGTATACTTGGACTTCCAAAAAGCTTTTGACAAAGTTCCCCATCATAGTAAACTTAGCAGTCATGGGATAAGGGGAGAGGTTCATGTGTGGATTGGTAACTGGTTGAAGGACAGGAAATAGAGGGTAGGAATAAATGGACAGTTTTCACAATGGAGGGTAGAAGGAAGCAGGGTCCCACATGGATCAGTACTGAGCCAGTGCTCTTTAACTTGTTGATCTAGAAGTTGGGGCAAGCAGCGAGGTGGCCAAATTTGCAGATGACACTATTTAGGGTAGTGAAATCCACAATAGATTGCAAGGAGCTGCAAAAGGGTCTTTCCAAACTGGGGGAGTGGGCAGCAAGATAGCAAATGCAGTTCAATGTTGGCAAGTGTAAAGTGATGCATATTGGGGCAAAAAAACCCAACTTCACATATAAGCTGATGAGATCTGAGCTGTCGGTGACTGACGAGGGTCGTGGTGAACAGCTCATTGAAAGTGTTGACTCAGTCAGCTGTGAAAAGGCCAATTCCATGGTAGGGACCATTAGGAAGGGGATTTTTAAAAATGCTAATATTATAATGCCCTTATACAAATCCATGGTGCAGCCACATTTGGAGTATTACATATAGTTTTGGTCACCGTATTTTAAGAAGGACATTGTAGAATTGGAAAATGTGTAGAAGAGGGCAACCAAGATGAACAGGGGCCTGGAACACCTGGAAAATCCTGAGGTGGCAGAAAGAACTTCATACTGCAGGTATGGGATATTTTTCAAAGCAGTCTTGTAAAAAAAACTCTCTGCAACTAGAAAACTAGTGACGCTGGCAGAGTAGTAGATGGGAACCTTTTCCTCTGCTAGGCTGTTTTCTTCAGGCAGGGAGCGTTTTTTGGTTTTCACATCTGAGATCATTTTAAATATGGTATTCGCCACATGCAATCTGAGGTGATGCAGTTGACTTGACTACTCCAGGACTTCACCTCCTCATTCTTTTGCATGCATAGTTCAAATCTCACATACAATCTGAGCACGACACCTCAGAGAGTAAGAAAAACGTAGAACAGTGGGAACCAGTTTAGGGAAGAGGAAGCAAGCATTGCTTCCATTCAAGCCCAGGACCGAAGTCTGAGGGAGGGAGGGGATGAAATATTTCCAGCAGGGCTTTTTAAAATGTGCAACCAGACACAAAATGTGCAATTTAAAAAAAAGTGCAATTCCAATTGAACATTTGGGCAGTTAAAAAATTCAAGTCATGCAAAAGTTACATTATGTTAGATTATGTAAGAAGTGACTAATGACAATGAGAACAGAAAAGTGAGCAGTCCACAGTCCTCTGTGTTTATCTAACAAGATAAAGACAGGCCACTAGAAGGCTGCAACTCCTTCCATGGGAAAGGGGGGGTGGGGAGAAAGAATGCACCAAATTGCCTGCAAATGATGGCATTTTCCAAACTTAGCTAAAGGCTGCTAGCTAGAAAATTTCCATAGAAACTAGAGTATTTTTGTAGCATTTATACCGCTGGGCACAAAGCTGACTAGCATTTTTTTTAAAAAAAGACTTAATACTGAAAATCTATCACAACAGTCATTACAATGCATAGTAAACGCATTACTATGTGGTCACTGGCCATGGGGGCAGCAAAAGGCAGCAAGATTCTTTAAATTATCTTAACTCCCTATTACTGGTATTTCCTTGCAAGCTCCACTTCTACTGCCACTCTAACTAGAGTAGTTGCCTCGCCAAGTCACCAACTCTTGGTAATCCATACCCACATGTCCTATAATGATAATTAAACCAATTGCCTGTGGTGCACATACCCGTAACTTCTCTCCTAGTATCATCTCTAGTTAAAAAGGTTTCACAGCTTTTTGAAGTTCTACAGAAATCTACAAAACTTGTTTGACCAGAAATGATAATGCAATTATCTTCACTGTTTTTCAAGCAGGGGCAGAGGCACGCTTACCCTCAGACTTCGGGGCTGAAGTCTGGGGCCTCCACAGCCCCTGGGGGCCTCCAAATCCTCTTTAGTCTGTCCTGGGTGTTGTGGTGATTTAGCAGAGCATGATGATGCTTAATTTGCAGCGGAGGGGGGCTCCTAAAGGCCTTTAGGTCCAGGCTCCAAAATTACCTAGGAGCACCTTTGAGCAGGAGTCACTTGGGCAAAAAGAAAACCAAAACAAAACACACTTCCATGTGAGAGCTATTTCCCACTGTGCTGACCTCCACAAAGTATTGTGCTTTCCCCACTGTACGAAATGGGGTGGTGCTTTAAGAGAAATAGAGCCATGTTGAGCTCCAGAACCATCTTGAAAGACACACTAGGAAGCACAGTCCTTCCCACTGCTTTCCCTGTAGAGCTCTATGGAGAAAGCACTGGGAAGGACTACATTTCCCAGTATTCCAAGCATGCATTCTAAGATGATGATGGGGCTTGAGAGGACTCTCTTTCCCTTAAATCAGCCCCACTGGCACTGGGCAAAGTGCAGTACTGCATGGTGGAAACAGTTGCCTCTGTTCAACGTCAAGAGGGCTGTGTGGAGTATTTCACTTCAGCGGAACTGCTTTGTGTAGGCCTAACAAACAATTAGTCAGAGAGCTTATTCATCACTTAGGTTTGATGAAAGCCAAGCTGCCACTGGCTCCAAGGCGTTGCAGTGAAGAACACTGTGATAATGGGAGGGGGCAAATGAGTATGCACACCACAAGCAATAATGGCCCTTTCAAAACATCTCAAGAAGGGGGGGAAAGCCACTATTGTCCACCTCCAGCTGAACAAGAAAAGATATTCCTATGTTATGTGAATTTCCTAATTGGGATGAAATGGGGAAGGGCCTTTTGACACATACAAAATGGGGAGGAGACTTTTGACACATATATTCAGAATTCTCATTTTGATGGAAAGTATGGCCAATCAATGGGGTATTTTCCTAAATTTCAGAATACATTGTGTTGTCAACTGTTACTCATACAATACCTGTTGTGGGGGGTTGGGATCAGTGCTCTTTTATAGATTTCCTTAAAAAGTATTTTGAAGTTAGCTGAAAACTGCAATGCTGGAAAGACACTGAAACCACACCCCCACTGGCTAATGTGATTATGACATCACATCCTTGTTGTGCTCTGGGAGGGACAGATAGAGTATACTGCAGCTTATTCTGCTGGGTTTTCTCAGCCTTTTTCTTTGCTTCCAATTAGCAGGCCCTAAAATTACTAAGGTGAGAAACTCTGGAAGCACAGCTTGCTTGGTCTTTCAGTGTACACTAATCCAATCCCAGTTCCAGGATCACTAAAAGCAGTGGTAGAAAACAAGTTCCTTGGGTCCCCTCTAGTGTCCCCCTAATCAGAGCTGCCACCATCTCATACACCAAAGGCCTGAAGCATGAGAGAGAGAGCGAGAGCGAGAGAGAGAGAGAGAGAGAGAGAGAGAGAGAGAGAGAGAGAGAGATCCTTAGTCCCATCCCCTGCAACAGTATCCCACCCAAATCAGAGTTGCAACCTCATTACTTCTGGGATGAAGTAATGGAACAGCAAACTCACTGGGGCAGTAGAAATGATTGCTCCTAAGCGTCCTCTCCGACCCGCTTCAAAATTGGACCCTTGGTATACAGAAGAACTACGGGGGCTGATGCGGCGAGGTAGATGACTGGAGCGCAGGTGGAGAAAGACTCAGCTTGAATCCGACAGACTGCAACATAGAGCTCATTTGAAGACCTATGCTCAGGTGATACATGCGGCAAAGAAGCGATTCTTTTCTACCCGTATTGCATCCGCAAGTTCCGTCCGGCAGAGTTGTTCAGAGTTGTGAGAGGGCTAGTGAGTGCCCCTCCTCCCTTGAATCAGAATCTTGAACCATTGATTACCCACTGTGATGTGTTTAAATGAATTCTTTGTGGGGAAAATCTCTCGTATTCAGGCTGACTTAGACTCCATCTCCACAATTACCTCAGTGTCTGATGTGGAGGTGTCCAGTGACTCCTCTTGTGTGATTAGGTTGGATCGTTTCCAGTTTGTGACTCCTGAGGATGTAGACAAGCTGTTTGGAATGGTGCGGCCTACCACCTGTTCTCTTGACCCTTCCCCGACATGGCTTATATTATCTGGCGGGGGGGGGGTGTTGTAGAAGGCCTGGTAGAGATTATAAATGCGTCTCTGAGGGAAGGTAGGATGTCTCCTTGTCTTAAGGAGGCAATTATTAGACCGCTTCAGAAGAAGCCTACCCTGGATCTCTCGGACTGGAACAACTACATGCCTGTCTCCAACCTGCCGTGGCTGGGCAAGGTAATTGAGAGGGTGGTGGCCTCCCAGCTTCAGACAGTCTTGGATGAAACTGATTATCTTGACCCATTTCAAACTGGCTTTCGGGCTGACTATGGGGTGGAGACTGCTTTGGTTGGCCTGATGGATGATCTCCAATTGGCAATGGACAGAGAAAGTGTGACTCTGTTGGTCCTTCTGGACCTCTCGGTGGCTTTCGATACTATCGATCATCGTATCCTTCTGTAGCGTCTGAGGGGGTTGGGAGTTGGAAGCCCTGCTTTGCAGTTGTTCCACTCCTACCTCTCGGGCAGGTTCCAGATGGTGTCCCTTGGAGACTGTTCTTCAAAATCTAAACTTTTGTATGGT
Source organism: Hemicordylus capensis (assembly GCF_027244095.1). Lineage (NCBI taxonomy): Eukaryota > Metazoa > Chordata > Lepidosauria > Squamata > Cordylidae > Hemicordylus > Hemicordylus capensis. The sequence goes on along the minus strand of NC_069661.1, from coordinate 99,450,086 downwards.
GTTCCCCAGGGATCCATACTGTCTCCAATGTTGTTTAATATCTACATGAAACCACTGGGAGAGATCATCAGGAGATTTGGTGCAGGGTGCTACCAGTATGCTGATGACACCCAAATCTATTTCTCCATGTCAGCATCATCAGGAGAGGGCATAACCTCCCTAAATGCCTGCCTGGAGTCGGTGATGGGCTAGATGAGGGATAACAAACTGAGACTGAATCAGGCTAAGACGCAGGTACTCATTGTGCAGGGTCGGTACTCGAGAGATGATTTTGATCTGCCTTTTCTGGATGGGGTCACGTCCCCAGAAGGAACAGGTACACAGTCTAGGGATGCTTCTGAATCCAAGCCTCTCCGTGGTGTCCCAGGTTGAGGCGGTGGCCAGAAGTGCCTTCTATCAGCTTCGGCTGATACGCCAGCTGCATTCATTTTTTGAGGTGAACAACCTCAAAACAGTGGTACATCTGCTGGTAACCTCTAGACTGGATTACTGTAATGCGCTCGATGTGGGGCTGCCCTTGTACGTAGTCCGGAAACTACAGCTGGTCCAGAATGCAGCAGCCAGGCTGGTCTCTTGGTCATCCAGGAGAGACCATATAACTGCTGTATTGAAGGAGCTACACTGGCTGCCGATCTGTTTCCGGACAAAATACAAGGTGCTGGTTATAACCTATAAAGCCCTAAACAGTTTGGGCCCCGGGTATTTAAGGGAACGCCTTCTTCTGCATGAACCCCACTACCCACTGAGATCTGCTGGAGAGGTCCGTCTGCAGCTGCCACCGGCTCGTCTGGTGGCCACTCAGGGACGGGCCTTCTCCGCTGCTGCCCCGAGGCTTTGGAATACGCTCCCTAATGAAATAAGAGCCTCCCCATCTCTGACAGCTTTTAAAAAGTCTTTTAAAACACATTTCTTCACCCAGGCTTTTAATTAATGTGGTTTTAATGGTTTTAATGGTTTGAATGCTGTTTTAAAATATTATTTTTAAATTTTTAAATTGTTGTAATGTGTGTGCTCCCACCCCCCCATTTTTGTCTTAACGAATGTTTTACTTTGTTTTTATTCTGTTGTAAACCACCCAGAGACATAAGTTTTGGGCGGTATAGAAATGTTTTAATAATAAAATGATAATAAATAATAATTACTTGATAGCAATGTTGGATTAATCGCCCATCTCTCCCCTGCCCCATGTAGTTTCTCGCCTTAATATTTTTGGGACCTGTTAGTTGGCAGCAAAGATGAAGCCAGAGAAAACCCAGCAGAATAAGCTGTGATATCTCTGCCCCAGAACAGAACAAGAAAGTGATGTCATAATTGCATCAGTCAATGAGGTGCCCTTTCAGTATCCACTGTTGCTCGGCTAACTTTAAAGTGTATTTTCTTGAAAACTATAGAAGTTAAAGCAACGAATTTTATTTCACTGCCTACTAATTATGTGACTGAATGCAGTTATGGGATTGATACAGAAATCTGAGAGTTAGGAAAATACCCCATTCTTAGCCAGGCCAAATCTTAACTTATTTTTATTCATTTCTCCAAAATGTACTGTTTAATAGGTCTTCTGGCTCAATGGTCTCCACTTGATTAATCCTCCTCCAATGCATGATAAAGCTAACATTTAGGAAGATATCTTCTTTAGAAAATTGCTCTAGCCACATCTGCATTCTCTGCTCCTTTGTCAGAAATACAGATTTTCCCCTCAGCAGCCTGTGTGTTGCCTCCATGTGGTTTATCTACTTCACTTTCAGTGCCCATTGTAGCATCCTCTTTCAAATTGCATTTTAATGTGTTTCATTCTGATATCCAGTAATCGATTTTCCTAATTGCATTTTCAATTCACTCTCTCCAAGGCAGAAGGAGACAGTATCAGTGAACCTGACATTACAGATTCAGCGCCTGAGGGCACACTCCTTACTTGAGCAAATCTCCCATTCATATCAATAGGGCTCCTCTTGAGACATGCACACAAAGATGAATTCTTAATAAGCTTCAGCAAAAGCACTTCTGAGAAGAAGCTGTGCCTATACAGAGGACAGTGAAATCCTCTTCTGCACAGTGTGTCCACCACTATAATCCAATAATAAATTTCGCATTTAATTAAATGGCACAAGAATTGGACATGCCCCCAACGTTTTTTCTGTTGTACTTGAGGGACCAAAACATTTCTAGTCATGTCAGTTTTACTGCCCTTCTACCTGCTTTTACCACATAGGAGAAAGGTTGCCAAAGGTTGCCAAAATAAACACCAGAGGGTCTGTCACAGAAGAAAGGGGAAAGAAAAGAAGAACAGTATAGATTTGGAGAGCAAAGTGAGGGTTGCTTCCTGGCTCCAAGGCTTCGAGTGCAGTGGGCAGTCAGTAACATTCTTGCCTCCTCAACATGCTGGAAGCCTTTAGATATATGAGGCAAGAGGCACCTGCAGGCTTCACTAGTCACCGCCTCATACGCTCCAAGGTCTCCAGGACCACGAGACCAGCATTGCACAGTCTGGTGATGTTAATGAGTCACATTCATCCTATTTTCAGTCCAGACCCAGAAACAGCATTCCCTGTAACAGGATCCCCATCATGCCCAGGAGCAAGGGTCTTTGGCTGGGGATAATGGGAATTGAAGTCAACAACATATGGGACTCCCTGTTACAGGGAACACTGCCCAGGACCACAACTTCCCTCAGCCTGCTCTGGTAAGAGGAGGAGAGGCGGTGGCACCAAAGGGTCTAATCCAGAATCTTCCCCAGAGACAATCAACAGCATCCCCATTCTAGCCGCAGAGTTGCTCCTCTCTCCCACCTGCCTACACACAACAAAACCATGTGAGTTTAATCTACAGACAACATATAAAGCAGGTTACTTCCCCCACTCTCCATCCCTTTAGTGTGTCCTGAAGCAGTCTAGAAACTACAAAGTTCTTAACACTAAACAAGCTGGCTAGATGGGTTAGCATTAACCTAATGCTGCATCAGGAAGCTATGTGAAGGGCTACAGCACTGGCAAGAGATGAAATGGAAAGAAGTAGCAAACGAGGAACAGAGAGTAGAAAAGGCAGCAGGACATAGTAGTGATCCTTTTTATATTAAGCAGGAGCAGAGCAATTGGCCCTATTCAACCCCAGATCAAAATCCCTCCAGTATATGTTTATCTTGTGTTTCATTTTAGACTGTGAGCCCTTTGGGGAGAGGGAACAATTTTCTCATTATTCTTTTTCTATGTAAATCACTTGGAGAACATTTTTGATGAAAAGCGGTATATAATTTTTCATCCTCCTCCTGGGGAGGGAGCACACTGGGGAAGGGAACATAGGCTGGCTCTGCCCAATGCCAGCTTGACCTCCATGCATATCATAGCCAGTTCTTGAGTTCTGATTCTTTGTTGCACTCTAATGTTACATCCAAATCCAAGGCACGGCTTTTCAGACAGAATGGGCTCAGCTCTCAATGCTCCCATTAAGTTCTTTCGGCCAAAGAGAATGGATTGCAGTGTTAAGAAAGGAGGAAAACCAGGTTCCTCCTGACCAAAATGGGTTACTGGGATGCTCTGAGTAAGCCTCTTAATGTTTTCTCGTGTAAGTTAATTGCTGCCATTCAGTTGTATGGAGAAAGTAAAGTGTTGAACTTGAGGACAGCACTGGATGGGCAAATATAATCTGACCCCAGCCAGTCTTGATACTGTATGGACCACTGCAAGAGATTCTATGGAGGCACAATGTGTTTCCCAGGGTGTTCTTGCAATATACCCTCTCCACACTGCTAACCTCCCAGCTCAATACTCAATAATTTCCGTCTTTTACTAGTACTGATTAGAAAAATGAATAAAGAGGAAGAAGATTAAAATAACATAAAAAGAGGAAAATTAAAATAACATAGAAAGTTGTTAGTACTTACCAAAAACAGTTCTGGCAGGAACAGACTCTTTATTGATCCAAAATGAAACCTGGGAGAGGATCACAGTCATGATACATGGGATATATGTCTGTATCATAAAATAACCCATTTTTCGTCGAAGGTGGAAGTGCACTGTCATAACAATGTATTCACCTACAAATGGGAAAAATAACACTTTGCACAATCTTTAATTTCAGAACACCCAGCATTAGACACAAAAACCATCTTTAGGACCTCCAACTGTATTCAGTTTATCTGAAGGCACATGGTACTGTTACATTGTTAAAGCCTTGCCAGTGTCTCGATAGGAGACTGTCTGGGAGCTTCACATAAGCTGCTGTGAGCTTTGCAAAAGAAGAGCTTGATACCTAATAATAAATGAAAGTCATACTGAGTCAAAGGAAAGTAAATAGATCTTGAAATGCTATCTAGGAGACAGAACGTGAAATGTGAATTAATAGGCACTATTTGACTATCTCTCATGATTAAGGAATTGTATAAGCATGAAAAACACTAGCCATCTGTTTTGGTTACTGCATGGTACCGCAGCATCTGGACAACACATAATTACTACTTCAGGTCTTTATTTTTAACAGGTACACCAAGAAAATATGCTTGCTTCCATTAAAGAAAATCAATGTTTAGCCAATAAGCACCAGAAATAGTTATTCATCAGGTATTGATTAACGGCACAACCCACTGGGAAGTTCTCCGGTGCAAGTGTTACTGAAATGAATAGTACAAAAGATTCAGGATGGTATAGTAGTAATAGAATATCAGACTGGGATATCCTCTCCTCAGCCATGAAGCTCACTAGGTGAACCTGGGCCAGTCATGGAGGCGAGTCTCACAATCAGTGAGACTTGCCGTAAGGGGGTTAGTGGGGAGAGCAGGCTTAGCCCGCTCTCCCCGCAGACAATCGCCAGGCAGCCCTGGGCGGCCATATCGGCCACCCACACAACTGCCGGTTCCATCACGGAGCTGGCGGGGGGTTGCGGGGATTGGTGGCCGTGCAGCCCCTTGAAGTTCCAGGATGCCCCGCACAAGTGCACAGGGCATCCTGGAGAGACCCCCGAGACTGCTTGCAGCCTCCCGGTCGGGGGTCTACTCATGTGTTGCCACAGGCCACGGCAACACATGAGCAAAACACCAAGGTTGCTTGCTCCGTTAACCTCGGCTAAGGGAAGGGGGAATTAGCAAGGTTTGCTGCCAGGAGCTGCACGGCTCCTGTAGCCCACTTTTTGGCAATGGTGAGAATCACCTCATGATCTCTCAGTCCAAAATCCCTCAGAGTGCTGTTTGGAGGAGAGAGTGGTGGAGCGGCGAGAGAATCACACATGCTGCTGTGAGTTCCTTGGATGAGACAGAAGACTAACTGTGCCGCCATGCTCTTGTGCAACTCCCATTCATTTCAGTGGAGACTGCCCAGAAGAACTTCCCAGTAGAGTTGTGCCAGTGTCTTTCCTAACAGCCACCTTGTTACAATAACACTAACAAATGATCAGATTGGAAGACACAAATATATAGCGTAAATGGCCTGACTTTATACATACCCCTGAACAGCATGGTTGCCATTGCTTTGGTGCCTTTGCTCATGCTCACAACAGGAGCACCCATGGATCCTCTAACAGGGCAGTTAGCATACCATTTGCATTGGTCTTCCGAGATTTAATTGTAACAGATATATCAATAAAATAATAAGAGAATTAAAGTAACTCAGTGGCTGTTTGCCAATGGCTGTTTGTTCACTACTGATGTGGAACAATCCACTGAGAAGCTCCCACACACCAAGACCACACTCTTGTGTAATTTCAACTGATTTCAAAGGTATTGGAGTGTGACACAATTCTCCCCTAACCTGTGTTCACCTGTGCGCAGAATGAGTTTTGTGTTGGGCAGAGGCGTAACTAGGGAAAACGACGCCCGGGGCAAGCACTGAAATTGCCCCCCTGCCACATCCCCCCCGCCGCCCCCCCAACATACATCTGACTGACACACATGTTTCAGAAAACTTTTATTTTAAAAATTTAAAAAATTACAAAAATTACCAAAAATTTCAAAATGCACTGCATACTTAGGTTTTTCCTCACAACAACCCTGTGAAGTTGGCTTGTATCTCAAACATCAGAATTATGATGCAATGATGATACATACTACATTATACTTAGGTTTTTCCTCACAACAAACCTGTGAAGTTGGCTTGTATCTCAAACATCAGAATTATGATGCAATGATGATTATTATGATTATGATGCCCCTCCCTCACGCCCTGGTTCTGTTCCTGACTTTCCCTTGTGAGTGACTGTATTTTAACAAAACGAAAACCAAGAACTCCAAAGTAATTCGAGGGACTAGGGTGATAGTGCTAAAGACTCCTTATTCTCCCGCTGTTAAAGAAAGACTCCCCTTTTCCAAAACCGCGCGCTATTTACACCAGAAAAGGTTTCAAATGGAGGGGGAAGCATTTATGCATTTATGCTTTGTTTTATGTTACGATTTCAAAGTTTAAAAAAACTATAAAAGGGCCATTTTAGAAAAGATATGCACTGCCTTAGTTGCAAATCCTGCTTTTTTGAGATTCCCTACAATTGAATAAAGCGATAATATACACCTTTGCTATTTAAATTGGTTGGAGAGTATTTATGACAATAAAAAATGAAATGGCATTTCAGATGCAACATTGGTTGCCTAAGACCACTCAGATTTAACTAATCTTCATCACATTGACAAAAAGAGCAATTAAAATTAAAATCCATGACTAAAACCAAACCACTTTGGGGTTGTTTTTAATGAAAGGTGGTATATAAATTTAACAATAAATGTTTAGAAGTATATACTTTCACCCCCTGCCCAACCTACAATTAATTCCAGCTTATTTTCAAAGGGCTTCAAGTTTTATTTACAAATTGCTTGGCAGCACCGTTTAAGTAATCGCTAATTGCTCCTAATGATAGTTTTACTTATTGTTAAATTTATATACCACCTTTCATTAAAACATTCTCTGTTCATCTGATTTTCAGTCTGGTTAATTAAATCGGTGGAGGTTTAGACTTTCCTGATGGGCTGAAACAGCTAATCCATTTTGATGATGACATATAATTAAATTAGCTTGCATTACATAGTGAAAAAGTCCAGGAAGGGAGAGATGGGGGGATGTGGAACCCAAGGTTCCACATCTCCCCCTCCCTGAACCTTTTCAGTTAAAACGTGGTTAGATTATAGGGGAGGAAGGACTTGAATGAGCAAAAAGGGGAACTAGTTCGGGCGTTCAGGAAGTTGTTCAGAAGAGGAAGTTGTTCAGGAAGTTTGCTCTGGTGCGTGTCCTCTTCTCGACGCATGCGCGACTGGTGGCGGGGTGGCGGGGCGCGCCGGGGAGTGAGAGTCAGAGACTTGGACTACGAAGACGCCGCGGCGCCCAGTGCTGGATGAGCAATGCCAATGGGGGGGAGCCGGGACCGGGGGAGGGGGACTGCTCTGCAAAATAAAATAAAATTTTTTAAAAAAAATTTCTGGCAAATCGGCGGGGGCACTTTTTGGCGCCCCCTGCCAAGTGGTGCCCGGGGCACATGCCCCCCTGCCCCCGCTATAGTTACGCCTATGGTTTTGGGAAGCAGTATCAAAGCAGTGTGTGCGTACATGCATTCAGAGTGGGACCTTCCTGATTCAATCTGAGCAGAATCTAAAATTATGTAAGACGGCATAAAAAGATATGTGTGTGCACGCACACGTGCACGCCTTAGAGGGAACACTGTCCCTAATCATCTACACACTTCCCAAACAGAAGATCAGATCAGGTAATGCGTATTCCACATTTTAAATCTGTGTTTTATTGAGGCATTGCCACTTTTTGTAGTCCATCTTGTGAGGCCCTTCTGCTTAAAATATGGGATATTATCCTCTTAAATAATTATTTAGAGACAGACAGACAAACAAAATGCATGTGATAAATTACATGGAATCCTGTTGCATATTAACTTGGTTCATGTTCTAAATGCTCTAGCATTTAGCTCTAGCTGAAAGATGGCAAACGAAATCAAATCATTATGAAACAATGAGTGGTCCGAGGCTCTTACTTTTAATAATCCTTAATAAAAATATCACTTCATATAATCTCAGCAGCCATATTAAGCAGACATTTTTATATGATAAACAGGTATGTTTCATTTATCTTTATAATCATATTACCATTTTTATCACTATGAGGTCTTTCACACAACCTCACAGCTGCTGCTGGGCATGCTGCAGGGAAGGTAGACAAACAGCAGCCTCACACACACACACACACACACACACACACACACACACACACACACACCCGCCGCATGCTTCACAGATGTGATTGCAACTAAAGAAAGAAAGGAAATCATGGAGGCCATGGGCTCAGTCTAAGCAGGAGCAGCAACAAATTGGTGACAGGCTCCAAGCTGGGGTAGGAGGCTTAGCAGATGAGTACATATTATTTCAGAAAGGATAATCATCAGTTCACCTCACCAAATAGTGAGGAAAAAGCCAGCCAACCCTCAGTGGGACACTGAAAACCAGAAATCTCTGCCAGGTGGACTTGAAAGGACAAAAAGGCCACACCAGCTTGCCTCAGGTGCAGAACATATCCAAAATGGGATGCGCAGAACTTGAGACAGAAGCAAAGCAATGCTGCTGAATGGAAGCAACAACCAAAAAATCCACTCCACCATTTATGCTCAGAAGACCTTCCTTAACTTCTTTAGTAGCCTCTTGACACCCAGATCTGTCATGCTGAGGTTGGGGTCTCCTATGACCAGTCTGGAGATTGGCTCTAAAATTTTGTTTAATTTTCAGAATCCTAGATGTCTTAGATCCAAGTTTGAATTTGAGTTTGACGCATGTAATGGCGAGTGGCTCCCTCCACGATGAGGCTGAGATGCTTGAATGAAAATTGGTCCAATTAGAACAGGGATTGGTACTAATGATGTTAATATTGAGCCTGAGGTCATGACTAAGTCACATCCATACGTATGGTGGTATGTGACATAAGTTGCACAGGACAGATCTATCTTACCATTGGTCTTTATTTCCCTCCAGAATCCAAAGCATGATAGAATTGCTCAGTTGATTGCTACACTTGCACCCATCTTCCCCAGCCACTCACCCACCTACCCAAAGGAAAGCTATAAACAACTTGAGCCTTCTGGTGAAGATTCTTGTATGAAATAATCATTCCAAATGTTGGCTGCTATTCAAACTTAATTTTAAACCAAGGGCTTGACTACAAGGAAAGCAAATGTAAAGCCATCTGGCTGTGAAGTCCATTCTTCTCTGCAACCCGGGAGCTAGTGTGCAGAACAAATTATAGGTACATGTTGAGATACGGCCAAGATAGTGGAAAACAGTTTCCTAGGGAGCAGTATATCCATGATGGATCAATGATATCTCACTTACTAATAATATCCAATACATTAGGAAAATATTGTTTCATCTTCCTAACAATAATGCTATTCTGAAATCTGTTGGCTTCATCTGTTCCCTCTGTTGCTTAATTCTGTCATGATCTGTGCTACAGCATGTTTTAACTGTACCAATAATAGAACTTCTAGCATACAGTCATACAACAAACCAACAGCCATCAATTAAACACACACACACACACACACACACACACACACACACACCCCTACAGATCTAAACATTGCCACTTCTCTTGCTGTTGCTGCCTGTTGCTATTTTCCAACACTAACAAAAAACAAAACAAAACAAAACAACCAGCAGTAATAGCTGTTATGTTTAATGTGTTTGTTCCAGCAGTGTTTCTAATATGAATGATTGGAAGTCTGCATGCTATTTGGAGAGTGATGAATTACAACTAAAGAGCAAGATCTGTAACTCTACGGATATGGAAATATGTCAGTGGATGTGATCTTTCATTCTTTGCATTCAGTTTTCAGTAGTCTTGACTTTAAGTCAGAATACAGCAAAACAGCATCTGCTTTAGAATAAGCCTGAAGCTACACAGTCTAAGGCCTGTCATTTGTTTATGCCTCTCAATATCCACCATGATCTCCAGAATATCTTTAGCTAAGACAAAATTACACCACTAATATTATACCCCCAAGTTGGTTCTTACTAAAAAAATGCTTACCTGTAATGGATTTAACAGTTTCATTGGATACCGTATGCCCGAGTAGGTCATACTGGACTAAACTGGAAGACTCTTCAGGGACTTCCACTGAATTCTTAGGTCCTTTTGTCCAGGTGTAAATCATTTCACTCTTTGGATATGCATCTGAACAACATATAATTAGAGTATATGAATAGGATATTTGTCTGGACTATGCTTAGGTAACTGATACAATTTCAAGGGAAATATTCTATTGGTTTCAGTTGCTCTAAACTTGTTCACATTACAAAGACATGTGTCTTTGGCTACCCTCTAGCTTATTTCTTACACACTCTTCAAATCAAGGGGGGTGCTTTACCACAATGAGAAATTTCATAATGGTAACTTACAACTCCCAAATTTCAAAGGACAAGCATGACCATCCATTGGGAAATCCACCAATCTCATGGGACACTCGGCGCTTATGGTAAGCCTATAGGGAAATAAAGGGAATTAAATCTTGGCTTGTGTTTTATCTCAGCAGTAATGTCTTTTGTAAATCAAAAACATACAGAAATACAGATGATAAATCAGTTACCTCATTGTATACAGAATGGTGCCATTTCTCATAATTCTAAATAGTTTATTTGGGGCTGTCATATTATGAGAGACAGATTTTTTTCCATTCCGAAAGAAAGTGTCTGGTGTCCATACTTTGGTAACCATTAGGTTGTTAAGTCTTAGAATTTCAATTGGACCATCATATTTTAATCTTGTGTCCACCCATGTCTGGCGGAAGAAAACATCCATCGTATACTCCTGCAGTAATTTAGAGGAAACACAGACATAATATGTTTTATATCCATAGCCTTTCTATGCATATCCCTCAAGGACAAATTAGTCATTGGTAACTGTAAACTCCCTAAACACATTTCTATCAATTAAACTGAACTATGTACTCCTTAATACTTTAATTTTCCACATTATTCATATAAATAAATTGCTATACATATTAAATCAATCAAAAATAATTACTATAATCTAATAGAACGGCAAGAAGCACGCAATTAAACTTGTACTCTAGCACAGAACTAGGAAAAAATGATTAATTCACTAACATATGTTAATGATTTGTATGTCCATGGTATTTTTTTAAACAGATGGACAGATCAAAATATGCACTTGGGACATATAATTACTTATATCAGTCAAAATCAAAGAAATGTTGTAAAATTTCAGCTAATAAAACACAGATGGGATAGAAAGGGGAAACAGCGGTCTGCCACAGAATTATAATATGGCCTCTCATTCTGACATTACATACGTACAGAAGTTATTCCACTGATCTAGTTTGCAGAACTGTTCACTGGACTAACCAATATAGATGTGCATCCTAAAGCAAAGCCCCATGGGTAGTTCTTGTGCATAGGAAGCTCTGGACTAAATGGTTTCCCCAAAAAATCACAAATGGAAAGGAAACATGAAACTGCCTTACTCTGAGCCATATCCTTGGGCCACCTTACTCACTACTATCTACAGTGACTGGCAGTAATTCTCCAGAGTTTCAGACAGGGCTCTTTCCCAGCCCTACCTGAAGATGATAGGGATTGAACTCAGGGCCTTCTGCATACAAAGCAGCGCTGTACCACTGTGCTATGGCCCTTCCCCTAAAAAGAGGCCTAACTGCTGAGCAAGTTCTCTCTGTATACCATTTTTGTCTTTTGTATTCAACAAGATTATGAATTATTTTATATGGGATGTTTTTTCTCCCAAGAACTCGCTATAATATACCAATTATCCTTTCCAAAGCAGGTGAAATCTACTGAAAGCAAGTATAAGAGAGAGAGAGAGAGAGAGAGAGAGAGAGAGTGTGTGTGTGTGTGTGTGTGTGTGTGTGTGTGTCTCCAGCATGTATGGGAGGACCAGAATCAGGGCTGCTGCATCTAATAATAGCCTGAAAATTAAGCTGCTGCTAATCTTCCCTACTTTGCATGATTGACAGCAGCAGTGTACAAAGGCATTCAAATTAGTCGTTCAATCTTTACTGGAAGAGTTCTTCCCCACCCCCAAAATCAAAGAAATCAAGAAACACATACCATCTCCACATCAGAAACAGGTCCAAAACTGGTGACATAGATATCTGTTTTGACTTCAGTAACAGGACCTAATATATAAAAAGGAAGTGAGCGAGGAAAATTGAAATGTTTCAGGTTAAAAAGCAGGAAAGATTGTACTGGCAAATAACACCACATCTTATGCAATTGTCATTTTGACAAATTCATTGGACTAATCGGAGGAAAATGCACAGGCAGCATGTTCTTCTAACCAAGCTTGCTGTACTTGGAGAATCTTGCATAATGTTGAAATCTTGCATAATTGTTGATTTCATACAATTCTCTTTGCTTACATAAGTACACTGGTATAATTCAGATACGGTTTTTGTTGATGCTGTTTCCAATTGACACGGATAAGGAAATGCATGCACATAAAGAGATGAGAAAAGTTTTGTTTTTTTTAAAGGCCAGTGGCCTGATCCTTCAAACCATGATCTGATCAGGTAATGATCATAATCTGGTGATGGAAGATATCACTATATTCACAGATGGTCCTTTAACGCTTAACACCAATCCATGGTTTTGGAGCACTGTGGGAATGAATCCTTTGCTCAGATTCTACCATGGTTTATGTTATATATTAAAATTTGGAGTATAATACACTACACTGTCTAAACCACCATTACATTCCACACTGGCTGCTTAACTGACACTTTTAAGTGGAAAATTATAGTGTGGCAGCTAGGTATCTGCTGGATGGAGAATTTGGTCCTCCAAACTACTTGAATTTGGCAATTTTCAGTTATATTCATTGGTATATGCACTTACCTGGGAAATTTATTATTATATTCTACTCTCCCTCTGAAGAGTTCTGTGCAGCTTTTGCTTAATTCCCAGGCAATCCTCCCAGCCAAGGAGTTTACGGGGCCAGACGGCTTCCACAGCAAAATTGCATGTGATATCAGACCAGTCTAGCTCTAGTTTTCACTGCATAAATATACCATTCAAGCACCAGGCTACTAACTTCCTTAGCATGTTAACGCTCAGCTATATACAAACCCCCTCTATTCGACAATGGCTGTGGCAGTGTATGGTTCCAGATATCAAAGCTACAAGGGCTTTTCTCAAAAGATCTGGACAATTCCAACACTTTCCATTACAAAAACACGTCCACTGGATGTTTCTGTATAAATATTGTGTACGCCAATTCCATCACAAAGCAAGGTAGTATAGTCTTGCTGAAGACAAGCACACATTAACTGATGGTGTGTTCAGCTCTCAAGATTTGGAGGACCCAAGTCTATAGGCAGAACTTGATGACGTCGTTGCAGATTTCAGTGATACTGATACCATGATTACAAAAGTCACACTTCTATCTCAGACTAGGGCTGTTGTCTTTTGACTTGGCAAATTATGGCAGTCCAATCATTTGTTGTTTCATGGGACAAAATGAGCTCTAGGACCTCTTCGCTAACACAGTATACACTTGAGTATCTATTCATATCATAACTATTACATGTGGAACTGGTGGAAAACAGCATGCTTTCCATGTTCAGTAGCTAGTGGCCATATCAGTTTTCCTAAACACAGTTTCAGATTTTCAGCACCACTAGGCAGATGTTAGTCTGAATGCACTTAGAAGATGGAGTGTATAAACTGCACATGAACAGACTATTCATGCAGATGAGGAACCTGACTGCTCAAAGTCACCAAATCACAGAGATGAAGACTACATGCATACCATTTGGAAGCACGTAGCTCTTTCAGATCTTATGCTGAATGTGCATAGGGGTGAGACCAGCAGCTGTGAGCAGACACTATCCTGCTTCTCTCTTTAGATGGATTCAAATTAATGTCTAAACTAGCTGACCCCTCACAGAGCATCTGTGCAGTTGTGCACTGAACCTGTGGCATCCCCCCTGCAGCGCTCTCGCTCACTCCCCCCGCAGCACTCTCGCTCACTCTCCCCCCGCAGCACGCTCTCTCACTTGCTTTATGGATGAACCTCATCCATAAAGAAGTTTACTACTTCAGGCCTTCTGAATGGTGTTCAGATTCGGAGTCTGTCAAGTCTGAAATATGAGACTTCTGTAACTCGAGGTGGGAGAACATTCTTTAGAACTAGCTGGGCCGGACACAGAGCATCTGCGCCTCCGGCCAGGCCACCCACCCACCCACTGCCACCTTCTTCCCCTGCCAGCCTGCCTTTTCCTTTCTCCCCCCACCCCTGCCTCCTGCCAGCCTGCCAGCCGCTGCTGCTTTCTGGCTTGCCAGTTGCCGGCTTCTTCTTCTCCCTCCCACCCACCCACCCACCCACCTTCACCGCTTTCTGGCTGGCAAGCCGGCTTCTTCTCCCACCCACCCACCGTTTTCTGGCCAGCCCACCACCAGCTTTTTCTCGGCCACCTGTACCACTTTCTAGCTGGCTGACCAGCAGCTTCTTCTTGATTGGCCACCAGCTTCTTCTCGCCTGCCTGCCCGGCCACCCACACACTGCTTTCAGGCAAGCCACCATTTTCTTCGCCACCATTTCCTTTTCCCCACTCATCCCATGGCTATCCGGCAGCTCTCTGAACTCTCACGAGAGCTGCGACACATGGGATTACCCACAGGTATACCTTAGTGAAATATATATAAAGAAAGAAGATACTTCTTTTCACACTCTTGCTATCTGAATCTGATAATTGTTTTATAAAATGAAGCAAGACTTTCAGTACAACATCAATAACATGAAGGCACAATCCACAGGTTCTAGAGACTGTGATGGCACATGTGAGAGGTATATTGAGCCTAAGTCATGTAGGGCTTTGTAGATTATAACCAGCAATGTGGAGGCTTTTTATTAGAGGAAAGCTCTCTTTCTTAGGGAATTTTTGTTTCTTTTGTTAACATGTGGGAAAATGTAGTTGTAAGTTGTCTTGAGACCTAGGGACCCAAATATAATGAATTAATAAATAACATATGTTTAAAGTATTTATACCCTGCCTTTCTACTTAAATGTATTCAGAGCAGCTAACAAAAATAGATTAGCAGCATAAAAATACAATACTGTAATCAAATGCTGAAAAATTCAGATAAAATAGCAGCAAAGTTGTAACCGAAAATACTTTATGCTCATTCAGCCCCAAAATGCTCCACCAATTAAACCTGGAATAATAAAAAGAGACAAACATCTAAACAGACATTTAAAAACCCATCTAAATGAAGGGGATAGCCAGACACCAAGACTGAGAAGGCCCTTGCTTGGTCACCACCCATCAAAACCTCTGATGCTGGGAGTACTGAGCAGGGTCTCCAGTACAGACCTCAGCAACCCAGCTGCTGCTCAGTGGTCAAATCTATGCTTTGAATGCAAGAAGTGTCATGTTCAATCCCTGGCATCTCCACTTAAAAGTGACAGAAGTCATTGTCTTGTACTGGGGTGAACTTTAGCAACCTGAGTTCAAATCTCCACGTAGCCATGAAGTTTAATGGGTGGCCTTGATCCAATTGGTCTTTCTTAATCTAGACTACCTCACAGGGTTGTTGTGATAATAAAATGTAGTAACTCACAAACATGTAGGTTACCTGGAGCTGGATGGAAGAAGGGTGGGATATGAATGCAAATAACAAACAACAACAACAGTAGTAGTAGTACATCCATCCCGGCTAACTAGGCAAAGAGGCACCTTTTTCAAGTGGTTATTCTCTTTATTTAGCAGGGGGAGAGGAACTGGCCCTATCCATACCCAGCACAGTGCCCCTCCAGTGACTTTTGCTGGTATCTATCTTATGTTTCTTTTTAGATTGTGAGCCCTTTGGGGACAGGTATCCATTTTTATTTATTTATTTCTCTATGAAAACTGCTTTGGAAACTTTTGTTTAAAAGTGGTATATAAACATTTGTTGTAGTAGTAGAAAGAATCTCTGCCAGAGACTGGAGAGTTGCTGCCCATCAAAGCAGACAAAACTGGGTTACATAGGCCCTTAGTTTGACTCAGGAGTGCTGTTCTCATGACCAAGTTCAGGAATTGTGTGTGGTTCTGTTTTCTGCTTAAGTGTGAGTTAAAAAACGAGGTCAGAGCCACCAGCAGTGATCACGTGCTAATCAGATGCTGGGTTGGAGGGATTTTCCTCCTACTTCATTAAAGACCTAGGTAAAGCTTCTGGGTTGGAAGAAGTCATCTGACCAAGCTGCTTCTGATCACTGCTGGCACCTTCAATCTTGTTTTTTTTAACTCACATACAAGCAGAAAATGGGAGCATGCACAGTTCCTGAACTTGGGTAGGATGAGCTCCTACCCTATTCATAATAATGAGAACGAGTCTAGTACAAGGCACATATGTGTGCTCATATGTTATGGGAGGGTTCCGACTGGAGAACTGTATAGATGAATTTTAACACAATAACGTGTAGCATAATTTAACAAAGACCTCTATCACATTTCTGAAATCGTCTATAAGAAGGCATCCGATGGTTATTACACTGAGCTATACAAAAGAGGAGATGAGAGGAGAGGAGAGGAGACCAATGTTTTCTCTCTATATATTTTTTTCATCTGTGCATGAAATGAGTTTTGTTCTGGGCAGCAGTATCAAAGCAATGTGTGCATTCAGAGTGGGATCTTCCTGATTCAACCTGAGTGGGATCTAAAATCCCACTGCTAACTTGGCAAAGAGGCAACTTTTAACGTGGTGATTCTCTTTATTTAGCAAGGGGAGAGTAACTGGCCCTATCAACCCCCAGCACAGTACCTCCAGTGACTGTTGCTGGTGTCTGTCTTATGTTTCTTTTTAGATTGTGAGCCCTTTGGGGACAGGGATACATCTTTATTTATTATTTCTCTGTGTAAACAGCTCTGAGCCATTTTTGGAAGGGCAGTATAGAAATTGAATAAATAAATAAATAAAATTAACTGAGCGGACATAAAAAAATTTGTTTTGCACACGCCTTTGAGGGAACACTGGAGGAGTTTGTTCCATATTTCATACTTTCAGGCAACTGAGTTTATTAGTATATTTTAAACAGGTCTTGCAACCTGGCAGGCACCATGACAACACTCTTAAGATTCTGTTACAAAGATAAAACATATTTTCCTTGTGCATAACACTGTTGTAAGCACAAATGTCACTCTGTGACAAAATGTTGAAAGAAAGCAATAAGCAAGAGAAATTATTATTTCTTATCAGCCCAATATGCTGGTTTCAAGCTGCTAACTGAATTCAAAATAAAAGCTTGTACAATTACCCCACTCCACCACGTGTAAATTATGGTTAAAAGATCAGTTAGGAAGAAAATAAATGCAGTAATCACTATCAGAATCTCCCAACAAAACAGGAATATGAAAGCTGTGTTGAGATCACAATCACTTAAATCAGCTCCTGCAATTTGCTTATTCTACGAAACTTTTCAAAATCTTTACTTTCTCCTGTATTTTGTTGACACTTTCCAATTTTAATTCACAAGTAATCAAAACTATATGACCGCTTTTAAATCAACAGCTTGGAAAGCTCCCATTTTCCCACTGGAATGGAAAACACTGATATAGATAGATAGATAGATAGATAGATAGATAGATAGATAGATAGATAGATAGATAGAAATGTTATTACTGATTCAAAGATATGTATATTGTGCCATTGCATTCACATACATGGTCCTTTAACAACTTAAGGAAAAGGGGCAACCTTGTCCCCAGAAGAATATATTTAAAGTTGAGCCACATGGAGGGAAGAGAGGATGTGAAAGACAAAGCTAAGAAGAGATTAATTTGATCAAATGTACTATCATCTATTTAGTCTTGGTTGTGACTGGGGCTCAAGATGTGTTTGTGTGTGTGGGGGGTAAATAACAAGGATTGTAAAGTCATGTTTACAGAGCAGAATCAGGCCAATATGTATTAAATCCAGACAAGTAGGGTAAAATTCTACCCCAGGCAGTGTTCTCTCTAATTTTTTTCTGTGTCTCTGTGTGTGTGTGTGTGTGTGTCTGTCTGTGTGTGTGTGTGTGTGTCTGTGTGTGTGTCTGTGTGTGTGTGTGTGTGTGTGTGTGTGTGATGAGTTTTGTTCTGGGCAGCAGTATCAAAGAAGTGGGTGTGCACATATATTCAGAGTGGGACTTTCCAGATTCAAGCTGAGTGGGATCTAAAATTAACTGAGCGGACATTAAAAAAACTGCTGTGTGTGCGCACACGTGAGCACGCCTTAGAGCGAACACTGACCCCAGGCACATTGTTCTTTACAGAATTCACACAGAAGTTGGAAGTGGAGAAAGAAAGCAGGGAGTTAGAGAAGGAAATCAGAGAGGTATAAAAGAGAGACAAAGCTGAAATGATAGGTGACTTCAATTACCCTCACATACAGTGGGTAAATTCACATTCACATTCATGTAATGATAGAGAGGCCAAATTTCTAGCCTTTTTATGCTAGAAATGACTGTCACTTAGGTCAATCATAAAACTAACCAGAGAGAAGGCGGCCTTGGACTTAATCCTCAGTGGTTCTTTAAGATCTGGTGTGAGATGTCACAGTGTCATGGAACCATTAGGGAACAGTAACCATAATGCAATTAAATTCAGCATACATGTGAGTAAAGAATTGCCAAGGAAGTCTAACACGGACATTATGGACCAGAAAAGGAAACTTCTCTAAAATGAGGAGTTTCCAGGGGAGGGGGAGTTGAAAAGGAAAATCAAGAGGGCAGATTTGCTCCAGAATGCATGAAGTTTATTTAAAACAACAATAATAGATGCCAATTTAGAATGTATACCAAAAAGAAGGAGCAGTACCACTAAGTCCAGAGGGATGCTAGCATGGCTAACAAGTAAAGCCAAGGAAGCTATAAAAGGGGGGCAAGACTGCCTTCAGAAAATGGAAATCCTGCCCAAATGAAGAGAACAGAAAGGAACAAACTCTGCAAAGGAACTGCAAAGAGACGATAAGGGATGCAAAAAGTAGAATTTGAGGAACATTTTTCTAAAAGCATCAAGGGGAATAATAAAAACTTGTTTCAGAAGCAGGAAACCAGCCAAGGAGGTGGTTGGAAAATTAGATGAAGAGGGAATGACAGAGATTATTAAGGAGTACAATATATGGAGACTGCAGAGAAGCTGAATGAATTATTTGCATCTGTCTTTACGACAAAGGATACTGAGTGTACAGTACTGTATAGCCGCACCTGAACTGAGCTTCTCAGGGATGGATGCCAAAGAACTCAGTCAAATTGAGGTGATGAGAGATGATGTTCTAAACTGTCTGGAAAAATTAAAAATCAACAAATCACCAGGTTCAGATGGCATCCACCAAAGAGTTCTTAAAGAACTCAAATGTGAAATTACTGATCTTGTAGCAAATATATGTAACTTATCCTTACAATCAGGCTCTGATTGTAAGCAAGTCTGATTATAAAGAAGAACTGGTCTTGTGGTAGCAAGCATGAATTGCCCTCAGCTAAGCAGGGTCCACCCTGGTTTGCATTTGAATGGGAGATGTGTGAGTACTGTAAGATATTCCCCTAAGGGGATGGGACTGCTCTGGGAAGACCATCAGCATGCTTGCATGCAGACAGTTCCAAGTTCCCTCTCTGGCATCTCCAAGATAGGGCTGAGAGAGACTCCTGCCTGCAACCTTGGAGAAGCCTCTGCCAGTCTGTGTCGACAATACTGAGGTAGATGGACCAATGGTCTGACTTGGTAGAAGGCAGCTTCCTATGTTCCTCTGCACCAGAGGATTTGAAAGTAGCCAATGTAACACCAATTTCCAAAAAGAGATCCAGGAAATTTCAGGCTAGTTAGTTTAACTTCTGTTCCAGGTAAATTGATGAAAAGCATACTTAAGGATAGAATTGTTAAACATATAGAAGAACAGGCCTTGCTGAAGAACCAGCATGGCTTCTGCCATGTAAATCCTGCCTCATCAACATTTTGGATTCCATTGTGTCAGAAGGCATGTGGATAAAGGTGATCCAGTTGATATAGTATACTAAGACCTCCAAAAAGCTTTTGGCTCCAAAAAGCCAAAGGCTCTTGAGCAAACTTAGTAGTGATGGGATAAGGGGGCAGGTTCTTGTGTGGATTGGTAACTGGCTAAAGGAAAGGAAACAGCCCTGGAGTAGAAGGGCTAATAGCTCCTCTGCTGTAAGGGAGAATGAAGGTCTCAGGGAAGGAGGACATCAGTCTCAGGAGGAGAGAAATGTTCCTTTAGAAGGGACCCCTTCCGTGGAAGATGAGCCCATATCCTCTCACACAGGGGATACTCCTTCCGGGGGTGGGGGCCTCCTTGTAGTAAATTATTTGATCATTAGAGGTATAGAGAAATGGATTTGTAACCCGTGTGTTTACCGCATGGTGACTTGCCTGCCTGGTGTGAAGGTTGCGGACATCATGCAGTGTCTAGATAGGCTGTTAGGCAGTGCTGGGGAGGAGACAGCTTTTGTGGTGCACATCGGCACCAACGATGTAGGGAAATGTAGTCGGGACGTTCTGGAAGCCAAATTTAGGTGGATAGGTAGTGTTTTGAAGTACAGGACCCCCAAGGTAGCATTCTCATTAATGCTACCTGTTCCACACACAGGTACAGTGAGACAGGCAGAGCTGAGGGGTTTCAATGTGTGGATGAGACGTTGGTGCCAAGAAGGGGGGTTTAGATTTGTTAGGCACTGGAATACATTTTGGGGCAAGCAAGGCCTGTACAAAAGGGACAGGCTGCACTTGAACCAAGATGGAACCAGACTGCTGGCGCTTAAAATCAAAAAGGTTGCAGAGAAGCTTTTAAAATGACGCCTGGGGAATAGCCGATATGAGCTGGGCAGTATCTCGTGCGGCAAATGCCATCCTTTAAAGTGCAAGGGTGCAAAGGATTCATATAAAACAGAAGGGGACAGAGCAGAACCACATAAAGAGCAGACAGAAGGCTGTGCCAGTTGATCAAAGAGTCCAAAGAAAGATAGCATACACCAGGTAAGAGATTCAGCGTATAGGAGTCAAATTTCTAGATACGCTGAATGACTGCGCCCTAGAACAGTTGGTCTTGGAACCAAACAGAGAGAAGGCGACCTGGGACTTAATCCTGAGTGGCACCCAGGACCTCGTACGTGATGTCAGTGTCATTGACCCTTTAGGGAACAGTGACCATAGTGTGATCAAATTCAGCATACATGCAGGGAGAGAATCACCAAGGATGTCTAACATAGACACTTTGAATTTCAGAAGAGGAAACTTCTCCAAAATGAGGAGTATGGTGAAAAGAAAGCTGAAAGGGAAAATCAGGAGAGTCACTTTACTCCAGAATGCATGGAGTTACTAAAAACCACAATACTAGAAGCCCAGTTAGACTGTATACCCAAAAGGAGGAAAGGTACCACTAAGTCCAGGAAGATGCTAGCATGGCTAACAGGTAATGTCAAGGAAGCCATAAAAAGGAAGAAGACCTCCTTCTGGAATTGGAAGGCCTGTCCAAATGAAGAGAACAGAAAGGAACACAAACTCTGGCAAAAGAAATGCAAGGTGACAATAAGGGAAGCAAAAAGAGAGTTTGAGGAACATTTAGCTAAAAGCATCAAGGGGAATAACAAAAACTTCTTTAAATACATCAGATGCAGGGAACCTGCCAGAGGCAGTTGGAGAGGCAGTTGGCATTAGACAATGAGGGAGTGAAAGGGATTATTAAGGAGGATATGGAGGTTGCAGAGAAGCTAAATGAGTTCTTTATGTCCGTCTTCATGGCAGAGGATACTGAGCTTATACCTGTTCCTGAACCAGGCTTTTCAGGGATGGAGGCTAAAGAACTGAGTAAGATAGAAGTGACAAGAGATGATGTTCTAAACTGTCTGGAAAAAATGAAAACTAACAAATTGCTGGGGTGGATGGCATCCATCCAAGAGGCCTCAACGAACTCAAATGTGAAACTGTCGACCTCCTTGCTAAAATATATAACTTATGCCTGCACTCAGGTTCTGTACCAGAGGACTGGAAAGTAGCCAATGTAACACTGATATTCAAAAAGGGATCCAGGGGTGATCAGGGAAATTACAGGCCAGTTAGCTTAATGTCTGTTCCAGGCAAACTGATGGAAAGCATCCTCAAAGATAAAATTGTAAAGCACATAGAACAAGAGGCCCTGCTGGGAGAGAACCAGCATGGCTTCTGCAAAGGTAAATCTTGCCTCACAAACCTTTTGGAGAGTGTCAACAAGTGGATCAAGGTGTGTGTGGATCTTGTTGTGGATCAAGGTGACCCAGTTGACATAGTATACCTGGACTTCCAAAAAGCTTTTGACAAAGTTCCTCACCAAAGACTCCTGAGAAAATTTAGAAGTCATGGGATAAGGGGACAAGTACATGTGTGGATTGCTAACTGGCTGAAAGACAGGAAACAGAGGGTAGGGATAAGTGGGGAGTTTTTACAATGGAGGGAAGCAAGAAGTGGGGTCCCCCAGCGATCTGTACTAGGACTGGTGCTTTTTAATTTATTCATGAATGATCTAGAAGTAGGGGTAAGCAGCAAGGTGACCAGATTTGAAGATAATACTAAACTCTCTCAGGTAGTGAAATCCCAAATGGAAATCCCAAAAGGATCTCTCCGAACTGGGGGAATGGGTGACAAAGGGGCAAATGCAATTCAATGTTGACAAATGTAAATGTAATGTGATGCACATTGGGACAAAAAACCCCAGCTTCAAGTATATGCTGATGGGATCTGAGCTGTCAGTGACTGACCAGGAGAAGGATCTTGGGGTCATGGTGGACAGCTCATTGAAAGTGTTGACTCAATATGTGGCAGCTGTGAAAAAGGCCAATTCCATGCTAGGGATCATTAGGAAGGGGATTGAAAATAAAACGGCTAATATTATAATGCCCTTATACAAGACGATGGTGCAGCCACACCTGGAGTACTGCTTACAGTTCTAGTCACCACATTTAAAAAAGGGCATTGTAGAACTGGAAAAGGTGTAGAAGAGGGCAACCAAGATGATCAGGGGCCTAGGGCACCTTTCTTATGAGGCAAGACTACAACACCTGGGGCTATTTAGTTTAGAAAAAAGACAACTGCGAGGGGACATGATAGAGGTCTATAAAATCATGCATGGTGTAGAGAAAGTGGATACAGAGAAATTCTTCTCCCTCTCCCATAACACTTGAACCAGGGGTCATCCCATGAAATTGACTGCCAGGAAATCTAGGACCAACAAATGGAAGTACTTTTTAAAACAACACATAATCAACTTGTGGAATTCTCTGCAACAAGATGTGGTGACAGCCAACAACCTGGATGGCTTTAAATGGGGTTTAGATAACTTCATGGAGGAGAGGTCTATCATTGGCTACTCTATGGAGGGCTAAAGGCCACCTCCATCATCCAAGACAGGATGCCTCTGAGTAGCAGTTGCAGGGGAGTGACAGCAGGAGGGAGGCATGCCCTCAACTCCTGCCTGTAGGCTTCCAGCAGCATCTGGTGGGCCACTGTGTGAAACAGAATGCTGGACTAGATGGGTCTTGGGCCTGATGCAGCCAGGCTCCTCCTTCATGGAGGAGAGGCCTATCAACTATTTAGAGTACTGAAATCCAAAATGGATTGTGCTTAGCTCCAAAAGGATCTTTCCAAACTGTATTAGTAGACAACAAAATGGCAAATGCAGTTCAATGTAAGTAAGTGTAAGGTGATGCACACTGGGGCAAAAAAACTCAACTTCACTGATGAGGTTGGTGACTGTGAGGTTGGTGAACAGCAGGGCTGTTCTCATGTCTTAGTTCTTTTAGAACACAATCACCTGCATGCTATTGAAAACAATATCACCAAAGGAAAGATACTTAACATTTTCAGTTTTCGTTCTGCAAACAAAGAAGCATCCGGGGCCCAGAGCAACCCCAGAAATCTATTGAATTTTGCCTTTGAGGTGCTTTATTGTCCCAGTTGAGCCTGTACTCAAAACAAACATTCCACCTCCATGGGCAAGTGGCTGACATACAGTCAGGGTAAGATTAACCTTTTTGCCACCCTTTATGTGGTGGCAGCAGTAGGCTGTGGGAAGGTGGGGAGAGGGGAAAACTTTCCCCTTTGCCTGGGGCACAGCGGTGGCTGTAGCGAGGGGGGGTGAGGAGAAAGTCCCCCCTTTTGCCACTGCTGGTGGGGTGGTGAAGGAGGGAGAGTTCCCCTTTACCCCAGTATTTACCTTCACCCAGGGAGGGAGGGTGGGATGGGGCACAGTGGTGGCTGCAAGGAGGGGGGTGGGCGAGAGAAAGTCCACACTTTCACACTTCTTAAAAAATCACCACTGTGTGGCGGCGGCAGTAGCTTCAGGAAGGGTGGGGAGTGAGGAGAGGAGAGGAGAGCTGGTCTTGTGGTAGCAAGCATGACTTGTCCCCTTAGCTAAGCAGGGTCCACCCTGGTTGCATATGAAGGGGAGACTAGAAGTGTGAGCACTGTAAAAGATTCCCCTCAGGTGATGGAGCCGCTCTGGGAAGAGCAGAAGGTTTCAAGTTCCCTCCCTGGCTTCTCCAAAATAGGACTGAGAGAGATTCCTGCCTGCAACCTTGGAGAAGCCACTGCCAGTCTGTGAAGACAATACTGAGCTAGATAGACCAATGGTCGGACTCAGTATATGGCAGCATCCTATGTTCTTATGTTCCCCCTTTTACCTGGATCGCCAAGCAGCAAGTTCCTCCCAGCTCCCCTCTAGTCTTCTCTCTAACAGGGATTCCCAGCTGTTGTTGACTACAACTCCCAGAATCCATTCCACTGTACCATTTTCTGTTGGGCCTCCATTCTAAATTTACTATACCTTCTAGGTCTTCCCAAAATGGGCTGACATACTGAGGAAAATTACTCAGAATAGTCCCACTGAAATCAAAAGGACAAATTAAGATTTTTAATTTCAATGGGATTATTCTGAATAATTTTCCTACATATGTAAGCCTCTTCTGTAGGGGAATGTGTGAAGATCTTGTGTTGAAACAGGAAAAGAACAGGGAATCTCCAAGCTCTCTCTTAAAACCACTTACAGGAAAAGCATTTGAACAATGTAGTGGCTCTTCCTGAGCTCTGATCTTCAAGATCAGGAGTTGATGATGGTTATGTGGAATAGTGGTCACTGCCTATTCCACACCCACACACACACACACTCCTAGATGGTGAGGGTATATACCTTATACCTTAATATACTCAGGTCAAGTAGTATAATGTGTGGATGTGGAAAAAATGTTTAATTACGAGATGTATTTTCTAAATCCCCAGTTACCAATCATACAGTTGAGTATCCAGACTGTAAGCTATATTTAGCAATGGGTTATACAGAAGTCAGTTAATGTGGGAATCAATTCAGGGAGTCAAACTATTACAATTTGGGTTCAGTTCTGGTTCAGGTTTTTCAGTATTTTTAGTATCGTAGGGACATTCAACCCACTCATTTCTTGACTGTGGGGGAGTTGAAGTCTCCATCTGCTTCAGGACCTTTCTCCAAGTGTTCACTGCTCTCCTACTGGGGGTGGACCTACCCAACAGTTTGGAAACCTAGACTAAGGCTTACTCCTGCGTTTTGCCTTGAGCAACAGACTCCCACCATGTGTGGTTCGGGCTTACCATTACAGTGGCAAACTCCTCCATGCTTTCTGTGGGCATTTGATTCATATGTGTACATTTACACCCTTTTTTTGCAACTGTAACTTCAATTTTGCATTCTTAGGTATACTGTACCAGAGGTCAAGCAAATATAGCAAGGCATACAAAACATTGCTTTCTCTACTTCAGAAGTGCTGGACATGAAATATAGGTGCCTAGATCACTATGGACTTTATCTTTGCTGATTGTAAATGTATATATCAGCTTTCTTTCAAAAGCACTCAAGGCAGACCAAACTTAAAAACAGCATCAAAGTAAATAAAACGCAAACAAATAACTCTTTTTCTCTTTTCCATTTCTTGTCTCCCACTGCTGATAACTACATTGTAAATGCCTTGAGACAGGGGCCATTCTTTTTTTGCTTACATTAATCCATAAACATTCATCTACAGAGATGGCATTGAACATAATCACATATCTCACACACAACATTAATGTTAAATAGGCAGGAATCATCCATAATAAGATTATCAACTAAAAACCAACCTAATACTATGGGAGTATGCATTATCGGAGGTGTGAAAATGTGAGTAGCACAGAAATTGCTAGGAATTAAAAGACCAATTTTGTAACACTTCAGAGGATGTGATCATCCTTCCTTGGGTGTTACCTCACTTGCTCAAGTGTAAACTACAAACATGTAATATCTGTCAGGGCCTACTAAGTAGTTTCTACATTTATTTGGCTTATACCTTAATATACTCAGGTCAAGTAGTATAATGTGTGAATGTGGAAAAATGTTCAATTACGAGACGTATTTTCTAAATCCCCAGTTACCAATCATACAGTTGAGTATCCAGGCTGTAAGCTATATTTAGCAATGGGTTATACAGAAGTCAGTTAATGTGGGAGTCAATTCAGGGAGTCAAACTATTACAATTTGGGTTCAGTTCTGGTTCAGGTTTTTCAGTATTTTTAGCTTTCCAGTTCAGACAACAGATCTGGTGGATGCATTGCAATAAGCCTTCAAATACCTTCAAATCCCAAAGGCCACTGCACCTTTATTCTGATGAGCTGCTTTGCAACTCATCAAAACAACAATAGAGAAAAGAGGCAAGGGTGGGGGGAGCCTTCTTTAGTCTCCACTCTGTAATGCTGCCACTGCTTTTGTCCTGGAACACGGAATTATGTTGTGCAAAGAGAGGAGGGAGGGAGGGAGGGAGAGAGAGAAGGGGGAGGGGAGGGAGGGAGGGGAGGGAGAGAGAGAGAGTGCCTCCCTGCTCCCCACACAAACAACTCTGCCAATGCTGTTTTCCTGCTGCCCCACCACAACCGGAATAGGTGAGGAAAGGGTGGAGGACTGGTAGGGAAGGGGTGGAGAATTTCTCTGATCTCAGAAGAATTCTTAAAACTCAAGAGGTTTGCACATCCTTTTGTAGAGAGGGAGACTTTGACAAGCTCCCAGAATTCTTCTCAAAGCCCAAGCTGCCAACGTCTCTACAGATAACTAATTCTACCAAGTGAATGCCCTGTGTGAATGGGCCCTAAAGCTTATTGGATAGTTGTGGCAGCATTAGTGATGATGGCCAGTGGTGCCCCTCTCAGCACTGGCACAGCTGGAGGTACTATTTTAAATTATCCAACAACAACTTGCCCCCAGATGTTGCATCACTCTGGAGTGGTGCTACATCAGAATTTGGAACGTTATGGCGGAATTAAAACAACACCTCCAACCATGACCATGCTGAGAGAAGTAATGATGTCATTGGTGTCACTGCCACAGCTGTATAAACAATGGTCCCCACCACTTGCCACCCAGCAAGCCCATCATGAGGGTCCATGACATACGAGGGAGCCCCAGGAGGGCATTTTGCCCAAGGTCCTTCAAAGCTGGAGTTGGCCCTGCTTAAACTTATACTAGAGCAGTATAGTTCCATTTAGGATAATTAAAATAAAGCAACTGTAATTCTTCCCTGGGCCTTTAATACCATTATTTAATATAGCCAAAGTAAATAGCTTCTGCATCACGGCATTACAAACCTATTAAATAACCAAGCAAGTGATGCACAATTATTTTATTATTGAAGGAAAATCTCCTTAGCTAGTGGCCAGAGGGGGAAAGCTTCAGGGACAGCCATACAGGGAAGCCTCAGGCAAAGTAACAAAATGATTATTTTATTAATGTTTACTGCAATACACACCACTCACAAATGCACACTTTCAAATTGAGTTTCTTTTCCTGTCCTACTCAATATTGCAGCCTTCATTCCTTTTCAATATCATCTTCCCAGGATTAGCCCATCCATGCAGTGACCTAAAGCAAGATGCACAGGGTGGTAAATCTTGGAGGATGGCAAAATTTTGGATCTTATCTGCTCGCTCACCAGGTCACTGCTGCTGGTGCCAGTGCTGCAGAGAAGATGAAAGGAGATGCTTCATTGCATGACTCTCCTCTTCCTCTCCCTCCCATTCCACTTACCAGTTCACTTGTTGCTGAGAAGAGAAAGAGATACTAGCCCAGCACTCTCCACTCCTCCACTTCCTCTTTCTGCTCTCTCCCCTTCCACCTTTTGAAATGCAGAAGGAGGAGAGGAGTGGGTATAACTCATTGCCAGGGCTGCAGAAATCTACTAGTCTACTTGTCTGTGATGAGTGAAAAATGATGCCTGACAACTGAAAAAAGTCCTAATAAGCAATGTACTAAATTAGCTTGATGAGTAAAATATTTTGTCTGGCTAATAAACTGAGTCATCATTTCTTCACTCCTGCTCATTGCCTCATTTGGCACCAAGTTTCAGGTGCCAGAATATACCGAGGCACTACTGTGTACCTCAAACTATATGGTACCTCAAACTACCTCAGGACTCTATAATGTCTTTCAAAAAGTTCCACTAACTTAGTAAAAGAAGAAGAAGAAATCCTTTTAGGATGAATGGCAGAATAACAGCAACTGACGTACTAAGGAAATGTAAGACGCTTCCAATCTCAGTTCTAGAATCCTCTATACTGAGACCTTGTTGCTGTGAGTGGTCAAATCTCTACTTGAGCACCAGGAAGACTACCAGTCCTAGGTGCTGCCTGCCAATTTCTCTTCTCCCCTCCATTTCAGACGGCTCACTAGAAAACATAGAATCACCAAATACAGCTGGAATAGAGAAACGCTCTCACCATCCCATAAAAGACACTCTTGTACCCCTGCTTGTCTATTTATATATGTATTATTGAACCAGTTACCACTTTTTGAGTTTGTTGCTAGGGTAGGGTGGGGGGAGTGGGAGGCTGCTCCAGTTCAGGATCAAGGCAACCAAGAGATCGTAGGTTCAGTTTAAAAAACAACAACAACACTCTGAACCACTTCTTGGGTTTGGATTTAGTTTGACTTCCTAATGAAGTTTTTAAAAAAACAACTTTGGTGGAATTCTAAAATTCCCAGTTTGTATTCAGTGCTCTGGGAACTATTTATACATTAAGTGGCAAGCATTTTTAATGTCAGCTAAATAGACATGAACCACAACTTACATAAAGAAAGAAAAGCAATCTAGTGCAAAATCCAGTTATTTCATTTCACATCAGTCAGAGAGAATCGCCAGCATCACAATAAATGCACTAAGCAGGGGGCAGCAGCAAATGTCCCTCTTACTTGCATCTCTCTCCGGAGGGCTGAAAAGCACTTATAGACCCCCCCTAAATTCATATTAATCCATTTTTAATCTGTCTGCTTTGAATCCCTACAAGTCACTGGGCCTAATTCAGAGTGCAAGTCAAAATCTTTAACATCTAAACCATCTTTGCCCTCTATACTTACAGAATTCATTTTCCAATATGTTTTTCCCTCTTCTTTAATATCTAGTGT
Organism: Hemicordylus capensis; assembly: GCF_027244095.1. Taxonomy (NCBI): domain Eukaryota; kingdom Metazoa; phylum Chordata; class Lepidosauria; order Squamata; family Cordylidae; genus Hemicordylus; species Hemicordylus capensis. The sequence goes on along the minus strand of NC_069661.1, from coordinate 99,420,697 downwards.
AGTTAGGAGAGGTATAGAGTAGTTGTCATGAGACTGAGCTATAAATCAAGAAGTCCCCAGCAGGGAGTCGAACCAAACCTGAACCCAAATCCAAAAATTAGTCCAGAGATGGGTTTTTTCAGTGAATCAAAATTAAACACAAACCTAAAACCTCCTAGTTGCCTTTAAGTGGAACCGGAGCTGAATTATGACATGCTGAAGCCCTAAGCTATGTAGGCTTAAAAGACCCCATAGCATTACAAAAAAACATATATTATCCTAACAAAGGACAATGGAAGTAGAGATAGTACCGTAATGCTTTATTTTTACATATTTATTTGGCAGAGATCAAAACTGATATCAGGATCACAAGATCCCAGAATAAAACTGACTGTGGATCAGTTTTCTGCTCCAGGATCAGACTTTTGAAAAACTGGGCCTTGGTCTAATGAAATGTCAAATTTTTTTATTTAAATCTGAGCAGAATTATCAATATGACAAATAATTGTGCAGCCATATAAATATATTTTTGTTTTATCAGAACAATAATGTCTGTTTTAGAGTCTCTCCCCGGCCCCCATTATTTTTCAACCAATAAATTCAAAGCTTGAAATTTAGTCTTTTTTAAAATTATTCAGGGGTCCCTCTTAAAGTGAGGCCCTACACTGTCATTTATGTACTAAATTTGGCACTGACAGAAACCAAACCTCTAAACATAAAAGGTAGTAACTCCGTGCACTGTTGCATCAGGGCCATATGAAGCAGACCCTCTCAGTGCAATAATCTCTGCACATTACTGTGCAGCCACAGCTCCCAGAGCCCAAACTGGGCACTCTGACACCCCAAAATACCTTTCTCCTATGGAGACTGGTACTTCTGAGACCCCAAGGCAAAGCAGCCATGACTCCCCCGCCACTCACTCGGATCCTGCACTCCTGATCTCCACGCTGATGTCAGCTCAGCCATGTATCTCGAATTATCCCAAATTCCCAACGTCAACAGCCTTAATAAGTTCCACTAAACTAGACTGTCCGATAACGTCTAATGATTCCAACACCTATTCTTCTTTACCAGACACCACCCCCAGTAATCCTTAATGCAGAAGAGCACTGATTTAGCCCGTAGTCTTTATGACGCAAAATCATCCCTCATCCTGTAAAAATCATCAGCCAAGGCCCCTTTAACCTGCACAATCTCTAGGATTCATCTTGGATATTGTGACCCTCTACTTCACATCTTCACCCTTGTTGTCAAGGACTCCAGCTTCCCCTCCTTCCCATTGAGAGCAGGTAGTACGGGGGGTTTCTCCTCTTCCTCTTGCCTCCGGGGCTGTCCCATTTCTCTCTGATCCACCACTCTCTGGAGTGTGTGTACACTTGAGCTGTTCCCAGGCAGGGTTAGAGAATCCTCTTTAGAGGTTCTTTTTGGATCTGTTCTTTACCACCAAAAGCAGGGAGGTGTAGGATCAAGCCTCAGACTGATGTACTATTGAGAGGCAGCCCACCAAAGGCAAAAGACTCAAGCCGGGATCCAAGGATCAATGACTCCCAATGACATTCAGCAGGTTTAAATCTACCTATGTGTGGAGAAATCATGAGAACTCTCTCCAGAGCAGAAGCATGAAAGGGCAAATCTCAAGATTTACCTCCAGCCAGACTTCTGAGGGGAATCTACATCTCCCTCCTTTCCCTCACAGGGAACACATCCCAGTCATCCTTCTTTTTCCTCTTGACTGCATCATGGAACTCAGTGAACTTCTCCTAGCTTATTCTCCCTTTCACTGAAATTCCCCACTGGCCAACAAAGCTGGCTCCCTCTCAGTTCAACAACCTGGTTCCCAGCAGCCCTTCGCGATCTGCATAGTCTGGCCTCCCTGACTGCCCTATCCATTCTGGAGATTGGGTCACCGCAGTGGCAGGGCAAGCCCTTTTCAAGTTTCCTGCCCTTTATTTTTAATTGTTTAATTGCTGTTTAATGATGTTTTAATTGTTAATTGTTGTTTTATGCTGTTTCATAATTTCTGGTTTAATTGTTAACTGATTTTAATGGCTTTGTTTTAATTGTAAAACGCCCTGATCCATTTTGGAAGGGCGGTATAAAAATTGAATGCAGAAATAAATATTTTGATTTTCACCCAAACAAACTAAAGCAATCATCCACCACCATTTTCCTTCCCCGATTCCACCTACAATAGCCATATAAGTATATTTATAGCAGATGTAACACAGTAAGCTTGGATACGTATCCCTCTCCATGTCCAAATCACACGAGAACTCTTCTTACTATTATAGTCAAGCCTCTTTCCTTGTCATGAATAAAGCTATTTATTTTATTTTGATTTTTAATCCTGTGCTTGTGACTTTCTTGGGAAACTACTTGTTTTATAATCACACTTGAAGGTCCCTCAAGGAGGATAAAGTAGTAAAATCCCTCAAGGAGGATAAAGGTTCCCTGCATAACAATGCCACTCTCTCTCAGCTGCAGTCCTTCATTTGGAATAGGTAGCTGATAATCTATTTTGCAGAGTTGTATTATAATGTATGTGAAATGCTCAAGACACACAAGCACTATATAAATGCTACATGTCCAAAGCACTATATACATGCTAAGTATTCAAAGATAATATTACAAACAGCCCTATTCTGTGTTTTCTTATTTGTGGGAGTATATCTACTGGGCATAGAGTAGGGCCTTTTTTCCATTGGCAATTACATTATGGAACCTGCTCCTTGTTTTTTAGTTTTTAATCTGTGTTTTGCTTGGGTAAAATGAGCAGCTCCCATTCTCAGGAAGCTGAAGTCTGTACCCAAAGCTAAACCCCATGTTTGCATGGCACATCTACAGAATCATGGAATACACTCAGCGCTATTCTTGAGTAGTCTCCGCAGTAGTAAAAGATCTACTCTAGACCTATGGTTTTCAAATAGTGGACATAGGAACAGTGAGATTTCCCAGAAGCTTTTGGAGGGTTCCTCAAAGAGAAAATATTTAATGGCGGACAAGCCTATGAAAGCTAGTCCACCATTACTTATCTTTCCTGCAATGCACAGCCTCAAGAGAGTGTTGAATGAACAATGTGGGGTGATGTCTGCCCACCATGTCTGCCCAACCCCTCTACAAGCTGATAGTGTGCTCTATAGAGCATGTCCCATAATCCTCTACAATGTATAGTGGGGTTCTATAGCAGACGTAGAGGGGTTCATGAGTGAAAAAGAAACAAAGATAGAAAGCATTCCCTGAGGAAAGTAAACTTGATAACCATTGCTCTAGGGTAAATATTTTGAGAACTACATCCACCTCTCTTGACATTTTCCTCACTCCTCATCCAAAAAGGTCATTTTGAGAAATGATGAGGTAATTTGCTTTTCACTCCTATTGGAGTATCAGCCTACCATCTAAGGATGCCAACAAGGTTGATAAGTAGGGCCAATTTCGTGATTGGGACACCTGTCCACTGGGGACAGTGCTAAGAATACCATCTAATTTTGCCAAGGTCACTGAGCAGTAGACAGATGGTAATAACTTCAGTCACCATCAACCTGGGAAAGGAATCAAGAAAGAGAACTTGCAGGTAAATAGTCCTGTATCCTATTAGCAGTCCCCTGAGTCATCCAGTTTTGATGGTGGAAGAGGACTGGACAGCTGCCTGGAGAAGATCAGCCTCATTTCACAGCTCACACGCTGCTCACAATTTTTTTGTTTGTTTCGTTTTTACTTTTCACTTCATGTCTTTTTTCCCCTTTGAAGTTCAACTCAAACAAACAATTTGCACATACTCTTTGTACAAAGTGCAAGTCTGAGGTCCCTAACTTCCAAAAAAATCTTTTGTTTGACCAATTTGACAACACACACACCACACACACACTCCAATGGTTGCTTCCGTTTTCAACTGGGGGAAAGGGGCAGTTCTAAAGCAATTGAAACAACTTAAATACTTCAGGATAATTACAAAAGTAGTTTCAAAAACTAAACAGTATAAACAGATGCAATAACATGTTTATGATAGTAAGCATCAACTACTACACATTTGGATATTTATTGGAATATAGAGCTATAGAGGATCAAATGGAGGTTCATTCATAAATGGAGGTTCATTCCTCCTAAAATTCATTCCTCCTGAAATCATTCAAGAGGAATGAATTACCAATCATTATATCCTAACTCCTAACAATTTTATTTTTTCGTCGAAAAGTATAATCACAAGATAGCAAAAGTATAGAAGTGATTATATCTATGCATTTTGATTCATTAAGTCATTATGTGCATATTTTATCTGACCTCTAGAATGGCAGAAATCACTTCTGAATTCCCAATATTTCTCTTGTTTTTAATGTAGAAAAACCATGCCTAATTTCAGCCTCAGATGAGTATACTTGTGCTAGAACGACCAAGAGTTACCTATGTGAGTGCTTTCAAAGGGAGAACCCTGTATCACTGTTTGCGTAAGGGCAGAAATTGCCAGAGCCGTAACCACAGCACACAAAAACAGAACACAGTCAACGAGTGTGCATTTCAGAAGAATAGGGCAAAGAAAACTTATGAATGACTGTTTGCCAGGGTTATGGCAGAGCTGTTGGCGTTGCTATTAATTATACAATAATTGACATTTGAACTGTTTTGAGCACTCAAAGCACTTCACATGTATTCCTGCTGGTTTATTATTTATAATGTGTCTGATATGTGCTAGGCATGGTACAGAAATAAAAAACACAAGTCCCTGCTTGCAGAGTACAGAAGATCCCGCACACAGTGCTGGCACATACAGGGCATCTGCGTGTAAGATCCTGCTCTCCTCTTTTTTAGAGATCCCGCGCGCCGCTCTGCTCCCCACTGCGCCAAACTGATTCGGACCTCATCTGAATCGGTTTGGCGCTGAACCAGTGCACAAAGCTCAGTTCATGCACACCTCTGCTGTGAAGTGGGTGGCTTGCTACCATAATGCATCCTCAGGGGTACTGCAGAGTACTGAGTATTTTCTTATCCCTTTTGTAGAATTGAGGGCTATGGTATAATAGCAGCAAGATTACTGTTTATGTAATGTAATTTAATCTGGTTTAAAATTGTGTTCTGATTTAAGAAAAGAAAATATTTAATTTCACTCATATTTTATTTGTTACTAAATTTATTTCAAAAAGTCAGTTTAGGGAATTGTGCAGCCATGGAGCAGGTGGATTCAATTCAATTGAAACCGCCTGCTCCTTAAGAGGAGGGGCTTACACTATCACAAAAAGACCAGGATGGATACTATTTAACCAGGCAGGAAATAATCTGTGGCATAGTTTCCATAGCAACTGAAACATGTTCTCCTTAAGGCCTGGGCTAGCTCAGGGAATTTTGAATCCACCTCTTTAGTGTCTTAAGTTCATCTCTATCTAATGCAGCACAGCTGCTAAGAAAGAACACAAATTCAAGTTTATGTGTTAAGGTGGTTTTCATGAGCCAATCCCCCTTTTTGTCCCAGATCCTTCACTTAGAAATTACAGGGTTTTTATATATGAAGACGTAAGCATCGTTACTGTCTCTCTAATCATTTTCTTCCACAGACTGAAAGGACAGCAAATTCTAGTGATAAGTGGGAGTGGATAAGTTATGCTGTTGCATTAAATTAGTAACAATTAAAACAGCATGTTAAAGATTAAGGCAGCCATCTGCATAATACTTACAAGCTTGTAAATCCCATTGAAGAGAATTCAAACTTGTAAGTCGTGTCAGGACTGTATCCTTTAACCAGTATCTGTGAAGAACAGCCACCAAATCCAGCCTGAGAACACTTCTGATTGTGACTTAATAAGACTTAAAAACATCTTGCCAACCAAAGAAATAAAGAACTCAGCAACTAGATACCTGGAGTTTCTCTAGGCTAGCATCTACATTTGCCTTGTAGCAGGTACAAAGATATTAGAAATGACAGTTATAGAGTAGCCTATTCTTTTTCTTCTTCTTCTTCTTCTTCATCCTCTCTCTATCCCTCCCCCTGCTCTCATTTCAGGTTTTCAAAGTACTCCTTAGAACAACCCAGGAAAGTAGACCCTGTATTATTACCATCACATTTTAGAGATCATTGACATAACAAGTGAGTTTGTGACTGTGAAGATATTTGAATTGGGGGCTGATATCCTGACTAATCAAGGAGTGCTGGTCTTGTGGAAGCAAGCATGACTTGTCCCCTTAGCTAAGCAGGGTCTGCCCCGGTTGCATATGAAAGGGAAACTAGAAGTGTGAGCACTGTAAGATATTCCCCTCAGGGGATGGCACCACTCTCGGAAGGTTTCAAGTTCCCTCCCTGGCTTCTCCAAGATAGTATTGAGAGAGATTCCTGCCTCCAACCTTGGAGAAGCCATTGACAGTCTGTGTAGACAATACTGAGCTAGATGGGCCTATGGTCTGACTCAGTATAAGGCAGTTTCCTATGTTCCTAAGCATGTGTGTTAGTAGGGTCTGTGGGGATGCAGTGGGGGCCCTCTTGCAACTCCCCCGGTCCTCTTCCACTCATGCTATTGCACAAGAGCACTAATACTTCGGAGCACATCTGCACTCAGGCAGTGCTCTGTAAGAGCACAGACATGTTGCTGAGGGTCATTGACATATTTCTGCTCTTGCAGAGTGTTTCCAGAGCATGGACAGCACTTGGAAGTATTAGAGCTCTTGCGCAACAGAGCAAGCACAAGAGGACTTGGGGAATTCCCCAAGGGCTCTTACTGAATCCCTGCAGACCCTATTAATGTATGCAATCAATTAGTCAGGGTGTCAGACAGTGAGGCTATTCACACAACCAAAAACTGTTTGGGAGTAGTGCACGCTCCTGCTTTTAGATTCAATGGAAGCAAACAACTAGGTAGGAGGTGGGAGAAGTGATTGTGTGGGAGACAGGAGTTGGGCAGGACAGCTTTTCCTCCTACCCTGGTCAAATGCTGGGTATGAAAGGTGGGTAGGATGCTGCCAGGTAGGACATATGTCCTGAATAGGATGGGAAATTGGGAACGCACAGCTCCCACACCTGGGTGGGACAATTGTCCTACCCAGTTTTCAGTTGTGTGAACAGCCTGAGTGACTTTAGGTAAGGAAAATTGACTACTTTTATTTTTTATTTATTTATTTGATTTCCATACTGCCCTTCCAAAAAGGGCTCAGGGTGGTTTACACATAGAAATAACAAATAAATAGCTACGGGGCTGGGGGCATATATCAGCATAACAAAGGCTGGGTTTTATAGCTGTGTTGTTTTGGTAGCCTTTCCAGGGCTGAGGAGTGGAAAAGCGAAAGAGCCAGACAAAAGGGGGAATAGTGCCGGTAGACTGCTGGCTTGAAAGGCAGGATGTAGTGCGTTTGTTTATACTTGAAATATTGAAACAAATTAAATGAACAGTAAGTCTCAAAAGAAAGATCGACAGTGAACTTGTTGCTCACAAAAAGCCTGTTACTACCACACAGAACTATTGCTTGAGCATCAGTTCGCTCTCAGTTTGCTCTCTGAATTGCTCAGTGTGTTTTGCTTAAAATATAATATGTGCATTTTCTTATTCTTCTTGTACATATCAAAAATGATCCTACCAAATGTCTTGTTCCACCAATATGTCAACCCAACGGTATACTCTGCTGTAATTTAAGAGCGGGATTTCAAGCTTAAATCACACAACACAGTCTTTTTCCTTAAATCACACAACACAGTCTTTAACGCATTCTGTCTCAGTTTTACTCCTACAGGAAGGAAAAACAAGGGCTGGTTAATTCTACTGGCTCTATGCTTTCCATTGTTTTCTACAACCACTTTCAGTAGAACACTGTATAAACAGTAAAAGGCTAACAATGGGTGCCTGTCCAAGATCCGGTCATATGCTAAGCTAAATAAGATAGGCTCATATGCTAACTAGACCAGCATAGCTAACAGGTACCATCAAGGAAGCCATAAAAGGGAAGAAGACTTCCTTCTGGAATTGGAAGCTCTGCCCACATGAAAACAAGGAAAACAAACTCTGGGAAAAGAAATGCAAGCTACAAATAAGTGAGGAGAAAAGAGAGTTTGAGGAACATTTAGCTAAAAGCATCAAGAGGAATAACAAAAACTTCTTTAAATACATCAGATGCAGGGAACCTGCCAGAGAGGCAGTTGGCATTAGACAATGAGGGAGTGAAAGGTATTATTAAGGAGGATATGGAGGTTGCAGAGAAGCTAAATGGGTTCTTTACGTCCGTCTTCATGGCAGAGGATACTGAGCTTATACCTGTTCCTGAACCAGGCTTTTCGGGGATGGAGGCTAAAGAACTGAGTCAGATAGAAGTGACAAGAGATGATGTTCTAAACTGTCTGGAAAAAATGTAAACTAACAAATAGCTGGGGTGGATGGCATCCATCCAAGAGGCCTCAACAAACTCAAATGTGAAACTGCCGACCTCCTTGCTAAAATATGTAACTTATCCCTGCACTCAGGTTCTGTACCAGAGGACTGGAAAGTAGCCAATGTAACACTGATATTCAAAAAGGGATCCAGGGGTGATCAGGGAAATTACAGGCCAGTTAGCTTAATGTCTGTTCCAGGCAAACTGATGGAAAGCATCCTCAAAGATAAAATTGTAAAGCACATAGAACAAGAGGCCCTGCTGGGAGAGAACCAGCATGGCTTCTGCAAAGGTAAATCTTGCCTCACAAACCTTTTGGAGAGTGTCAACAAGTGTGTGGATCAAGGTGATCCAGTTGACATAGTATACCTGGACTTCCAAAGAGCTTTCGACAAAGTTCCTCACCAAAGACTCCTGAGAAAATTTAGAAGTCATGGGATAAGGGGACAAGTACATGTGTGGATTACTAACTGGTTGAAAGACAGGGAACAGAGGGTAGGAATAAATGGAGAGTTTTCACAATGGAGGGAAGCAAGAAGTGGGGTCCCCCAGCGATCTGTACTAGGACTGGTGCTTTTTAATTTATTCATGAATGATCTAGAAGTAGGGGTAAGCAGCAAGGTGGCCAAATTTGAAGATAATACCAAACTCTCTCAGTTAGTGAAATCCCAAATGGAAATCCCAAAAGGATCTCTCCAAACTGGGGGAGTGGGCAACAAAGCGGCAAATGCAATTCAATGTTGTCAAATGTAAAGGTAAAGTGATGCACATTGGGACGAAAAATCCCAGCTTCAAGTATACGCTGATGGGATCTGAGCTGTCGGCGACTGACCAGGAGAGGGATCTTGGGGTCATGGTGGACAGCTCGTTGAAAGTGTTGACTCAATGTGTGGCCGCTGTGATAAGGGCCAATTCCATGCTAGGGATCATTAGGGAGGGGATTGAAAATAAAACTGCTAATATTATAATGCCTTTATGCAAGACGATGGTGCAGCCACACCTGGAGTACTGCATACAATTCTGGTCATCACATCTAAAAAAGGGCATTGTAGAACTGGAAAAGGTGCAGAAGAGGGCAACCAAGATGATCAGGGGCCTAGAGCACCTTTCTTATGAGGCAAGGCTACAACACCTGGGGCTATTAGTTTAGTAAAAATACAATTGGGAGGGGACATGATAGAGGTCTATAAAATCATGCATGGTGTGGAGAAAGTGGAAAGAGAGAAATTCTTCTCCTCTCACATAACGCTAGAACCATGGGTCATCCCATGAAATTGATTGCCATGAAATCTAGGACCAACAAATGGAAGTACTTTTTCACACAATGCATAATCAACTTGTGGAATTTTCTGCCACAAGATGCGGTGACAGCCAACAACCTGGATGGCTTTAAATGGGGTTTGGATAACTTCATGGAGAAGAGGTCTATCATTGGCTACTCTATGGAGGGCTATAGGATGCCTCTGAGTACCAGTTGCAGGGGAGTGACATCAGGAGGGAGGCATGTCCTCAACTCCTGCCTGTAGACTTCCAGCGGCATCTGGTGAGCCACTGTGTGAAACAGAATGCTGGACTAGATGGGTCTTGGGTCTGATGCAGCCAGGCTATTCTTATGTTCTCATGACCTAGACATCTGTGTGCTTTTTCTTTACCTTAAAAAATGATTGAAAGACTACAGTGTTGCAATTGTAAAATGAAGAGGAATAGCAAAGGTACTTCTACTGCTGAGATATGGCCAATCAGTGAGTTACTGCTGATACATTATGGTAGGTTTTCAAGGCTCAGTCTATAAATCTGTGTACATAATTCCTATCTATGTGAGCCCTCCTCACCAATAAATCCCTCCTTGGTGCGATGAACTCCCACAAATTTTGATGATGGCTTCTGCTACATATCAAACACAGAATATTTTCTGTCAAGGTGCTTTTTATCTATTTGCAAGTAATTTGAAAATGAACCAATATTTATTAGCTTTCTCCAACCTCACACATATGGCAATTCTGAGGACTTCTCGGCCTGGTTTTTTCCTGTCTGCTACTTATATTTATATTCCACTTTTCCATTCATCATTGGAAATCCAAAGTGAGCTTGAATTAAAAACTGGACAGAATCATCAATACCTCAGACTACTAAAATGGCATCCAAAATACGATAACATACTACAAAAATACACTGTAAATCCAGAAGGCAGTAAACATTCATATGTACATAACTGATAGGTTCATATTCAGAAAAGCCCTCCCAAATCATAAGAACATAAGAACAGCCCTGCTGGATCAGGCCCAAGGCCCATCTAGTCCAGCATCCTGTTTCGCACAGTGGCCCACGAGATGCCGCCGGAAGCCACAGGCAGGAGGACATGCCCTCCCTCCTGCTGTCACTCCCCTACAACTTGTACTCAGAGGCATCCTGCCTTAGAGGCTGGAGGTGGCCCACAGCCCTCCGACTAGTAGCCGTTGATAGACCTCTCCTCCAAAAATCAAAGAGCTTTTACCTTACTTTTGAATATAAACAGAGAGGAGCTCCGGTGGACTTTCCTAATCACATAGCTAAGGAATCATCACTGAAAATGCCCTACTTTAAACCACAAATTCTGTGAACATTGGAGATATAACCTGGAGGATAAGCGGCACTTGGAACCAGCATCCATGCTCGATATTAACAAATGGGTGTAGAAAGGAAGCTGCAAAGTTAAGTCTAATTTAACAGAAAACATGCAAGAAGGGCTGGCTCCAGGTTCCAAGGAGTGACCACTCAGCAAACTTCCCTCCATGGCCCCCTTCTACATGAGTGGTTCCTGCGAGAGCTGATCTGCCACCAACACATGAAGGCTATGGGCCCAGAGTAATAGTGCTGGCAGATTGCTGGCTTGAAAGGCTGTGTGTGTGTGTGTGTGTGTGTGTGTGTGTGTGTGTACATGTGTGTATACATGTGTGTGTACATACACACACTTGTATCTTTGAAAGAAATCAATAAACAGTCAATCTCAAAATGAAGCTGGGAAGTGGACTCATTGCTGTAGCCCACAGGTCACAACATGCCTGTTACTACCACACAGACCTATCATTTAAGTGTCAATTTATTATGGGGTCCTGTACAGCCACCTGGCACCCCTACAGAGGTGCCTAGCCTGGCTTGACCTGTGTTTGAGAAGATCCAGGAATGAGACAGTGTTTACCACTGTAGCCAAGATCATCCTAGGAAGACCAGATAAGGAAGGAGCTTCACATCTGCTCCACATCTTAGGGCAGTCTGATAGGGGCAGCTCAATACTTAAATTTTGGCCATCCTGAAGACTTAAAGAGCAAGGCAACCAGGATTCTTCTTTTTCCATTTGAATGACTGACCCTGACACTTTAGCCCTCAGTCACCCATCCCAGATTATCCTAATCCCAAAAACTAACAGGGCAAAATCCTTAAAGTCAACATTCAGACTATCTTCAGGATAGTCAGTCCATCATTCAGTAATAGCTAACCTCAAACCCCATTATTTTCAGCTACACGTTTCCACACGTAACCATTAACCTAGAAGCCTCACTCTTACACGCAGCCTTCACTTCCAGAAGCATCTTTTTTCTCTATGAAACAGTCAGCCCAAAAGCCCCAAATTGCACTGTCATTGGGATCCATCCCAAGACTGTTGCCCGCACCCCAACTTCATCACAGAGAACCCAGTTTCTTCTTCCTTCATTTGGATAGGTTGTATATGGAGCCTTCTTTTCCTTCCCCTCCTCCCAAGAATCTTTGCCTCTCCTGAACTCTCTTTCCCTTCCCCATGAATGTATATGTAGATGTGTACTTGTGACTTGTTAGGCTAGACTAGAAAGTTTTATTAGATCTAAAAACGTTCTTCCATGGGGAGTCAGAGACCAGGAAGGCAGCCTCTAGCTGAATCCACCAGTCAGCGACACCCATTGGGTATCTCCACTAAACTTGCTCATGCAACCCTTTTGTTCCTCCCATTCTTTGTCACCGGACACTAGAAACACAACACCACAGACACTGCTCTCCTTGGTGGCCTCCAGCAGCACAGGGAGTGTTTCCCTCTCACACTCGTTAGTTCTCAAAATTCCCCCATCATTAGCATAAAATCCTTAAATAAAATAAGCCATTTCCCTTTCTCCAGTCAATTTCTTCAAGCTGGTCCTCTCTCCACTTGCTATGTTCTTCCCCTCTGTTCTTCCTGTTGGAAATTTTATTGCACAATTTCTGTTGTTAGAAGCATATTGGCAATAGCTAGTGATAAGGAGAACTTTAACTTGACCAAACTTTGCATAGGCTTGGATAGAGATATTAAAAAGGTAGGCCTCTGGTTTTTAGAGTGATATTACAGTAAGTTGCTACTTTCTGTGCTGGGAAATTTCATAAGTGATACGAACAGGAAGTGAAGTAACATAGGCTAATGCTAAACATTAGGAGGATTTCAACATGGCTACTGGGGTGGGGGGGCATAGACATCCTGCAGGTTGATGAAGTGAAACATAAATTCTGGGAAATTCTTTGGGGGCTAGTCATGTAAAATGCTTGCAGCCATGTGAGGGATCCAATGAGAAAAGAGTAAACAACTACGACCATAGGAGGGATATAAAATAATTGTGTTAGACTGTAAAGGGGTCCTTCTTCAGAATCTCCACTGGAAGTCAGGTTGGTCCTTTAGCCGGCTGTATATCACTGCTTCGCTATTTCCTACTCTAGATTGTGGTGAGTTCTGAAATAAAGCTTTTGCTCATTAAGAAAGATTCTAATCATTTCTTGGGACTATTGGGAGACTTGCCTGACACAAATCGGATCTCTGGTTGTGATGCTTCTCCTGAGCTAAGGCCAGGCCAGAGTGAACCATCTAGACTTAAATTATTTAATCTAATTAAATTCTCATTTGCACCCTCTGCTGGATCTCCAGATAAGCCCTTCTCTCATTTCCTTACCTGAACGCTGTCAAGGTAAAGCTCCTTTCCACTCTCAGTGCTCCTAACTGGGCTCTCCTTCCTCCTCTGCCCAAACTCTTTCAGGTTTCCTCTAATTTTCACCTCCAGTCTCCTGCTAGTTCACCTGCCCAGCCCCTTCAGCTTCCCTCACCTGAGTTCACCCGGGTGTCTTTCCTTCCCCTTCTTGGCCCACTGCCAAGCCTCCTAACTGGGCCCTCTTTACTTCTTCATATGAGCTCCCTCAGGCTTCATGCTTGCCTTCTCCCAATCTCTATGCTCATCCTTTTCTGCCCTCTCTTGGGGCTGGCTCCTGCCATCTGCCAATCCCTAACCTGTTCCCCTCTCCCTCTTTTCCCCCAAGCTCTCTCAGGGTTCCCTCCAGTAAGCCATCTCTCTTCCTGCTTATTCTTACTACTGGTCTCTCTCTCCTCCTTTCCCCCAACTTTCTTAGTCCCTCTCTTCTCCACCTTCACCTCCTCCTCTGGAGCTTTCACCAGCTTTGGGGTTCATTCTCCTTCTATCTCCCTTCTCCTGGCAGGTTCTTGTACTGACCCCACCCACTTGCATTCCCTGACCTTTGTCCGATTCCTTACTCTTCCTGCCAAGCAACCCAAACACCCCCGTTTCCCTTCCCTATCCCTGTCTACCACAGCCATAGCCAGATAGTCATTATAGCACAGCAAAGCATTGAGCCTGGACATATATCCATCTAAACACTCAAATCACATGGGAACCCCCTCATTAACATGACAGAGTCAAGCCTCTTCATTGTATTCAATAAAATATATTTCTATCTGGACTTCTTAACCTGTGGTGGTGACGTTCTGGGTGCTGGATTAGATGGGCCTTGTGCCTGATCCAGCAGGGCTGTTCTTATGTGTGCCTAACAATAAGAACAGTGTGTGTGTGTGTGTGTGTGTAATTCTTCCACATACTCAATAAAAGCTCCAAATGCCAAGACATTCAAGTAACATTATTAGTTTGAAAAGGTATGGAAATTAGGTAGGGTGGGAAGAACCTGTTGCTGGGGTCTGCCTTGGGTTATGTCCTCCCAAGGACTCTGTCCAGTGAGGATTCCTACTTTGGAGCAGAAATCATCCATAGGGATCTGGTGGTAGTAAAGACATTTCCAAATGCAGAGATATTAGTCAAGATTTTCACAAAACTTTGAAAAAGAAACCCCTTCCAAAGAGCAGGTTCGTAGTACCTTCCAATATGAGTAGCCTTTTCCCTGCCAAGGAGTGTGACAATCAAGGCTAATTTTAAACATCTGAATCAATATCATGAATGATACAGTTTCCACCTAAGCCAAAGAGAATTCCCTTTATCTGAATGCAGCCCAACTTAGGAAATACTCAGGAAGCTAATAGGATTCTCACTTTCCCTCTCCAGGAAAACCCCACCACAAAGTACAGTATTGGTAAGGAAAGGTTGCATCATTCACGGTGGGGGAGAGGGCACAGACAACATCTCAGCATTAGCAGACAACTGAAGTCCTAAGTTTTGAGATCCTTCATAGCTGTAAACCTTTGTCACAAGCCAAAATTACTTATTCTAGAAAGCAAAATGCTTATTCGTTGAATAAACCCGATTTCATTTAATGCTCAAAAGGAGCATGGCAGCAATGTGAACACAGTAAAGTTCCATTCATATCAAGAGTAAGATTAACCATATGCTCAACTTCTCCTTTTGAAATCCATGGAAGTCAAAAGTGTTTAACTTTGTCCGTATCATGCTCAGGGTGTTTAGCAAGAGATGTGGAACATTTTATCTGAGGCAGTGTCATTGATATGTGAGATACCAGTACATGTTTAAAGAGAATTGACGCTTACTAGATATTGGCAGACCCTAGCTATCAACAGGCCCTAGAAAAGATATTGAGACTGAAGGCCTCATGGGGGGACAGAAAGCCATAGGGAACAGAAAAGATACCACTCACTAGAAGCCTCTCCTACTCCCCTCAAGGCTGTTCCTTTTAAATAAATCTACAGAGCCTTAAGAACTCAACACTGGCTCTCTTTTTTAATTAGCTGCTTATTAAACATGTTGATAACCTTTAAAATAGCTTTCCACAACAATTCACTAAGAGGAGTTGATCCATCTAAGGGGAAGATTAATGGGAATGGGGCAGCTACTTTGGGAAGCATTTTTCCCCTCCCATATATTCCCTCTTCATGTCTTCTGATCCTCGGTTGAGAACCTGCTTTGGGTGCCTCCATGACTGGAGGAAGCTGACGACCAAACCCTGAGCATTTCTATTCTATTATGACACCCTTCCTATAGACCTGCCTACCCAGGGAAGTCCATCTGGCCATCTCATCTCTGGTTAAGACCTTTTTATTTAGGAAGGTTTTTGAGTCACATAGGGAGATGGGGCTAATTTGGGACTGGCTGTTTTATGAATCTCTGCTAATTACTTTACTCATTACTGGATGTAATTTTCCTATGTTAGTTTTATGGTGTTGCTAAGTTTTTAAATATTATCTATTTTGGGAGCTCTTTGGACTAAGAATAGGAATGTGACAATGAATTTTTATATACCGCTTTTCAACAAAAGTTCCCAAAGTGGTTTACCTAGATATAAATAAGCTCCCTGTCCCCAAAGGGCTCACAATCTAAAATATATATATATAAGATATATATAAGATAGACACCAGCAACAGCCACTAGAGGGGTGCTGTGCTGGGGATGGAGAGGGCCAGTTGCTCTCCCACAGCTAAATAAAGAAAATCACCATTTTTAAAAGGTGCCTCTTCGCTCTGTTAGAATATAAATTTTGGAAATATGATGAATAATTTTGAAATAAAAAAGTTTGTCAAGGAAATGTTGATGGGAAACCAGATTCTACATATAGCAATGTAACAACATTCACAGGTTACACAGCAAAATTTGACAATATCAACCCAGCCTCTGTGAAATCTGTACAGGACTTCTCTGAAGCTAGAAGAGAGCTGGTCTTGTGGTAGCAAGCATGAATTTTCCCCTTTGCTAAGGAGAGTCCACCCTGGTTGTATTTGAATAGGAGACTGCATACCTGAGCACTGTAAGAAATTCCCCTTAGGGGATGGGCAGTAGGGATGTGCAGAACCAGTCCGGCAGTCCGCGGTCCGACGGTTCGGTCCAGGGGTTCGTGATCGAACTGAACACACACACACACGGTTCCGTCCAGACCAGAACCGAACTGCCAGTCCGGTCGGTCCGCAAACTTTTCTTTTTTTAAAAAAATTTAAATTAAAAGTAAGTACCTGTAGCCCCTTTGGGGGGCTTGTTGTAGCTGCGGGGGGGGGGGTCGACGAGTGTTCCCTCTCCCCCAGCCGGCCTCCCTCATCACCGCCACGGCCAGGTCAATGGCCCTTTTTGGCCCTTTTGGGCCTCCGTAAAGGTGAGCGGCCACCATTTTGGCCGCCAGCAGGGTTTGCTGGGTGCTGGACCAAACTGGCCCGGTTCCATTCGAGGCCAGTCCGGCCACAAACCGAACCGGGCCAGACGGTTCCATGCACACTCCTAATGGGCTGCACTGGGAAGAGCATCTAGGTTCCAAGTTCGCTCCCTGCATCTCCAAGATAGGGCTGAGAGAGACTCCTGCCTGTAACCTTGGAGAAGCCGCTGCCAGTCTGGGTGGACAATACTGAGCTTGGTCTGACTAAGTATAAGGCAGCTTCCTATGTTCCTAGATGTGCTGGGATAGGGAGTCAGTTCTCATATTAAGTATTCTGTTCCTTGTTGACATGCAACATAACTTTAACATTAATCTTTCCTCTCTCAGTGAATTTTACCGTCCTCCCTGACATTTGTTTACTATGCATTCACTGGTGAATGACCCACTTCTAAAAAAAATGAGTCACTTTTATCATAAATATTTATCAGCAAAAAATTCCAAGCCCAGAAAGAAAGATAATACTTGATTTGGATAGTAAATATTTTAATGATTAATCAAATACTATTACTCTGAGTAATAAACCATCTAGAGCCATTTGGGTTGGGTGCTGTAAATAAATAAATAAATAAAGGACACACACACACACCCAGGGAGGGGGGAAACCCCACCTTTGCCCACAACTGTGTGATTAAACTATAAAAGGAGTTCTCACCAGTTCAGCTGAAAGCTACAAAAAAAAGGAACACAGAGCTAGACACTATCTTCAAAAATCAGAATATATTGTTCAGTCCATTTCTTAGATGCTTCAAAAGGTTAAAACCATTCACCCTCTAGCTGAGCTAGAGGAAGAAACAAAACAGCGAACTAATAGCCAACTTGGATTTAAAAGGCTTTCTTTCCCATTATATGCTTTCTCTAGATTTTCCTTCAATTCCAAATGTGAACACACATTAAATCCCATTTGATGAACCTTAGTTTTCCAGGACTACAAGTTGTGAAGCTGCTTCACAAGCAAAATGGCAGCAAACCCAGTTTTCCCTCAGCAGGAAGCCACAGAGCCGTCCTGCAATTCTATGACAACTAACTTGGGTTGACCATCAATTGCACACTCAACAGGGAGCTGTAAGCACTCTTGGATGAATGCATCCATATAATAAAAGTGTTTCTAAACACATTTGCATCATTCACACATTACATATATAGACATGCAGCTTAAAATAACACCTAATGGCACAGCAGAGAAATGCTTTACTAACAAGCAGAAGGTTACCGGTTCAGATCCCCACTGGTACTATATCGGGCAGCAGCAATATAGGAAGATGCTGAAAGGCATCATCTCATACTGTGTGGAGGCAATGGTAAACCCCTCCTGTATTCTACCAAAGAAAACCACAGGGCTCCGTGGGCGCCAGGAGTCAAAATCGACTTGACGGCACACTTTGATTACTTACTAGCCCACAGTTTCTCTATCTGCCAATATCAATTCTACCTCTACATAATTACAGCCTTATCCATCTAAACCTTGGGTTATCCAACCAACAGATAACCCACATGGATATATTTTAGTTCAATGAGTGTAAGAACCCCAGCCATCTGAAGAGCTGAAGTCATATATAGTTTGTAATGCATGGGATCCACTTCAGCATGGTTCCCTTAGACGATGTGAATAACGTGACCATGTGAGCAGAATTGATTGCATGGATAGGTCTCATAGGATCACAGAATGATGAAGCATTTCCCACCATGCTGAATGTATGTGTGAAGGACAGATAACCAACAGCCCAGTCCTAAAAGGCATGCTTACACAGAAGTAAGTCCCTTTATATTCAACAGGGTTACTCACTGTAAATCTGATGAGGATTGCCATCTTGAATTCAGATAACTGGGGTTTTAACTGCATTTTTAAATGTCTCATAAGCTGGCAGCTGAATTAGAGATGATTCTGGACGAGATGCTAAATTTAAATTTATTCATTTAGAAACTCTACTTTCCTGCTTTTCAGTTGACTACGACATGCTGATTAAGAGATACAAAGAGGTGAGATAATATCTTAAAATGGACCAACCTTAGTTAGTGTGACACACATTGGTGATGGGCTAGTCATTTATTATATACCTGTTCATTCCACACATATTTTAAATACTTTATTCTCAGCAATGTAAGAGTTTGAATTAAATTTAATAACAAAATAAATTGTGAATGGAAAATTTTTAGTCGCTCAGACAAATAATGTCATAATTTTTGTTTTTTAAAAATCCATACCCCCCACCCCTTTTTCAGCCCTCTTCAGCTGTTATTCCTCAAAGACTTGTAGAAAAACAAATCCACAGGAGACAACAAATTTAAGTTCTTGGGTATGAAGAGTCTACAAACCCAAGATTTTGAGCTCTTGGGGAATTGCAACTGTTTGTAACCCCCTGTTGTTCAACAGGCGTGTGTCTGAAGTGATAACAATACTTTGTGAGTAGGCCAATATCTCTCTGAATTATTTTTTAAAATCTTCTGTATGCATACACAAAGATGCTTTTGTTCCACATACAGGCAAGGACCTGTATAACTGATAGAAGTGTGCCTAAGAAATTGTGCTCAGTTGAATTTTTGACATTTTCCTCTGTGCAGCAGATTCCTATGCCATATCACAAAATGCTTTTATAAGAACATAAGAACAGCCCTGCTGGATCAGGCCCAAGGCCTATCTAGTCCAGCATCCTGTTTCACACAGTGGCCCACCAAATGCCTCTGAGAAGCCCACAGGCAAGAGATAAAGGCATGCCCCCTCCCCTGCTATTGCTCTCCTGCAACTGGTATTTACAGGCATCTTGCCTCTGAGGCTGGAGGTGGCCTATAGGCACCAGACTAGCAGCCACTGATAGACCTGTTCTCCATGAATTTGTCTAAGCCCCCTTTAAAGCCACCCAAGCTAGGGGCCATCACTACATCCCATGGCAGAGAATTCCATAGATTAATTATGTGCTGTGCAAAAAAGTACTTCCTTCTGTCGGTCCTACATTTCCTAACAAAAGAATTGACGCTTTTGAACGTTGGTGTTGGAGAAGACTTTTGAGGATACCATGGACACCAAGGAAAACAAACAAATTGATCATAGAACAAATCAATCCAGAATTTTCACTCAAGGCACAAATGACCAGGCTCAAATGATCATACTTTGGACACATTATGCAAAGATCCAGCTCCCTTGAGAAGTCCATAATGCTGGGGAAAGTTGAAGGAAAGAGAAGAAGAGGATGACCAGCAGCAAGGTAGATGGACTCAATTACGACAGCAATGAATGCACCACTGAGAGACCTTAAAGGCCAAGTTGAAGACATCATCCTGGAGAGAATCTATCTATGTGGTCGCTAAGAGTTGACACTGACTTGATGGCACTTAATCAATCAATCAATCAAATTTCCTAACTTTCCATTTCATGGGATGAACCCTGGTTCTAGTGTTGTGAGAGAGGAACAAGAATTTCTCTCTATTCCATGCATAATTTTATACACCTCTGGGATGAACCCTGGTTCTAGTGTTGTGAGAGAGGAACAAGAATTTCTCTCTACTCCATGCATAATTTTATACACCTCTGCCATGTCTCCTCTAATTGCCTCTTTTCCAAACTAAAAAACCCCACATGCTGTAGCCTTGCCTCATAAGGAAGGTGCTCCAGGCCCCTGATCATCTTGAAGAGTTGCACTCTTCTGTACCTTTTCCAGTTCTACAATGTCCTTCTTAAGATACAGTGACCAGAATTATACACAATACTCCAAATGTGGCTGCACCACAGATTTGTATAAGGGCATTATAATATTAGCATTTTTATTTTCAATCCCCCTCCTAATAATCCCTAGCATGAAATTAGCCTTTTTCCCAGCTGCTGTGCACTGAGTCGACACTTTCAACAAGCTCTCCACCAGGACCCCAAGATCTCTCTCCTAGTCAGTCATTGACAGCTCAGACCCCACGAGAGTTTTGAAACTCTCTTTATTTTCAAAAGGAGTTTGCCATGTGACATAGGGAATGGCTCTTCAGGAACCACAAGCCCAAGCCTTCTTCAGTGTGTGCCACTAGTGGCACAGTTCTTTGGATCCTGGCTATGGAAAATCAACCATCTTTCCATTCTTTTTTATAAAGAACTCTGTTTAACTCAAATGTGTTCACAATCTTACACTTCCAGAAGTTGGTAAAAAAAATCACGTAACTCATGAACCCACTGAGAAGCTAATATATTTATGATCAGACAACATCTTCATGCACACACCTAGGAAATAGATAGATAGATAGATAGATAACATCACACACACACACACACACACACACACACACACACATAGAAAAGTCAAACTGTAAAAGATCATTATTGTAACTAATGGTATCTGATCTGTTGCTTTGATAAGTTAGTTTCATCTACACTTCGTATTCTTAAACAGAGCTCACAAAAAGCCCCATTCCACAAAATAATGTCTAAATAAAGCAGACACTGACAGTGCCAAGTTGCTTCCTATTAAGTTTATGCCTGCGCTGGGTAACAGCATATATGGAAATTGCTGGCATAGATGCCAGCGTAGGTGTATCACATGTCTAAAGAAAGCACTTAAGGAAAGAAGCACAATGTTTTCACAGAACAAGACTAGGCAAAGTCTTTGCTCAATGCTGACTGCACAGAAATATCTCCATCACTTCATCCTACACTTTGACATATACCCATCTCCAGAAATAATGGAAAAGCTGAGAACAAACCTCAAAACTTTATCATGAAAGGAGAAGGACAGGTCAGTGCAGTTGACCCTACTAACTCTCTAGGATTTTGAGAACCTTGAGAACCTCCTGGAAAGTAGGGACAATATACGTCCGCCCACAAATCTGACCTTGGATTGACACAGAATTCAGCCCCCAAACCTGCTAAATCAAAACAATGAACAAGTGTAACTGACCTGGGGGACAGACAAAGGTTAAATCAAACCAGGAGGAAATGCTATTTAGGAAATCAGGAGGATCCAGGTGCTGGAGTTATGTAATCTTTCCAGATCAAATAGAGTGCAAAGACATGTTATCAAAGAAGGAGCATTTATACTTTCTGCTCCTATAGTCTGTAAGAGATGGGACTTTTAATTTGAACATTGTTGCCAAGCTCAAGTCAAATGCAGGTGCAAGATTTCAAGCTTATTTATCTATCTATTTATCCCACACACATACACACACTCCCATTGTCGCTGCTGGAGTGCTGGAGTGTGCGGGTGTGTTTTTAATAGAGAAGCAGCAGCTGCACTTGCTCTCCTTTGACAGAATGCCAAGTGATTGCTGCCCCCAAAGTGGCAGGATCCAGGCAAGCAACTCCCAGCTTCTCTCCTCTCACAATGTACATGGTCCACAGATGGGAGAAGTGGGGGGCGGGCGGAACACAGTGGCTTGCAACATCCCTGTTTTCTCTACTTAACAGTGGCAGACTCGGGGGGGGGGGGGTTGGAGTCCAAAAATTGACATGGAACCTGTCCAGCAGTTCCTTGCTTGCCAGTGGTCAGATCACCAAAGGTGTACGAGTTTGACTAGAAGGAGGTGGCAAAACTTCTTCCCTGCATGGTACATGTAGTGGAATTTTGATGGATGGCTGCTGAAAGCCAAGCAAGCACCCAGGAAACTGGTCTTAGCAATTGTGCTAGAACCAGTGGGTGGCTCTGCCATTTCCAGGCATAGGAGGCTCAGGTTTGGGTGCCACAATGTGGAATGGTGGGGGAGGGGGGAATCAGCAGGATCTAAGTATATTTCACCTGTACCCCCTTCCTCCTCCTCCTCCTCCTCCAAGTGATCAGATTTTGGAAAGCTGGAGGGAAGGCAGGTGGCTCAACATGCCTACGATTTGTCAACAATAAATCATCATTACTTTGGTTTGTGTTTTGAAAGGCATACCTAGGCGAATTTCCCCCACAGACAAGACACACAGGCAGACTCATCACAGACAGCAGGGACCGTACACAGTAAGCATACCCCCAAATCCAGGACGCAGCCTGTTGTCATAACCATCCAGGAGACGGTCCAGGATGCGTGTGAAATTCTCCGGCCATAATTTCTCTTCCTTTTTGAGCTGTCCCGGGAGCACGGTGAAGCTGCAAGGCGGAGCACACATGGCAAAGCACAACATTAGGGGGGAAGAGAGAAGAGAGGCGAAGAAATGGGGGGGCGGGAGCCCCGGAAGAAGGGAGAAAACCGGGCTAGCTTTGATTTCGTCCCCGCAACTCTCCATCACCTCACATGCCTGTTTTCCAGCCCCCCAGACGCAAGGCATCAGGTAAGGGTGCAAGGGAATTGGAGGGCGGGGGTGTCCTGCTACTACTCACCAGGTCGTCAGGCACAAGAAGTGTATGAAGGTGACAGAGAGACCCGAAGACATAGCGATCGCTGGCTCCTTGGCAGAAACCATCTTTGCTTGCCATACTTTAAGCCTGGTTGCACGTTCCCCCGTCACTAAACGCCTTGTCCAGAGAAGAGATCACACAGCCGCTGAAGGAGGAGAGGCGCGGGAGGGGGAGGAGGAGATGGAGGAGTGGAGCGGGGTGGAGAAGAGAGAGGGAGGGAAGCGGAGCCACCGCCGGCGCACACGCACTGCCAGCCGCACGCCCGCTTCGCCTGCCTGGAGAGCGAGCGAGGGAGCTCGGCGCACGCCAATGGAAAGAGCGACGAGAAGGGAGGGGGAGGAGGAGGAGGAGGAGGTGGTGAGGGGGCGAGCTTGGGCTGGGTTTGGGCCCCGATCGCTGGGGCCAACCGCGCGGGCACCGGTGCTACATCTCCGGGGCTCCTCAGCGGCGTGGCGCCTCCGCAAGAGAGCGCGCCCACGAGTCCTCCTCATTCATTCTCTTGGGGGCAACAGGCTTCCAAACCCCACCTCTTCCTCTGGCCTCGGCCCCTTCCTTCTTCCCTCCGCCTGTCCCCGCCCCACTACTTCGCCAGGGAGGGGTGCTTGTTGCTAGAGGTTGGGCAGACTGCCCCTTTCCGGCTAGGTTTGTGTTTACCTGACCTCTCTAGCACGATTTGGGAGGGAAGGCAGCATTTGCGCCACTCCATCCCGAAACATGTCAAGCGATTACATATTTGTAAGTGCGCGCCTCTTGAGCATATGCAGAGCGCCTTTCGAGGAACTACTACAAACACCTCCCCATCAAGGGTGCAGGGAAAGCTTGAGGAGCAACTGCTCACTTACATTTTTTGGCGGGGAAGTGGAAGGAAAAATACTTGGGAGGAGATATGGGTTATTAGGTTTGGCAGGGGGAGTTCAGTAAACGGAGGGAGGGACTCCCTCGATTGCTTATGGAATACGGAGGGATCTGCACCTCTGCGTCCCCATCGCGTTGAAAGGACTTCCAAGTCGAGAAGCTGGCCTTGCAAACGGGTTTAAAGTGCAGAGCCCTTTCTTTTACAACTGAAGAATTTCAAAAGGATCCTACTCAGGGCTTCTTGTGAAACTTCCACTAAGACAGTTTTTGTTTTGTTTTTTAAATCATGTCAAGTCCTGGAACATATGCAATGCAAAAACTGGGAAGGAGTGTATCTGAGCATGCAAAGAGAGTGCTGTTTCCTCTCTATTGGATACAGCCTCAGCCAACCTTCTGTATCTTGGATTAGTGGGAAAGGCTTCCAGGGCAGAGGAGGCAATGACTTATGGGCCGGCTAGAGCCCTGGCACCTCTTCTTAAAAATTAAGCTCTGGTCAGCTGCAGCAGCAGAGAACCACCTACTACTACCACCTTGCATAAAGTGGGTTTAAAACAATTAGTTTCCCTCAAGAATTGTCTGTGAGCAGGAAGAGGCAAACACACCTAACAAGTGGCAAGGAGTAGCATTTCGCGAAGTCTGGATCATGCTGGAGCACACACAATTACGTGTGCACGCCCCTCTTCTATCTTCCACCTTCCTGATCACAGTCGCCATAGAGGGACCCTTTTCTGTGTCATTATTATCAAGCCTCATTGCTAACGAGTGACACCACCATGTTCACTTCATCGAAACTCTATATCCCGGAATGACGCAGACCTGCTGTCACAGCTCCTTTCTGGTCCCTCTGCTGTATCTGTGTGTCTCTGTCTTTCCCGTTCCTCCCAGATGTCCTGGCTGTGATCATGGTGATGAAGTCTTCATTTGTCTTGATTGTCTTTTGTTGAGAGAGAGAAAGAGGGGAGGGGGGACTACTAAACCAAAACCGGAGGGAAAATAAAGAGCTGCGTTTAACACATTTGTTCCTTCAGTGAGGGGAGGCTGGGTTACAAGGCGGTTTCTGCCTACAGGGAACCAACATAAAATTAAAGAGGAGGGGGCTGAAGGAAGACTGTAACAGTACGGCAATGTTAAAAGCAGTGCAGTCCCCACCAAATCGATGCAAACAAGCTAATTATCCCTGGGCACTAAACACAGAGATGTCAAAGCCACAGAAAGGGGAGCAGACAGAGATGTGCATTCCAAACATTCCCCATGATGATCAAGCCAGATTTTGGTGACCCAAATAATTTCTATCACACTAGCTCCAAGGGATTAGGCACCACTTCCCAAGATCTATTTAGAAATATTTCAGCTCAGTCAGAGCTTGTTCAATTTCTCTAGGCAGAAATGTTTCATCCAGCTTGTATGGCTGGGGTCTTTTGAATGAAAGGCCGGCCCGTATGGAAACTGTATCCAGATCATCAAGGTCCCCTTGGTGTAGAGGTAGAAACTTTAAATGACTCACATCCAATATTTGTACATCACCACCAGCCTGTACGCATCAGGCACTTTATTCATTACTTGTAGCATATCATGTTTCCAACCAGTGAAACGGAATCTGATTAGCTTCAGTGCTCTCTGTACCCTTGAATTCTTCCAGATTGTACTTCAGATCTTGTTCTTACAAAGGTGCCCTCCTGAATCTTTTAGATAAAGAATGCATATACACAATTAAGGCTGCTCTTGAAATCAACTTAATTTTGTCACCACTGGTTTGTCTTTCAAAGGACTCCATCTCAATGAGCGATTCTTTAAAACAAATTACCTGTTTGAGTTTACACAGAGTGCTGGTCAACCCACTCAAATGGGGTGTATTAACATTTTAGCTATCTAGCAAGTTTCACGTGGATTTGGTCTCTTCCCATGCAGTGTTCTGCACACAGTCTATATTCACTACCCCCACAATGAAGGTAGCAGTGTTATTCACGATTGTTCAGTGAGATTTCCAGTCCCATGGACCAGGTATCTGTGGATCAGCAAGTCTGTCACCCAGGTGCCAGCCCAGGGGAAAGAGGAGTGTGGCTGTGGCAGTGGGACTCATAGGCAGTTCTTTGGGGAATGACGGGGGGGCGCCCTTTAGAAAGGTTCGCCCTTTAGCCCTATTCAGACATTATGTTGTATGAGTGCACAGACATTGATACATTCGTATATGTTTTTGTGTGAAGGACTGTACCTGCATTCATGTTGAAACTGAACCTGTGTACTGGCCTTCTATACATGGAGCAGATACAGAGTATGCTGTTTTGTGTATGACTAGGAAACTGGCAGGGGGTGGGGCAGTGGAATGCCAAAGTGTCTGGATATAGAGGCTTCATTGAGCTATAATGGCACAAGATTTCCTCAGAGTTTGGGTCTGCGAACTTTGTAGGTCGTTTGAACCCTCAACATTCAAAAAGTTGGAATCTACAAAATTGTAATGGTATAGAGAAATCCACCAAAATAATAATTTTTAAAAGACCACCAAATGGTACCTAAAATTGTTACATAAGATTCTATATTACTTTTTTAAAGACTGAATTTATCAGTGTCGATCATTTATTTGATGCACAGACCTTTCCACAACCAAAATACAGAAAAGTTACAAAAAATATAAATATAAAATTATTTCCCCACTTAATAGTTTAGACACTAGAGTTCCTCACATACAGAAATATTGCAGTAATATGTATTACAAACTGAAATAAAAGAAACAGTTCATCATGAAATACTGTAGGGGTCCTAAGTGATGACTTCAGGACTCAGGAGAACTTGCTCAATGTCTTGTGGTGGTCCCAATTACATCCACTGTCCTTTCTCCACAGTCTAGTGCTCAGTTTGCTTTCCAACAGATGCAAAAAGTATCTCCTCTGTGTTTGCTCCAATCTCTGTGTCACTCTAGCCCTGAACACGGAAATGAGACCAGAGTTCATCTCTCCATCAGCGCTACTTGTCCTCCTCACTTGTTTGAAATGCATTTGCTGTAGCACTTTTACTGGTGTTGGGTGCGGGGAGCTGAGGTGATACTAGCATCTGCAGTAAAAAGCAGAAGTCCCCTCATCTGCTTGCTGGTGACTTCCACTCCTATTGTTTGCTTCCCTACACTGAAAAAGAAAAAACATCAAGATGCCTCAGCTTTGGGAGTGTGCTCTGTAGTTGCAATTTGATATGGTAAATTTGTGGGACTAAAATCTCAAGACTGATTGAGTCTGGAGTTTACACTTGCAATCCTTCAGGCTGAGCATAGGAGGGTTGCCATATTCTGGCTTTCCAAATCCGGGTGCCTAATTAGCATATTATGTAAATTGGCTTGAAAATAATTGTTGAGCAGAAAAGTGTCTGCACGTTTTGCTCCATAACTCTGCTTCTACAAGGGCTAGAGCTTAGCTAAAGAAGAAGGAAACTGAAATCTGGGCAAATCTGGGTGGGCTAAGAAATCTGGGTGAGATGCTTAAAATCCTGGTGAAACCTGGAATTTCAGGGGGCATGGCAACTCTAAGTGTAACCTGCCAGCTATGTCGGGGAGCCCACCAGAGGAGGCCTGTTTAATGCTCCATTTTATTTGGGTAGGGGGAATTGAAGGGTGTAGGTTTGATCTCAGAGCTGACCATTGTTACCAATATGCTCTTCTCTTATGCCAAATGAACACTTCTAGGGTTTTATACAACCTGGCACTTGATAGTGAACCAGAGAGTCTTGATGGAGAATCAGATCTATTTGGCTTTTGAAGCTATTTGAAGCTCCTAGAATGTGCCACACCTTCCTGCTCACAGAGTTATAAATGCCCTGCAGTGCTGCAAGCAATAGTTTTTGCTATTGAAATTTGCCTAGAAAATAGAAAGCATTTCTAATTTTTTTGAACTTGGGGTTCTAGGGGTGGTGCTGTTGCTTTCAAGACCCTGGGAGATACAGTGCCTGTCTGCTTACTTGCTTCCTATTCAATCTGTATATTTCTAAGTAAAGAGATGTTTACAACACACCATTAAAGTCTTTGGTGTTCTCTTTTCCCGGGAGAAGTGGGGAGCACAAACACGAAGCAGTTTGTTCCATCATTACATCCTCTGTGCAAATTCAGACTTATCTGCAGTGGCAGATAACTTGGCATCTGTTTCCACCTTGGACTTCCATTAGAAATACTCTCAGAGGATCTTATATGTAGGGGGGAAAGGCAATAGACTTAGCAAAATACAGAGCCTGGGATTGTAGCTCTGTGTTTCCCCCACACCTAAGGCTCAGAGAAGCAAGCACAAATGGAAAACAGGAGGCAGCAGACGAAAGGAAAGGTGCCTAAAGGGTACATCCTGTCCACTTCCAGCTGTTTATTAAATGGTTATTTGGACTTCTGGTAGCCTGCAGCAAGAGGGCCATAGCTAGGATGATGGGAGGAGTCTTGGGGAGGACTGTTCCGAACACAATGTTCCCCTTTTGAGGCTTCTAAATTATGATGCAAAACGTATCATAAATTCCTGTTGCCCTGAGCAACTGTAACCATTCCTCTGCAGTTTTCACACACTGCTACAGGGCTGTGGGGAAGTGGCTGGCTGGCAGCTCCGAAGCAATGAAGGGGAAAGCCCACATCAGAAGTGCCACCACAACCACGAAGGTGAAAGCAAAGGGGCTGAAGTCTTTGTGTTCACCTTTGCACTCAACTAAAACCATCATCAATAGTAACCACGAACAGGCAGCTCTGTCACTGGTCCCAGTGAGGAAGGACTGCCTGAAAGATGAACTTAAGAATACCCTAACGAATGCAGGAAATTTCTCACACATACCAGTTTAAACATAGCAGCATGGCACCATTCATATTGCATGCATAAGAACAGTGACCCTGCAGGTCACTCTTGAGTGACATTGTTAAAAATGGTGACTTTCAGCTAGCAGGTTTGCTTGCCGTTCAAGGAGCTGCTGTGTGGGTAACATCACCAGTGGTGGGAGATTAGAGCATTGCCCCTTGATAGAATTAGGCCTACCTCATCCAAACAGCTGTTGAGGTGGTAAAACTGTTCTTAGTCTATATCATGTCAGACTGCAGGTGCAGGTTGCATGAATCAAATTGGCTCTGCATCAAAAATGCCCTACCCATAGAAAACTAGAGGGAAAAGATCTAGTTTAGCTTTCTCTCTGAATGCTAGTTTTAAATGTCCAAGGCTAGCATCAGGGATCAGCCAACTGGGGTGCTGGCCAAGGACCTAGAGCCATCAAAGGGCCCACAATTGATCCCCAAAGCCCTAGTTTAAAAAGATGTTGGCCACCAGTGTGGAGGATGCCAAGAAGTGTCCCAAGTCCCTGCCACTACCAATGTTGTGACAATCTTCCAAATCCTTTCAGGAGTTGACCTTTGTGTCAGTGGTGGCCTCAAGTTTTTTGACAGCCATGCTATTGGTGTGTGCCATCTTGCTTTATCTATACTGCAATGCACTTATCCATGACACTCCATCTAAGAACATAAGAAGAGCTTTGCTGGGTCATGCCCAAGGCCTATCTACTCCAGCACCCTGTTTCCTACAGTGGCCCACCAGATGCCTCTGGGAAGCCTACAGCCAGGAAATGAAGGCATGCCTCTTCTCCTGCCATTGTTCCCCTGCAACTGATATTTAGAGGCATCCTGACTCTAAATCTGGAGATAGCCCACAGCCATCAAGACTAATAGCCACTAATAGACATGTCCTCCATGAATGTGTCTAAGCCATACTTAAAGTCATTCAAGTTGATGGCCATCAACACATTCCATGACACAGAACTCCCTAGATTAATTATGCACAGTGTGAAGAAGCA
Source organism: Hemicordylus capensis (assembly GCF_027244095.1). Lineage (NCBI taxonomy): Eukaryota > Metazoa > Chordata > Lepidosauria > Squamata > Cordylidae > Hemicordylus > Hemicordylus capensis. The sequence continues at coordinate 99,391,082 of NC_069661.1, read as the reverse complement.
ATTCCTTTTGTTGGTCCTAAATTTCCTGGCAATCAGTTTGATGGGCTGGCCCATTTTTAGTGCTGTGTGAGAGGGAGAGGAATCTCTCCCTATCCACTCTCTTCACACCTTCAATAATTTTATAAACTTCTATCATGTCTCCCCTTAGTCACTTTTTTCTAAACTAAAAAGCCCCAAACATTGTAGCCATACCATGTGTGGAGATCCAGCGTGGTATAGTGGTTAAAGTGCTGGACTAGGACCGGGGAGACCTGAGTTCAAATCTCCATTCAGCCATGATACTTGCTGGGTGACTCTTAGCCAGTCACTTCTCTCTCAACCTAACCTACTTCACAGGGTTGTTGTGAGGAGAAACTTAAGTATGTAGTTCACCGCTCTGGACTCCTTGGAGGAAGAGCGGGATATAAAATGTAAATAATAATAATAATAATAACAACCACCATGTAACAAATGTGCTCTAGCCTCTTGGTCATATTGGTTGACCACTTCTGCCCCCTTTCCAGTTTTAAAATATCCTTTTTGAGATCTGCTGACCTGATCTAGTGATGCAATGGTGTGGTTGAGCACACTGCATGATAAGTAAATATAACCGGTGAGTGCCAGGAGTAGGGATGTGCAGAATGTTCCATTGGTGGGACTTCCAACTCAAAACAGATGTTCCCAACTCAGAGCAGAATGCCCTCAAATGAAGGGATGTTCTTCATTGAACACTGAACATTCTGAACTCCTTTGAGCTCAGAACAGAATGACCCCATTATGAGTTGGAATGTTCCAAGTGTTCCAAGCACCATTTTGGACTCCAAAATGGTGCTCGCCTGGCCTCTGTGCATATGCGGCAGCCATTTGCATGGTCAGCACCATCACACAAATGACTGCCATGCATGCACAGAGGCCAGAATGAAACACTGCAGGGCATTTTAAACTCTGTGTGGAACATTCTAGGAGCTTCAAATAGCTTGAATGAGTCCAAAATGGTGCTCAGAACGTTCCGACTATAATGGGGTTGTTTTGTTGGAACAACTGGCTTGACCTTGGTAAACAACCAGGTTGACCAGAACAACCGGCTTGACTGGGTATTTCAGGCTCATTCCAAGTATTTGTGTTCCATTCTGAGCTTGGAATGGAACATACATACTGTTCCATGCTCATACCTAGCCAGCAGCACGTTGGGCTACTACTACCACCACCACCATCAAAGTGATGCTCCCTCAAGCCTTTGCAGGGGCTTTCTTGAGTGGCAGTGGCAATCTGGAATGCTCTACAACAGCCATGCCCAATATCTTTGTTTAAAGACAGTAGAATGCAATGCATTTGTTCCTGCCACTGCATCAGTAGATGCTGCAATGAGGATGAGTGAATTGTATTGTTGGTAAACAAATATGGCAGCTGTCAGCACTGCTACAAGAGGACCACAACAGTACTTGACCCAGGGCAAACATGGACCAGTATTGTGTATGTGCATGGATTCCCCCCACCCCACCAACAAGGCCCCACCCCACCACAAGGCATCTGTGGAATCCACCACCTGCTGTATAAATAGGTACATTGCAGAAGCCATTTTACCATCTCACCTGCTGTTTGTGTGAACTAAGACCTAGGCTTATTTATGTGATTAGATATACACATCTGAGGTTGTTTCAGAGATAACAGATTGATAGTTGCCTCCTTTGGGGGGGGGGAATAGCCCTTATTTAATAAGGCAAAGAATTCCAGGCTGCAGTGATGACATCTTGTGTCCACTATCTCTTGTGGTCTCTTGTGTACCTTCAGCAAATGCAAATTGCCCAGAGTTCTGGGTACTAAATTATTCCAACATAAGCCAGATAAATCAGGAGCCCCTATCTTGTTTCCTCACTTTAGTCTCAGATCAACCCCCTCTGCTTAGATTTAACATCGTAGGTAGCTAACTGCCCAGTTGCTCTTAGGGTATATATTTGACATTCTCCTCTCTAAGGGCAGCTATATCCTGGGCGTGAATCTGGAAGATGCATTCCTCTTAAATACTCTTACTGGTATTAGCTGGAAAATATGCATCACACATTCTGCTTCATGTATCAGTCCTACCAAGCAACCTCATTAAAGGAATCTTTCAGCTTTTGAACAATTGACTTGTACTTCAGAAACATGTGTTTAAAACCAAACAGTTATTTATCCTAATATGCTTTAACGCCAGCAAATATTACAAATCACCTGATTTCACAACCTTTTACAGCTTATTGGTTTACATTTTGACTTATAGCATTACACACACACATACATTTATATTACTGTAATCCACTATGGACATGAGCCATACTCCCCCTTTGCCAAAGGTTAAATCTTTGCTTGAGGTTTCTATGTTTCCTAACATAGAAACCTCATACAAAGGTTTAGCCCTTGGCAAAGATCTGGAAGAACAGCAAAACCTCCCCAAGACAAAACCCAAAGACAAAGGTATAGAGCTTGGTCCCTCACTAACCATGTATCCAAGGTGAGGGAGCTGGAGGAGCCTTTTGCCACTGCATCAGAGTTATTCTTAGCTCCTGGCACAGCTACTTTCACTTACATTTGAATTTAAGGCTGGGAAGACGAGATCAGTCTGGAATAACAATTTATAACCCAACAGTTTAATCTCTAAATTTTCTTTCTCTATAGGAAAAGGGGGGGCGGTCAGGGAGGCAATAGCAAAACCAGAATGGAAATTTATTTACTGAATCCATTTCAACTCTGTACAAAAAGAATCTCTACAATAAAACAGAAATCTATTGGTGACTGCAACAATCACAAATCATAACTTGTCTCCTGGAAAAGGTCTGTATTTAGTCATGCAGTGAGTTAACTGTCAGAACGCACTCATAGGGCAAATAATGGGATGCATACTGTCTGTTACTTAACAGAGGCCACAATTAACACTTGTACTAGATGGTGATATTATCTTGTAGCTCCCATTTGCCAGTTGCATCATGAGCTGTGCTACACCCATGGATATGCTTTCCTTATCTGCAGTGACCCATTTTATCTATCTATCTATCTATCTATCTATCTATCTATCTATCTATCTATCATATTTTTATACCGCCCAAAACTTACAGGTGAAACTCGGAAAATTAGAATATCGTGCAAAAGTCCATTAATTTCAGTAATGCAAATTAAAAGGTGAAACTGATATATGAGACAGACGCATTACATGCAAAGCGAGATAAGTCAAGCCTTAATTTGTTATAATTGTGATGATCATGGCGTACAGCTCATGAAAACCCCAAATCCACAATCTCAGAAAATTAGAATATTACATGGAACCAAGAAGACAAGGATTGAAGAATAGAACAATATCGGACCTCTGAAAAGTATACAGTGTACTGTGCTTGAATGGCCAGCAAACTCGCCTGACCTGACCCCATAGAGAATCTATGGGGCATTGCCAAGAGAAGGATAAGAGACATGAGACCAAACAATGCAGAATTGCTGAAGGCCGCTAATGAAGCATCCTGGTCTTCCATAATACCTCATCAGTGCCACAGGCTGATAGCATCCATGCCACGCCGCATTGAGGCAGTAATTACTGCAAAAGGGGCCCAAACCAAGTACTGAATACATATGCATGCTTATACTTTTCAGAGGTCCGATGTTGTTCTATTCTTCAATCCTTGTCTTCTTGGTTCCATGTAATATTCTAATTTTCTGAGATTGTGGATTTGGGGTTTTCATGAGCTGTACGCCATGATCATCACAATTATAACAAATTAAGGCTTGACTTATCTCGCTTTGCATGTAATGCGTCTGTCTCATATATCAGTTTCACCTTTTAATTTGCATTACTGAAATTAATGGACTTTTGCACAATATTCTAATTTTCTGAGTTTCACCTGTACGTCTCAATAGCAGGGGTACAAGCAGAAAAAACTATATTTCAAGTACTGTTAATCTTGGTCTTTTAGGCCAGGGGTAGGCAGGCTCCAGGCTTGCAGGTTAGTTAGTTAGTTAGTTAGTTAGTTTAAAAAAAAAAACCCTCATCCATCAAGCAGTCAGGTGCAAAACAGTGGCTCAAGTGGTGGACAAATGCACTTAGAATTAAAGAACCGGGCAAGTCTCAGTATATGCTCAGCCAGACACTGTTTTCAGTATTAGAAGTGAGCTCTTACTCCTTCCACAGAAAAATCTACCCCGTTTTTCTCCCAAGCTGCCTTTGTTTCAGCAGCCTAATTTTGCAGGATCTTTCCTGTCTTGCCATAAGGGATGTTGGTGAAGTTCTCTGAGCTCAAGCTTGATGAAGAATTATTGGGGCTTGGAAACATTCCACACAGAGGCTTCTCTCTGATCTCAGAGATGTTCTTCATCTCCCTCTTGTCAGGCTCTCTGTTAGCCCCTCCCATTTCCTTACTATTCTCCTCCTCCTCAGGATATGTGAGGAGGAGGAGGAGGAGGAGGAGGAGAAGCTGCAGTGCCACCAAAAGGGGAGGAGCAAAACATTTCTCCTCCCCCCTGCCATAGTCCTGGCACACTCCATACCAGTAAGCCAGATGAAAAGCTGTGGAAGCACTGCCACGTGGGAGTTAGTCTGTGGGCAGACTCCAAGGAGATTCTCACGATCGGCCAAAAGCGGGCTAAAGGAGCCTAGCCCGCTTTTGGCTGAGAGTGAAAACCACTGGGCTCGTAGGCAAGCACAGTTTCCTCAAAGCGGGTAACCTGCTTAGGTAGCCCTCCCCTTAGACGAGCACTCTGCTAACCCCATCTATTTGTTTGTGTATTGCCACGGCGCGGCTCCACGCCACGACAACACATGAGGAAACCCCCACCCAGAGACTGAAACAAGCCTCCCGGCCCTGGGGGTCTCTGCAGGCCCCGGGGGTCTCCCAGCCCTGGGGATCTCTGGAACCTGCAGCAGCTGCAGTAGAAGTTCCAGGATGCCCCATGCACTCGCGTGGGGCATCCAGGAACTTCCGGGGGCCACATGGCCCCTGATCCACACAGCCCCCGCCAGCTCCGTTACAGAGCCGACAGTCGTGTGGGCGGCTGATCCAGCCGCCCAGGGCTGCTGGCATGCTCGTCTGTGGGGACAGCGGGCTAAGCCCACTCTCCCCACTAACCCCATTCAGGCAAGTCTCACTGATTGTGAGACTTGCCTCTCCAAATCCCAAGAGCCACTCAAGCTTCATTGTGGTATGTTGCAAAGCAAGGCATCAGAGCAACAACGGGGAGAGGGAAAAAGCTTCCCAAGCTCCACAGGGAGCACTACCGCATTTCAGCTAGTGCAGTGCTATGTGCTGTGGGAGACTCCTTGCAGTGCTGCTGCTGCTGCTGCCCCATTCTTGGATGAGGAGTAAAAGAATGGTAAGGAAAGGGTCTAATGGCTAACAAAGAGCCTGACAGCGAGCAGGTGCTGAATTGATCTGAGCTGCCTCAGACCAACTTGGCCAATGATCTGAGTCCTTCCCCATTTTGATGGGGTTAGGGTTAGGGTTAGGGTTCCCCATTTTGATGGGGAAGAGCTCAGATAATCTCCCAGGAAACCAGGCTAGTGTGAGGTGAGCTCTGGGGAGTTTGCTCATCTCTCAGTTGCTGTTGTTAAACAATCGGAAGTCAGAAAACCTTGCAGATCTACTGCAAATCATCCAAAGATCTACCAGTAGTTCCCAATCTACCAGTGGATATACCAGTAGATCCCACACAGAGATCTACCAGTAGATTTTTCCTGCTCCTCTTTTAGGCCCACCCCTTTCAATTCTTGAGGTCTTGAAAAGAAACATAAATGAAGCCATAATTTATAATTAAACAGTGGCATTGTGCATGTACAGAGTGCCTTTCCCTCCTCTCTGAACAACCGCAATCTATCTCCAGACATTTAGAATTAAGTGGCAGGGTTTCATTCTAGGGTACATAGCAGGGTTCCAGGACAAATCTGAGCCTCAGGACCCTTTAAAAAAGAAAGAAATTAATATCACCCTCGATATTCTTTAAACATAGTCCAAGGGCTTGGGGTTTGGGTATTTGGTGTTTCTTTTTACAATGCTTCCAAAGTTTATAGCTTAAACCTCATGCCATTACTCCATATATGATAGCACCCAAGCATATTTGCCACTTTACATTCATATCTACCACAGCCTATTGTGAAATTGTGAATGATTTCCCTAGCACCTGAAATTTAAATGATTTGTGATGTGTGCATATATGGCACATCTTTGAAACCAAGCATCATTATGAACTGCACCGTTCTTCAGGCAGGACGGACAGTAAGTTTAGAACAGAGCAGATACTATGACAACAGACATGAAAGTATTTGACATTCCGGAAGGGGAAAAATGGTCTGTATCCAAATAGGCCTGAAAAAAATCAGACTTCCCTACACTTCAATGAACAAGAAAGAGCTGAGCAATCCAGCATTTAGAACTGAACTTGTAAACTGTAACTTCATTTGGCAAACACTCAGGATGCCACAGTAGTATTATGCTTAATTCTCCAAGGACATGCATCCAATCTGCTCTTGATTACCATCTGCTGGTTACTGCACAGAGCAGTGTTTGCAAACGTATCTCTAAAAGAACTCGGTTGTATGCATCAGAAAAACAAAACAACTTGAACAGACTTTTCAGCCATGGTGGTCAGCAGAAAATAAGGAGAGGGGGCTTGATAAATACAGTGCTGGCAAGCCCCCTTGAGAGCTCACATTCTGAAGTGGTTTTTGTGCCCGTTCCTCTTGGTTTGAAACAGCTGCTATAGAAAGAAGAGCCCAGTTTCTTCTGTTGCACATAACTGGCTTATCTATGGTGAAAACATGCCTTAAATGGAGAGACAGACTCAGAAGTGGGGTCAGATCTCTGCTCACCTGTCACAGGCTCTGGCAAATCACCACTTCCCATCCTTACTTCTGTGAATCTGCACTTCTAACATGGAGATACGATAGGCTATTCTGAGGGCAAGTGAGGCAATGCTTGCAAAATCATTAGAGAAAAACATACGCACATGCCAGTTTATAGAATTTGGTCTCTTTGTCACTCCCTGGAAGGGCCAAGGAACAGCAGTGAGGCTGTCTGGATAAAGGGATGGAACTAAGCAAATACGGACCAGCTCTGTTCTCAATGGTCATCACAGAGTCCTATGAGACAAAGCATCAGTTCTCAGTCAGCAAACCTGCTAAAAGAAGGCTCAAACCAGCTCACCCCAAGAAGTCAGCAGAGCAGAGGGAATGCACCCCTTTTCATGCGCCCATATACAGTAAGTGAATGGCTAACATTCACCCCATCTGAATAAATAACATATATCAGTACATGAAGGGGCAAAACCTGCTCCTTGCCTCTGACATTAGATGATCTGGCCTCTGCTGAGAGATATACTACAGGGTGGAGGAAGCAGAGGCGCTCTTACCCCTGGAATTCTGGGCTGAAGTCCAGGGCCTCCATACCCCTTGGGGGCCCCCAAATCCTTTTTAGTCTGTCCCAGGTGGCGTGGTTGCATTTAAAATGTGTTGAAAATACTGGTGGGTGGGGCCTCCAAAGGCCTTTAGGTCCAGGCTCCAAAATTACCTAGGTGCACCTCTGGGAGGAAGGCACACTGTGTGCACAGAACACATGATGCATAAAGATGTATTGTGTTCACCCACATAACTTGGGTATCTGAAATAGTGCCATATAACTGCCCGATATTTCAAGAATTCCTCAAATATTTGATTTAGCTCATTTAATAATAACAAATTTGCTGAAACATAGGCGATGGAGTTTCACTCTGTCATTTCTACCCTGCTCTACTGCCAACATTCATTGATTTTTGCAGTTACCATGCACTTACAATCAAGAGGAACAAGTGTATCGGAAGGGTTCAAAATGCAATTGACTCTTCAGCCAACTGAGGAGTTTATCACAAGCACAGCTCTTTAAGAGGAACTGTTTCCATCTGATTTCCAGCACATGACTGCTGAATCTGCTCTTACAAGCACTCCTGCCTCCCTATGAGGACTAGGAGCCAGCTCTGTAAATGACCATTACAATCTAACAACTTAACCACACGTCTACCGTTTCCAAACAAACACCTTTAAACTAGAAATGGGACATCCAAAGCAGAGGCGTAGCTAGGGGAGAGGCGACCCATGTTCGCCTCTCTCTCCAGTGGCCCCTTGGAGTAAGGGAGATAATGAAGAAAATAGGGAGGGGTGGAGTTGGGGGGGCCTCAGGAGCTTGGGGGGCCAGGTTCTTTGAACCCATCCTACACCCTGATCCAAAGCCTCAACTAAAGAGCTTTGCGGGGGTGTGGGGAGGCGGTCACAGAACTGAGAGAAGCTTAGATGCTAGGATAGTAGAGCTACAGAGATTTGATTGCGTTTCCATTTCAAAATAACCATTTTATACCCACTTTTGATGTGATCTGTCTTGATGTGAACATCTATTTCCCAGTTGTGTTTGCTTGCTTGAGTGTCTGTGTGTTCCTCAGCTAGTCCTGCTTTCTATTTTGATTAATTACAGGCTCATGAGAACATCACTGGATAGACATACTAATATTTTTCAATTGCTCTGCAAACAGCCCAGTTTCTCTAACTCCAACTTTCTTCCTTCATACTTTTCTGTCCCCAAAGTGCCAGCATTAATTAGTGTCCATTCACCAGCCTTTTTTCAAATCCACGAATCTGCTTCATAATCAGATGCTGTTCAAACAAGCTTTTCCAGGCCTCTTAAAAACTGGTCCAATTCACCTTCAATCCTATTTGCATTTGAGATATTGGGCTTCAGTCAGTAGTGAGCAGATGGTGAGTCCTAAACATTGTGCGATTAAGGAATTTATAAGTGGTTCCGACTAGATAAAGGAGTGGGGGCAACATTTCTGATATTTTCTTTGCATTAATCATTAGATGGTATTCTTATGAGTTCCGATGCAGTGCTGTGGATAAGAGATGAGTTATGAATCAGGAAGCCCCTGGTTTGAATCTTGCCTCTACCATGCACACATTAGGATCTCACCCTCCACAGCAGAGGAATCATCATCTTCACTTACCATACAGGGAGGTCATTCACACAATCAAAAACTGTGTTCTATCAGGGTTTGGGAGCTGTGTATGCTCCCAGTTTTTGATTGTGTAAGGTAGGAGGAAAAGCTACCTAGATTTCCCCTTACTTTGCTTCCACACAATCACTTCAGCCCAGGGCCGGATTAAGGGCAACTGATGCCCTAAGCATAGTCCAACAATAGTGCCCCCCCTCGGCCCCCTCCATTGCTTAACTGACAAGACATTAAGACTCAAGCAAATTATTTACTTATACCTTAATATTTATTTAAATTTTTAAAAGTTTTCTTCTAGATTTTTAAAGGTAAAGCACCATAGTTCCATTGCCCATAATTTCTTATAAATAGCCGCAACAGAAGGAATGATTGAGAAAAATATTTCATCTTCAAGACATCATAACATACGACCATCTTTTACGTCAAGTTTTATCAATATTTTGTACTGCTCTTTACAGTAATCTTTTGCAAATCAATGATTTTTACTTCAGATACATAGTTTAGTAGTTTCTTGAAGCTTTAGTTGCTCACTGAGCCAAAGAAAACATTTTTTTAACAATGCAGAGTAAAGTTGGACAAGGCAGATAAAAACTTCGAATAAAAATCGACTAAAGTTGAGTGTGGCAGTGAAATGCAAGGTGGTGAAAAGAGAGTTTGAGGAACATTTAGCTAAAAGTATCTAGGGGAATAATAAAAACTTCTTTAAATACATCAGAAGCCAGAAACCTGCCAGGGAGGCTGTTGGACCATTAGACAATGAGGGAGTGAAAGGATTTATTAAGGAGGATATGGAGGTTGCACAGAAGATCAATGAGTTCTTTGTGTCCATCTTCACAGAAGAGGATACAGAGCATATACCTGTTTCTGAACCAGACTTTTCAGGGATGGAGGCTAAAGAACTGAGTCAGATAGAAGTGACAAGAGATGATGTTCTAAACTGTCTGGAAAAACTGAAAACTAACAAATTGCCAGGGCCAGATGGCATCCATCCAAGAGTCTTCAAAGAACTCAAATGTGAAATTGCCGACCTCCTTGCCAAAATATATAACTTATCCCTGCAATCGGGCTCTGTACCAGAGGACTGGAAAGTAGCTAATGTAACACCAATTTGCAAAAAGGGATCCAGGGGTGATCCGGGAAATTACAGGTGCCAGTTAGCTTAACGTCCATTCCAGACAAATTGATGGAAAGCATTCTCAAGGAAAAAATTGTAAAGCACATAGAAGAACAGGTCCTGCTGGGAGAGAACCCGCATGGCTTTCGCAAAGGTAAATCTTGCCTCACCAACCTTTTGGAGTTATTTGAGAGTGCCAACAAGTGTGTAGATCAAGGTGATCCAGTTGACTTTCAAAAAGATTTTGACAAAGTTCCTCATCAAAGATTCCTGAGAACACTTAGCAGTCATGGGATAAGGGGACAAGTACATGTGTGGATTGCTAACTGGTTGAAAGACAGGAAACAGAGGGTAGGTATAAATTGAGAGTTTTCACAATGTAAGAAGTGAGGTCCCCAGTGATCTGTACTGAAACCGGTGCTTTTAAATCTATATTATTATTTCTCCTGGGTGTGCATTCGAATGTGCATCCCGGCGCCCAGTCTGATTGGCTGGGTGGCAGTGCCGCCTGATTGGCTGACACACCCAGGAGAATTGGCCGGCGGCGGGCCAGGCCGCAGCAATGGTGGCAGCGGGTCCGGCCCGGCCTGGCCGCGGAGGCGAGGCGAGGTGGTGGGTCCAGAAGCCTGGGCCCATCCCCGCCCGGAGACTGGGGCAGAAGGTGTGGGTGGGGAGAGAGGTAGCCGGCCCCAAAGAGGCCGGCTGCAGAGGCTGGCAATCGGCGGCAGTGGGCTCAGCGGGCCGCGGAGGTGGCACTTGGTGCGGCGGGCCCATCCACAAAGGCGGCACTTGGCCCGGTGGCGGGCCAGGCCGTGGAGGCGCTGAGCCCAGCTGCTGAGGCGGTTCTCGGCCCAGCCATGGAGGCAGCTCTTGGCCAGGCGGCAGCAGACTGGCCGCCAAGGCCAGGCACCCATGGGGGGCTGGGGTGGGAGGGAACCAGGCGGCGGGACTTCCCTGTTCGCCGCCTGGGAGGAGGAGAGGTGGCGAGGCTGTTTTTGGCTGCCCGCTGCCCAGTAAGGAGAGTAAAATGGGGAGGAGGGAAGCGGAGGAGAGAGTGGGTGAGGGGAGGGCAAGAGAGCATGGGGAGAGGGGAGGGGAAGGGCAAGAGAGCATGTGGCGGGGAGGGGGGGCGGCAAGAGAGAGTAGGGCAGGGGGGAGAGGAAGGGCAAGAAGGAGGGGGAGGGCAAGAGAGAGTGGGGGAGGGGAAAGGTAAGAGAGTGGGGGGAGGGCAAGAGAGAGTGGTGCATGAGGGAGAGAGTGGGGCAGGGGGAGAGGGGAAGGGCAGGAAAGATGAGCAGGATGGAGGGCAAGAGAGAGTGGGGCAGAGGGAGAGGGGAGGGGAGGAGAGACGGGGCAGGAGGGTGAGAGAGGGGGATGGAAGGGGGAGGGAGGGCAAGAGAGAGTGGGGCAGGGGGGAGGGGGAGGGGGCAAGAGTGTGGGGCAGAAGAAAGGGAGGGAGAGTGGGGCAGGAGGGAGGGGGAACAGCTGGCTCCAAAGAGCGCACAGATGCTCTCTGTGGGTTGGCTAGTTTATTCAGAAATGATCTAGAAGTAGTGTTAAATAGAGAGGTGGCCAAATTTGCAGATGATACAAAACTCTTTCGGGTAGTGAAATCCAAAACGGATTGTGAGGAGATCCAAAAGGATCTCTCCAAACTGGGGGAGTGGGTGACAAAATGGCAAAAGTGCCTCAATGTTGGCAAGTGTAAAGTGATGCACATTGGGACGAAAAGCCCCAACTTCAAGTAAACACTGATGGGATCTGAACTGTCAGTGACTGACCAAGAGAGGGATCTTGGAGTTATGGTGGACAGCTAACTGAAAGTGTCTACTCAATGTGCAGCAGCTGTGAAAAAGGCCAATTCCATGCTAGGGATCATTAGGGAGGGGATTGAAAATAAAATTGCTAATATTATAATGCCTTTATACAAAATGATGATACGGCCACACCTGGAGTACTGCGTACAATTCTGGTCGCCACATCTAAAAAAGGACATTGTAGAACTGGAAAAGGTGCAGAAGAGGGCAACCAAGATTATCAGGGGCCTAGAGCACCTTTCTTATGAGGCAAGTCTACAACACCTATGGCTATTAGTTTAGAAAAAAGACTACTGCGAGGGGACATGATAAAATCTATAAAATCATGCATGGTGTGGAGAAGGTGGAAAGAGAGAAATTCTTCTCCTCTTACATAACACTAGAACCAGGGGTCATCCAATGAAATTGGGTCATCCCAGGAAATCTAGGACCAACAAACAGAAGTACTTTTTCACACAACACATAATCAACTTGTGGAATTCTCTGCCACAAGATGTGGTGACAGCCAACAACCTGGATGGCTTTAAGCGGGGTTTGGATAACTTCATGGAGGAGAGGTCTATCATCAGCTACTCTTTGAAGGGCTATAGGCCACTTCCAGCCTCAAAGGCAGGATGCCTCTGAGTACCAGTTGCAGGGGAGTGACAGCAGGAGGGAGGGCATGTCCTCAACTCCTGCCTGTGGCTCCCAGCGGCTTCTGGTGGGCCACTGTGTGAAACAGGATTCTGGACTAGATGGGCCTTGGGCCTGATCGAGCAGGGCTGTTTTTATGTTCTTATGTTCAGTGAAAGAGTTAAGGGCATGATAGCTAGGGGGGAAACTCTGTGGTGCCCCCCTTCCCTTGATGCCCTAAGCATGTGCTTGTTTTGCCTTATGGTTAATCCAGGGCTGCTTCAGCCCAGTTTCTCCTCTTACCTTGCTTCCACACAACCTAAAATTGGGTGCACACACAGCTCCCTAACCCAGGTAGAATACAGTTTTTGTTTGTGTGAATGATCTCACAGTTTTGTAAGGCTTACAAGAAGATAATGCACATGAAGTGCTCTGAGCATTTGAAAGTGCTATAAAATGCTAAGCATTATTATCATGCAGGTTGACGGACAGGGCCATCACTTGGTGGAAGAGCATCTGCTTTGCATGCAGAAGGTCCGAGGTCCAGCCTCTGGCATCTTCAGGTAGGGCTGGGAGAGACTCCTGCCTGAAACCTTGGTTAGCCTCTGCTAGTCAATATTGTCAATATCGAGCAAGATAGACCAAGATGGACTCAGGATAGGGCAGTTTCCTATGTTCCTTTGAGCATGGCATTGAAACCCAAAACATTTAAGACTGAAAGAATGCCAATACAAAGGAATACATTCCAAGTAATCTCTACTTAAAGTTGTCTTCATTGTCATATCTCAGCCTGAATATACCGCTTTTCCAACAAAGTTCTCCAAGCAGAGAAGGAATAAGTACATGGACTACCCAGTCCAAAGGGGCCCACAATCGAAAACAACAACAACACACACACACACACGAGAGACACCAGTAACAGACACCCATGCTAGGGTTGGCTAGGGATAGTTGCTCTCCCCCTGCTAAAATAAGCAAGTCACCATTTGAAAAGAAACCTCTTTGCCAAGGGCGCTTTCCAGATTAAGCCTAACCACAATGTAACTACGGATCTGCAAAGTGTGCTTCCATACTTCCTGTGTTGTGACACTGCAGTCTCTACGCTGACAGCAAGGTGCCATTCACATTTCCAATGCCTTACTTTGGATTTTATCTTTGTGATTTAGTGCTACAATGTTGCAAGTCCACTGCAGAGAAATAGATGTATTTTTCCATTGTAGGAGTTTGAGATTCTGGGGATCATTTTCAATACGATCCAGCCAAGGTGAAGCCAGGGGTATAGCTATAATTGAGTAGATGGGTTCAAAGAACCTGGGCCCCCTGGCTCCTGAAGGCCCCCCAGCTTCACCCCTTATTTCTCTCACTCCGAGGGGCCTCTGGGGAGAGAGGTGAACACGGGGCGCCTAGCTACGCCCCTGGCTGAAGCATTTTACTGCTGTTCTAGGGTGTAATCTGGAAAGCTCCAAGGTGACAGGGGTCCACTGAACTCCGTGGAACTTACTTCCACATGCTTTAGATGAGGGTATAAGTCATTCTTCACCAGAACTCCTCCCCATCACTTTCTTCTTATCTTGTTCATTATCATCCTCACCCATAGAGGAAACATATTTGGGTTGCTGGCTTCTGACAAGTTTCAACACACTCTCATTAATCAGAAGCGATTCCCTGAAGAGCTTCCTCATCTTTAGTGCTCTAAGAAAGCCAATACCATGCTGATGCAATTAAGGAGTGCCAGGCTGTTAATTTAATGTTGCATAAAGTAATGATATAGCATGGGTCTGAACAGATCCTCCAACATGCTCACAATTTCCAGCACAGCACTGAGCACCAAAACCCTCTTTCATGGAGTCAATACACATTAAAGGCAAATTAAGCAGTCATCAATAATTGGGCTACAGTTAATAAATTAGGCCCCAGACCACCTTTTTCACATAGAGTTGGAAATGTGAAACAAGGAAGGCATCTCTCTCATTTTGACTAACACACGTACAAGAACTACAGGCTTTGGGTGCGGGAGAAAAAGCCTCCATTTAAATACTGCATTCCTTGTAGAAGTTGGGAGTTTGGGTTAAGTAAAGAGCTACCCTTAAAGAGCTGGGGAGGGACTGTAGCTCAGTGGTAGAGCACAAGCTTTGCATTCAGAAGGTACCAGGTTCAGTCCCTAGCATCCCCAGACCCAGGCAGAGCTGGGTAAGACCCTTGAAGGAATGAATGAAAGAAAGAAATGAATGAAGAGACCCTTCTCTGTCTGCAACACTGATAATAATAGAATAGAATAGAATAGAATAGAATAATATAATTAATTGATAATATTGTAGACATTACAGGAAAACATCATTATCCACCGGGGTTCCTATTCTGCAGATTGCCATGGGTAATGGAACCATGGATAATGAGTCATTAAGTCTATGGGAATGCAAGGGTTAGGCTCCCAAACTAAAAATAAACACAAAATTGAGCCAAAATGCAAAAAACAGGCCAAATAAAGTGCCATACCATGCTCTGTGAGCTGTCAGGAGTCCAAAGATGCCCCCCACAAGTGCAAATGTCCCCCAAATTTGGCTTAAAATCTTGGGGGGGTAGTCATTTTAACATAAATGAGCCATAAAATGGCTCCCATGCTCAAAATGGTGACTGGAAATGACCTCTGAGGTCATTTCCAACCCACAAATACATGGAATTAACCCCTCTTTGGCCAGATTTTTGTGTGAATGCCAAGGTGAGGTGTCCATTACCCGACTGAAGATGCAGAAGCCCATGGGTGACGAGCCCATGGGTGACGAGTCCATGGATGACAAGGTTCTCCTGTATTGAGCTAGATGAGCCAGTGGTCTGAGTTAGCATAAGGCAGGTTCCTAAACAACTATATCAGCTATATATAACACTGGTTCTGTACACTGAATTTGTTATAAATTATTAAATGTAGGGCTGAGTCAAAAGTTCTCCATAGAAAACTTGTAGCTTGAATTCTGGGGCAACGGAAAAGCCAAAGGTCTCCTAATAACACCCCCCCCCCCCAGCTCACCTTCTTTTTGCTGCTGTCTGTTATATAGCTGCCCTCCTCCTGGTGATAGGACGCTAGGATGCACATTAGCTAGTCTGTTGGGCCTCACTATCACCTCACATGAACTTAGAGAGGACACCCTAGAACATACCAACCCTCTTCAGCCACTGCACCTTGCAGGGTAGTAGTGAAGAAGATTAATTTTAGGAAACCAGTGTCCACCATTGCTGGTCTTCTCTTTGAAGAACCCAGATGAACTTCTAAGGAACCCCAAGGTTCCCCAGAACACAATATGAAAACCACTGTGCTCATTGTAATTGTGATATTTGTGATGAATCCATTCCTTTATTCAGCTCAGTATGTTAGACTCTCCTGGGTTAATCATGGCCTGGTCCATCCCAGGACATAGACTGGACCAGAAAGACAAAAACAATTTTAGAAGAAAGGATAGTAGTCTGTTGCTTAGATGCAGAGGAGGATCCTGAACATTAAACCCAGCATCTGGCCTGTTCTGCATCCTGATCCTCATTCCTAAGGATCCCTGGCCTTCTGACTACTACAACAATGTCCTAACAAGATCTCTAGGGATATGTGGCACACAAACTGAAGAGAAGTCTCTGGAAACTTTGTAAGTTGTGAATCTCATATTTCCATTTTGAGTCACCATTTTGGAAGCAGCTTAGCTAAGCAGGAATTATGGCTGTTTAAAAAATTATATTAATCATGGCTGCATCTTCATCCCTTCAACCCAATGACAAAATCCCCACTGACTTCAAAGCAGCTAAAGTGCCACCTCAACTTCCCATTAAGACACCTAAAATTAACTATCTGTGCTACTTCTACTCATTGAGGCTGTTCTCAGGACTAGCCTAACCCTGCTTGGGCTTCTCCAGGCAGGGTTAGGCCGGTCGTGAGAAGCATCAGGATACTCACAGATCCTCCCGCTCCCCGCCTGCCTAACTCCCTTAATCAACCTGGCTCTTAACCCAGCTACTGGGTGTCATGTGATTCCTCGGGCTGCATGCAGCCTGAGGAATCACAGAGATGGTTGCATAGAGTGTCTGTCTAAGGGAGGAATCCCCAGTGCAATGTGTGTGCCATGCATTGCATTGAGGGATGCCTGGAGGCCGGAACAACTAGCTCCAGCCCCAGATCCCTCCACCCTGCTCTGTTCTTCACAGAGCTGCATGGAGCATGGCTGCCCATGTGGGTGTGTGGGAGGTGTGTTGAAGAGGACCTGCTGGTCATCTGAGGGGAAGGTAAGTGGAGAACAGCCTTCCCCCCATGCCCACCCTGCCCGCCCAGGGCAATGGTGTGAATCGCCTCATTGTCGGTGTTGTTCCTATACAGTCTGTGCCTGCCTTTCTCAGACGGCAAACCAGAGACAAAACTTGCATAATTCATAAGAAGGTGGATTAAATCAGACTTATTTAATATTTGTACAGTGACTTGAAAATGGAAAGCACCTTACAAATGCTGAGCATTACCAAATAGGTCAGTATTTAACCCAAACCCCTGGTGGAGCTTGATATTATGCATTTTGCGCCTTCATTCTGGTTGGTTAATCCATAATCGGCTTTCCAAATATTTCTTTGACTGGACACAGGCCATCCTAGTACATGAGATTAATGCTGTGCAAGAAAATAAACTATCTTTGGCTGAAACAGCAGACTTGGAACAGCTTAGCCAACAGGCTGCCTACACAAGATGGAAACAAACTGGCACTTCACTGATTACTTGGCTTGCTGAGATAGAAGGAATGGTGTTGCATTCGGGTGTCTTTTGGGGTTTTTGTTTTTGTTTTTTAGATGAGAAAATTAAAGGGTAGTGGATATAGGACAAGCAAATTATGCCAATCAATTAAAAATACATTTAGAAGAGCCTCGGGCAAATATGAACAGAATGAATTTGAGCAGCACAGTAGATGCACACATAGAAGCTTATGAAGATATGTCAGCAGAGTTGCCCAATTCTGATTTATTTATTTAATGATTATTTATTTATTTATTTTAATGCTGAATCTCTAGGGAAGACAAGAGGTGGGACAAGGGACAGAATCAGGGTCGTCTATACAGTAGAGTAAGGACAGAACATAGAGTTAAGGGCAGACTCTTGGATAAGAGCCAGACCACACAAGTAGTAGATCAAGTGGTAGAAGTGTCCCTGGATTGTACTATCTGGGGGTGTTCTCGGAGGCGGTGTCCATGGAGGTTCCCCCTCCCACTGCCAGCCTCCCATCCATCCAAAACCAGCCCGTTCAGCTGTTCTTTGGCCCATTCAGGTCTTTCCCCCAGCCTGGTGGCCATTTTGGAGGCCACCACACCAGCACAATGGACCTCTGCATGGCCTGGGTCATGCCAGGCCACACAGAGGCCCATTGCACAGGTGTGGCAGCCCCTGTGTGTACAGTTCCTCACTCTTGGACTGGGTTCAGAGGCAGCATGGAACTGGTGGTTCAGTTGAGCTGCCACAACCCCAGCATACACACAAGCCCTACTTCCAGTACGGGAAATGATACATTGAGATTGGGTATGATGTACAAACCCACCAATCATGGCATATTTTACTCTACTTGTGGCACAGAACTGGACATCTGTAACTTAGACTTCAATGAAGTGAGTGACAGATTTCCAGTTCCATGTCTCAAGCAAGGCAGACTATGCTAACATTGGTGGGTTCACACGACATACCCAATCTTGGCACATTGTTGTTGGGACTGGAAGATGAGCTCATGCACATGCCCGGGGTTCTGGCAGCTCTGCCAAATTGCTGATTTAGCACTAGGTGTGAAGCTGGCCTTAGTTTCTACCCATAGAAATTCAGTCAGGCCCTCAAATTCTTAGCAAGCATCAGCCTAACCAAGGATAGTTTCTCAGCATCCCACTGGCCACCAGCTCCCAACATTCTGTCACACTTGAATGAGATCCAAAAAACAGAACGTAGGCTGTGGCTATGGAAGTAGGAGCAGGAGGCTTGATTCTTAATTACTGGGGGCAGTAAGAGCAGAGGTTGGGTGTCCCCTCTACTTTCTCCTATGTACATGAATGATTGCCTTTTATTCTGATGGGGAAACAATAGAACTACAACTAGATACAACTCTGCAGCTGTGAGGCAAACCCCACTCATAACCCCTGATCCTGCCTGGGACCTCATGTTGAAAGCAATCGCCTCAGTTCTGGATGGAAGGGTGGGGAGAAGCGGATGTGGGCAAAAGACTGGGATTTGTTATCCTTCCTTCTATCCTTCTTCCTCATGCTCTTCCACCTCCTCTCCCCATCAAACTTGACAGGCCTTTACCTAGTCGGTAACAAATGCCCCTCAGCTGTGCAGAAGGGTGGTCTAAATGTAGCTGGTTTGTTGGAAAGAACAGAAGGATAGGCACACAACCTGCAGCTGATTCCATGTCTGGGTATCCATGTCCCCAGCTTAAACCAGTATGCTTCAAGATGAACAATTTTGACACATAAGGTGTTTCATTCTAATTGCAGTTTTTCAAGGGGAAAAAAAATGTGTCTGCTCTATTAAGCACTCCAGCGGTATCCACTGAATCGAAAACATCTCTCTGTAATTGACGCTGTGTGCAATACATGCCATCCTAGGAAGTGATGTGCCTTTTCCTAATCAGCCCTGGACATCAAAACTGGGGCAGGAAATGAAAAGAAGGACAACACACTTCATAACAAGTGGACAGTTGCATTTGCCTTTGGAAGTCTATGTGCTATGTTAAAAATATAGCATGAGTTGTCCTTTAAAAAAACACACACCTTTTCTTTTTTTCTAAATTTGAAGAAAATATCCACAAAATATTCAGCCAACATTAAGCACTTTTAAATCTGATTGATTTCAACAGAATATCAAAGTGGTTAACTTCTCCTGCATTGTTCCAAGGCATAATATGATTGGTCAATATGGTGAACAGTTAAGTTTTCATGTATAGCTTTCACATATTTTTAATAATGAGAATTATACCATTTTTACACATTATGTGGCATGTCATCCAGTGCACATTTAACCCCTGCTACCTTGGCAAAGAGGCACCTTTTCATGTGGTGATTCTCTTTATTTAGCAGGGGGAGAGTAACTGGCCCTATTCATCCCCGCACAATACCTCCAGTGACTGTTGCTGGTATCTATCTTATATTTCTTTTAGATTGTGAGCCCTTTGGGGACAGGGATCCATCTTATTTATTTATGATTTTTCTGTGTAAACTGCCCTGAACCATTTTTGAAAGGGCTCAGGTATAGAAATTGTATGAAGGCTCAGGTATAGAAATCGAATGGAGATGGAGGAGGAGGAGGAGGAGGAGGAGGAGGAGGAGGAACTGCAGCCAGTCCTATCCCCCTGACAAGTACATCATACATGTACTTGCATATATGTTTATCTTCCACTCATACTTTCCATTTTAGGTGTACAATTAAGACAAATGTACATCTCCTAGACATATAATGAGGTGAGTCCCACAATCGGTGAGGGTTTGCCTTCAGAGGGTTTGCGGGGAGAGAGGGCTTAGCCCGCTCTCTCCACAGACGATCCCCAAATAGTCCAGGGCAGATGGATCGGCAGCCCACACAACTGCCAGCTCCATCACGGAGCCAGCCAGAGCTGCGGGGATAGGGGGCCGTGCGGCCCCCGGAAGTTCCAGGATGCCCCGCGCGAGTGTGCGGGGCATCCTGGAGAGACCCCCAGGGTTTCAGCCTTACACCGGGGGTCTCCTCGAGTGTTGCCACAGCATGGAGCCGTGCCGCAGCAATACAAGATCAAAAAGATGGGGTTAACAGAGCGCTCGCTCCACTAACCTCGGCTAAGGGGAGGGGGAATTAGGAGAGTTTGCTGCCCAGAACTGCGCGGCCCCCATGGCAGCAGACGATCAGCAAAAAGCAGGCTAGGCTCCCTTAGCTCACTTTTTGCTGATCGTGAGAATCTTCTCAATGTGTGAACTGGGCCTGAGCACTTATTTAACAAGGCTAACAAAAACCCAGGTTAATGCATGCATGGTGGCAGGAGAATCAAATGGCAAGCATAGACTCAATATACAAGATATACAAACAGCCTCATAAAAAATCCTCCAATGGGTCAGTTTGGGGCCAAATACAATTGTCTGAAAGGGCCTAGAGATTGATGGGGAATCTTTGGCTGGTATAACATTTATGTTGAGCACTATGTGTTATTAAATAAATCTGTTCCAGGGAAACGCTTGAAATGAAAAAAAGAGAAAAAAACAGCAAGCCTTTGGCTCATCTGCTGGAGCCAACGCACCCACATGGCGACACAGACGATTAGCAACTTGTCAGCGATTGCATAAATAAAATACATTTATCTTGGAGGAGCTGCTTGCTTATTTCATTTCAGTTTGAAAAGGTTTCAATTTCCTCTTCCCCATAAAAATCACTATACTTCCAGAGCTAAATTTTGAAAAACTGAGAACTTGGAGTTTCTTTAAATATCATGCAGTACAGTCCTTCCTTAAAGTATACCACTTTAGAATACATTGAGGGGAGTGTACCCTGTAACAGGGATTTCCAGATGTTGTTGACTACAGTTCCCAGAATTCCCAGCTACAATGGCCTTTGGCCAAGCATTCTGGGAATTGTAGTCAACAACATCTGGGAATCCCTGTTACAGGAAACACTGATTGGCAGTTTTCTGTTTGAATTATCTCATATAAGAATTCCCACAATCAGAAGACTAGCAGAACATGGGTTTTAAGCATATCCCCCCCACCCACCTTTTTAACATGGGAGGATTCAAACATATGATTTCCCTCTACCTAAAGCCTGAAGTGGTTCAATCGAGAAATGATAGTATCACATGCTATTTCTATGTAGATGGATTTGTGTGAGAGAGAAATTTCACATGTCTGCTCTTCATGCTTACTGCAGCTTTCATCTGAAGAGACAAATGCTGTAAGCATGATTGCCCCTTTTTTCAGTATCAGGAGGCTGGGGCCTACCAGTCTCCCAATCACAGAAATAGGAGCAATCACAGTGTTTGTCTTTTTAGACCAATGCTGCAGTAAGTGTAAAGAGTGGGGTCGGGAGGGTGAGTGGCGGGCCAGGGGCGGGACTTCCCACCTGCTTGCCCCAGTGTAAGTATGTACAGAAGCATTCAGTGAACATCCAAACAGGTGTTAACAGGCTAACAGCTGCTAACCCAAAACTTAGCAGTCATGAGATAAGGGGACAAGTACATGTGTGGATTGCTAATTGGTTGAAGGACAGGAAACAGAGGGTAGGTATAAATGGAGAGTTTTCACAATGAAGAGAAGTAAGAAGTAGGGTCCCCCAGGGATCTGTACTGGGACCGGTGCTTCTTAATTTATTCATAAATGATCTAGAAGTTGGGGTAAGCAGCGAGGTGGCCAAATTTGCAGATTACACCAAACTATTTAGGGTAGTAAAATCCTAAACAGATTGTGAGGAGCTCCAAAAGGATCTTTCCAAACTGGGGGAGTGGGCGACAAAATGCCAGATGTGGTTCAGTGCTGGCAAGTGTAAAGTGATACACATTGGGATGAAAACCCCAACTTCACATATTTGCTGATGGGATCTGAGCTGTCAGTAACTGACCAGGAGAGGGATCTTGGGGTCGTGGAGGACAGCTCACTGAAAATGTCGACTCAATGTGCAGCAGCTGTGAAAAAGACCAATTCCATGCTAGGGATCATTAGGAAGGGGACTGAAAATAAAATGGCTAATATTATAGTGACCTTATACAAAACGATGGTGCAGCCACACCTGGAGTACTGCGTACAATTGTGCTTACCAGCAGGCCTGCAGCACTCCCCACACCCATTCTTGCAGTGGTGGTGGTGGCAATATCTAGCCTCTACACATGCGCAGAGGCCATTTTTGTGGTCAGCGTGTTGCTTACTATGCCACAAATGGCCTCTGCCCATGCATGGAGGCCAGATATTGCTGCTGCTGCTGCCACCGCAAGGATGAGGGCATCCCAGCAGGCCTGCTGGTAAGCGCCTTCTATTTTACTATTAAAGACACCTCTCACTCACCACTCTCCCTGCCTCCCTCCTCACCCTTTACAAAAGCCTTTTTTTACTCCTCACTGGATTCCCCTTTACAGCCGCTTGAACCAGTGAACAGTTTTGAGTGGGTTCGGCTGGATGGACTGGCCAGTCGGTCCAACCGAACCGGTTCACAGATCATGGTCAAATAGAATTGAAATTCAAGTCAATCTGAATTTGGACCGAACCACAAAAATTGGCTCTGTGTACACCCCAACACACACACACACACACACACACACCCCAGAACTGAGGACCAAAATACCATTAGGTGCTTCATTTCCTAAACAAGAGGTGCTGGGATTTAAACCTTCCCATGGAAATCTACAGCCTTTTTTCCTAGATGGAGAACTTTTGATTATTCACTAGTGAGGGAAAGCAACTCTGCTCATGCATGGTGGCATTCTAAGTTTATACATACTTGTATATTCCAGAAATGAACCATAGCATTGTGGGGCGGGGGGAGTTTCTGGAACAACTAAGTCCTGGTGAGCCTGGGGTCAGAATTAATCTTCGAGTCAGAATGATATTTATCCCAGAGAAGACAACCATCCCATACACCTACATAAAAAGAGAGCCAGCGTGGTGTAGTGGTTAGAGTGCTGGACTAGGACCGGGGAGACCCGAGTTCAAATCTCCATTCAGCCATGATACTCTGGGCCAGTCACTTCTCTCTCAGCCTAGCCTACTTCACAGGGTTGTTGTGAAAGAGAAACTTAAGTATGTAGTACTCTGGGCTCCTTGGAGGAAGAGCAGGATATAATAATAATAATAATAATAACAACACAAATATTATTATTTCATTCTTTCCTACTTCCCCCACTCCCTGAGCATCTGTGCCCTGCTCTATGTATGATTCTAAAGCCAGCATTTTTTCCGTGCATTGAGTGGATCCAATAAAGATGTTATCTTTACCTACTTCACCCAAAATGATGGAAGCTTTAGAAATCTCAATTCCACATTCTCAGCTCACTGAGCAAGGGAGTATACGGAGCATGGATCAGGGGGGCTGAAACAGAAGGATAAATGTTATCTTTGTTGAGCTACTGAGCAAGGAAAAGAGTCAGCGACAAAATAGATTGTTCATGGAAGTCTGATTAATCAGAATAAAATTGCTTGTAGGAGGTCAGAATAGATAATAACAAAACTATACACTAGTGTACTTGTATTCATTCTTGAAGAGGCACAGTGAGTTCCTTTAGCTGTAAGTATGTTTATGTCTACTTAGTTATTTAGAGAATTGGCTAAATCCAATAACTAGTGAAGGGCCTCATTTGAACCAGGTAGGGATAATCCGAACAGCCCCCGCCCCCATTTTCTCTGCCCCATTCACAGGTGGCAAAAATGAGAGGCATTTTCTGCAAATTTGTGTGGGGCAGGGCTGAGAAATTATCTGAAAGTCTTTTTGAAAGGGTGAGTTGCCACTGGTTGGCAGTGGCAGCCCTTTCCTTTTTCCTTTTAAGGGTGGGTTGTCTTGTTTTGTTTTTTGGCTTCCTCTTTCGTAGCTGAGCAGCAGTGAGCGAGATCTTCTCAGCAGCTGGCTGACTCCTGCTCTCCATCATTATTTCCCCACAGAATGCCTCTGCAATTCCAAAGGGGCTTCTGGGGTGGTGTGGGGGGGATGGCAGCTACCAGTGTGGCAGAAAAATCATGGATGGTAGGAGCCAGACACTGAAAAGAACTCTGCCATTGTTGCTGTCACCACCACTTCCACCAAAGAGATGGATGGTGGGGGGGGGGGCAGGTGCCACCAACCAGAAGTGAGCCACCTCCAAAACCTTTGAAGAATTTCTCAACCCCCTGCTCCCAAAATCACTCCAGTTTTCTGCTTCTGCTTCTCCCCCCAAATTCCTCCCAGACCCCTGAGTTCAAGCTAAGAACAATTGAGGTCGTTCACACGACCATTTCTGGGGTGGTGAGGGCGGGTGGGGGAGCAGAAGGAACCTACCTTCCGCCCAGATGATCACAGATTGAATGTGTGGCATGCAGCTGGAACAGCCACATGATCCACACTGCTGTGAGTAGTGCAGATCTCTGAAGACCAGGAAAATGAAGCCCAGCCTCCAGATATCCCTTAATGCACCACACAAGGAGCATGGTGCGTTGAGGGATTCCCCCTTAAGCTGGGCACTCTAGGCTCCTGGCTCTGTGTCTGTTAGAAGTGTGAGCACTGTAAGATATTCCCCTCAGGGGATGGAGCCGCTCTGGGAAGAGCATCTAGGTTCCACGTTCCCTCCCTGGCATCTCCAAGATAGGGCTGAAAGAGATTCCTGTCTGCAACCTTGGAGAAGCTGCTGCCAGTCTGTGAAGACAATACTGAGCAAGATAGACCAATGGTCTGACTCAGTATATGGCAGCTTCCTATGTTCATATGTTCCTGTTCGGGCTGCCTGTGGCCTGAGCAGACACACGACCTTGGACCTGGCTAAAAGGGTACACTTGTGGCCTTTTACCCAGATAAAAACCCAAGCAAAAAGCTACCTGGGGGAGGGGGGCAGTGCCAGGATCAGCCCCAATCCCTGCACTTCACACAAGAAGCTCTACCCAGTAGGTCTGCCAAGCCTGGCTAGTGCTGCTCATGTGAACAGCCTCATTATGTGATCATTTCTAGCTCAGCACAAGGGCTTACCAGCAACTCCAGCCTCTTTTTTTAGAACGAAAGAGAGAAAGAAAGTACAAGCAGCTGGTTCACAGAGGCATGCTTATTGCTTGATTGTTCGGCACTGGATCCTTCACAGGTGAATGTGTGAAGTGGCTATTTGTAGTGCTCATTCTATGATGGTTGATTTGCACATCACTTAAGCTCTATCCATAGGTTATGAACACCAGCCGTGCTCATGCTTGCAACTGAACTGGAAAAGTGAAAGGAAGTCCTGCCCCGCACTGTCACTCACCCCTCCAGCTGTCCCGTTCATACCTACGGCCCCTTTTTTGTCACCCCCTTTGTCCATGAGCTGTGACCTGGATTACCCAAGCTTCAGCTCTCAGAAGCACCAGCCATCAAGCTTATGGCATCTCCTCTTTCAGACAAATGGAGCTGTAAGTGTGGACAGGCCAGCTGAAAGGGGTGAGTGACAGCACAGGGCGGGACTTCCTCCCCATTTCTGAAGTTGTAAGCAAATAAAGGCTTGTGTGCTACAGTCAACAAGTGGTACAATCAGAAATGTGCAGGGTGAACTGGATCTAAGTTTCCAGTCCTTGTCATGGTGAGAACTGGGGAAAGAATTAAAACATGCAGCAGTTTCCACCAAATGCTCATCCCTCAGATACAGTGAAGGAAGCAAAACACCTGACATGATGAGCACCAGAATCTTCATCCATATGTGGATCCCTAGCAGGCTAGACTTTTACCTGCAAACAGGTGCTGCTCACACAGTCTGGATCCAAACCCAACTCCTATATGCACTGGCAACTTGAGCTCCCCCCCCCCCCCGCTTCAGCAAGGATCCATTCTGTTCTGCATGTGCACACACACATGTGCACGCACATGGGCACAGACACACGCACATTTGATGCAAAAGATGGGGAACAGCCTTTCCTCTTTGAGGTTTTGCTCCATTGCAGCCTCCTTCTCTGTTTCCTAAACAAATAAATGGCACAAAAAAGTGCCTTTGGCTCCATTCGCTTGAGCGGGGCTGGCCCTAGGGGTTTTGGTGCCCGAGTGGAAGTATGACTTTGGTGCGCATGCACACACAGTTAAGATTGTATTCCGTAATCTACAGGTTATAATTTTAACTGAATGGGGGTTGGGTCATACTTGGCACTGGCACTGGCTGTGGCAGGGGGCAGTGAGGAGGGAGCAAATATCTTTTGATTGATTGATTGATTGATTTTCTATACCGCCCTTCCAAAAATGGCTCAGGGCGGTTTACACAGAGGAATAAATAAAATAAAATAAAATAAAATAAAATAAAATAAAATAAAATAAAATAAGATGGATCCCTGTCCCCAAAGGGCTTGCAATCTAAAAAGAAACATAAGACCCCAGCAACAGTCACTGGAGGTACTGTGCTGGGGGTGGATAGGGCCAGTTACTCTCCCCCTGCTAAATAAAGAGAATCGCCACATTAAAAGGTGCCTCTTTGCCAAGTTAGCAAGGGTTAGCTGCTGCCCCGTGCCACTGCCCAGCTCCACATTCTTATGGATTTTAAAAGGTTTTTACTCTTTCCTCACTGCCTCCCTCACCCCAGCCACCATGCAGAGGGTGGCTATTCATGACAGGGGTGGTGGTGTCTGGGCTCACACCACGTCCTCCGAGAACTGGTGTGTGAGGTGACTGCCTAGGTCTGCCTAGTGCATGAGCCAGCCCCGTACTTGTGTGGAATTAAGGGAAAGAGGGTGGTGCAATCCAGAGGGAGACCTTTCCCTTCATTTGCAGTCCATGTTTTCTCAATTATATTTGGGAAACCACAGACTAAAGGGTGGCCATGGTGGCCAAACCCAGTAGCCAGCACAGGTAGCTTTCAGACAGAGCAGAATTCCTGGGACGCCAGGCTAATCTGGATTTTTAAAAAAGGAAAAATACAGTTTCCTCCAGACCATGGCCACCCTTCAGATAATAGGAAATATTGCTATTTGGCTGCTTGGGTAAAGGGGGAACAAAAATAATTCAATTCAGTCTGGAGGAAACTGTATTTTCCCTTTTTAAAAATCCAAATTAGCCTGGAGTCCCAGGAATTCTGCTCTGACTGAAAGCTGCCTGTGCTGGCTACTGGGTTTGGCCACTTCTGGCTATGTGCATGCAGCCTTTGTCAAATAACAGCAAACAGTTTGGGAAGGGAAGTGGAGGGCTGGATTGAATTCTCTCTGTTCTCCCTTTACCCAAGCAGCTAAATGGCATTATTGCCTATTACCTGAACACACAGTTCTAATTGCTGCATTTCTGTGCAGCTGGATCAGGACCCAAAGGTTTCCAAGGGCATGAATTCAGCCATAGCTGCCCAAGAGTTCCAGCAATCTTGATCAAAACTGACTCAGAAGCTCCTTGGTCCAGACACAGTGTAATCTAGAGGTCCCTTGATTTTGCGAGACCCAAGGCATTGTCGCTGATGCCCATTCCATCTCATGAGGATCTGGCTTCAGCTCCTTATGCAACCAAGGACCACATATTAAATTTGGATACAAATATAAGCCTCTAGATGAGATGGATTTGGAGGAAACAATCTCCTACAGTCAGGACTACTAGAGGTGCTGTCCTGAGCACTTTAGAGGAGGGTTAGGATGCAGATAGCCTGATCTTAAGGGGAAGGCATGTATGATTCTCTGGCCCAGGTAGCCATTTAGTGAGAGAAACTGCTGGGATCAGCTTTGCCTTGGAACCTGGGTTATTTATCCAAGGGAGAACATTGCATTGGTGATGACACCCTCAGCCCAAGGGTGTACCTGGGTGCAGATCTCATTCATTCTTTCATGAAGTTGTAGCTAAATGGAACCCATTCCTCATGTTTTGCCTTATTTCCAGGTGTGGGTATAAGCAGCAGGTGAACCTCAGTGAAACTCACATAGGCTTCTGCTCGCTGACATCAGAACAGAACTGCATTGCCAGAGTGGAATCTAGGCCATCATTTTGCTTCCACCTGCGGTCAGCCAGATGCCCCTGGGAACTCACCAATGGGGTCTGAAGGGGAGAACTTGTGGTTTGTTCCCACCATCTGATCTTCATTTATGCTCCCTGTGGACATGGAGGTTGCTTGACCTAACTCTAATGATTTCTCATCAAGCTGTATCATCCATGTGGCCCTGTGTTGCCATTATTATTCTGCCTCTTCAACTCCTGATTCAGGAGAGACAGGGAAGTAAGCAAACACACCGGTGCAGACCAGCTGGGGTCATGGATCACTGAAGCATCTGGCTTCTTCCTGGCAAGAGGCAGCCTACTTGTTAGCAATTAGCTCTTCATTAGTATTCCAAAAATGTTTGGAAGCAGAAGATGCATTAACCTTTCTAAAGGGAGGCTTTCCTGCACACTCTCAAAAGCTGGTTTAGTGGAGGCAAGAATAAGCAAGGAGTGCTTCCTAGTGGCTTCCCTACATTTCACATGGAGACAACAGTGCTGAATGCGGGGACCCCTCTTGCAGGTCCCTCTGCTCCAGGTCTTCTAGCCCAGCCTTCCTTTTTTAAGCATGCCCCAGGCCACCCTTCACATCCAGTCATGCACTGCAGCCTATGTTCTGCCACAAGGAGACATTTAAAAAAATATATTGCAGGGGTCACTGCCTATGGTTTTGTAGCCCCATCTTTCCTTCATGAAGGATACCAATTTAGCACCATCCCATTGCATCCCATCACTGGTGGTGCTCCTTATTTAAAGAAGCAGACATTGAAGCAAGATCTGTATACTTTAAAAAGCCAGTTCCTAATATTCTGTCACACTCTAGTATGACCAAGAGACATAGCTCAAGACAGCACTAGAAGGAACATCGTGCTATCACTAGATAGCTCTAGGGACATTGAGCAGCAAGCTTCAAAATGATGCTCAATGGCTGGGGGTCACTAAGGGCAAGGAACACATTTAGCCCAGAGCTCAAATAGTATATCCAAGTGAACTCCTTTAATTACTCCCATGTAAGTGGATGACTGCCATTAATTCCTAACTTTCATTTCATTGCTTTAAAAGTAAAGCCCTGCACTTGAGGACACAATGAGGGCAAATCTTGACTCCACCCCCACTCTAGGGTGGCTTGCCATCACTGACAGGAATCCCACAGATGGGATGGGCAATGTGCCTTGGTGCACACTGTGCACACAGAAATACACTGCATGTGCACAGAGGATTGTGGAATATACCAAACTTCACAGGCATTTTGCTATTATTGCACAATAAATAAAGTACAAACCAATGTATTTATTGCACAATAAAGTAAGTACTGGAACAAACTCCACAGGCATTTTGCTATTATTGCACAATAAATAAAGTACCTCTGAGCATGTTAAGAGGGCCTTTCACTCACCACTGAGCAATTCCATTTTGTCCTCAAAACTAAGAAGTAGGACTTCCTTCTCAGACAAATAGCAGTGCTCCACACAAGTCTAAACTCCAGTACAACCTTAAGAAAAAGAAAAAGCATGGTTCACACACCCTTCTTCAACAGCATTCTGAGAACATAGTCCAGAAATATTTTTCAGACTTTCAAAAGCTTATAGTTATATTGGTTCTCCTGTAGCACAGCTAAACCTTACACCAGTATTCTGTACCTGACCATACCCTCTCACTGAAGTGCACTGGAGGTTTTTCACATATGGCTTTATGCCTCAGAGTATCTGAAGAGTGAATCTGCTTCACACAGATTCACAAGATGTTTACTTCAGGGGGTTAGTTTGACAGTTCTTCACATAGCTGTCGGCCCCTCCATGCACTCCCTGGCAGATCTTTTTCCTGTGTGTTCACATCTACCTGGTCTGGGTTCTCCCTCCAACACAGAGGAAGAGGCGAGAGCGCTTATTTTTAAAATAGTTAAAAGCAAGAATGAATTGTCAAACAGCTAGATCAAACAGTAGGACATTTAACCCTTGCCTTTGTGAGTGACTGCCTTCATCACATAATGTTTACCCCCCCACACACACCTAATTGAATCAGCCTAGACAACAAAGGGCTCAGGTTACATCCATTCTGCATATCTAAAGCCTATGTAAAACATAGCAATGCACACATTTTGCAGTCTGTGCTTGTGTTTATCTCAGGAATTTCTCTCTAGCCCTCCCTCGACAGAGTATCACCAATCTACAACAACACACACACATACTCCAGCGCTTGCAATTGCAAATCACTTAGAGCAGACCATACCCAAAACAGCTGTCAAACTCCCCTTCATAGAGTTTTATAAAAACCCTGGGAAGAGAGCTGGTCTTGTGGTAGCAAGCATGACTTGTCCCCTTAAGCTAAGCAGGATCCACCCTGGTTGCATACGAAAGGGAAAGTAGAAGCGTGAGCACTGCAAGATATTCCCCTTAGGGGATGGAGCTGCTCTGGGAAGAGCATCTAGGCTCCAAATTCCTTCCCTGGCATCTCCAAGATAGGGCTGAGAGAGATTCCTGCCTGCAACCTTGGAGAAGCCACTGCCAGTCTGTGTAGACAAAACTGAGCAAGATGGACCTATGGTCTGACTCAATATATGGCAGCTTCCTATGTTCCTGATTTACTGGTATGACCACCCCAAACATAACAGAGAAACTGCAGGGCAAAACAGAAACCCCAGTCCCACCACCCCCCAAGCCTCTGAAACTAGAGGGTTTTTTAGAACCAGACATACTTCAGGCTAAGCCAGAATTTGCAGCCTCTATTCAGGGAAAATCTAAATCCTGTCTGTCCTAGTCCCTGATAGCCCGCAGAGAGGTCAGGGTAAATCCAGCGAATATGTGGACTGGCACGCCTCAATCAGGAGTGGATTCACAATAAAAGCCCTGAGTGAAAAGCCTCCAGGTGTTTGATAAATCAATTGTTTTTGCAATTCACTTGGTGTAGTAGTGTTCTAACTGCATTTATGAGCTGGTTGCCTCTAGACACTGGTCAAAGAGGAAGGCAAGCACTGCTGCGTCTCCACTTCCTGCCACCCCAGTTTTCTCAACAGTGGCAGGAGCGTGGTAATGGTCAATTTCACCACATGGCCACAGAGCTAGCCTCAGGATGAAGCAAACAGAAGCAGTCACTGCAAGTGGTGGATTATCCTGTCTACCACCCTGTGTGCTCCCCTGCTCACCACCACACCTGCAACCACCAGTATTTTACAGGTGAGGTTTAACCTCACCTGTATTTCCTTGCTGCTCTTCTCCAGGCTCATGCTATGGCAGTGCACAAAGAACTGCTCTATCCTCCTCCTCAGGGCACTGTATTTGAAAAGGAGGAGGGTGGAGCAGGAGAGGAGAAGGGTGGAGCAGGAGAGGAGAAGAGGGGAGGGGAGAGGACTAAAGTGTTGATGCTCTAGCCCACTACTCTCCCCTCTCATCCCCTCCCCTCCTCTCTTCTCCCCTCCTCTCTTTCAGTCCTTTGTCATATACAGTGTGCCAAGGAAGAAGTCAGAGCAGCTCTTTATGTGCTGCCATCAAGCCAAACTGCAGCAGTGGTAGAGAAGGATGAGCGTGGTGGCAAGGGCATGGCGGATGAAGCAGGTGAGGTGGTAGTGTAAGCAGGGACTCAGGGTGCCTTTGAATGCCCTGCCTCAGACACTCAAATGTTTCGGGCCACCCCTGCAAAGCCAATGACTGTAGACTACCAGTTCTCTGTATGTTTCCAGTTACTACATTTTCAGGCAGTTGTTGTGCCACAAATGCTTGCTCACTGGGAACCCCACTCAGGCATGATCCATATATCAACAGAAGCATCTCCCAAACTGTTCCAGTAACATACTTCTTTGTATTCCCACTTACACAAAGAGTAGAAATTTATTTATGTATTATTTATATTTCTGTTCCAATTTCCCAGCCAAAACATGCCCCCTGAAGCAGCTTACAAATGTTAAAACACATATACAGAAAATATAACACTGCAGTAAAACTCCATTGAAGCTAATGAATAAAAACCAGCTAAAGCAACAATGTAAAACTAAAGCTCTGTGGTAATTTTTTAAAAAACAAGATACAAGTGTGGAGCCCGGAAGACAAAGCCTTCCT
Organism: Hemicordylus capensis; assembly: GCF_027244095.1. NCBI lineage: Eukaryota > Metazoa > Chordata > Lepidosauria > Squamata > Cordylidae > Hemicordylus > Hemicordylus capensis. Next base: position 99,358,946 of record NC_069661.1, on the reverse strand, counting down.
AAAAAGTAATTTTTTTATTTATTCTCCTATAAACAAAATGGGGATTCCCTGTGTAGGGAGTTCCATGAGGAGAGTGCACCACTAACAGCATCAGAAAAAATACTGGAGTCACATCATATTTCAAGGGGGGGGGGAGGACGGGGTTTGAGCTTTGTCTAATATGTTTGGCTCTTTAAAGAAAAATGATGATACATTCCACATTAATTCTCCCATCCTGATCATATATTCTCTGAATAAAGTCTCATTGATTCTGATGTAGTTAAAGGTTCTTTTTTCTTTCCAGAGGTGGCCCTGCCCAAGGTACTGCAGTGCCTGAGGCAAGGCACAATATAACTGCCTTGCCCCATGTCCTTGGTGGGGGCCAGCACACTTCCAAAGTCAGCCCTTACAAGCCTTGAAAGTGCATGGAGGGCAGTGAGGAGGGGTAGGTGCTAGCAGGGTTCTCCTCTTTTCTCTTTGTGCTTCTTGCATGCATTGCAAGAAGTGTAGGAAAGGCGATCCTCACAAAGTGGGCAAGGGTCCAATCAGTCCCAAAGAACTGCTCCAATAGTGTCAGTGGAAGCATCATGCTGCCCTGAGGGCATTCCAAAAATTTGCCGCCTGAGGCAAATGCTTCACCTTGCCCCATGCAAGGGCCTCCTTGATTCTCATCCCAGATCCATCACCAACAGAGAGAACTGAGTCAATGGAGAACCACTTTTTACAGATTGTGACTGATGTTAATTAAAGAAAAGCACTCTTGAGGGTATGAAAAGTGCCTTGCCTTCAAATAATCCATCAGCAATGAGGTAGGGCAAGGGGGGGGGGCAGGAGCTACTTGTCTTGGGGCTCTTCTCCTGTTTAAGCTATGCAGAAGTTCCTCAATTGGGCCTTCAGGACAGTATTCTCTACCCAAGTCTGCTACCCAAGTCTCCTTGGCAGCTCCAAAGGCATGGAGTTCTATGGCATTTTTGTGATATATTTACAAATATAAATATAAACATGGAGCATAGACCATCAGCCCCCCTTCCATTCCAAATCCAGCAGTGCATGTCAGCAACCCCCCTGCACCCCGCCCCCCAGCTGCTATCTGCCAGCAAGCAGCAACATTCACACTTCTGTCTTTTTCAGCTGCCAAACTATTTCTCTCCAGCCCACCCCTGAGCATGTGGGCTGTCAGGACCTAGTAACCACAAGTCCTCAATGCTAAATTACACAGCTATCTTCTAGTCACTGGTGCCTATTAAGGAAGCCTCACTAGCTATTAGGTTTTTTGGTGTGTTTTTTTAATGGCCTACAGATGATTATCTCTTTACTTTGCACAGACTGCATCAGCATTCCCCTTACATTATGTATCAGGCTTAACTGTGAATGCCAGGCAAATGGCCACAGTGTATCAAGCAGGACGGGGTGTTGATAACTCAGAGTCTTATCATTTGTGCTTTAATTTGATACCATGGGTTGTTTTTATGACTTATTAGTAAACTGACTTGGATCAGACTGGTGCATTAGACATTTTCAATCAGGAAACTGGATATGGGCTAATCAATCCTTATTCACTGATCTTGAGTGTGCACTCTAAGTCATCTCTATATGACAGACTCTTCTTATGCTCAAAACATGTTTCCTTTCCCCTCAAAGACAAGAAACTCCAACAGCACCAGTCACAACACACACCTGTTCCCATATCATAGAACAACCTCCCAGGCATCTTACCTGATGTATTTCCATCCCAATCCATCCTCCCCACATGGTATATCCCATGCCCTTTTAATCCCAATGCAATCTGATCCCCACAGAAACTCCTCTCCAATCCTTTCCCCACGAAAGTTCTCCAACTAATTTAGGAACCTCCACACTATGCCTCTTCCTCCTCCTGTCCCAAAACACTCCCCGCCATCGTGGATAAAGTCTCCCGATGCACACCTGCTGTCCCAGGAGAACCTATCTGTATCCATACTTTTGGGGGAGGAAAGGAAGATCCAGAAGCAGTTAACGCAAAGGCGCTCTCGCTCGCTCTCTCACGCACAGAGAGAGAGACAGAGAGAGAGATTTGAGTTTGGACGGTAAGGTCTTCCCACTGTTCCCAGTCCGTTTTTCCCCGCTATCACCACCACCCCCAGACTCTTGATGTGGTGGGAGGGAGGGAGACAGAGTGTGTGCGTGAGAGAGAGAAAGGGGCGTGCGCTCTTCGCCGGTAGTCTCTCCCTCCCAGATCCTACCGGAGCACAGCCGGTTCAACAAAGTGCTTGCCTGCTAGGCATCCCTTTGAGGTTGAAGGGGAGTGGCAGGGTAGGGTGGGGAGGAGCGCCTGGATCTTGCCTGTTGCCTCAACACTCAGGGGCCAGGAAGGAATGAGGAGGGAGGCGGAGGGTTGGGGTTGGGGGGGCCGGCTGCCATTTGCCGAGCTAGATCCGCCCTTGCCCCCGTTGCTTCTCGGCGATCGGCAGCCCCCAGCAGCGATGTGCTGCGTAGGGGGCGTCCACATGGTGTCCCAGCCTAAGCCAGCTCACTGCCAGCCTTGCCGAGCCCGAGCCCGAGCCCGAGCCCGAACCCCGCGGGAGCAAGATCGGAAACTTGCAACGTCCCGCAGCTGTTGATCGCTTGACCTGCCATTGCTGCCGAGGCGAAAAGGTGTCTTCGAATATTGGGCCAGCTGCGCGCATGCGTCGCTCTCGTCGGCATCAGAGCTCTGCCTGTGGATTGAAAGTTGCATTCCTTGAATCTTCGCGGGAGGGGCGGGGGTGGGGAGTGAAAATAAGAGGCAACAACTCTCCACCCGGAGGAAGGAATGTGGGCAGTTCAGCTCCGGGAGTGCGTGGGGATCTTGCTCTTCCCCCTGATGATAGCCGTGGTCTGCTATGCCAAGAGGTGAGGAGGATGGCGCTTGGACGCGGACGTGTGTGTGTGTTGAATGATCGATCTCATTCTTCGGAAGCCCAGCTCAATGGTTTTGTTTCCTTGCTGAAAGTGGGGGCGGGGGCGGGGGAGGTTGCTTTCGGGTTTAGTGCTGTTCTAAATCCTCTCCCCTTCCTCTGCCTCCTCAGCGTGAATGAGCCCAGCAACATGTCCTACGTGAAAGACACAGTGGACAGATTGCTCAAAGGATACGACATTCGCCTGAGGCCGGACTTTGGAGGTAATTCTCCCCAGAGACTTGTTTACAACGGAAAATAGCGAGTCTGCCTTGCATTTCCTGTAGTTCAGAGGCAAAGGCCAGTAAAAACGAGAATCGGCTTGCAAATGGTCCCTAGTAGCTAGTTCTTTTTCTTCCAGATGGGCACGCAGTCTTTTCTCTCCTTCTGGGATGCACACACAGATGCACACACAAATATACACGCCTATAATCGCTCCAAACATATGGAATCAACCGATTCTGTTAGTACATTGTATTCTACTATCAGCAGTGTTTTCTACGCTAGCATAGGGCTACCGAGTTTCACACAACTCGTCTTTAGACAGGAATAGCACTTGAAGGCGTGTGGACGCCTACCCTACATCCTATACTGTGAGACACAGGAGCCTAGACTTCCGATTCGTTTGCTTGCTAGCTATTAACAACCACCTGTTTCGGTTTCCAGGTTCTCCCGTTGACGTTGGGATGAGAATAGAGATTGCCAGCATAGACATGGTCTCAGAAGTCAACATGGTGAGTACCCCCTTAGAATGACGTGTAAGGCGGGAGGCAAAGATGTGAGCTCCTCTGAAACAGCAGGGGACGATGATAAACTTGTCGACTTTATCGTCGTGGAGTGCGGTTTGGTGGAACAGCTGTTCTTAGGTGTGCTGGGAAAATCGGTTTGAGGAGAGTTCGGGTGCCACCTTGTTGGTTACCCTTTTCAAATGTGGAAGGGCGCCATCTGCCGCTTGCCGCGGCTCACCGAGTTTCAGCACCGAGGACAGCAACCGGTTTCTATGGCTTTCTTGTGTTCTGTCTCTAGCGTTTGGTATATAACGGAAACAAACTACACCGCCGTATTGGGGAGAAGTAAAACGGAAAAAAGCTAATCAAGATGGTTCGTTTTCAGTGGGTATTAGCAAATGATCGCTCACATTTGGAGATCTAATACCGAAAGAATGCGAGAAAGTAAAAATAATAATAAAGCCACGGATCTCTTAAGAGTTGGTATGCAACTGGTAGCGTTCTTCATTCATGCTCCTGCAGTTCTCATTGCAGCAATCTCATTCTTGGGATCGAGGTGATGGAAGAGACTGGACAGGGCATGATGACTGTATTAAGAACTCCGTGTTTGATCGATTTCATTCCAAGCTTGTGCTGGCATTATTTAAAGAATGAATTCCTGTTCTTATTTGGTTTTAAGCTCCATCAGTGACTGCACTATGTTTCACATAAATAATCCTGCTACTAGGCAGGGCTGGCAGCAGCTGCATTGCTGTCTGAGACACAAAAGCCTGTTGATTTCCCCCTAGTGTTTGACTGTCTCTTGTGAAGATGAACTGTAATTGCTGAGTGATGACTGCTGAATATCAGTGCTGACCTGAGGAACTCCAGCCCAGTAATAAAAACAATGGCAAGAATTAAATATGAAGGTCTGGATTACCTTACTCAAGACAGAAACCACCAGCTCGAGAGTTTGTGAGCTGCTATAGTAATAGAACATGCCCATTGATGTGTGCTACTGGAAAATGAGAGTCACTTCATATTTTTCAGTTTATTACATGAAGTAATAATAATAATACATAAAGCAATCTTGAGGGCCAATTCATACCACCATTCTCTTCAGCAGGGAAGTCAACCCAAGTTGACCTTTTAGTGGATTTGTATGTAGAGATAGATATAGATAATTTAGATGCATAAATCAACCTCATCATTGGTGTTTGCTACTGGAAAATGAGGGCCACTTCCTATATTTTTCAGTTGTTATATGAAGTAACAGTAATACACAAAGCTATCTTGAGGGTCAATTCATACCATGATTCTCATTAGTGTGGAAGTTAAACCAAGTTGACTTTTAATGTGGATTTGTATCTACAGCTATAAATATAGATATTTATTATCTCTGTGTGTCTTGTTCTCTCTCTCAGACAACAAAGCCTTAGAATTTGGGACCATCCAAACTGATTAACAGTAGATTGAGAACAAAATGAATATATATATATATATATATATATATATATATATATATATATATACACACACATACACACACACACACACACACATGCATACTTAATTAATTTATGAGATCTGTTGCTGCAAGATGGAGTGAAGACCTCCAGTTTAAATAACTTTAAAGCCCTAAACAGCTGGGAACCAGGTTACCACAAAGAGCACCTTATCCCAAATTTCCCTGCCCAGACCTTAAGATCAGCTAGAGGTCCTGCTCCAAGTGCCCCCACCAAATGAGGTTAGGTGGGTGGCTACTAGGAAGAGGGCCTTTTTGGCAGTGGCACCTCTTTTATGGAATAGTCTCCATAGTGTGGTTCCCTCAGTGCCATTACTGTAGACACCAGGTGAAGATTTTTTTTTGTTCACCCAGGCTTTTAAAAAATGTTTTTGTTTTGTCTTTAGTTGTATTTTATTGTAGTTTGGTTTTTATTTGGCTGTAATGTGTTTTTAATTGAATGTTTTATGTTAAAGTTGTTTTATTGCTTTACTTTGTGAGCTGCCAAGACAGCAACTGTTTTGAAGAAGTTATATAAAGTTAATTTTTTTATTATTGTTATCATCATCATCATCATCATCATCATCATCATCTATTTCAAAGAATTGGACAGCTTCATATACAATAGTTGTATTAATGTCTAACCTACTTGTTAGGACTTGTAGAGCTCCAAAAGGACCCATTCATTTCCCTGCTGTCTCAAAGGTAAAGTGTGCCATCGAGTCAGTGTCGAGTCCTGATGCCCACAGAGCCCTGTGGTTGTCTTTGGTAGAATACAGGAGCAGTTTCCCATTACCATTTCCCATGCAGTATGAGATGATGTGTCTGCTCTTTTCTTGCTTACCTTTACCCAGGTATTCCTAATCCTAGACAGCAGATGCATGTGTAGAAAAGGAGTGCTGGGGAAAGGAAATCTCTGCTATATGCAGCTTTGTCAAAATGGCAGATGTTTGTCTCTTGCATGCATTTCTTTTTCATTCTATGCACAAGTATTTCACAGCATAAAAAAAGGTAAAGTGTGCCATCAAGTCGATTTCAGCTCATGGCACCTACAGAGCCCTGTGGTTTTCTTTTTGGTAGAATACAGGAGGGGTTTACCATTGCCGCCTCCTGCGCAGTATGAGATGATGCCTTTCAGCACAGGGGCGTAACAAGGCTGGAGTGGGCCCAGAGACAAAATTTTAAAATGGGACCCTCGCTGACACACACACACACACACACTTCACAATATATAGTCATGTGACTTGCCTCGTGTCAATTGCCTCTGGAGGGCCCCTCGAGGCGTGGGGGCCCCCAGGCAGCCGCCTCCCCTTGCCTAATAGTAGTTACGCCCCTGTTTCAGCATCATCCTGTATCACTGCTGCCCGATATATATAGTACCTGCAGGGATTCAAACTGGCAACCTTCTGTTTGTTAGTCAAGCATTTCCCCGCTGCACCACTTAAGATGGTTACTATCTAAATCACAACAAACACCACCAGTGCCAGGGTATTTAAGCTTTACTACACAAATTGCCACAAACCCCAAAGTTTCTGCCATAAAGTAATGATTATGAGGTAAAGTGGAAAGCATCGGCGGGGGGGGGGGGAAGCAGGTAGGAAGCACCTTCCCTGTCCCTTAAAGTGTCCTCCCCCATCCTCTGGGGAGTGCATGGAGTGGTTCCGTGCACATCCCTAGTTTTCATAGTAATAGATAATGTATGCTTTCTAACAGAATAGTTGCTTATGAGTAGTGTGTCATACATGCTGACTTGCATACTGCTCAAGAGAATGCGGGCAGCTGGACAACCACCCTCTGTGCTCATCATCAATGCTGATGGGGCTGAGCTGCAGGTCTGTGCCGTTCAGTCATCAGGGTTCCATGCACCCAGTTGTGTGATGTGAAACCCATTATTTCCTATGGGTGTTGTGTTATGCAATGCGTGCAAAGAGCCCTTATGACAGAGCGAGTCTGCCCTGCAGTGCAGCCCCATCAGCAATGATTTCAATGATGTACAGGGGCTTGCTTGGACAACGCTGAAGCCATGCACATTCTCTTGTGCAGTATGTAAGCAGCTGATACCATATCTGGTACCCAGCAAAATCTATTTATTTATTCATTTACATTTATATCCCACTCTTCCTCCAAGGAGCCCAGAGCAATGTACATGGTTATGTTTCTCCTCACAACAACCTTGTGAGGTAGGTCGGGCTGAGAAATAAGTGGCTGGCCCAGAGTCACCCATTGAGCTTCATGGCTGAATGGGGATTTGAATTGAATGGGGATTTTGAACTCAATGGTTAGAGTGGTGGTCCTAGTCCTCCACCACTAACCACTATGCCATGCTGGCTCATTTGATGGTGCCCATCAAATCAGTCAATCACAGCAAATGGAACTGATTTATCATGACATCACCCAGAAGTGCACCTAGGTAATTTTGAAGCCTGGACCTAAAGGACTTTGGAACTGCCCCCCGCTGCAACAAGTTAAGCGTCATCCCCTTACACACACACACACACACACACACACACACACACACCATGACACTCACATTTAGCACATGGGTTCTTAAGGGCACAAACAGCAACTGAACTCAGAAGAACATAAACAGGAAAAACAGGTATATGTATGTAAATATGCATTAGCAGAATCATTTCAACACACACATTCCTATCCCACATATTTATTTCCCCACTGCTCCCTCTGTCTCTAAAGCAAAAGTCATGTTCAGCCGCCCAGCACCTGTGAGTGCTGGTCGCAGTCACACTTGGTCACCCAGCACAGCGTGGGCCAGTTGGTGCAACAATCACACCACCCAGGACAGACTAAAGAGGATTTGGGGGACCCCAAGGGACATGGAGGCCCTGGGCTTCTGCTTGGAAGCAGGGGCAGAGCCACCATTGTGCGAACAGGTTCAAAGAACCTGGGCCACCAATGGAAAAGGCCGTCAAAAGCCCCTATGCACATGGTGTCAAGCACATGCGGGTGTGGCTTGGGCTCCAGAGAGCCCTGAGCGAGCTCTCCCCTTCTCACACCCAGGCTCCAGAGAGCCCAAGCTCCAGAGAGGCTCCAGAGAGCTCCACCCAGGCTCCAGAGAACTCTTCCCCCATCTTTTTCAGGCAGCGTTTGCTGCCTAACAGCCATTATTTCCTTTTCTCTCCCTCCAGCTTTTACAGTATATATATGTAGCTATAATATCAGTCTGCTTGGGCCTCACTCACTCACCCACTCACTCACTGACATCAAACTCTCAGACCAACCACAAAAGATAGAAACATGCAATTTTCACAGGTGGATCCCAGACCTTTCCCAGACTACCAAAAAATTGCAGAACCTTGAAAAATTATTTATGTTCCCAGAAAATCTGGGAAAACTTTCCCATTAGAAATCATGGGGAATGATACCTCATAAAGATATTAAAAGACTAGAGTCACCGAGAGGATTCATATGCTTGCAGACTGAAAGCCCTCAATGAGTCACTCACTGACTGCTTGTCATGAAACTCCTAGACCAAACCATGAAAGATAGAAACATGCAGTTTTCACAGATAGGTTCCAGACCTCGGCCACACTAACAATCCAACATCCTGGAGAAATCCATTAATGTTCCCGGAAATGTGGAAAAACTCTCCTACTGGAAATCATGGGGAATGATACCTCAAAGACAGAGAAAAAGACTAGAGTCACAGAGAGAGACTATGCTCATGTTTGTAAACTGCAAGCGTGTGTGTGTGTGTGTGTGTGTGTGTGTGTGTGTGTGTGTGTGTCTATCTTTTCCTACTGGAAATCATGGGGAATGATACCTCAAAGACAGAGAAAAAGACTAGAGTCACAGAGAGATACTATGCTCATATGTTTGTAAACTGCAAGCGTGTGTGTGTGTGTCTATCTTTTAGAAAAGACAAAGTAAAGGACATCAAGATGTCCTATACTTGGATGGCTTTAAAGCTCGGATGGCTTTAGGCAGGGGGCTTAGACAGATTCATGGAGGACAGGTTAATCAATGGCTATTAGTCTGGTGGCTGTGGACCACCTCCAGCCTCAGAGGCACAATGCCTCTGAATACCAGTTGCAGAGGAGCAACGGCAAAATCTAATAATAATAGCAATTTTATCAAGACAGACCAAACCATCACTTTTTTTTCTTTTCTTTTTTCTTTTCTTTTCTTCCTGCTGAAAGGTACCCCTGAAATGAATGGGATAGTAAACATATTACCTCCTCACAGTGTAGCTACTTCTTGGGCAATGGCATGATCCAGACATAAGTAACACTCACAATGGCACAAAGAAAACAGTGCTGAATGTCCACAGATGAGTCAAACAGACTTGGCAGCAAAGGGCAGCCAAACAACAGAAAAATGCACGTAAATGGAAATTGCCTGGGGATAGAGCATGCTAAAATTATTGATGGAAATTTTTAGAAGCTGCCATGAGGTGCCAGTGACTCAGTAGAGGCATTAAGGGATCCCTTCAGGAAAGTCCTTACCAGACCTTTGGACAGAGGAATTAAGAATGTATGATTCCCCAAACACGATGAGAGAATCCAAAGAACCACCGGCCAATCACTTCTTGATTTACAACATACATGATTATGGCATCTCTCATCTCAAATAAACTTGATAGGCATTGAACTGCTCAGAAGGGATGTTTAAAAATTCCAGGGATTGTAGAGAGCTGCTCATCAATTATTCTGTTGATGCAATCTCACTTGAGGGTGTGTTTGTTAACAATTGTGTTAGAAACTTAACACCAAAGTCATCTCTATAAGTACATATGAGGATGGCACCAATCTGCATCAGGGATAAACAATGCTTACTGGTATCTCTATCTCAAACACAGGATAAGCAATAAGATCCCCCCTATAAAATAAAGAACGTGTAATGAACACTGTTGATATGGGTGTCCTTTATGTTGACATAAGAAATTATATAAATCTAAAGACACACTCAACTTCTAATGGAACCAAGATTCAACCCAAGTTAATACTTCATGAAGATACACTTGTGAGGATAATAAAATCCATGGTATAAAAGTCAATACAATCTATATCTTACAAATCCACAACAGTGACACGGTGAACTCTGTTTAATTGTTAAACTCAAGAGGATGACAATCTTAGGAAATTAGAAAGCTTCAATGCAGCTTGATAACACTGCTGGTCTTAATCCATATGTTCCACTGATGTGTAGTATCATCTCTATTGCTTCAAGAAGGTATACTAAAACAACCAGCTTACAACAGAAGAAATTCCATAAACTTGATAACACTGGTGATATTGGTCCATATGCTCCAGAATCCACTAATGCATAGAATCACCTCTATTTCTTCAAGAAGATATGCTAAAACACCAGCTTGCTATACCATTCCAGCAAGGAAGAAAAGGATGGAGAAGGAACATCCAATGATAGCCTATGGATATAAAACCCCAGTGCACATAAGCCAGGATTACATGGTTGATTCCTGCCCACCTCAGTGTGATGGTCGATCATGTGATTCCAGCTTAGGCATATAGAATGGTTTCACAGATGTGCAAGGATGGTGGAGGCAGGGCCAGTGCACCAAGAAGTGGAAAGAGGAAGCACACTTCTAAGGATGGCTATTGCTCAAACGGGCCTCTGCAGGCTCCCTGCCTCCACCATGATGATCTGCAATCCCTGCTTTTCCACAGAGGTGCTCTTACCCCTGGACTTCGGGGCCGAAATCCAGGGCCTCCACACCCTGGGGTGGGGGCAAATCCTCTTTAGTGTGTCCTGGATGGTGTGGTTTGTGCCCTCAAGAACCTATGTGTTAAAAATGATGCTTAACTTGCATCCTTTTGGAGGGGGGCCTCCAAAGACCTTTAGGCCCAGGCTCCAAAATTACCTAGGCAGGGGGAGAGCGACTATCCAACCCCAGCACAGCATCCCTCCAGTGGCTGCTGCTGGTGTCTATTTTATGTTTCTCTTTTGAATGTTAAAAAGTGGTATATAAATAGTAGTGAGGCCCCCAAAGGCCTCTCTTTGGCCCCAACATTTACAGACTGTAGTTTCCTGCTAGGGAACATGAAGTTGGTGTGGAACAGGTACCACCTGTTACCCCTTCTCCCTTTTCCTGAGGTAGGGCTTTTCACAGTTGGAGAAAATGGGGGAAACTTCAGGGAAGGAGAAGGTGTGGTGGAAAAAGGGTGGGGTGGGGTTAGTGTTAAAGTGAAACGTTCAGCCTAATTCATGTTCATTTTCAAGATGGAGAGTATTCGCACATGTCTACTTACCACATCATGGGGAGACAACAGAGGGCGAGGACAAGGTGAGAGGGGTTGAGTTTAAGGCAGTTACATGCAAAACTTCACTTCAGGTTTTTCAGTTCAGTACCTACCCTGCTTATTATCCACCAGCCATCCTGCCCTAGACAACCCAGCCCTTTGCTGCTTTGGAAAAAGCAGCCTTTAAAACCTTACTGCATTCATACAGATTCCCTTTTGCTCTCAGCTCTTGTTGGTAATGAAGGGCAAAAAACATGTCTTCCTCATGCAAATCCTAGGGCATCAGCACTATGTGTTACATCTGCTCTCTTCTTCCTCCTTGCCTTATTTCTGCTGCTCATTTTCAGCACTTCTTTAAATTCATTTTTAGCACCCCCTTGCCAATCCTCTTCAAAACATGTCTAATGTCACTACCACATGAGCAGCTCTTTTAAAAGCCATGGCATTTCCCATGGGGGTTGTAAAATGTCCAACACCTGTATACCACTTGGGAATTCAGTTTACTGGCTTGTAAAATCCTGAACATCATTTTCTGCCTATAAACTGAAGCTTGCTGATGGCAGTGGTAGGTTGTATACGACTCTGAAATATCTTGCCATATCTTGAAACACATTTACATCCCAATTCTTAACACTTTTACTTGAGTATATGTGCTTAGGATAGCAACCTTATAGCTTGATCCAATGAATCATTGTACAAGCAGATGTGTTTAGTAGTGTTCCTTCTAACAAGGATACCCGGGTGTTGTTGACTACAACTTCCATAATCCCCAAGCAAAAGTCATTGCAGCTGAGGATTCTGGGAGTTGTAGTCAACAACTTCTGGGAATCTCTGTTAGAGGGAACACTGGTCTTGAGGGTGAAGTACTCAGAGGTACTCTTACCCCTGGACTTCCAGGCCGAAGTCCAGGGCCTCTGCTCACCCTGGGGGCCCCCAAATCCTCTTTAGTCTGTCCCTTTAGACTTTAGGGTGGTGTGGTTGCCACGCTGCCGGCATGACTGTGACCTGCGTTGGGTGGCCGAACGTGAACTCTGCCTTAGAGACAGAAGGGGGAGTGAGGAAATAAATGTGTGGGATGGGAATATGTTAAGTCACATGTTGAAATGTTTCTGCTAATGCTTATTTGCATAAATATACCTGTTTTATTTTCTTACTTTCTGGTGAATTCGGTTGTTGTTTGTGCCCTCAAGAACCCATGTGTTAAAAATACTGCATGTGTCACGGGGTGTGTGTAAGGGGATGATGCTTAACGTGCAGTGGGGGTGAGCTCCAAAGGCCTTTAGGTCCAGGCTCCAAAATTTCCTAGGTGCACCTCTAGAAGTACCAACGTCTGCTTGCCCTGTACAGCACCACAATCTGTGACATTGTGTTGGTTTAGGACTGGTTTTCATAGTATGTGGAAACACCATTGTATACTGAATTTGTACCCAATACTGAACTCAACTGGTCAAATGAATAATAACAATATACAACCTATATTACTAACAAACTAATTGATCTTGTAAGTTGCATTGCATTCTCAGATTGTGAATATGATTGCGCTTTTGCAGTGAGTGCAACAATGTATACATTTGTAGTATCTAAGGGACAGTTCATGCATGCACATGCATTGTTTGTTCATGGCAGCAAACATGTGAAGCGTGAATGGCAGGTGCCCATCTTTAAACATCTGTTACAGATTTCAGAAAGCCATGCATGGCCCAATTAGGGCTTCCTGATGTGCAGTAGTTTCATTGCAAATTCAGAAGTGCAGGCACTCTCCCTTACAGCCATAGCCACATTTACCCCAGCAGCTATGCCCCATAGCCAAGCCCATCCCAATGGCCACATTCCCCACTTAGATAGATGCAATAATTTGGGGGCCTTCTGTTATAAGACACTAAGGATAGTTTCCTAACCCTACAGAGCTTGAACCTCTTGTGGTTATTCTCTCAGAAGAGCAGTCTGGTTTGCCAGCCATGGCGAGTGGAAGATAATCCTTGAAACAGAAGACAGGAAGAAGGAAGAATGTTTTTAAAAAAATCATTTGTAGTCCGATATTCAATTACATAACAAACTTTGACCAGCAAGAGCAGCATTTAGTTACCATTTAGAAACCAAAGAGCCCTGCAGGGGCGTAGCAAGGTTGGAGTGGGCCCAGAGACGAGATTTTAAAATGGGCCCCCCCCACCCAAAGTCCAGGGCCTCCGCACATCCCAGGCCCCCAAGGATTTAAGTCTGATATTCCAAAATAAGTATGCTGCCTGGAAATACATTTCACTGAATACACACACGCACACGTCACAATATATAGTGATATACATTGAGTACTATACATTTGTTTTACTTTTAATGCCTAGAACACATTAGAAAGATGAATCATTAAAATGGCCCCCTCGCTGCAGATTAGCAAAGGAGACTTTCAACCATGCAGGGTGAACCTATGTTTGTTTTCTCAGAATTCTGAACAAATTCAGTCAAGTTTGATTCCAGGAGGTTTTTCACAGGAGGCTTTTAAAGCCCTTTAACACACATCTCCTCTGGAATGGAGGTGCTGCATTCACATGTTGGCCAGATTTACCCTGAAGTCCCTGCAAGTTATTGGGGAGCAGTTCACACACAAGAAAAATAAAATAAAATAAAAGCACAACACATGCTTCACAGTTCTCACTCAGACCTTCTGGGTTGCAAAACAACTTGAACATAAGTGCATTTATAAATGAATGAATGAATGAATGAATAAAATAAATATAATACTGTTTCTTCCAGAAGTTTTTGTAATTTTCTGCCATGAAACAAGCCACTTATAGGACTTTTTAGATAGTTTTTTTTAAGCCAGCAAATTTTCCAAGCTGTTTAAAAATAAATATTACTCAGTCCCTCCCACCCATATCAAAGCCCTATGGCAAGCAGATCCCTATATATCTGGGGTGGGGGGTGGAAGGTAACCACAACAAGGAGTTCACACTCTACCTGGCAGCAAGTGGTCTTCTGCTGCAGGGAACAGTGGTGGCCACTCTGGCTGCCTCCTCCTTCCTGGCTGGCTTGGGCCCTACTGGAGTTCAGGCTTCACAGAGGCCTACACCAGACCTCCGTGGAAGCCCCACCCACCCGCCGATCAGCTGAGAGGCGGGAGAAAAGGAGCTCTGTCTGCTGCTTGATTGCCGGCCAGGAGAACAAGCTGGACAGACGGCGAACAGGGCAAGTGGCTGAGGGGCCTTGGGGCTGGGCAGGGGGCAATGGGGAGTCACGTGAGGTGCCTCTGGGGGGCCCCTCCAGGCAGTGGGGCCCCCAGACAACTGTCTCCCCTTGCCCGATGGTTGTTACGGGCCTGGAGCCCTGCATCCCTACTGAGACCCTGGAGGGGAAAAGTACTGGGACTGTGTCCTTGCAGCTCTATACCACTTCCGATGTGTGTTTATGGGGAGATACCCAATCTGTTCCTTGCACTTTGCTTGACTGCTGCAGCAAATGCTAACACTGGTGCGCCTATGGCAAACACAACTGCTTTATAAAGTGTGGAGCTGCTTTGACAAATTACTTAACTAATGGCATGTCTGGATGGAAGCTTCCAAGACTCCCAGTTCAGCATCACAGCACACAAGAAGAAGCAAAGGGAAGCACTGCAGGGTAAAGGTACCATGTTCTAGCAGGTTCTATACATCTATACAAAGGTAGTTCCCAACCTTTGATCTGCAGATGTTGGACAACTCCCATCACCCTCAGCCATTGTTGGAAACCATGATGAGAGCTGTAGTCCAACAATGTCTGAGGACTCAAGGTTCTGAACTCCTGCTATTGGGGGCATGGTCAACACTGTAGTACTTAATTTGCAGGCACTACAGGTAAAGTGTGCTGTCGAGTTGGCCTCAACTCATGGTGACCACAGAGTTCTGTGACTGACTTTGGTAGAATACAGGAGGGGTTTCCCTTTGCCTCCTCTCATGCAGTATGAGATGATGCCTTTCAGCATCTTCCTGTATCGCTGCTGCCCAATATGGGTGTTTCCCAGATGCCCTCAATTAGTGCATCTGAAACCTGGCAAAAAGCCTAAACGTTCCCCATACCAAAGAGCAATTAAAGGACTTTCTGAATAAGTGAGAATGCACTGAAGTCCTGATCTCCTGCTTTAACCTTCTGTCCGAATCTACCATGGAACATATGTTAATAGGATTCCATTTCACCTCTGCCTTTTTGTACATACCCACTAAAATTTACAAAGCATCCTTCAGACCTACATGGTGACCCTTTGGTATAGCATCAATTAATAACAATTTAACAGAATTTAACTATAACAAAACCCTTGTGGAACATTTACAAGAATATGAAAAGAGTTCATTAGTAGCAGGGTTATGACTACGACAAAGTCTATTAAGCTCTGCCGACATGAGCTGTCTGTTTCCCTGAAACAACTTGTTCTGAGTTAAACAGGCTCAGACATTATACAAGATGTCAAGGAATGCTTGCATGCTTGCTTGGTATCTTCTAGAGAAAGGAATTGTGTACAAATGTTCCCTGAAAGGGAACATCTGTACACAATAAATTAGTTAGCTTGTATTTTATTCATGAAAGTTTCCCTAATAACTCTTATTAATTTCTGAGGAGGAAAGAAGTCTCTGGCATAAGTGTGGGGTTAAGTTTCTTATCTAGTTGGTGGCTGTAGGCCACCTCCAGCTTCAGATCCCTCTACATACCAGTTGTAGGGGAGTAAGAGCAGTAGAGAAGGCATGTCCTCAGCTCCTGCCTGTGGGCTCCCTAGAGGCATCTGCTGTGCCACTGTGGGAAACAGAACGCTGAACTAGATGGGCCTTGGGCCTGATCTTGGGCAGGGCTGTTCTTATGTCCTTAAGTTTGCTTACTGGGTATAGCGAAGGACGGAGCCTCCTGTAAGAGGGAAGGGGTGTGTTGATCTGAGTTGATCTGAGACTAACAAATGCATTGTAGCATAGGTTTTCATCGACTACAGTCTACTTCACCAGATGCATGCAGGGCTGACCCATCTAATCCCATAAGAGGAGTTGCTGGACACCTCCACAATATACTCTGCAGTAACTGTTGAATCCAGCTTCGCCCGAATGCAGGGGGGAAATTATCCGCAAAAAAGTCATTTAAAATGTCACAGCGAGTGACTGATGGTTCCAAGTTTAAATTCAAGGGGGAGGGGGTACATACTAGCCCCCTCACAACCCTATAAAACTCATCTGGATGTGAATTTGAGGAAGCAATGTGGCCAGAAAAGAACTGCTTCTTTGCTGCCCACACTGCCTTCAAATAGGTCTTCAAATATGCTCTGTGTTGTGCCCAATCAGACTCACGCCTAGTCTTCTTCCACATGCGCTCTAATCGTCTACCTCACTGCTTCAGCTCCCGTAACTCATCTGAATTCCATGGGGCTGTCTTTAAGGCTAGTCAGAGAGGACACTTAGGAGCTATTGTGCCTACTGCTTTAGAATTCATTATTTTATCTTTGTATCAGAGCATCGACAGAATCATTAGCAGAGCCAATCCTAAATGCTTCCAAGGCTTCTTGGAATCCTATTTAATCCAATAACCTCCTCAGGCAGACCAATCTAATAAGTCTTTAACCCCTGCAGAGGTGGATTGTGGCTGTAAGTTCCAGGTGGTGATCCATCCATGACAATGGGGAGATGCCAGGAGTCCCCACCCACCCACGGAACACCACCCTAATTGGAGCAAAAGACCAAATCAAGCATGTGACCGGCATCATGTGTCAGACCAGAGAACAATTGGGATAGGTCCACAGTCATCATGGTCACCATGAACTCTTGAGCCGCCCCCGACAACCTGGTCCCAAAATGAACATTAAAGTCCCCCACCACCAACAACCTGGGCCACTACAATGCCAACTAAGCAAACAGGTCTGTCAGCTCATTTAGGGACTCCACTGGGCAGTGGGCCGATTGGTACACCAGCAGAAGTCCCAATTTATCCCTGGTCCCTAGGCTTAGGTATACACATTCAGTATAGGCCAAATCCCTGACAGGGATCCTGGTAAGGGAGGCTGTATTCTTATACAGCTACCCCACCTCCCCATCCACATCCTCTCACCTGCTGTACCACAAAGTAAACCTCTGGGAGAAGCTGGGACCAAAGTGGACCACTAGCCTCTCCTGACAGGGTCTCTGTAATACATACCAGGTCAGCTCCTTCATCCATAATCAAGTCACGGACTACCTCAGATTTATTTTGAACCAACCTGTCATTACAGAGTAATAAGGTGAGGTTCTGTGAGTGGGTGGCTTTGCTCTCCAAGAGCAAAGAAGTAGTAGGCCTGCTGGAAGGGGAAACAGCAATTAAATTTCTGAATTCCCTTCCCCTATAATGGCCCGTTGGCCTACCAACGCCATATCTTCATTGATTCTCCACCAACACTGATATAGCTGCCCTGGGGTCATGCCCCACCTCCCCATCTCTATTCAGCTTAAAACACATACCTGTACTAGGCCTAACTAAGCACTAAGCAACAATGAAGTGAGCAGGAGTCTTCTTTCCAGTGGTCCAAGACAATAAGTTGGCCCCAGCCCTCAGTCCCACCCCTGAAGGCCACCATCAAAGGCCGGCCCCCTTTGGCGGCCACCTGCAGATAGCCTGTGCCAGCGGCTGTGCCACTGGCTGCTGCCCACCCTAATAAAGGCCAGGAGATCAGAAGCCCAATGGGTGCAGCTCTCACCCCCACCAATCAAGCAGTTTGGCCAGGTGCAGGGTATCAAAACACAATCAGAGTAAGTTAACAAGCGGGCTGCAAAGATGAGGAAAAGAGCATAGAAAAGCTTATGTAATAAATGAAAAGTTATGAGGATATTTGAAATGTGATATCTAATGTGTGTTTTATACATTATCCAAAGCAATGCCTGTTCTTCTATATTTTAATTTTGTGCTCCATTCTACAATATTAAAAATACTAGCTATGATTTCACTTGTGTAGCTTATTATGAACCAACAAATCAATCACTTACATTTCTGATAGTTCTCACATGTCACAAAGGGAATAGCACCATCAGAACAGCCAGAGTTATTTTGAGTTCCTATGACAAAAATGTGCAAAAGGCTGAAATCCTAAGTGTACAAGTCCTGTTGTACCCAGTGGGACTTACTTTCAAGTAAACATCCTTGTGTTTAGGACTGAATTATGTGTTCTTTTCCTAGATCAGGATCCAAGGATTTTATTGGTTGCCTGTTCAAATTAACATTCCACGGATTCTTGCTTACAGCACAATTTCTAGATCTATAGGTTGATTTTCATTTTATTGTTTGACAAATGATACTTGCCTTAGGAAGGTAATTGTCTACTTGTGACCCAGATCTTTCTGCAACCATTCGTTCTAATGGATTCTTCAGGCGAATGCAGTTTGTCAATCTTCTGATCATGTTCTTTATCACTATTACGTTATGTATACCATTTGGAAATATTTCTGGTGCTAAACCATAACAGTAAAAAGTCTATATTCCTAAATGCTTTGGGGGAAATAAGTTTCATTGGTAACAATAAGAATTCCAAGTTAATATGCCTGGCATAAGTAACCTCAGTGGGGTCATATTATTGATACATATAATAGCCAATGCCAGAGAAAGGTTCCCTGAGACCGCAGAGGCTAGAGGGGTCCACTCCAAGTGGCTCCAAAGCACTAGTGATCTTTGAAGAGACAGAGTTTCCACTGATGGTGTTCAGTGGAAGTAGGCACTATTACTTCCGCACATGACTCTCAGCTAGAAAACATGCATTGCAAGCAAAAGGCAGGTGACTTGAAGAGAAGGAGGAGTTAATTTCTTCTTCGCAGTCACTGTGCCCTAATTATTTTGTGAAAATCAATAGATGAGAAGTGTCCTCAACAAGGAAGAAAGATGGAGGTGATGGGAAGAGGCTGACAACTGGAAGCGTGCGATTGGGTGCCCCACTAATTGTTTCCTGCTTGCTCCCACCCGCAAGAAAACACCCCTACTACCTCTCCATATTCCTAACATTTCCACTAAAATCAAGCATACACCCAATAGCCCAGTTTTGCTGAACAGCATCCAGTTGGGTGTTTTAGTTTGGTTTCTTTGCTGTCTTATTCCTTCCCTCTTTCCACTTTTCTTTCTGTCAGTCTTTTTCAAGAGACAAAGCAAATCTCAGTTTGGTGATCTGATGACCCTGCTGGGGGACATGAAACTGCCAGTTTTGTTAAGTGTTTGAGGTGTGGAGAGAGGTGGGGTGTAGCAAGGTTGTAGTGGGCCCTGGGACAAAAAGTTAAGATGGGCCCCGCCTCCCCACTCCTCTTCTTCAGAGAGGCAAAAGAAGAGAGCAAGTGAAAACTGTAATCCAGCCCATGGGAGCCCCTTCCTCAGGGGTCCAGGGACATTTGCTCCACCCCTTTTCCTTGTTCAATTGCAATTATGCCCAATGAGGAAGTATTCTTTTCTTTCCCACATGCAAACATATGAGTCTGCTGATTATGTACCTGAGGTCTTGATGGTTACTGTTCAAAAGTCATGTTGATAATCTACATCTCCAGAAGAGAAATAGAAAACAGTTTCTAAAAATGTAAATAGCATCCATTTAAGCAACCAAGATCAGGTCAACCTTAGAACACGAACTACTTACCTGGGGCTTTTCTTCATAATCATTACGAATCATAACATGTTGCCATGGGAACAGCTATATCCCACGAGACAGTCTGCCTCAGAAATACAAAAATAACTGCATAGAAAATATTCATTTATGCCTATTGCATTTTACAGCATCCTGTCTACTTTTTTAAAGTAATGAATTCTACCTTACTGGTGGATATAATATACATTGCCTGACATCATTTTTAAGTAGGCCTTCTATACGGATCTGTGGTGGCCTGTTGTTGATGAATCTGTTTTTGATTATAACAAAATGCAAAGGAGAGAGCTTGATCCAGTAAAAGACTTAGATATTTCTATATGGCATGAATCCTTAGTGTGATGCAGTGGAGAGAGAGCGTGGTTAAGATGTGGGGGTACTTACAATGAAATTCTTAATCAGCACTTGAAATGTACTAGATGGCCATAATTATGTATTTTGGCCTAGCCTCCCAGATGCCAGGATTGTTGTAAAAATAAATAAATACATACATACATACATACATATTGTGAAGCACTGTGTCAGCTTAAAATGCATATAGAAATCATTTTTAAAATCTCTAGCAAAATGTGCATCATTGTGATGGTATCTGTGGAAGAAGGGCCTGAATATTGCTAATATTTTGCTTAAGCTTGCTCCCTACTTCTGGTGACTGCAGTGTCCAGAGAGGTACTTTTGCCCTCCCCTCTAAGGATGCACAAATATCCCTGTGTTTGCTGAAAAATGACTGAGAAAGTGCAATCACTTCCTTCAAGTCCTCATAGAAGCTAGAAGGCCCACACTACTGTATGCTGGCCTTCAAAAGCAATCTGGAGGGTCTTCAACTCTGCCTGTTCAAATCAATTGTGACTTCCTACATCCCATTGATTTCAAAAGGCAGAGTTAAAAACCTGCAAGTCTGAAAATGGCCAGTGCAAGGGAGTGGAGGGAAAGTAATCTACTGCTGAAGACCGCTTGTCCCAAGGATCTTTAGCAGTGTATTGTGTTTTTCTCCCACACCAGCCATTTTGAGTTCGAGGCCTTGCAGCCAAAAGTTTTATGAGCACTGTCAGTGCCCATGATCTCAGGTTTCCCAAAGCACAGTGTTTGGGGAAGTGGTTGGGTGTAAGCAGAATCAAGGTGGGGAGCACAGATTCTGTTCACAATCTTTCCAGAAACAAAGTAATTGCAGCTTGCATTTTTGCCCCCTAAGAAGGAAGGCAGGTTATGGTCTGAGAGAAACAAATATTAGACAATGGAATCATAATGCATTGTTGTCCCCCTTAGAAGGGAACAAGGGTAGGGTGTGGGCTGCGTGAAACAAACATCACAGACAGGCATACAGATGAAAGGTAATTTATAAAGTTTAACCAGTTGCATCCTTAACACACTCTGACATGGGGTTCTCCACATTTTGAACACAAAGCATGCTATTTGTAGTCAGTCTGCTCCACTCCCACAATAAAGTCACTGCATCCAGTTGACTTAGGAGGAGATAGTACTGGATATGTATCAAGTCTATGTAATGGCCTGTTTATTTACAAACTGATCATGTATTATGGGGAACAGTAGCAAGCATACAGACAGTACATACATTGCTGTAGATGACTATATGCCAGAGAATGGTAACTTCCATGCTTCGTATGTACTGCATGCTTCACAAGTATGGGACCCCGCTAGTATGTTTCCCAGACTATGAGAAACACCTACAGTATATCAGGCAGCAGTGATATAGGAAGATGCTGAGAAGCATCATCTCATACTGCGTGGGAGATGGCAATGGTAAACTCCTCCTGTATTCTACCAAAGACAACCACAGGGCTCTGTGGTTGCCAGGGGTTGACTCAACGGCACACTTTACCTAAGACCTAGATTGAAGATATTTCTGAAAACCAGTTTTTCATACTACACTGAAATTACAGAACTGTGATTCAAAGTAGGCTCTGTGGAAACAAAATTTCACACCACTTCCATCCAGACAAATTGTGAGTCAGAGTTCAAATGCTCTCCAGTTATTTAAAATATCACTATAACACATAATTAGGAGAATTTAGAACAATATCAGGCAGCTTCAGAGCACCAAACAGCTCCTTCATGCTTTTTAAAAAATATATGTGTTGGTATTTTGATTTAGCCAAGTTTGCTGCAAACATTTGAATTTATAACTCAAATTAAATGAGGAAAATCTAATGGCAAAGGCCAAGATAGAAGATGACATTTTATTCACTGATCAATCTAGTGTATATTTAATTCCTTGAAACAAAACCAAATTGTTCCTAGGATACCAGCACATTCCTCAAGAGATCCCATTACACAAGCAATAAAATGTTCCCTTTGGTTAAAATAATTAAAAATGATTACCCCTTATTAAATAATGGGGCAGTTCAAATGATAGAAGCAGCAGCACATGTGAAGAAGAAAGAGGTGGTGCATTGTATGTCCGTCGGGACAACCTCCACAGATGTCCCGATGCCCTCCCTTAACCATGTGGGGGGGCTGTTCATCTGAATAGCCTCTTAACCCATGCTCCAAATACTTGTTTAAACAAGTAATTGGAGCATGTGTTTAGGAGCCATTTGGATGAGCAAACCCACACACAATCAAGGAACACACCTTAAGGATGTCAGGACATCCATGGAGGATGTCTCCTGATGGATATGCTCTTGGCGCACCCCCTTTCTTTTCACGCATGCTGCTGCAGATGTAACATTTGAACCAGCCTAATGTGCATTTCTAGCCAATGCCCACCCCACAACATACATAAAGCAGACAGAGTTAGAACTAATTCTCTTCAGCATGATAAACATTTTTTTTCTGATTTTAACTATCAAGACGGCTCTCAAAGAAACCCTGAGAGAAATGTGGTTCTACGAGCAGGCATTTTCTCAAAAGCACAATTGTGGGAACTTGGGGGAAAGGGCCACTTTAAGTGGTGCAGCGGGGAAATGCTTGACTAACAAGCAGAAGGCTGCCAGTTCGAATCCCTGCTGGCACTATATCAGGCAGCAGCGATATAGGAAGATGCAGAAAGGCATCATCTCATACTGCACGGGAGGAGGCAATGGTGAACCCCTCCTGTATTCTACCAAAAGAAAAGCACAGGGCTCTGTGGGCACCAGGAGTCAAAACCGACTTGACAACACACTTTACTTAAACCATTTTCTAATTCATTTGGGTTTGTATACTCAGTCCCCATCAAGACAGGAAGAAGATTCTGGGCAGAGATCAAAAAATAAGACCAAGCTGAGACCCTTTGGTGTTCAAACCAAAGAGCAAGCTGGATGCAGAAGTTTGTATAGAGGTCAGGCATCGTCACATGATATTTAGTGATGGGGCTGTAGCTCAGTGGTAGAACATCTACTTTGCATGCAGAAGGTCCCAGGTTCAATACCTGGCAGCTCCAGGTGGAGCTGGGAAAGTCGCCTGCCCAAAGACAACATTGAGCTAGGTGGACCAATGGTCTCACGCAGGAGAAGGCAGCTTCCTGTGCACTACGTTCTGGCATAGCCCAGGCAGCTTAACTAATCTGTCCAGTTTTCTTGCATTTGTCTGCTTTAGGCAATGCTTGGTGGAGTTGCACACGTTGCTTGATCTGCTGCCTGACCTGCTGTGGTCTTGAGTTCTGACCATTTGTGGCCATAGGTGAATGTAGATAACACTGTAGCCCAATACACACAGTGAGCTCTTTCTCATGACCAGTGAGAAGGGCTCCAGAATGGGCTGTGGGGAAGGCGGGTTAGACTTACCTTCCCTGAGGACAACTGCTCCTCCTGTGCTGGGTGCTCTCCCCATGCGTCCAGACAATTCTCCACATGCCCAGGCAGTGGGGAGGGTTGGGGGCCGGGATGTGTTGTCCTGGCCCCCAGAAATACCATAATGCACTACATAAGTGCGCAGTGCATCATGGGGATTCCCCCTCCCTGGGCTCCCTGCAGTCTGGAAGCCTTGGCTGCAAGCAGCCACGGCTGACAGACAATTCGCACACACATGCAAAACCGGGCTGGGTTCCCTTAGCCTGGTTTTGCACATGCGTGTGAATAGCGTCATTATGTTCAACACTTGTACAATCCATGTACAGTGCACACAGGTATAGATCTGTGCATGGGTACAGTTATACTGAACACAAGCTCAGCAGCACAGTTCCTATCTGTACATTCGACAACGATGAATATCTATCTACCACTTTTCAACAAAAGATCACCAAGCCAGTTTACATAGAGAAATAAAAATAAATAAAGATGGACCTGTACCCAGGTGTTCACTTTAACAGTAAAATGGATGCAGGTACGTTCTTCACACAAAAAACCCGTACATGTGTACAGATCTTAGAACATGCACAACATAATTCTGAATGGGGGTTAAATATCTGGATAAGATAGGGCTGCGAAAGATTCCTGCCTTCAGCCTTGGAGAAGCCTCTGCCAGTCTGGGTAGACAATACTGAGCTAGGTGGACCAATGGTCTGACTCAGTATATGGCAGCTTCCTATGTTCCTTTGTTCCAGGTGCTTTGGCAGAATAGCTCGCTGCAAAAGGTCCAAACTTACAGAGATCCAGATCCTTCTTCCCTCTCTCTAAGATGCCCTGACCTTGCAGGAGTGAAAGGAACAGTTATCCTGCCCCACTACCCCTTCCCCATTGCACAACAGGAAGTGAGGCCTACATATCATAGGCTAAGACAATTTACCCAGACTGACTTAAAGTTTCTGACTTGTCTGCAGTCAGACGTATGGTCTAAGAAGATTTTCCAGAGTTAGAGGGAAGGTAAGCAATATCAGATATGACATGTTTTCTTGAGGGTATCAGGCTTGTTTTGCTTGCATCTGATAGTCCCACTCAAGGTGCCTAATTCTGACTGACCAGTGCAAATCAACAGTAGCTTTCCACTAAACGTAGTGGTATTAAAACCGTATTAAAATTGTCAGATGTGATCTGGCAGTAGCTGGAGAGATGTCATGCTGTTGCTAGACAACAGCAAAAGGTTTGATTGATTTGAAACAAAAAACAACAACTTCTTGCTTCCAGGCCTGGCAAAAGTTGGAAGATGTGAAGCACAGTGGTATGATAAAGGACCATGGTGGTCACTCCGCAGCTACAGTAGGACTGCAGCTCTGCCGGGTTTGTTATATTCTCTTCTGGTCTGCAGGATGCAAGAGCCATTTTGGCTGCTTGCGCGCGCGCGTGTGTGTGTGTGTGTGTGTGTGGTGATTGCACTTGTGTTGAGTGCAGGTGTGTACTTCCCACCCACTGGAACCATTCTATTGAGGTTTTGGGGCACCTAGTGCAGATGCATTTGTTCCACCTGGGAGTGATTCACACATGGCTTCCGGCTTTGGGGTAAATGTTGAGCAAAGCCACTTCGAAGTACACTCGTGGCATTGAGGGAAGCAGCCCCTCCCCTCTGCTCTCTATTTTCTTTTGAAACAAGTCCACATGCAGGCATCCCTGTTTTCCTTCTAGCTAGTGGGGTAGGGAGAGAGCTACATCTGCATTTCTGAAGAGAGCATGCCTCTTATCATGCTAATGATTCTAGGTCAGCGCCTCTACCTGTTTGTTCTGGCATTTTCAGAAAAAATAGCTTAAAACCAGCATTTTAAAAATCCGGAAATACCTCGAAATAAGCTAGAATTCGCATCACAAAGCCCGACTTGTGTGTGGAGTGGGTCCAAGGATCTCGACGGGACTTTGGGATAAGTTTGGATGGTGTGTGAACGCACACACTCTTTCCCGAAGGAGATTTGGGGCAGAAGCCCTTTGTGTAAAGCCTCCTGGGCTTTGCATACAATATAATTTGATTTTTAAAAAACAATTGTGGGTTTGTATTTCAACCTAAAATTAGTATCATTTTCCACTGAATCGTTTTTCATGTGATATATTAGTTTTCTGATATATATATATTTATTTATTTATTTATTTATTTATTACATTTATATCCTGCTCTTCCTCCAAGGAGCCCAGAGCAGTGTACATGGTTATGTTTATCCTCACAACAACCCTGTGAGGTAGGTTAGGCTGAGAGATGCATGACTGGCGCAGAGTCACCCAGTGAGCTTCTTGGCTGAATGGGGATTAGAATTCAGGTCTCTCTGGTCCTAGTCCAGCACTCTAACCACTACATATTGCTTAAGCCTCTCTCCCTCAATCAAATGACTGTCCTCCTTCTCACCACAAGCCTGTCCACCACCAGTGCATTATCTGGGGTTACTGCCTGTCTCGGTAGGCAGTGTGAGGGTCAGGGTGAGGGGCAGGACATCTGGTTTTGTAGCACCACTAGTAGAGGTGGCCCCAAGTATTGCAGCACCTGAGGCGAAATGCTGCTTTGCCTCCCTTTCAAGCCCAACCATTTCAAGTGTTGAAAGTGGTGTAGGGGGCAGGAAGAAGGGAAGGTTGCCAGCAGCCTCCTCTTCTCCCTTTATGCTTCTTGCAAGCTGTGCAGGGACCATGAGGAGAACTTTAGAACTGTCCCAAAGAGCTGCTCCATTGGCAGTGGCCGGGGACATCCTGCTGCCCTGACGATGCTTCAGCAACCCGCTTCCTGGAGCAACTGCCTCACCTTGCCTTATGAAAGGACTGCTCCTGACAGTCTCCAGTCCAGACAAGTGAGCAAGTGTTCCCTTAACAAAGGAGAAACATTCCACACATGCCTAGGAACACTTTGGCCTTAGGGACAAAAATAGTTCTTTGATTTTTTCCTTGCAAGGAAGGAACTCTGCACATACTCAGAGGCACTCAACCCTAGAGGCCAGACGTCTCATTAGCAAAAGATAGAAACTCTTCCAGACAGTGCCTCCTACAGACTACAAATGCCTCAAAAAGTCATTTCAGCTATTCAATAGACAGGCTGACCCTGGTTCAGAAATTCACAATTATTACTTTAAAATAGTATTTCAAATCAATAGCAGCCTGGGGGCTGCTGGAAGCAAGTACACTCCTAAATCACATAGTGACAAATCAAATGTCCCTACTGAGTGTTCCCAAGTCTGAACACAAAATGAAATGGCTCCCTCAACAGCACTCACCTTCATGAGTCAGTTGCCAAACTCAAGGCCATTTTTTAACATCATTATATAGGAGTAAACCGGGGCAAGAAAAGACATCGTCTTTCTAACCCATTCAATTCACTAGCGAAAATGTATTGAGCAGGAACAAGTTCACATGAGAATGGGATCCATATGGAAACAGGGCCGGCAGTATTTTCATGAGTCTAACTTTTAATTCAGCCCCTACTTCTGCTGATGTAGCATCAACATGTATTCTATAAGAACAAACATCTCCCTGATCAGGATCCCTGTTGAAGTGTCTGACCATACTGAATTTGTGTACCTAAGTTTGGGGACCAGGGATAGACTGGGACTTCTGTTGGTGTACCCATCACCCCACTGCCCAACAGAGTCCCTAACTGAGCTGATGGACTTGCTCTTGAGTTTGGTGTTGGAATCCCTGGCTTGTGGTGCTGGAGGATTTAAATGTCCACTTTGGGACCAATTTGTCTGGGGCAGCTCAAGAGATCATAGTGACCATGATAACTATGGGCCTATCCCAAGGGGTCTCAGGACCAATGCATGTTGCTAGTCACATGTTTGATCTGATCTTTCTTTCTGACCAGGATGGTGTTCCGTGGGTGGGGACTCCTATAATGTCCCCATTGCCATGGATGGACCACTATCTGGTTAAGGTTGGACTCACAATCACACCCCACCTTCACAGGGGCGAGGGGCCCATTATGGTGGTCTGCCTGAGAAGGTTATTGGATCCAAGATACCAAGAAGCCATGGAGGGATTTAGAGTTGGTGCTGCTGGTGATCCTGTTGGTGCTGTAGTGGAGAATTGAAACAGCAAACTCATCAGGTCAGTAGACATGATTGCTCCTAAGCGTCCTCTCCAACCCACTTCAAAATTTGCCCCTTTTTGAAAAACTATGAGGGCTGAAGCAGCAAAGCAGACAACTGGAGTGCTAGTGGAGGAAAACTGACTTGCATCCAACAGATTACAACATAGAGTACATTTGAAGATCTATGCTCTGACAGTATGGGTTGCAAAGAAGCGATTCTTTTTAGCCTGTATTGCATCTGCAAGTTCACATCCAGTGGATTTAGTCAAGGTTGTGAAATGGCTAGTAAGTGCCACTCCTCCATTGAATCAGAATTTGTAACCATCTATTACCCGCTGTGACGTGTTTAATAAGTTTTTTGTGGATAAAATATCTTGTATTCGGGCCAACTTGGATTTAGACCCAACAATTACAGCAGTGTCTGAACTGGAGGTGTCCAGTGATTCCTCTTATGTGGTCAGGCTGGATCAGTTCCAGTTTGTGACTCCTGAGGATGTGGACAAGCTGCTTGGAGTGATGAGGTCTACCACTTGTTCTCTTGACCCTTGCCCGACATGGCTTATACTATCCGGCAAGGAGGTTGTTGTAGAAGGCCTAGTAGAGATTATAAATGCTTCTCTGAGGGAGGGCAGGATGCCTCCTTGCCTTAAGGAGGCAATTATTAGACCTCTTTTGAAGAAGCTTATGTTGGATCCCTCAGAGTTAAGCAACTATAGGCCTGTCTCCAACTTTCCGTGGTTGGGCAAGGTAATTGAGAGAGTGGTGGCCTCCCAACTCCAGGCAGTCTTGGAGGAAACGGATTATCTAGACCATTTTAGACTGGCTTTCGGGCAGTCTAAACTATGGGGTGGAGTCTGCCTTGGTTGGCCTGTCAGATGATCTCCAATTTGGAATTGACAGAGAAAGTGTGGCTCTTTTGTCTTTTTGTATCTCTCGGCGGCTTTCAATGCTATCGACCATAGTACCCTTCTGGAGTGCCTGAGGGGGTTGGGGGTGGGAGGCACTGCTTTGCAGTGGTTCCACTCCTACCTTTTGGGCAGATTCCAGATGGTGTCCCTCAGGGACTGTCGTTCTTCAAAATCTGAACTTCGGTATGGTGTCCCTCAGGGCTCCATATTGTCTCCAATGTTTAACATCTACATGAAACCTCTGGGAGGGATTATCAGGAGATTTGGTGCAAAAGATTTGGTGTCATTAGCAGTCTTCAGCTACTAATAAGCAGGAGTGGCTACGACAGGCTGTCTTTGAGTGATTGCAAGCAAAAAAAATAGGGTGTGGCATAATGGTCAAGAGAGGCGCTACCGCCCAATGCAGTGCATCAGATTGCCCCAGTGTTCTTGTATTCAGCAGTGCCTCCCTCAATAAGGTTGTTCCCACAAACTCTGTAGCATAATATTCCTTCACACTGACAGCTATTTGCTTCTGGCTTTATTGTATGAGAGATTCCAAGGAAGCATGAACCTGCTGCATGATAATTACACTTTGCTCAGCAGGGCTGCTGACTGACATGCTGTGATATAGCAATAGGCAACTGTGAAGTTAGCTTAAGTCACTTCAGCTGTCCGCTGCAGTACGTTTACAAGTGAGCACATCAGCAACATGGAGATGAAGAGAAGATGTTGCTAGGTGCCTGGCAAAATCAAACCTAGCCTAGCAGAAAAAGGAGTCACACTCTTTAGTATTTTTACCTCAGGACTGATAAGGAAGCATCTTGCTTGCCCATGTTTTTATGGGGCTTAGCCAAATTCACGGAGAATAGGTCCATCAATGGTTACTAGTCATTGATATAGTCATTAGTGGCTATAGGACAGCTCCAGCCTTAGAGGCAAGATGCCTCTAAATACCAGTTGCAGGGGAGCAACAGCAAGAAAGAGGGCACGCCCATACCTCTTGCCTGTGTGCTTCTCATAGGCATCTGGTGGGCCACTGTGTAAAACAGGATGCTGAACTGGATGGGCCTTGGGCCTCATCCAGCAGGGCTGTTCATGTTCTTGACTTGCTTGTCTCCTTAGCCTTAATTGTAATACTTTAAAAAAACCCACACGTGATTCTATAGAATATGGTGGTGCTCTTTTGAGAAGAATATCCAAATATGCTATAGTAGAAAGCCTATGTTTCTTTTTTTTTAAGTTGACATTATTAGCTACTGGAAAGAGATAATAATAAGGAAGACCCTTGGTAGTTCTTGTGAACAAAAGCCAGACTTTCTGAGAAAGATATACAGTAGCTAACCCAAGCAACTATGGCCAGATCACACTGTCAGATGCCTCCATCTGATTGTGCACATTGGTACAGTTCTGCCAAAAAGAGAATGAAGACACCCAACAAATTTGCCTGAGAAGGGTATTCAGATCTCTGATTGCCAATATTTGGACCCCAGCTGTATATGCTAGGGATTGCAGATATTTCTGAAATTACAGTTGCAGCAATTTTTGAGCAGCAGGGATCACAGAAATGTCAGTCAGCTGCCCATCTGTATAAGTAAGACATAACCAAACCCACAAACAACCAAAACCAAGGAAAAAAGGAGGAGGGGGGATCCATGGTACCACAAGGAGAAAAACAAAAACAAACCGTGAACAGAATGATCTAATAGGCAATTAAATAGAAATAAGATGGAAATAAGATTTAATCAATAAACATACTAAACATGATATAGAATATACCCCAAACCAGTATATATGCAAAAAGTGTATGACTGAAATATGCTATACACAAAACCAGCCAGGTAAACCAGGTGTGCTTTTAGGCTTTTACCTGCCTGGAGGAACTTTATTGAGTGGTTACTGTGTTCTGAGCCTGCATATTATCATTAATATAGCAATGGAGACTGATGTAATGTGTTCCTGAAGAAGCATTTAGTAAAACAGCTATTTCTCTTGGGGCAGCTGTTGGTGTGCCTTTTCCAGTCTCTTCAGTTGGCATTCAGCAGACTACACAGCATGTACTGTTTTCCTGTTATCAACTTTTGAAACCTTGAGTACAACCAGTTGCAGGGGAGTAATGGCAGGAGAGAGGGCATGCCCTCAACTCCTGCCTGTTGCTTCCAGCAGCATCTGGTGGTCCACTGTGGGAAACAGGATGCTGGACTAGATGGCCCTTGGGCCTGATCCAGCAGGGCTGTTCTTATGTTCTTAACCGATTACATCCCTATCATCGCTCCCAACTATCAGAATACAAGATAACTACAAGAGCTGTTATTGTGGATGTGAGCAAATTTGGAGCCATATATTGATGCTAACTTCTGGCTGTTAGGGGTTTTTGTTTTTGTTTTTTTGGCTTCCACCAGACTTGGGGCTCCTAGTGGGAGTTTACTATTTACTATCTGTTTATGTGCATTGTATCCATTCATTCATACATGCTGTTTGTAGATGTTTATCTGGCTGGTTTTGTGTATAGCATATTTCAGTCATACATTTTTTGCATATATACTGGTTTGGGGTATATTCTATATCATGTTTAGTATGTTTATTGATTAAATCTTATTTCCATCTTATTTCTATTTAATTGCCTATTAGATCATTCTGTTCATGGTTTGTTTTTGTTTTTCTGCCCATCTGTATAGCCTGCTACCTGGTGGACCTTCTCCACACTGACATCTACACACATAGATGATCATATGGTGGAACTGGCCCACTGTGCCCAGTCTCTCATCTATTTCAGATAAGTTAGTTAATTAATTAATGTATTTATCATATTTCTATACCACTGGACATGTGCACCCCTAGGCAGTGTACATGTTAAAATACAACAAATATAAAACTAGGATAACATGATCAAAACAATTATGATATAAATCCAATTCAAATGAATTAACAGCTTGGAAAAAAAGGTGCATCTTAAGAGTCCTTTTTTAAACAGCCAGAGATGGAAAAATGCTGGTTTTAATAGAAAGTGCATTCCAGAGCCCCAGAGCAGCCACAGAGAAGCCAAGTCGCCTCCAAATGAGCTGATGGTAGCCGTAACTGGACCTCCTCAGTCCATTATTAGTGGCGTAATAATGATAGTCAAAGAGGGGAGGCGGAGAAAAATGCTGCTGTGTGAAACAGGGTGTTAGATAAAATTGTATTAGGAGCAATTCTAGGTTGTTTTGAAATGGTTCTTTGGATAACTTTTCTTCATGCTAAACACACTCAGGTGTCGGTGTTGCCACCCCACCCCCGCTTTTCCTTGTAAAATGTGGTTTGGCTCGCTTTTCTGAGCCATCAGAAGCTTTTGCAGTGTAACTACTCTCCATGGTTTGGCTTATATTGCTTTAATTATCAGGGACTAGCTAGTGCATGGCCCTACTTTGAAGTGGAAATAGATGACTTTCAACTCCTCTCGATGCTGTTTGCACTTAATTACAAAATCCCTGGAACTCTCTACATTATGTTGATCTACAGATGTCTGGTTCACAGATGCATGTTCCTCACTTGATGACTATAATGTCAGTTGAAGACTTGCATATGCTAATGGCCATTAATACAATGGGTACAACTTGCGTATGCTAACGACCATTAGTACAATTTTCATATCACCTCACATCACCTCAAACACAGGGCTGTACAGTGGCATCAGTGCACACAATCAGCTGCCAGCCAAATACAGGGAATCACAAGTGATTTGCATGCATGTCTGAACTGGACCACTGTTAAAACCTTATGTTAAATCAGATCATTGGTCAATTTCGCTCAGAAACTGACTAGCAGCAGCTCAAATAGGGATCTTATAGCCCTACTTGATAGTGTCCAACTCAGGATTGCGAATGATTGAACCTAGAGTATTTTACATGCAGAATATATATTCTAACACTGAGCTATAGCTCCAGCCACACTTAGTCCCTATGTTAAAACAGCTCTCTGTTCTGACAAGATTTGTCTGAAAAGACCAGTTCTGATTTGAGAGAAAATCTGCTTTGTTTATTACCCCCGACAATCATCAATTGTATTTCACCTTGTTTAGCACAGATGGCTCCTTGATTGTTACCTGCCTACATGCCAGGTCTTCGTGGTGGGGGAGAAGAATGGTAGATAGTTGTGGGGGCGGGTGGGGGGAGAAAGATAGGAGGGTGGTTTCCAGGTGTCTGGCTTCATTAGCTTAGATGGGAGTGAGCTTGAACCTTCCTGGCAAATGAAGAAGAAAAAACTCTGGCAGGGTGTAGGAAAAAGCTCAGCGTGAATTTTAGTTATGGCTTTTGCAAAGATGGTTTGCCTCCTGTGAGACATTTTGAATGACATTCACTGGTTTTATTTGGCCTGAGGGGAGAGGGATGATGACATTTTAAAATGGCAGTAGATGCGAAGAAGACAAATGGTAAATAAGCTTTAAGCTCAGCAAGCAACACATGGTGCAGCACCAGACTGCTTTGTAATAAAAACCGTCTCTCACTTTTTACATACTCCAACATTAATAGGGAAAAGGGGCTCCAATAAAACCAAACTGCTTACACAAAACAGGCAAACTTTCCCCTTCTAACGGGTGTTGATCTACCACCTGGATGTGGAATGCTGGCAATCCTTCAGCTTTTTCATAGCCCCTGCCAAAAGTTATCAGTAATGAGCAAAGGATTGTGTCTTTAAAAGAAAAACCCTCCATCAAAGGAAAAAAGGTAGGGACTAAGGCTAAGGCAAACACATTTCAAAGTGGCTGGAATGGCTTGATAGCACCATTAATGCCCAGAAAACATGTGTACATTTTTTGTTGACTCAAGTCAAAGGTTTTCAGGTTTTTAGTGGATTTCAAACTTGACTGGAGAGAATTCAATTTTTACCTTGAAAAAGGAAGACATAGTCTAAATGAACAGGTGTACTGCAGCAGGGTCTGCAGGCATGTATAGGCTAGCTCCTCTGACATCAGTGGTTTTCTCTCTCTCTCTCTCTCTCTCTCTCTCACACACACACACACACACACACACACACACATAGAGGAATGAACTATAAATGAATGGTGGGGCACATATTTTGGTTGTCCCATGATCAATCCTCACGCACTCTGGTGAAAAGGATATCAGGAGTAGGCGTAGGAAAGGGACCACCACTTGAGTCCTTAGAGAAACACTGCCTGTCACAGAGTAGACAATGCAAGCTAGATGAACACATGGTCTTATTCCACATAAGGTGGCTTCTTGTGTTCGCATAGATTGGGTAGCACACTGCACCATCTCCTGCCAATGCTAAGGACCCGCAGTGACAGCCGTTCAACTTCAAAGGTAGCCGCAATGGTGGAAACAATGGAAAGGAGCATTGTACTGCTGCTGGAAGTGCTTTAAAGCACTGGTTTGGGGGCCTCCAGATGTTGCTGAACTACAGCTCCCATCATCCCCAGGACCCCAGCCACAAATGACTGGAAACAGGAAAGAGAAAGAGAGTCTAACTGACTAATTCTACCAATTCCCCTAGTGGTCATTAGAGTTACTGGTGCAGAAGGTCGATGCCATCTGGAGCTGGTTCTCCAACACGAGCACTGTAAGATATTCCCTTCAGGGGACTGGGCCACTCTGGGAAGAGCATCTGCATGCAGAACATTCCAAGTTCACTCCCTGGCATCTCCAGATAGGGCTGAGAGAGATTCCTGCCTGCAACCTTGGAGGAGCTGCTGCCAGTCTGTGTAGGCAATACTGAGCTAGATGGACCAATGGTCGGACTCAGTATATGGCAGCATCCTATGTTCCTATGTTCTACAGAGCTCTGGTGAGGGGGCAATCTATTCATACTGCTTTGGGAAAGCCCATTGTATGTCCCACCCTCATTGGCCTGTTTGGCCAATGAGCATACTAAATTCATGCCTTTTTCTAAAATCTAATTTCAGTGTCATTCATGCACAAGAGATTCGCATTGGAGTCTTGTGGCTGAATTTTTTAAAACAGCTAAAAAAAAAAACCACCCAAACCCTAAACAGAAAGAACCGTTAATACATATTTGTGTAAGCTATATAATCTCCACTGATACAATATTTCACACCCATCATGAGATACCCGTGACAGTACACACTCATATGATTTTGAATTATGATCTAGTGCTTAACATCCGGCAGCACTGGGAGAAACATTTCTTTTACATGCCAGTTTCATGGAAGATAAATTACTGCCTCCCCTCTGCCCCAACGATACAAGCAAGCCCCAACAAAAGTAAGTTTCTAGACCTTAAGGCTACAAAAAGATTCTTGAGAATATGTTGGCAATGCTTGGGTGGCGGGGGGAGGGGGATCAAAACAAATAAATTGGGGAGAGATTCATCAGAATGTCCAGGGGGTGGGAATATGTCTTTAGGACCCTACATACTCTTTGCTCTTTCTCATAATTAGGAGAAGCAACTAAATGATGCAAATCAGAAAAGAACAGAGAACATTAAAAACCCATTCCTGGCCAAGAATCTGCAACCTAAACGATTAGTAGCTGCATTGTAAATCCTTAGATATTGCTCATCGGTAATGCAAAGAAGTGCAATTCTGTAGGAGACTGGAGGGCTCTCATCTGCTACCAAAGCTTTTCAGCAGTAATTTGAAGCTACTAATGTTTGTTAGTACAGCCGTGCTCTGCACTGTTCCTTTGAACATCAACGAGAATTCTCTGTGGCATGTCATTTTGTTTCTAAGCACTATAGATTTGGGGAATGAGTCTGAAGTCACACTGAGCACTGGCTGTTTTGAGTGCAGGTATGCTTTAATGATGCTTCTTCTTCCTTCAGTCATGCACTTGTATTCAAGGCCTGCCCCTCAGCTTTCCTGCCACATATCACAGCTTGCCTTAAAGTGTGTATTTGTCAGCCACAGCACACATTTTAATGTCAAAACTGCTGGGATGCAGCAGCAGAATGGATAGAGGGCCTCCATTTGTGGTGTGAGCTGCATTTGATTTGGTGGGTCACATGCTTTGCAGGTCCTACTTAGCTAATTAGCAATTTGTCAGCTTAATAACTGACGCTCAAATTTTTAGATCAAATTTCTTAACATATATCCCCTCGGTCATGAAGCTCACCGGTGACCTTGGGCCAGTCACTCTTTCAGTCTAACCTACTTCGTAGGGTTGTGGTGCAGTTGAAGGGCGAGGAAAAACCACATACACTGCCCCGACATCCTTGGAAGAAGGGCAGGATATCAATTCATAAGTAAATAAAAGTCTGAGATAATATGGGATCTTGAAAGAAGAGCCATTGTTTCATTGTCTGCTTTTGTTTGAGGCAGTTATGCATACTTTATGATGACTTAGTTGGTAACAAGTGCCAAATGTAATTATTACTATTTGCTTGACTGGGAGGCAGGCTTCAGTACAGCCCCTTCAAGTCTGGAGATGGTCCTATCACCAAGGAAAAACCTGATTCAGGGGTACTCTGTGTATGCTTGTAGGGATTAGGAAGTAGAAGCTATTCGTTGAAGCTGTGCACACAAGCAGCCAAACCCACTAGGGCAGCCCAGCCAGGGTTTGGCTGCCCGTGTGCACCGCCAGGATCAAGCCCAATCCCAGAGCTGCCCGACCTTTTACCCTGGCCCTTCGCCAGAGTTTAAGGGTGCAAGTGTGCCCTGAACCCCGACACCAGCACTCAGGTTGCATGCAGCCTGAGCATACTCAGAGTCAGGAGCCTAGAGTGACTGTGCTTGTCACGTGGTGCATTATGGGATTCCTAAAGTCCAGGAAAATGGGTCCCGGCCTCCACTGATCCACGCTGCCTGGAGCAGCATGGATTGTGTGGGCACACAGCAGCACACCAAAGAATTCAGCCACCATAGTCTGGTAGGAAGGCAGGTTCATCCCTGCCTTCCCCCCTCCCTGCCTGGTCACATGAATAGCCTTATTTACAGGGAGTTGTTTTGTTTTTAATTTTTAGTAAGGTGTATGTTGTAAGGTGTTTGAATAGTATGTTTTTTCTTAAATTAAAAGAGCTTAAAAAGTCAAAGCTAGGCCTGCACAATTTATGTGCCATTAAACAGAAGCTGTTCATCAGCCATGTTTTGACAGGTACTCAGCAACTCTCCTGTTTTTGCAATACCAGACAGGCAGCAAAATGGGAGATTTACCAAGTCCTTGATGGAATACCATAATAGCTGACAAGCTGACTTCAGCTTGGAATCATTTGGACTGCAAGTCTGAATAGGCCGGTTTCTGACATGTCCCTGATCAGTAAGGACTTAATATTGTATTTGGGACATGGGCTATGAAAATTAACCCAACAAAACCAGAGTGGTGAACACCTCATCTGACTGATCTGGCTTTGTTGCAGGTCTTTTGTAACAGCACCGTATTCTTTCAGACTTTAGAGATTACTAGGAAGCAGGTTTAAGTCCAAATTCAGCTAAAGGAAGGCCAGCCACCTGCCTACTGAAGAACTCTCAATTGTCCCCTCTTCCTTTCTTCTCCATCTGGGCTGCTACTGTAGTCTCATATGCAGCATCAGCACCATGAGTTCTCCAAGGAGAATTTTTGGTCAAATTTGGGGGATGGTATTCAGCTTATCTTTTGCACTGCCCCATTACATTTTACACACAACTGCTTATTTTGCCACAATGGAGGCAACATTCATCTTGGTGACCACCAAGTTCCTGCAGGAATGCCATTCTAGGCAATGTTGCATCATCATGTAGTGTCATTCCAAGAAGCATTCTGGAGAAAATATGGCAATTCCAGGTGAAAGTATGGTGGTCCTTCTACTCAGTCAATCCTTTGGTCCATCTGTTCCAGTATTTCTCTTTTGACTGACAATGGTTTTCCATGGTCTCAGGTAGAATCTTTCTCAGCCCTGCTACCTGAGATCCTTGTCATCAGAAACATCAGGGATTGAGTCTAGGCATCAAGAGCTGATAGATCTGAGACCTCTGATCTGGAATAGAGAATCTTGAATTTCAGTGGGGTCTACCTATTCGGTGAGCCACCAGGTGTACAGGTTGCAGTGTTCCAGAAGGACACCACCCATCCATGCCAGCCATTGTTTTCCAGCTGAACTGGAAGGACTACAAAGGCTTTTAGGTCAGGCTGAGATGTTGCCTGGACAACAACAATATATCCTGCTTTGTGAATCCTGGCCCCTAACTCAGATCCAGCATTGAAACTGTTAGGAGGTCCAAAATTGGACGGCTTGTACACCACCACCACCCTTGAGCCCCTTAAGAAATGCACAGTCTGGACCTGCCTGCCCACAGGAGGATCCAGGAGTTATACAGTGTTCACCACTGTGATCAGAAGCAGTACAGATAGACCAGCCAAGGAGGGAACGCAGCTACAACTCCTTGCTTCATGGAAGCCCCAAATCGGGTACCCTAATGCCCTACAAAAGCTTTCCCCTGTGGGATCTTTGGCTCCCCTGTGACCCCAGGATCAGTCCAGGCAGCCATAGCTCACCTTTGATCCACTCACACCATTGTGCTCCTGACTTGGGCACTAAAGCCATTCAATCCTGACTCTTGGACCCTTCAAATCCCTAGAATCAATCAACAAGCCAAAATTCCTGAAGTCAACACTTTACTTCAAAAAAAATTCCATCAACAGACCATTAGCCCAGAGGGACACTGATTTAGTACCTTTTAACCCTATAAAATTGGCCAGCCAAAAGCCTCTGAGGTTCACACCTCAGAAGTTCTGCTCTCGTTGCACCCCAATGAACCTGGCTTCCCCATTCTTCACGTTGGACAAGTAGTACAGGGGTCCCTCCTTCCTTCCTCTACTCCCAGGGATGTTCCCCTTCACTCCCCCAATTCCTCCTTCCCTGGATTTGAGAGAGAGAGAGTGTGTGTATGTGTGCTTGCTTGTGATACTACCAGGTCAGCCCAAGTGCAGAAGTTTCTCCCTTTCCCTGGACCCAATTGCCTGACCCACCCATACCCCCCCCCCCAAAGCAGTCTCCAGGGATTGGTCTAGGCCAGCCCCACTGGCCTCCACTCATGCCCCACCCTCCTCCAGAGACTGGGCGTGAAGGTAGAGTTTGGCCCTGTACTCCCCACTTCCATTGGGGAATTTGTAGCCACTCTCTCAGGCAGTGAAGGAAGCTGTTTCTCTCTCCCTCCACCTTTTACCTTCTAAGACTGGCCAGAGTCACCCTCCACTCCCACCTCCACCTCCTCTGGACACCTGGAGGCATAGTTGGAGCTCTGCTCCCAGTCCTTTCCTCCTCCTCCTCCACTGGTTCTTTCACCTGCTTCTCTCCCTCTCTTTTTCTCTCAGTTGCCCTCCCCTGCTGTCCTCGAGTTTCTTTGGGCTCCCTTTCTCCCTGCCTCCAGTCCATTTGACCAGCTTCTTTCTCTTCCATTTCCCCAAACCACTTCAGGCTCCCTTCCTTCCTGCCTTAGTCCTTTGATCAGCTCCTCCTGTCTTCTCTGCCCAGACTCTCTTGGGTTTCCTTTCCCTTCAGTCTCCTTGCTGGTTCTTTACCAGCCCCTCCTTCCTTTGCCTCCTGAACTCTCTGTGTGAGAATAATATGGATATACCACTCTGAACTCCCTTGAAGTAGTAAGCTAGAACACGAGCATGAGCAAAACTAGCTCATTAAGCTTTCCTCAGAAGACAATTATCCTGATTGTATAGGCAAAGGTAAACCCATCTGCAATCTCTTCACCCGCTACAAACATGACATCATTAAAAAAAAATCTGTTCCTACTACCACTGCTCCCACCAAGATTTTACTGAGGCATGAATATTCAACCTTCAGTGGTCACTCACATGATTAAAGGTTTTGGGTAGACACACACACAATGTACTTTTGACCTTTTGCAACTGTCCAAGAAAGACTGCTTCTTGCAGTTATTTCCATTCATCTTCTAGATCGATATTTCCCACTTGTGCTTTGCTTGATGTCGCATAAAACATTGAAGACAACAATCCTATCCGCCAACAAGACATGTAGGTAGGATCATAGACAATCCCTTGCTCTTGTGCAATGCAACTGGAAGTAACATTGCTCCAATGTGCCAGCCTCATTATAGAAGCCTCACTGTGTCAGTATACAGATTAGGACTATGAAACTCTATCAAGTGGCCATCTTTGCTTAATCATAAAATCAGGTGCATGCCAAGTAGAAATTGAAAGAGACACAACATAATCAATATCCCTCTAATAAATCCAGTTCCCAACATTCTACCACACAAATAGAATGAACAAGAAATGACTATCAGAGTCAGAGGTGCTGTTAGCCCAGAACTTTGGGGCCGAAGTTCAGCCCCTCCACACCCCCTGGGGGCCCGCAAATCCTCTTTAGTCTGTCCTGGGTGGTGTGGTCACCACACCATGCAGCTGGCCCACGCTGTACTGAGTGGCTGAGTGCGATTGTGAACTGCGCTGGGTGCTTTAGAGACGGGGGAGTGGGGAAAGAAATATGTGGGGTGGAAAAATATTGAGTTGTGTGTTGAAATGTTTCTGCTAATTTATATTTGAATGAATATACCTGTTTTATATTCTTACATTCTTGTGAGTTCAGTTTGTGCCCTCAAGAACCCAGGTGTTAAAAATACTGTGAATGTCACAGTTTTTGTTTGGGGGGATGATGCTTAATTTCCGTGGGGCAGAGGGTCTCCAAAGGCCTTTAGGTCCAGGCTTCAAAATTACGTAGGTGCACCTCTGATCAGAGGTGGACTGTGCAGTGCAGGAGTGGCTTACAAACTTTGCAGACTTTTCAAAGCTTCTCACTGACTCCCATAAATTAACAGGACTGTCATGTGGAGCACAGCTGAGAAGTACAAAACCTGGCACTCTGGCCCAGACACTGGTCACCAAAAGAAAGTTGAACTCCCCACTCCCTTTTCTCCTCCCAAATAAGTGAATGCTTGCCACTCATTCGTAGCAGGAAAAGTAAAACATCCACTGAGGACGATGTTGCGGTGGGAGCAAAACCTGCACAGTACTCCTGTGACTCAACTTCACCAACATGTACTCTGTAAGAAGTGCAATGTGTGCTCGTGCATGCATTCTGGGATTGCCTAGAATATATAGGCCTGCTCTTCATAGATATTGCATGTGTCACAGTGACGGGCATTGTGTTAGGCAGAACACATCTGACTAAAATCCCACTGGAAGCTGTCTGTTATATAACAAAAAAGCAAATCATGTTACTTCTTCCCAAAGGCTTTTGCTTATTGTAACTAATTTCACACTTCCTTATGCGCATCAATAAAGCATCAATAAGGCTGTCTCTCTTTTCAGAGTATGTGCTTGATTACAATTAAAATAGACAATGTGAACTTTGCAAAGACAGTTTTCAATACACAACGGGAAAATAAATCTGCAAATGACCTTTGGGAATGTTCCTCTGCTGCATATGCATTTACTTCCTAGGGTAGGGCTTGTGTCACCACTTATAAGATCAAATAAATTAATCATTATTAAATTGTTACAATGAGCACTCAAGAATTATTATCAGAATGATCATTTTAAATAGGAGGCACCTTTTTCCTAAACTGACATGAACTGCAGAGAACTGAGCCTTCTGATAGTGCTGCTTATAAGAGTGCCAGGGCTCTACTTCTCATTCTTTACCAGGTTAAGTGTGAATATAGATAATTGTTCTACATAGGAATACAGACAATGAATTTACATGATACGTTTATTTGTTTATTTATTTTCTTTCTGCCTTACATAATAATACAGATAACACATTAAATTATTTTAATGTTTTAACAATTTTAATTTTGTTTTAATTTGTACTCTTTTATTGTAAACTGCTCAGAGACATTAGTTTTGGGTGGTATATAAATATGTTAAATAAATAAATAAATAAATAAATAGTTTACAAATGATAAGCAAGTTATTCATGCAGTAAGTGACTATGTTAGACCATCTCAAAGAGCTCTGAGAGAATCCTACTACAGTACATATCCACACCTATACCATCCTTAATGACTTAGGCCTTACACACCACATAGACAGTTGCCTCTCTTATGCACCAAAGATCAGCTAAGAACTCCTGCTAGATGACATCATCAGTGCACCTGCGGGACACAAAGGTGCATTATCAATGGCTGCCTCTCAATGGTAGAATCTGAACTTCCTGCACCCACAAAGGAAGTATTATGTATTCAAAGTCTGATGAATGGAGCTATCGGAGGGCTACATAAGTAGTGCAGAAGCCCCATCTGCCTCATTTGGAGGCAGCCAGGGCTGGGGAAGGGAGCCTTTTCTCCGCCCTCCCTCCTGGCAACTCTCCTCCCTCCTCCTCCAGTTACCGTCAAACTTAGTGATTGGCCGGTAGCCGTGGTGGTGAGTGCTTTCCGAGTCCAGGCTTAATTTGAACAGCAGCGCACCTGTCTCCACTCACTAGCGCGCCGCCCACTCCAGCCAGCCCTGGCCCCTGCCCCAGAGAACAGCCATTCCCTTCATAGTTTGGGAGGTGGGAGAGCTGCTCTCGCTGCCATCCCGCTCCACCACTCAGCAACTGCTTTAAAAGTTTTTAGTTTGGTTTTTAAATTAAGTGTCAAAAAGCAAGAGAATTAGAGTCCAAATGGGACGAGCATTTCCCCCACTGAAAGTCGGGATGTCCCACACAGTATGGGACAGATGGCAACCCTACCTAGTAGATCCGTTGGGCAAAGACTATGCACACTTGCAGGCCTGATATGGGAGCATCATCTGCTATTTCTTTCTGCAGTGTAGCATAGTAAAATGATTGGTGGAGCAGACTCTAGACTGATCTCAACCAGTGGAGATGCCCTGTTCTTATGACTTCCATAAGTTTTGATCTGAAATACAAACCTTGCCAAATTTCACAACAAATATGCTGTGGGCTTATTGTGCACCAATAGGACTGGAATGAATAAACAATATCAGAGGGAGCAGTGACTCATCAACATAATTTTATGTTCAGATAAAGCAAGAATGCAAATGTCATTTGTATGGAAAGGAGATGTGCAAATCAAAATGTGGTTTGGCACTGACTCTGTGATTATAGCCTTCAAATTGATGGAGCTTCTAGGGGTCCAGTCCGAAATATAATCGGCTAGGATCATACTTACCTGGGTACTTAAGGATACGCCAGGATCATAACTCTCATTAGCCTAGAACTAGTAATCCGTCCATTGTTAGGAGAACAAGAGGTAGGATATAGGTAAGAGGTAGAACCTTACTACATTCCTTACTAAGGACCTTACTTAACGATACACCTCTTGAGCTATGCTGCCCCATTGTCATTCTGCTTATAGGGGCATGAGTAGGCCCCCAGCTGATCATGCCACCAGGACCAGACTACCATTATAGCACAAAGTACCATATTTTTACATATATAGCCCTCAGGGGATACCGTTTTTTGCATCTGGCTAAAGGGGGTGTGGGGTATATACTTTTTAAAACATAAAAATTATTGCCGCCATTGACACAGTAGTCATCCCTCCCACATTCAGTATATTACATTCAAGATGGGGAAAGTCCCAGCAACAAAAGCAAAGTGAGGGAGAAATGTATGGAGAGCCTCCCCTCTCTTCTAGGATTCCCCAGGCTACATCCCCAAGACATCCTCTGGCTTCAGGAGCGGCAGCCAGTTCTATTGGGAAGGCAGATGAGGAAGCTTCTTGGCATATACCCTGCAGGTTTTACACAGGTGTGGTGTATGCAGGTGTGCCCCCCCCCCAAGTGATGATATTCTGCAGGAAATACTTGGGTGTGGGTTTACTTGAGTGTGGGCTATGTGAACAAAAATTCATCTTGTGATGAGAACTCCATTCTTGGTCACTCAGAGAGATGGAACAACACAATAGAAGCTTTTTTGGATGTTTTGGAATAGCAAGATAACGGACAAAGACTCCACGATGTGAGGAAAATATCTCCTGCAAAGTTCCAAAAATATAACTTGTGAGGGCAGATACCATATCATAATCCCACTATGCTCCACAACATCCTAACCAGGACTTACCCAAATTAGGAGACTGGTTATGAAACCTTTCTTTCACTATATTGGTTAACTGCTGGGAGAAGGTCCTCTTATCCATGTCATATGTAAAAACTAGCAAGCTTCAGGAGTTATGAACACCTCCTGTTGGTCTTCAGGAGTTATGAACACCTCTAAGCTGGACTCCACTTCCTTCATTAGGTCAGACCCTGAAAGAAGAAGCCATTAGTTGCATTGCATCTGTTTCCACCAACTCCAACTGATGTGGGAACACAAAAGCAGCACAAACAAGTAGTGGGCAAAGAGGCTTGAGCCAGCTGAGGAAAGTTTGCAAAGCTCGGAGAGAAAGCTGTCCTCACAGAGAGGTATCAGGGGCTAGGAGGAAGAAGTGGAAGAGTTTGATATTGGAGCTGGCTGCTCTGCCTCTTCCTGAAGCTCTGCCAGACCCTGATCTGATGCATGGACTTGTGCTTGCTCCTCATTTCCAAGTAGGCTTGATGGAGGGAAGCCTCAGCCTCAGGAGATCAAAAAGGCACTGTAGTACTACCAGTTCTGGGCTGCTTCTGTCACAGCTGCTTCTGAGCCCTAGAGATGATGTGGAAGTAGTGT
The DNA here is from genome assembly GCF_027244095.1 of Hemicordylus capensis. Lineage (NCBI taxonomy): Eukaryota > Metazoa > Chordata > Lepidosauria > Squamata > Cordylidae > Hemicordylus > Hemicordylus capensis. The sequence continues at coordinate 99,314,842 of NC_069661.1, read as the reverse complement.
AGTTGTGTGGGAATCCTGAGAGAGGTGATGATGGCCATTAGCTAAAATGGCATAAAGAGTGAAGTAGGCACATTCATGGAGAAGACTATCACTGGCTATTAGTCATGATGGCTACATAAATCTCCATGCTCAGAGGTATACTTCTGAATACCAGTTGCTAAAGGGAGCAACAGCAGGGGAGGGCCATTGGCTTCCTGCTTGTGGGCTTCCCAGGTGGATCTGGTTGGCCAGTCTGGGAAACAGAATGTTGGACATGATGGTCTGAACCAGCAGGACTCTTCTTATGACATGGGTGTTGGTTGCCTCAAGGCCGCAGCCTCCTAAGATGGAGTGTTCATTTGAGGGGGTGCCTTTCAGCAGCCTCTTGGGGTTATGGGCTAGGCGTGTGCAAACAGGTTTGACAGTGAACCTGTTCAGTTTGATGGTCCGATGTTGAACTGAACACACACACACACACACACACACACACACACACACACACACACACACAGAGTTTGGTTCAGCACTGGACCAAACCACCCCCACCCTGCCCCACTGCCAACCTCTGTTATGCTGCAAACCACCCTGTTCATGCAGACTTCAGTCCATTCCAGGCCTCACCCACTTATGGTGGCCATTTTGGAGGTTGCCGTGCATGACCAATGGGCCTCTTCATGGCCAAACCAAACTGGGGGGGGGGCGCATTCAGCAGATGCCGGACTGAATTGGCTCGGTCTACTTCAGGTCTAGTTCGGTTTCAAACCGAACTGGGCCAGCCGGTCTTGTGCACACCCCTATTATGGGTTCCTCATGGGTCCATTTTATGCTGAAGGGTACAGTGGAGTCCTGTTCCTCCTATTTGGCTTATCTGAGCCAGGGTCCTGATTCATTTATGCTTGTGTTCTTGTAAACTACTCTCAACAAATTACTTTCATTAGTTCAGCAGTATGTAACTGTGTGTGAGTTTAATTTTGTCATTGAAATGATAGAATACTTGAATAGCTATTATCATGAAACTGTTGCCACAGAGCTGTCAATGAGGGTGGCAGAGGAGAGCAGCTTACATGAATAGTTATTTCTTGCCACACTAATGATCTGTGTTGATGTGAGTTTTTTAACAAGCCACTCTCCGTCATTCTCCTCACTGATTCCTTGATAACAGCTAATTCCTGTATTCTGCCTTTGTGTCATGTATTTCCCCACCACCACCACCACCACCATTTCTGCTTGTCTAGTTACAGGTAAACAATATAAGCAGAAGTCTCATATTATATAATGAGCATTAGGTTGTACTATTTCAGATTGCAGGTGAGTGATGGAATGTTTAATTGCTCCATGCATATAATATTCCCCATCCCTACAAAACAGTATGTCAGGCAGCATCTGGTTCTAAGCTAGTTTCTCTCCTGATTTACTAGTATTGAATATATGGGGAATATTTTAATATAGTGGAGCATGTAAATATGCTAACCCCACCTGCAGTCTGAAATGGTACAGCTCAGCAACAGATACATAACAAGGGTCTTGAACCCATCTCTTCAGCCCCACCTGCCTAAAAATGCCTACCTGATTTTTTTTTCACACACATGTTAGAATTGTGCTATTATGGGTCAGATCACACAATCACTGGTTGAAAATTATATATATATATACAGTGCAATATTGCAACCATGTGCTTGCTTGCTTGCTTGCAACTTTTCCCTCCCCACATACTAAAAAATGTGTGTGACTCATGCATAGATATGCATGCAGATCCCATTCCTGCAATTCCCCAGACTTTTCTCTGAGGGAGAAGGATTAACTGCATGTATGTATGTACGCCCAGGGATGTATGCTGCATGGTATATGTGGTGGATGATGTACGTGCAGACATTTCAGCTGTGGATTCTGGCCCTAAGCTGAGCTCTGAAAATCTATATTGGGAATATTTAGTATAGAAGGAAGATTAATTTATCATTAGCTAGCTAGGTGACAGCATTGTGATCCACACTGAGGACTTTAAGAACAGATTCCCAAAACATCTATCTATCTATATTTTTCTAAGGCATACCCGTCACTAATCCCATGCATGGCAGCTCTTGCGAGAGTTCGTGAGTGAGCTGCCAGCAGGGGGAGAGGAAAGCAGCAGTGCTGGGGGACAGGCTTGTGGGTGTGGCGAGAAAGATGGCAGGAGGAAGAAAACAGTGGTGGCTGTGGGTGGGCGAGGGTAGAAAATGGCAGCAGCAGTGGGCAGGGAATGAAAATGGTGGCGGCCAGCGGGCAGGCGCCGAACTAAAGGTACGGATGCTCTGCGGCCGGCCCAGCTAGTTTCAAAATATTTCACCATTGTTTTTGCAGCATGTGATCAACATGCTTTCCGTGAA